>NC_139066.1:2630000-3230000 GCF_965140915.1 Aythya marila
CACCAACTCATTGGCAGTAATAACCTGGAAAGATGGAGAGGAACACAAGGCGGATGCATTGTCTGTCCAACTTCAGCAGTATGAAGAAAGCCTCTCTTCCGCTCTATGGGCCTGTGTCTCAGCTGTGAGGAAACTTTCCCAAGAGGTCCAGCAAATCAAAGAGTTATGCCCTAATCCTTATCTATATGAACCAGTGTCTCAGCTATTAGGAGTAAGTGCTCCTCTGCCCAAGAGAGGACATAGCGGGTACACACCATGTGCCATGCTGTGGTTTTACCTGTGCAACCACAGGGAGGACATGAGGAAGTGGGATGGAAAATCTACCTCAACACTAACACATAGATACACGAATTACAAGGAAAAACAATGGAAAAAGGGACTGAAAAAGGGACTGCTAAGAAAATGACTGCTCCAGTATCCAGTGAGCAGATCTCCAAAACAGATGAGTTGAGTTTACTCCTGGCTTCAGTGAAGGGACATTTGATCCACATTTACATGAAGTGAGTAATGAATTTCAACACAGTGACCACAACTGATTGGAAGGGCCCTGCCTCCAGCCAGGCAGAGGAAAGGAGCAATCAGGTTTATTGGACTGTGTGGATTCAAAGGCTTGGCACATCAGACCCACAGAAGTATTAGGCTCTAGTGGACACTAATACACGGTGTAACTTAATGCCATCAAGTTAGAAAGGGGCAGAACCCATCTTTGTTACTGGAGTGACAGGGACAGCTGGTTGCATTGGCGGCTGAGGTGAGTCTAACAGGAATTGAGTGGCAAAAGCACTTGGTGACAAGTCTGGAGGCTCTGGTGCATCTTTGTCATAGACTACCTCATGGTATGGTATTTTAAGGATGCCAAAGGGTACTAGTGGGCTTTTGGCATAGCTGCCTTGGAGACAGAGGAAATTAAACAGCTGCCTACCTTGCCCAGTCTCTCAGAAGACCCTTCTGTTGTGGGACTGAAGAGGGCTGAAGAACAGCTGATATTGCTAATACATTTTTCACAATCCTTTTGGCAGCAGAGTGCAGGCCACACTTGGCTTTCACTTGGAGTGGTGTCCAGTACACCTGGAATCAACTGCCCCAGGGTGGAAATACAGCCCTACCATTTGCCATAGACTGATCCAGGCTGCACTGGAACAGGGGGAAGCTCCAGTGCACCTGCAATACATTGATGACATCATCAAGTGGGACGGTACAGCAGAAGGAGTATTTGAGAAAGGGAAGAAAATATCTCCAAGTCCTTCTGAAAGCTGGTTTTGCTGTAAACCAAAGTGATATTAAGGGACCTGCAAAGCAGATCCGGTTTTTAGAAATAAATGGCAAATTGGATATTGTCAGATTCCAGCGGATGTGATCAACAAAATAACAGCTATGTCTCCACCAGCTAGCAAAAAGGAAACAGCTTTCTTAGGATTTTTTGGCCTAAGAAAAGCTTTCTTAGACATTGTGGGTTTTTGGAGAACGCAAATTCCAAACTACAGTCTGATTGTATGTTGTCTCTATCAAGTGACCCGGAAGAAGAACAATTTCAAATTGGGCCCTGACCAATGACAAGTCTTAGAACAAATTAATCAGGATATTCATCATGCTGTAGCCATTGGGCCAGTCCAGGAAGGAAAAATCTAAAAAACATGCTCTACACTGCAGCTGGGGAAGAATGGCCCCACCTGCAACATCTTTCAGAAAGTACCAAGGGAGACCCCAAGTCATCCCCTAGAGTTTTGGAGTCAGGAATATACAGGCCAGCACGTGGATAGGCTGCTTGAGGGGTAGGCCTGACCATGGACACTTGGAAAGGCCACCTGGTTACTCAACACTAGGGTATCTGCCAACCAAACTGTCTTTGCACACTCAAAACTCTTATGCAGTGTAGAAGGAGATAATATCCCTGTATAAAAAACTTACTGGGGAAGACAGTCTGGGTTATTCGTGCCTCAGGTAAAGGCAAACGCATTTGTGGGACTGCTTTTGCTCAAGTACCTGGTTGCTCTTGATGGTAATGCATAAGCATGGGGAAGCCCCATATTTTGCTCAAAGGGATTTAATTTCGGTTGAGAAAAACCAATGATTTGAATTGTATTATGTTAATTGCTATATAATACAATATGTCATCGCTACTATGGTTGCTATATGCCACATCAGCAGTATTACAGTAAGAGTCACCCAGATTATATCTTTAATATCTTTACTGATGATTTGGAAGAGGGAATTGAGTGCACCCCCAAGTAAGTTTGCAGACAACACCAAGCTGGGGGGAAATGTCAATCTGCTGGAGGGCGGGAAGGCCCTGCAGAGGGACCTGAACAGGTTGGATCAATGGGCAGAGGCCAATGGGATGAGGCTCAACAAGTCTAAGTGGCGGGTCCTGCACTTTGGCCACAAGAACCTCATGCAACACTACAAGCTTGGGGCAAAGTGGCTCAAAAGATGTGCAGAGGAAAAGGATCTGAGGGTGCTGATTGATGCTTGCTTGACCATGAGCCAGCAGTGTGCCCAGGTGGCCAAGAAGGCCACTGGCATCCTGACTTGTATCAGGAATCGTGTAGCCAGAAGGACCAGGGACGTGATCTGTATTCTGCTCTGGTGAGGCCACGCCTTGAGTAGTATTCAGTTTTGAGCTCCTCGCTACAAGAAGGACATGAAGACCATGGAGCATTTCCAGAGAAGGGCTACAAAAGTAGGAGAGGAGAGCAACTACTGGTCTATAGTTCCCCAGCTCTTCCTTTATACCCTTTTTAAAAATGAGAGTGATATCTCCCTTTTTCCAGTCACCAGGAACTTTGGCCTGAGTGCCTTGATTCTTCAAATATGATGGAGACAGGCTTGATGACTACATCAGCCAATTCCCTCAGGAAAATTCCCAGCCCCTGCCTAGGGGTTCGGGGACTCAAGAGATATGGGAAGCCTGACCATTAGTAAAGACACTGAGGCACAGAAATTGTTAAGTATCTCTGCCTTCTCCACATCTGTCATTACCAGATCTCTGTCTTCATTTGTCAGAGGTGGTACACTTCCCTTAGTCTTTCTTCTGTGGCCAATGTACCTGTAGAACCTCTTCATATTATTCTTTGCATCCCTCACTAAGTTTAGCTCTTGGTAATTGGAGATTCCTCTCTGAGAGGCACTGAGGGACCATTTTCCACCCACACAATCTCTCAAGAGGTTTGCTGCCTGCCTTGAACACACATTCACGACATCACAGAGAGGCTACTGAGCTTGGTCAAGCCAGAGGACTATCACTCGTTCCTGCTCTTAAATAATCACATACCTTAGGGCTTTTATTAAGACCCCTGGGCATCTCAGTTAGCACTCTGGAAGAATGGCTGCTTTCTATAATTGTGTAACCTCCACACTTGGAACAAGAAACCACCTGCAGCCCCAGTTGTCTCTTAAAGAGACAAAGAAAGTAACATACAGAGGATGCAAAGAAACAAAATCTTCTTCATCCTCTGGCATACACCTTTCATCCTTTATCAGCAGGAGGTGAGTGAAGCATCTAAGGTCATAGGCAATCTGTTTGCATTCTGTCGTGCTAGTGCTGACAAGCAGACAGGGAAAAAAAACACTGAAAATGGGCATGGAATTTAACAGAACCGAACCTGTGGTGCATGCACAGCAGTGCTAAACATAGGAGTGTGGGGGAGAGGAAGAGAAAGAAGACTTCAAGCAGAGATGATGGACTACCAACAGAGATCCTGAAAGTGAGATATGTATTGAAGCTTTTATGCATTTTAGCTTTTGTAGGATTTTAAAGCTGGGATTGCTTCAGAAATAAAGTCACGGCTTGGAGTGAAGCTAAGAGTTTGGTAGCTGGAGAGCTGTTGGTACCTGGGAAGCACTTGGGAAAACAGTAGATAAGAGATGGAAGAATTAGGGGTGTTCAGGTCTTAGCTGTCTTACATAAAATTGATGTCAGTGAGAATTACCCCAAATCAATGAACTATCACAACCAATAAGGAAGAGAAGAATTACAGGCAATACTGTTCTCCTCCCAGTATGGGGTTTGAGATGTTGACTGCTAACCTTGCCTGAGGAGGAAGGACATTCTGCCTTAAACGGTGGATGACAAGAAGGGTGAGAACTGTAGTTTCACAGACATTTAGGTTCAAGAATGCCAGTCAGAATCAGGGAATAAATTCAGAGATTATATATAATTTTGATCTGTCCAAAGAAAAAAATGCAAGTCTGAGGTAGACATGTAGAATTCAAACAGCTGAACATAGTATTCAGTGCTGTCAGATCTGTTAGATCTGAAACTGTAGAGCAGAGCACATAAAATGGCACAAGAGGATGTAGCTTCAGTTGCTTCTATACCAGTTAGGGATGAGAAACCTAGGTGGTAGAGATGTGAAGTCATGAAAGTCAAGTGCAACCACAGAAGTATCTATAGGCAAGCAGAGGTGAGTGTTACTGCATTGGATGGGTGTGTAGGGTCAGATAAAGGACAGCAGTGTGGAGCAATAGATTCCTGCAGGAATCTTCCTGACACGTGATGGGATGGGAAGGGTTGTTAGGTTAGTTCCAGAGCCGACCAAATCAATGAGAGGAAATTTAAAGTGAGGCAAAGAGACACTTAGCTCCAGATGCCTGTTGGCATGGATTTGCAGGTAGCTGAGAAATTAAATAGTGGACAATATGGACCTATTTATACACACATCTAGCACAATGAGCCTTTCAACTGTCCATGTAGTAAAGGAGAAAATAAAGAAAACACAAAATATCAATAATATGATTTTCGTTGTTGTTTTGGTTTGTTTATTTCAAGGCATGATGAGAAATTTTGATATTTGACAGAAACATCAAAAAGTGTCTTAAAGGGTATTTTTCTCTCTTTTTTCCTTCCTTATATTCCTTTATTTCATTATTTTATTTTAATTAATGCGGTAACAGGCAGACATAGTCATGCATACAAACATACCATCTTTGCAGCAAAATGAAAGAAAGCTATTAGAGAAGAAAAGGAGACAAAATTTCATGTAACTTTCTTCTGACTCAGAAGAAACAGAACTGGAATTGGGAGGAATGACAGAACTTATTTTACAAGTCTTTCTATTTAACTAAAGTTGACTGTTTTTGTTTTCTTTCCTATGTTTTTTTTGTTTGTTTGTTTGTTTGTAATGTCTGTCTTTGTGAGAGATGAGTTAAAATCCACAATGTCATTCAAAATGTATGGAAATTTAAATGACTTGATCCATTCCATGGAAAAGCTCAATATGTTTTCAAAATCTCCCTTCAAGTCAATTCTTGGTGGATTAATTTCAGAGAGAGATTTAGATAATTGAATTTTCTTCATGGTTCCAATGGTCTGATGATTTCTTTGGAAAATTAGACACTGCTGAGGGATTTCTTTGAGGAAAGATGGAAGTCAGTATGTGATCTCGGCTCCCTTGAAAGACAATTGAGGAAAATATATTCTTTTAAAAAGTGCGTGAATTGAAAAAATTTATGATGGAATTCTTTATTCCTTGGGCTGGTTGTACAGATATCATTGACTGTAAAGCGATTTTAAATTGTTCAGTTGTAATACACTTCAGATATGAGTGATCTATACTTAGCTTTCTTTCATAATCCGTGGATGTGATTGTTAGGTTTACTGAGTTATTGGAGTGCAATTCATCTAGACTTGTTTGACTGTCTACATTAGAATGAATTGTATAGTACCCTGGAAGGGCCTACTTTTGTCGTTTGGAAAGGATGTATACAGGAGTAGTTCAGATAGACAGTTACACTGTAAACCACAAAAAATAGCTTACTATAGGAGACTGGACTGATACTTTATGACTTACACTTAATCCTGGTGCCCGTTCATGGGGTGTAGAGAAAATGTGGAACACCTGATGACGTGTGGATGTTTTCAGTTTATATTTCCAGTACAATGCCCAGGTTAATGGGAATCTAAATTACTAGCTTTCAAGTATTTCACCATAAGAAGTGCCTTAAAACTAGGCAATGGTCAAAGCATGTGCTTATTAGGCAGTCTAAGTATACCTGAAGTTAATTAAATATTCTAGTATATTTACACTGGTATTTGTTCATTTTTCTTTGATTACTGTTTTTCAGGGTTTTACAGAGTCCAAATGGAGTATGAGAACAACACAGTAGTTAAAGAGTTTGTTCTGTTAGGATTTTCTCAAACCCACAAAGTCCAGATGCTTCTCTTCTTCTTCTTCCTGCTGTTCTATATGATAATTCTCCCAGGCAACGTCCTTATCATTCTCACAATTCAAGGAGAGTCCCAACTGGGAACACCCATGTATTTTTTCCTGGCCAATTTGGCATTCTTGGACATCTGTTACTGTTGTGTGACCCCACCTAAAATGTTGGCTGACTTTTTCTCACACCGTAAGACAATCTGCTACAATGCTTGCATGGCCCAGCTTTTCTTCCTCCACTTCCTGGGAGCAGCTGAAGCTTTCCTGCTCGTGGCCATGGCCTATGACCGCTATGTAGCCATTTGCAAACCTTTTCACTACACCAGGCTTGTGAACAGGGCAGTATGCTATGTCCTGGTTGGAGCTTCATGGGCAGGGGGCTTCATCCATGGCATCACTCTATTTGCTCTCACCATTGCTCTCCCCTTCTGTGGCCCCAACATCCTGGACAACTTCTTCTGTGATGTCCATCAGCTGGTTAAATTGGCCTGTGCTGATACTCACGTAGTGGAACTTTTGATATTTCTCAACAATGGAGTTGTCATTGTCATGTGTTCTGCACTTCTGCTCATCTCCTACGCTGTCCTGCTGCTGAAGCTCCGGACACAGTCCTCCAAGGCAAAGAGCAAAATTGCTTCCACCTGTGTTTCCCACATCATTGTGGTTTTTGTCATGTGTGGCCCAGCTATGTATATCTATGTCTTACCCTTCCAAGCTGTCCCAATGGAAAAGATTGTTGCTCTTTTCCATACAGTCATCTTCCCCCTGACTAATCCCATAATCTATACCCTGTGTAACAAGGAGATCAGAAGCTCAGTGTGGAAGCTGGTCAGCAAATACATTCTTACGTGTGGAAAAATATAATAAAGAAACAGTTAAGTATTTTGAAGTAAATAAAACTGTTTTTGTTGCTGTTGTTGTTTTGTTTGTTAATAAAGTTCTCTTAGGAGCAACTCCATGATGTACATTATGTAAGAGCATAATACATAAACAGTAATCTTTAAGAAATTTTCTTCCATCAAAAAAGCCATAGGGTGATACTAATTACTGTATGGAATCATTTAGAGGAGAACCAAGCTGTGTAAAGGAATCATATGAGTAGTGCTATGAAGTTACTGTTAAAAATCTTTCTTTTCTTATTTTCTTTTTTTTCTTTTTTTTTATTTTGAGAAATAATCTGGTAGGTTTTGAGACTTTCTACAATTATTAATGGACTTGAGGTTCTGATGCAGAGAGTCAAAATGGTTGCAAGCATGTTAATTCAAGATTTCAGTTTATAGTTGAACTTTGAACGTTGATGCTGCCTTTCTGGAGCATGACTGCCTCCCCTCTTCCATCGCTGCCTTTGAATGAGTTGATTGCTTCCCCACAAAGGGACAATGTGTATGCTGCTGGATCATCTAGTTTGTAGGCAAGCTTTTGCTTCTCATCCAACATAGCTAGTCCACTGAAATTGTTAAGTGAAAATCAAAGGCAATGTGGTCATGGTCTTATGGGAGGCATAGAATCATATATTTGGATTGGAAGAGAGCTTAAAGATGATCTAACTTCAAACCCTCTCCCATGGGCAGGGATGCCACCCTCTAGACCAAGTTGCTCAAAGCCCCATCCAACCTGTCCTTGAACACTTCCAGGGATGGGAAATCCACAACTTTCCAGGGCAACCTGTTCCACTACCTCATCACACATTGATTGTAGTGTTTCTCTATACAGTTACAGGCATCTGCAACATAGAATCCTATGGATTCCTAAGGATTCCTGCAAAAGGCATTTCTAGGGAGAGATTCAACCAACACAATTTCTGCTTTGAGTTGAAATAAACTGTGCCATTTTTTCTGTCTTGGCGCTTACTTGCCCTGTAATTTACCTCTTGTATTGCCTCTCAAGTAGAATTGGCCAAATAATTCCTTGTTGAGAAAAATTAATTCCTTTTGTTGAAAAACCAGGATTTCAGAGAACATGGTTTTCTTACTGGAGTGTATGTTTCATAGACAATGTAGGTGCAGAATATGCTAAATATAGCTCCATCCACAAAGTCTCCACTAATATGCAAGAAGGCACTGCACCGCACCGTACAGAATCACAGAATGGCTGAGGTTGGAAGGGACATCTTGAGATCATCTGCCCCCCCGCCAAGCAGGATCACCTAGAGCACATTGCATGGGATGGCATCCAGGCAGGTTTTGAATATATCCAAAGAAAGAGAGTCCACAACCTCTCTGCGCAACCTGTTCTAGTGGTCTGTCACCCTCACAGTAAAAAAATGTTCCTTAATAGCTGGAAATTTCTGTGTTTCAACTTGTGCCCGTTGTCTCTTGTCCTGTTGCTAGGCACCACTGAAAAGAGTCTGACCCCATGCTCTTGACACCCTCCCTTCAGGTATTTGTACTCATTGAAATAAGACCCACGCTCAGTCTTCTCCAAGCTAAAGAGGCCCAGCTCTCTCAGCCTCTCCTCGTATGAGAGGTACTCCACTCCCCTCATTATCTTTGTAGCCTTCTGCTCATTTAACTATCTTCTGCATACCATTTGGCAAAATAAAACTGTCAAGTTGAAAATTGACTTTTCTAAGGTCAGCTTTCTCTACTAACCCCTTTCTGAGGGTGGTTTTCCTAGTTAGACCACTTTGAAGACAGCTTGATCCCCACTTTGGGGATTGATTTGTTAGCTAGTGGCACTGGTTATGTTTTGAATATATGTATGTGCCTATAAGTAATCAATAATGAGAATGCTTGCAATTTCACTAGCATTGTTTGTAATAACCTGTAATATTAGTATATATGCTTACTGCTTTATTACTGACTACTGCTATTGACTTTTTATATATAAACACATACAAATACACACACTTGTTTTCCTGATAATAATTCATAATAGCTCGATAAATATACTTGTGTTATTAAACACACGTATACATGCTAGCAGTGATTTGTAGTAACTTGTCATAAAGCAGAAAAACTTATGAATGAAAACCCTTACGTACTATGGAATCCTGCAAATCCACCTGTAGGGGCACAATGCTCAGGCCGAGTCAGCTGGAGGTTCTGACACCTTTGCTCTAGCACGAATCTACCAGAAAAAAAGGAGAAGGCAAGGTCTCCAAGTCACCCATATCCATCACTCTCTGTACCTCCTCAAATGGATCCCCCCCTTTCTTAATTACAAGCTTACAATTAATTAATTACAATTTCCTATGAGATTGAGACAAGGAAAACAGAAGAGCGTAACTAAGTCTCTTGTGATCATGTGGTGAAAGACATTGGGAAAAAAAGGAAGAGAGACTTCCAGTAACACGGAGAAGAGTTACAACACCTGAAAATCTTCCCTGCTACCATACCTCTTTTGCAGGGGGCAGAGACATCCTTCCCCCAAAGTGCTCTGTGAGCAGCTCACATAAATGCTGTGGAAAAGAGATGGCAGATTCAGCAGTCACAATCCTTTAAGAGCTCCTAAACTGGCGATGAGCAAAAGAAGACAGAACAGGAAAAGACACCCTCTTTCACCCAAGGAAAGGTATATGAGCCAGGGAACCACAAAACAAGGCCCTAAACAGCCTGAACAAGGAATGCTCAAGCCACAATGTCCTTCAAAGCTGCAGAAAGGTCAGGAAAGATGAAATGGTAGCCGCTCTCCAGGGTGCGCTTTGGTACCACTTTCTGGCCCTCCAACAACATAACAGCCCGCTCGACCCCAAAGACAGCTCGCACGGCCCAGGCAGGCATTGGCAGTAGGGCTGGGCGTCCCAGGGCTGCAGCAAACTCCTGAGTGAAGGTGCTGTTGGAGGTGGCAGGAGAAGATGGGGAGACACCATTAAAGACCCCTTGCAGGCACTCATTCTCCAGGGCATGACATATGATCCCAGCCAGGTCCTGAATGTGGATCCACGGGAATGGCTGGTGCCCAGACCCTATGGGGCCTCCCAGTCCTAGCCAGAATGGCCAGAGCATCTGAGAGATTGCGCCACCACCTCGGCCCAGCACTACACCTGTGGAAAGAACAGAGTGAGACAGGGACCCTCTCCAGCCCCAGACCTACAGCCAGGAGACAATCCTTAGAGGGCGGGACCTGGGACCGCACCCCAACAAGACAAGATACATAATCTGATGCACTTCTCCCACCCCTTCCCCTCCTGCCCCAGCTCCAAAGCACAGCCACTGCAGTCATGCATGATGCCCTGTCTTACCAGATCTCACCAGAACACCACGAGTTGGACCATCAGGGATGACAGCTGCAGCTTCCCAGGAGCTCACCAGACGTGAGAAGAAGTCAAAATTCCCTCCAGGGCTATCCTCAGTATACTCAGCTGTGGGGCTAGGGCGGTAATAGCCTGTGGGTATAACAGCAAAAAGCGGGTTGGGATTGAATCCCAACATCAGCTGGCCCTCTTCTCCCCAACCCTTATCCCTGTCTCCAGGGACATCCTCATATGAACAGCACTAGGTTTTGAACTACAAATGCACTCTGCAGGTTCAACAGCATGTGCTAGTATTCCAGCTGAGATGGCAACGCCATGAATCAAATGCACCAGCAAACAAGGCACTGAGCTGGCTGCATAGAAAGGAGCTTCCTGTCTGTCATAAATGCTAACCCGCAGCAGCTTCAAAGCCTGTAGGAAGCAGAAATGCAAAGCTGGAGATGTATGGGGGGATTCAGCTTAGACAACTTGGTTCTACAGATGCCTTAAGGCTTTCACAGGGAAAACATTAAGTCCTGTCCTAATGCTACCAAGTGAAAGCATGAGAATCCAAGTTCCACTGCAGTACAAAAAAAAGCTGACCAAGCCTTGCCTAGTCGCAGTGATGCTAATGACAATAAAGCTGGCCTTTCAAGGCAAGACATATTTTCCCCAGAAGCATGCTTCTGTCTGGAGGTACACCTCTCCTCATCAGCATGAGGCACGCTGGGCCCAACCAATACCTACGCCGGTGACGACGACCCAAGCATTGGGTGGCTGGTCAGCATCAGCAATGGCTTTGGCCAAGGTCCTGGTGGTTTCAACTCGGCTGCTGATAACTTCCTTGCAGAAAGCATCTCCCCATCTGGAAAAAGGAGAGCCACTCATACTTCCCACCAGGATATCCCAGGAAACAATAGCCCCATGGGGAGCCCCCACCGTCACCTCACAAGCACAGGAGATGTCACATAAATTCCCCCCACCCCAGAGTAGAAGGAGGACATAGAATATTACTACCTAAACATACGATAACTGTGGGAGAACACGGCTCACCATTTCCCAGAACAGGCTATAGGTTTTGGATGCCCTTAGGGCAAACACATTAGAAAATGTGGGCACCAAAGCTGTGTGAATTCTCCTCAAGCACCTGGAAGAGGCATTTCCAAAAACACCCTCAGCAATACAAGAACAACTTCCACAGTCCATTTTGGTTCTGACTTTATCTAAGCATATTATTAAGTATTGTCTAAGCATAGGCATCTGGTGCCTTTTTGGACATATGCAACTACCTTGCCTGGCCTCCACCTGTCAGTCCAGAAGAAAATGCATCTTTTAAAATTCTCTGGGGACTTGACAGGCCTACAGAAATGTTTTGGATACCTGAAGACTCAGATGTCAACAGCCAGGGAACCCAGGTTGTCCTTTCTGGACACCCTACTCCCTTGCCAGACCCACTCCACATTTTCTGACAACATTGGGCTGTCTTGCCTTCACCTTGTCCCCACAACACTATGGAACACTAAGTTACAACACTACATTACCTGCGGAAAGGGTTGAGGACATTCTCACCAGCCAAGTTCACCACTGCATCGCACTGGGGCAGTCCAACGCGGGACAACTCTTCCTAGGCAGCAGTAACAGAGACATCACACACCCAGCCTTCCCTCTTCTCAAGCCTTCCCAACAACCAAGCAGGATGAGCTCCCAAGACATCCAGCCAGTTACTTCCTGACCTTTGTAAAACACTGCCTGTCGCACAAGCATGAATGGAGAACATTTTGCTCCTTGGAGCTGCAGCAGTACCCACCCCAACTGACCACAACCAGTACAGCACCTAGGAGATGCAGGGTACATCAGTGGGAAACAGTTTCCCCACTGCAAATTCCCTGCATGCCATGCCAGGTAGGCTAGCTCCTCAGCCTTGACATGGTCTCCCTTCTGTAATCACTCTTATTTCGTACCCAGCTGATGCGATTCTTGCCCCCTTGTCGAGAGACATGGGTCACCTCATGACCATGGCTCTGAAGCAAATGGGTCAGGGCTCTGCCCACAAATCCAGTCCCACCACCTGTGAAAAAGACAGGATATTACAGACCAGAAGCAGCTTGCAAAGCTACCGCAGGAGTTCCTGTTACCATGGCCATCCTCCTAGGGTACACCACTGGGCCCTGATCACCCTCTCCCCAGCCCTCCCACTGCAGGCCTCCACCACTCCCTATACCCTGGCTCCACGCACTGCATCCTACCCCTCAGGGTGCCTGGATCCCAACTGCTACCCACATTATGCTGAATCACACAGGACATTGAGATGCTCGAGCGTGTCCAGAAAAAGCCATTGAAGCTGGTGAGGGGTCTGGAGGGCAAGTCTTATGAGGAGCGGCTGAGGGAGCTGGGCTTGTTCAGCCTGGAGAAGAGGAGGCTCAGGGGTGACCTTATCGCTCTCTACAGATACCTTAAAGGAGGCTGTAGTGAGGTGGGGGTTGGTCTGTTCTCCCACGTGCCTGGTGACAGGACGAGGGGGAATGGGCTTAAGTTGAGCCAGGGGAGTTTTAGGTTGGGTAGTAGGAAAAACTTGTTTACCGACACGGTTGTTAGGCATTGGAACGGGCTGCCCAGGGAAGTGGTGGAGTCACCATTTCCTGGAGGTCTTTAAAAGACATTTAAATGTAGAGCTTAGTGATATGGTTTAGTGGAGGACTGTTAGTGTTAGGTCAGAAGTCGGACTGGGTGATCTTGGAGATCTCTTCCAACCTAAACGATTCTGTGATTCCGTGAATCCAGGCCCAGCCCCTCCCCCCCCCAATTCCCAAACCACATCTCCCTCAGAGCTCCTAGAGCCCCCCCTGCGCCCTACGGCTCCCCGGGGAACCCCACTCCGCAGCAGCCGCCCCCCCCCCTCACAGATCCCCTCACAGCTCCCCGCGCAGCCGCGCCCCGCACTCACCCACCAGCACCCGCATTGCTGCCGGCTGCGCATGCGCAACCGCTCCCGCCCGCCGAGCGCAGTCGGTCTCCCTCCCGCCCTTGGTGTCCCGGCGCGTGCAGTTCCCCACCCCCCTGGGGGATCCTTAAAGGGCCCGCGTGCTGCGGGCGCTGACGGGAGGGGCTGAGGCAGGAACGCCAAGGGCGGCAGGCGGCCGCCATGGGTGACGGGTCCCGTGGTGGGAAGGTGGCGACGGAGAAACGGCTGCCGTGAGCCCGGCAGGCGCTGGGGAACGTGCGGCTCCCCAGGTCAAAGCGAGGGGAACGGGGGTGTAGCGTGACACAGGTGACGCCTATTGGAAGAATGTGATGAAATGGGAGTGTGGCCATCTATTAATTTAAACAGTGAGTGAGGCAGGAATTATGGCTGTTGCATGGAGAGGTAAGAAAGGAACCTGGGTAACAACAGCGAATCGGCTTTGGAGATGGAGAAACTCTGAATTTGGCTTTGGGGTGATGTGACCTGTGAAACAGTTGGGAGCTCATGTTGAATGTCTACGTTAGAACGCAGTACATAGTGAAAGCAGTAACCCGGGGGAGAAATTCACCCACCAACTGCCTGCACTGTCAACAGGACTGTCATAGAATCATAGAAACACAAGATTGGAAAGGACCTACAAAATCACCTAGTCCAAACATCCTATCATCAATACTACCCACTAAGCTACTCATATCTCAACATCATGTCCTGAAGGTGGAACTGCTGTATTGAAATTGCTGCTTGCCAGCCACGTCTTGTCACCTCAAACAGCTGCAGTGTGTGTCTCGCTCTCCTGAGGAGGGATCTCGGACCTTGACTCATGTCAGAGCTCTGCCCAGATTTATGTGTTTGTGAATAGAAGTTGCCATCTACTGCCATAGACATCAACTTGGTAAATGGAACCTACAGTGTATGCCACTGAGTAGTGGTGTTCTGTGCCTGCAATTGCCCAGTCCCCAGCTTCCCTGGGACAGCTGTTACAGACGGAGTCTCTTGGGCTGGAAACAAGCCCATTTCCAAAGCCTTTATGAGCCAGGCATGAAACTGGATTTACCCAACAAGAAACAGGTACCTGCTGCAAGTACTTTGCCTGGCATTGTGACTTGCTAAGTATTACCTCACCTTGATCACTTAAGTATGTGGCCTAAATTTCAGCATGCTTCACTACAATGTATTTGTCTAGCTGAGTTGCTGTATCATAGCCTTGCTTTGTATAAGCAATACATATGCATACAGTAGCTGGAAGTGGTGAGCCATGACAAACAGGACAATGTGAACAGGATGTGAACAACCTTGGATTAGTGTGTGACAGGAGAACATCTGAAACTGCTGCAATGACATCATCATGAACTGATCTGATTTGTGGCCTGGACAGACATCTGGAAATAAAATAAAATGAAATAAAATAAAATAAAATGAAATAAAATAAAATAAAATGAAATAAAATAAAATTAAAATAAAATAAAATAAAATAAAAATGGGAGGGTAACATTTCTACTTGGATGACTGACAGTGCTCTAGTTCTCCCTGTGTCCCCTGTGTCTGTGAGGGCACCATGTCACAACTCAGAGCTGAAGTCAGGCTCTTTCTGCTCTACACTTCCTCTTGCTATTCAGTCTCATTCCAGAAGTCCTGCACTGTAGCCCCTGGCCATTTCTCTTTTTGTCTTGAGGAACTCAGTGTGCCCAACCATTTGGATACTTCATTTCTTCATTTGTATACTTCATTTTCCAAGCTCATTACCAACCCATCAGAAAGCTGAAGTTCTTTGTTCTCTTCACTGTGTGAATATGGTTCTGTATTGGAAGGAAGGCCTTGCAAAAGCAAAGAGTGAAAACAAATATTCAACTGGTACCACAGACTTGTCAAGAAAACTCAAGGAAATAGTGGATAGCTACTGACCAGAGATTTCATAGGGTTGGGAAATTATGTTTCTCTATGCCAAAAAATCTTTTATTTAATCAACACTTTATCTACAATGTCTGATTTTTTTTCCCTCATTACATGAAAAATAAACAAGAAAAGAATAAGAATAAGAATAAGGATAAGAATGAGAGTGAGAAAAAGGAGAGTAAATCCAAATCCTTTATGCTTTAGCAGCAGCTTAAAAAATAACGAGTAACAATGTTATGTTTTAATTTGTTCAATTTTTTAGGCAACCAAAACTTTAAAAGTTTTTGGATTCAAGAACCATGAAACTTAAATGTAAAATATTCCCAGATTCCATCAAAGGTATATATAATCCTTTACTGAAAAATGACGTAAAACTAATGAAAAATAATAATATTTTTGAAGGAAAGTTAGCTGAAAAATGATACTGCCCAAGCATGATTCTGTAACCCAAATTCGAATATATCAATCTGGAAAAACAACAACAACAACAACAAAAACAAAAACACCTACCAAGAGCTAGAAAGAAAACAATTAACAATCTAACCATTTTCTTTTACCTTTTCTACTTCCTTTTGTTGTGAAAAAATAATAATAATAATAATAAAAATAATGAATAAGAAGACCTCATGAAGCCCATATGTTGGGTTGTGTCTCTACTTATCTAGCAGGGGAGACACCATGATCAGGCAGGTGGTTTTCCCAGGGCAAGACTCATCCCCTGCACTCCGGGTGTGCTGACTCCTGCAATTTCCCCAAATGCAGGAAACTCGACTGCATAATTTGTGGTAGAGGGGGGCTGCATTCATGTATTTTTCCTACACCTGGGATGGGGCAACCCTGGCTATATGTGCAGACTGTGCGATGAGACACTGTAAGGCAGCCCCACAGAGAGGGATCTGGGGGTTGTGGTTGATAGCAAGTTGAATATGAGCCAGCAGTGTGCCCCAGCAGACATGAAGGCCAACCGTATCCTGGGGTGCATCAAGCACAGCATTGCTAGTCGGTCGAGGGAGGTGATTGTCCCGCTCTACTCTGCGCTGGTGTGGCCTCACCTCGAGTACTGTGTGCAGTTCTGGGCACCACAGAACAAGAAGGACATTAAACTGTTGGAGATTGTCCAGAGGAGGGCAATGAAGATGGTGAAGGGCCTAGAGGGGAAGACGTATGAGGAGCGGCTGAGGGCACTGGGCCTGTTCTGCCTGGAGAAGAGGAGGCTGAGGGGACATCATCGTGGTCTACAGCTTCCTCTCGAAGGGGAGTGGAGAGGCAGGTGACCTATTCTCTGTAAACACCAGTGATAGGACCTGCAGGAATGGTGTTAAGCTGAGGCAGGGGAAGTTTAGGCTTGACGTCAGGAGGGGGTTCTTCACCGAGAGGGTGGTTGCACACTGGAACAGGCTCCCCAGGGACGTAGTCACTGCACCAAGCCTGTCTGAATTTAAAAAGCGATTGGACTGTGCACTTAGTCACATGGTCTAAACTTTTGGGCAGACCTGTGCGGTGCCAGGAGTTGGACTTAATGATCCTTATGGGTCCCTTCCACCTTGGGATATTCTGTGATTCTATGAAAAAAAAAAAAAAAAAAAAAAAGAATAAGAAAACCTCATGAAGCCCCTATGTTGGGTTGTGTCTCATATTTTTCAGAAATAAGATATATTTATTGAAAAACAAAATTTCAGTGGCTAAGTTTTTAAAGGAAATTTTCAATCAGTTGTTGATGTAATTTCAGATTTTAAACTTGTTATCAAACAAGCAGAGATGCATTTAAAGTGTGTTCAGTAAACATTTAATAAAAAATAGCTAATACTGCCATCATCTGTTCTAAAGAGTTACTGGCTCAGAATTAGATATACGTACTGTAGAAACTACGTTTGGGTGATAAATCTTACCATTTTTGTCTACAAGAAGTTTAGGATTACATTCGGGTGTCTTGACATTACACATTTACAATATAGTTGTTACAAACTGAGCTAGCTGCCTAGAAAAGCTTTACAGGCAAAGGAGAGAAGGTGCATCAGCAGAAAACTTTTTTTTTTCTTTTTTTTTTTTAACCTTAAATGTGTGCCTCTGGCAGGGATGCTACGCACTAGATCAGGTTCCCAAGGGCCTCATCCAGCCTGGTCTTGAACACCTCCAGGGACAGGGAATCCACAACCTCTCTGGGCAACCTGTTCCAATGCCTCACTACCCTCTGCGTAAAGAATTTCCTCCTAACATCTAATCTAAATCTCCCTTCTTTTATCATAGAATCACAGAATGGCCTGGGTTGAAAAGGACCTTAAAGATCACCTAGTTTCAACCCCCCTGCTCTGGGCAGGGTTGCCAACTACTAGAGCAGGCTGCCTAGAGCCGCATCAGGACCCCCAAGTCCTTCTCTGCATGGCTACTCTCACATTCTTCGCCCAGTCTATGTAAATACCTGGGATTGCCCCAGCCCAAGTGCAACACCTTGCATTAGGTGATGCATTAGGTGATGCCTCTGGATGGCATCCCTTCCCTATATTGCATCGACTGCACTGCTCAGCTTGGTGTCATCTGCAAACTTGCTAAGGGTACACTTGATTCCGTCATCTATGTCATTGATAAAGATGTTGAAGAGCAC
Source organism: Aythya marila (assembly GCF_965140915.1). Classification (NCBI taxonomy): domain Eukaryota; kingdom Metazoa; phylum Chordata; class Aves; order Anseriformes; family Anatidae; genus Aythya; species Aythya marila. The sequence goes on from NC_139066.1 coordinate 2,647,787, forward strand.
TGGTCCTAAGACCAACCCCTGAGGGACACCATTTGTGACTGGTCTCCACAGAGACATAGAACCATTGACCACAACCTTTTGGCTTTATGGTGCAAGCTACCACCAGAAGGTTTGAAACACACTCAGTGCTTCATGCCACTATCGGAAACACCGTCCTGGGCCTTGAAAAGAAAGATTTATGGCAAGGTGACACTCCAGAAAGAACTGAATCGGAAAACAGGACTCATTTCTGAAACAACCTCATAGACACCTGAAACAAAGAATATGGCTTTGAGTAGGTGTATAAGATTCCCTGTCATGCACCAGCCCCTGGGAAGACAATAATATGGTGGACTTTTAAAAACTGAGAGCAATGGATGATGGAACATTCAAGCACGGAGATACAGATTTAGCAAAAGCCACTTGGTTAGTTAATACTCAATTATTTGCTAATTGATATGGTCCTCCCAATTGAAACCTGCATGTGCTTTAAAAGGGGATAAAGTCCCTGAAGAGCACGTACAAAAAACATGCTGGGGAAGACAGTCTGGGTTATTGCTGCCTCAGGCAAAGGCAAACACATCTGTGGGATTACTTTTGCTGAAGATCTGGGACTACTTGTTGAAAAATGCATAGGGTTTGGCAAGTCTGATATGTATCTTGAGGGGATTTGATTTTATCAAAGAATAGCCAATGATTTTAATTGTAAGATGTTAGTTGCTATATGATGCCATCATTGCTATGGTTGCTATATGTCATGTCAATGTTATTACAGTAAGAATCATCCAAACTAATGAAGAAAAGATTTTGGTGGAACCAAGCGAAGTGAAGCGGAGATGGAATCAGAGCTGACCTCATCATGCAACTATCCAACACCATACACCATCTCTCTTGCCCTCAGAAATGCCCCATTAAGACAGGTGGAGCCCAAAATTATAAACTAAATGAACTCAATGGACATTTTAGTGGGAAGGCTTATAGACTAAGGGTATGATATCTGTGTTTATATGTCAAAAGACAAGAAGTGTGGTGGTGATTAACTGGCATGTATTGGAAAGTGTGGGACGTGAGCATGATGCACATAGACTAAGAGGTAGATATTGTCCTCGTTTTGGCTGGGATAGGATTAATTTTCTTCCTTGTAGCTGTTATGGTACTGTGTTTTGGATTTAGCAGAAAAATAATGCTGATAACACACTGATATTTTAGTTGTAGAACATTGCTTACACCAAGTCAAGGAATTTTCAGCTTCTCATCCTGGCCAGGTAGAGAGGAGCTGGGGGACTGGAGATGCACCAGAAGTTGTGGGGGACACAACCAGCACAGCAGACCCAAACTGGCCAAAGTGGTATTCCATACAATATGACATCATGCTGAACAATAAAACTTGGGGAAGGTGGCCAGTGAGGAGCTCCCATTACTTGGGGGTTGGTTGGGCATCAATTAGTTGGTGGCGAGTAATTGTGTTGTGCAGCACTTGTTTTGTTTACTCTTTTCTCTGTATTGTTTTTTGTTTGTTTGTTTGTTTGCTTTTATTTTTATTTTTTTTATTCTTTTCTTATTAAACTGTTCTTATTTCAACCCATGAGTTCTGACACTTTTACATTTTCTTATTCTTTCCCCTGTCCCAGTACAGGGGAGTAAGTGAATGGATGTGTGGTACTTAGCTGCATGACAGGTTAAATCACAAGAATTGATTATACAGGAGAATGAACTGCAAAAGCGGGAGTTTTCCCCTGACCTTAACACCACATTTACCTTTGACTGTTACTATTATTTCTCCTTAAAAGGACCTACGGGGACGTTCATAGTGACATAAGACCATGAGTATGACTGTGTATCATTCAGTTCCCTGCAATTCCAAAATTTAAAGAAAAAAAAAAAAAATTTTTTTTTTGGACCAGCTTGCTTCAGCTTCTGAAGTACAAACCAGAGATTTTCATAACTTGATTTAATTATAAAATCCTATGTTTTTATATGGTTTTCTTATCTTTCCAATCTCTCATTAAACCTGCTGATGCTTCTGCAAGGAAACTGTTTTGTTGAAGAAAACCTTTTTGACAGCATCCTTGATTTCCTGGTTCCTTAGGCTGTAAATTATGGGGTTGAAGAGAGGAACAACAATAGAATAGAAAGCAGACACAATTTTGTGTGAGTCATGAACTGCAAGTGTTTTGGGCCTCACATAGATGAAAATGCTTGTTGCATAGAAGACAATAACCACTATAAGGTGGGAGGCACAGGTGGAAAAGGCTTTTTGGCAACCTTGTACAGATGAAATGTGAAGAACAGTGAAGATAATATAGGCATAGGATAGCATTACTATGGAGAGAGGCATCAGGAGAATAAATAAGGCAGCCACAAAATCCATAAGAACAGCTCTTTCCATATCTGTGCAGGCTAAGTTCAAGAGAGGCGAAACATCACAGAAGAAATGGTTAATTATATTGGGTCCACAGTAAGTTAACTGAGAGATAAAAAATACTTTACATCCAGAAATTAAGAAACCAGTCAACCAGGATCCCATAGTAAGGTAGACACAGACAATATGTCTCATAATGGTGGAGTAATGGAAAGGCTTACAGATGGCGACATAGCGGTCATATGCCATGACTGCTAGGAGGAGGCACTCAGTGTTTCCCAGGCTGAGGAAGAAGTACAGCTGTGTCATGCATCCCATGAAGGAGATTTCCTTTGCCTCTGATACAAAGCTCAGCATTGTCTTGGGAAGTGTGACTGTCACATACCAGATTTCCAGGAAGGACAAGTTAATTAGAAAGAAATACATGGGGCAGTGGAGGTTATAGTTTGTCCAGACAGCCAGAATGATGATTACATTTTCTGCTAAAACTAAGATATATGCTATGAGAAATATTGCAAAGAAGAGAATCTGCAAGTGAGGAGCAATGGGAAATCCAAGAAGGATGAACTCTTTGACTGTGGTGTGATTGCCAACTTCCATGTCTCCCATCTACCTCTGTAAAGACAATGACATCAATGACTTACTATTAGTGAATATAATTCACTTGTCTCTCTGTATCTCTCTCACATTTTACAGTTGTTTTACATTTCTTTCACACTACGTTAGAGTTGATAGTGCTATACTTACTAGTACCGTTAATCATTAAGATAGTCAAAGACATGCTAGTTAGAAGAAAATTACCGTAACTCAAGAGGATTATGAATTCTCTGAGCTACATAATGCCTAACTCCTATTTGACCTTCTACAGAGAATAATCTGTTACTCTGTCTTGTCCTTTTCTAAATTTTACAGTGCACTAATCTGTGGGTTTGTGAACAGAGTTGCCAGAAAATCAATCCCCATAGATACTTGTGAAAATCACAGTTATCAACATCATTAGCAGCATCTACGTAGTCACTACCAATGCATTATTACTTTGTAAAGCGGAAATTTTTATAAAAGTCAGAACTTAAGCTGCAACTATAATGAAATTAAAATAGCTATCATAAATAAAGTTTTTCTGCTCTGTAGACCACACATCCAGAAATTGTGGTCTTAATCCACAACCCAATTTGAAAATTTTCTATATTGTGTCACATTTTCAAAGAATTTTGAAAAATTTGTGTGTTCCCATTTTGCATAATATGGTCCAGTTCTTGTATAGAAAGGGTACAAACTTGAATAACTACTGAGTTTTGGGATCCTCTTTCCTCAAGGACAAATTCAGTTGGATACATATAGCTATGTAGTACTACTTAAGAAACTTCAAGATATCTGAGATTTCCAAATGTGTGTATCAGCTGAGATACAATGAGGTACTGTAATTATCAATTACTTTTAGCTAGATATAACACAGGACCTAAAAAGGACCTCTGACCTGGTGAAATGGCAGCTGGGAGCTGAGCAGAACATTTCTGAGCACCTCAATGGTGGACAATTTATTCAAATCTTTTTTGTTAAGTTAAATTGGTATCTTGACTTTCTTGTCTTTACTGATGTAAGTCTGTTAGCTAACATGCAACCATAGAATATCCTCAGTTGGAAGGGACTCAAAAGGGTCATCTAGTCCAACTCCTGATTCCACACAGGACAACCTAAGAGTTAAACCATATGCCTAAGTGTATTGTCCAAACACTTTTTGAACACTGACATGCTACTACAAGAGAAGTTTTGACACATACAGACTGATTAAGTTATCTAAATAGTTACTTACTATTATTCAAGATAGCCTAAGCTATCCAATATACACCCATGAGTTGTTACATGCCCATCATTAATTGGAGGTTATCATCTAGTATATCTCAAGGGGTATTAGACAGCTTTAGACACTTTGACAATTGAATCTTAACTCTTATCTCACATGAGGACACCTACATATAGACCCCAAAATTAAGAATTCTTATTCTGAGAGCTGAATCACATCACTGCTGTCCAATTATTGGGGAGAAAAAGAAACAATAAAATTGAAATCCAGATAACATATGTATCTGAATGAAAAACATTGAGTTTTTTTCTCATTTTTCTTTGTTAAGAGAGCCAATGTTGGCTTTCACAAACTTATATGTCTAAATTCAAAAGGCTTCAAAGTACATATTTTTGTTATTAAAAGCAAATCATATGGATTATACCTTGAAGAACTTCTTGAAAAAGGTTTCAAAACTCTTGCAATCTATTACATTAACATTCATAATGTGCTTAGTTCTTAAGTGCTTAAATATAGAGGTCTTCATAGTGTCTTTTTGTAACAATAGTCCTTTTTCTCAAAGTTATTTGAATGAATCGGGAAGGGAAGGGAAGGGAAGGGAAGGGAAGGGAAGGGAAGGGAAGGGAAGGGAAGGGAAGGGAAGGGAAGGGAAGGGAAGGGAAGGGAAGGGAAGGGAAGGGAAGGGAAGGGAAGGGAAGGGAAGGGAAGGGAAGGGAAGGGAAGGGAAGGGAAAAGATTGACAAAAGGTATCTTCGATTGAAAGATATCGTGTGTGTTATTTTTCTTCTTTGCATGAAAATTCATGTTGTATGAGAAATAAGATTTATTTTGTGGTTTCTCACTAAAAATATTTAGTTAAAAATGTATACATTTTGTCATATTTTTACCATCTTCCTTAACCAATATAATACATGAAAGACACAAAGTGTTATTTTTATTTACAGTAAGAAATATTTAAATAGCAAATACTACAATTTCATTTACAAATTTGAATCCTTCTCCCAATGTTGAATGGATTGCTTGATGTTCAAAGAGAAGGTGAGAAGTTCGGAGAGAATGTGCTCTGATATCCATTTATGATTTCTTTACTTTCCTGAAGACTTCATTTGTGCATTTGGTTAGTTCTTCCAAAGGGACCAATCAAAGAAACAAATAATTGCTTCTCTTCCCCAGCCTGGCAGTAGTATTTGTCATTGAACTTAAAGACATGTATCTGTTGTAGTTTAAACCAGCAGGCAGCTAGACAACATACAGCCTTTTGTTCATTTCCCCTACTCTACAGTGGGATGGGGAAGAAAATTGGAAAGAAAAGTGGAAGAAGTCATGGGATAAGATAAGGAAAGTTTTATGTTAAAGAAAAAAAAAAAAAAAAAAAGCAACTAAAAGAATAACAAAAGAAGTGATGCAGAACACAATTGCTCACCATCACCCAAACAATGCCCAGCCAGTTCCCAAACAAAGGCATCCCCCTTGCCAATACCCCTCTCCCCTTCAGCCCCCCCTTACACACACACACAGTTTTATGTTTTAACACAGTTACGTTTTTTAACACAGTACTCGAGGTGTGGCCTCACCAGAGCTGAGTACAGGGGGACAATCACTTCCCTAGACCTGCTGGCCACGCTGTTTCTCATACAAGCCAGGATGCTGTTAGCCTTCTTGGCCACCTGAGGACACTGCTGGCTCATATTCAGCCCACTATCAACCAATACTCCCAGGTCCTTCTCTCCCAGGCAGCTTTCCAGCCACTCATCTCCCAGCCTGTAGCGTTCCTTGGGCTTGTTGTGACCCAAGTGCAGGACCCGGCACTTGGCCTTGTTGAACTTCATACGGTTGGCCTCAGCCTATCAGTCCAGCCTATCCAGATCCTCCTGCAGAGACTTCCTACCCTCAAGCAGATTGACACACGCACCTAATTTGGTGTCATCTGCAAATTTACTGGGAGGACACTCGATGCCCTCTTCCAGATCATCGATAAAGATATTAAAGAGAACTGGCCCTAGTACTGAGCCCTGGGGAACACCACTAGTGACTAGCCTCCAGCTGGATTTGACTCCATTCACCACAACTCTTTGGGCCCGGCTACCCAACCAGTTTTTAACCCAATGAAGTGTACGCCAGTCCAAGCCATGAACAGCCAGTTTCTTGAGGAGAATGCTGTAGGAAACGGTGTCAAAAACCTTATTGAAGTCAAGATAGAGCACATACACTGCCTTTCCCTCATTCACTACGTGTGTCACTTTGTCATAGAAGGAGATCAGGTTCATCAAGCAAGACCTGCCTTTCATAAACCCATGTTGACTGGATCTGATCGCCTGGTTGCCCTGTAAGTGCCGCATGATGACACGTAAGATAATCTGTTCCATGAGCTTCCCCAGCACCGAAGTCAGACTGACAGGCCTATAGTTTCCCAGGTCCACGCTCTGCCTCCTTTTGCAGATGCACATCACATTTGCAACTGGGACCTCCCCTGATAGCCAAGCTGCTGATAAATGATGGAAAATGGCTTGGTCAGCTCTTCCACCAGTTCTCTCAGTACCCTTGGGTGGATCCCATCCAACCCCATCGACTTGCATACATTTAAGTGCTGTAGCAGGTTGCCAACCATTTCCTCATAGAGTATGAGGGCCACATTTTGCTCCCTGTCCCCTTCCACCAGCTCAGGGGACTGGGTATCCAGACAGCAACTGGTCTCACTGCTAAAGACAGAAGCAAAGAAGGCATTAAGCACCTCAGCCTCATTTTGTCACGAAGTTTCCCCCCGCATTCAGAAGAGGATGGAGATTCTCCTTAGCCCTGCTTTTTGTGTTGATGTATTTATAATTTTTTTTTTTTTTGTCATCTTTAACATCAGTAGCCAGATTGAGCTCCAGATGAGCTTTGCCCTTTCTAATTTTGTCCCTGCACAGCCTCGGAGCATCCTTGTAGTCCTCCTGAGTGGTCTGCCTTCTTTTCCAAAGGTCATAAACCCTCTTTTTCTTCCTGAGCTCTAGCCACAACTCTCTGTTCAGCCAGGCTGGTCTTCTTCCACACCGGCTTTTCTTTGGGTATGTGGGGACAGACTGCTCCTGAGCCTTTAAGAGTTCCTTCTTGAAGAGTGCTCAGCCTTCCTGGACTTCTCTGCCCTTCAGAGCTGCCTCCCAATGGACTCTGCCAACCAGTGTCCTGAACAGCTCAAAGTCTGCCCTCCAGAAGTCTAAGACAGCAGTTTTACTGGTCCCCTTCCTCACTTCACCAAGAATAGAGAACTCTACCATTTCATGGTCACTCTGCCCAAGACAGCTCCCACCAGTCCTGGATAGTCTCTGTTTGTGAACAGCAGGTCTAGCGGGGCACCTCCCCTGGTAGGCTCACTAACCAGTTGAGTCAGGAAGCTATTTTCCACACACTCCAGGAACCTCCTAGACTGCTTTCTCTGGGCTGTGTTGTGCTTCCAGGATATGTCTGGGAAGTTGTAGTCTCCCCCCTTGTCACTTTGTATGTGTTGAGGAGGTCCAAGTTGATGAATGAGTTGCTCCAATGCTTCAATTATGCTATGTTGATTAGCATGTTTGGTGGGTTTAGTAAACAGTAATCCTGACACTGTATCAACAGTAGTGAATACATATTGCCACACCCTCAGTGGAGGCAGGGGGTCAATGTAATCAACCTGACAGGTATTTAAAGACTACTGACACCATTTTATTTTCCCCTGGGGTCTATATCATGCTCTTAAAGGTAGCTGTCTACAAATAGCACAATTATGTGCACATGCCTTTTACATATGTAATTGTAAAGGGGGTTGATTGTGAGCAATGCACAGGCAGTATGAGATGATCAATGTCCGCAAGCTATATGTGCAATTTATAGCTTGACCATATACCTTGGCAGAGGTTGTATCATCTACTTCCCTGTTGTTTTGCGACTCAGACAAATTGTCTTTTTGGTGGGGTGAGACACACTTTACTTTTAAGAGATACTTAAAGGATATTTTGCCAAATTTGTTGCCATATGTCTGCCCTCATACAGGGTATTTCTGTATATGCCAATTTTCTTGGTCCCATCACAGTAACCGCATTGTGAGGCTTTTGTATACAACCCAGCTGTCAGTGTACAAATAATGTGCCTTTCCTTCAAGGATAGCCAAGGATGCTGCAATCAATTCAGCCTACTGACTGGATGCCTGTACACCTGTTTGCTGCAATATAATCCCTGAAACTGGAACATATGCAACTGCTCTCCATTGTCTTCATCCAGCTGAAGTGTATGTTGCACTCCCATCGGTGAACCAGGCATCTTTTTTGTGCTCTTCTGTTAACTCATTGTAAGGGTGTGCTTCACCCACAAGAGATTTGGGGAGGTACGTGGGGTGGGAGGTATGGGGCATGGAGCTTCCCATAGTGCGGGCCCACAGTTAAAGGATACACTTCCTACAAGCGTGGTTTCTGGAGTGATTACATGTGGTTTTCCTGGCAGGAATCATTGCTGTAAATGTGTGGCTGCCCGGCCTATCCCTGTGTGGGCCCTAAAACAATTACCTGTAACCCACCTATGAATAGTAAAGGGTGGATGTACAGTTACATTGTCTTGGTCTGCAATTCTTTCAGTTTCTTTCACTACCCAAACTACCTCTAAGATTTGTTTCTCCATCAGGGTATGACAGAGAAACATATGCATGGCAGATCTTTGGACCCAAATACTATAGGTTCTTTCTGACTTTTCAGCCCAGTCATTTGCCATAATCCCCATGAAACTATATCATTTAGAATTGTTATTTCTAATTAAAAAGTGTATCACTGCCTTGGAGTATATAATTGTATGTGCTCAGAGCATTTTTGTAGGCATCATAGTCTTCTTGTTGTTGTTTGGTCCATTGCCAAACAGCTTTTTTTTTCTAGTCATTTTTTGCAGAGGGTGCATTAATACTGCCAGATGTGGAATAAAGGTTCTCCAATACCCTAAAAGTCCCAGGAAAGTCTGCAGTTGTTTCACTGTGGTTGGTACAGGGAATTGCTGGACTGTTTGCTGTATCTTTTCTGGTATTTCTTTAGTCTGTCCATACCAGACTGTTTCTAGAAATTGCACAGTAGTACTAGGGTCTTGTATTTTCTTTGGACTAATTGCCCAGCCTTGGTCTTGTAGGTGTGGTTTCAGTGATTTGATAGCTACTTCGATTTTTTGTTTTGACTCTGCCATAATCAGTAGATCATCAATATAATGATAAATGGTGATGGTACCTGACCATACTGCTAGTCAGCTGCTATCATTTGGTGGCTAACAGAGGGACCGTGTACATCCCTGAGGCAGAACATGAAATGTATATAGCTTTTATTGCCAGGTAAAGGCAAATTGGTCCTGGCTTTCTAAAGGAACATCTATCAAAAAGAAAGCATTAGCAAGATGCATCATTCCTAGTATAAAGCTCTCCATACTAGGTGTTTTATACCAGAAAGTGCTGGGTCCTTATGATCCTCACGAAAAAAGCACTCAGTCTATAACATATTCCTTCAAATGTCATTTATTGGAGCTAGCACTGTAAAGAAATGGATAGCATAGATAATCAAGTCACTTCAGATGCTTGGAACACCTGCCATTTTTACTTTTTTGTGTGCGTATTATTCTCAGTGACACTGAAGACCTAAATCTATGACTGTACCCTGGGTCTCATGCTAGTTCTGGCCCTTATGAGTTAAATGGCCTTCCTAGCAGTGGTAAGAATGGAATTGCCTCAAGCCCTGTGTTTTGCAGCAGGAGTTGATGGCTTATTATGAAACCAGTAAGAAAGGAACTCAGATTTTGTAAAGTATTGCTCAAAATGTAATTTATAGGTGCTACCAGTATAAAGAAAAGAAAAGGGTACTAATAACCATAGAATGGCTTGGGTTGTGGGTTGTAAGGGATCATAAAGGTCATCTAGTTCCAACCCACCTGTCATGGGCAGGGATGCCACCCACTAGATCGGGTTGGCCAAGGCCCCATCCAACGTGGCCTTGAATACCTCCATGGATGGGGCATCCACAACTTCTCCGGGAAATCTGTTCCAGTGCCTCACTACCCTTACAGTGAAGCATTTCTTCCTAATAATCTTACATCCTTTTTCAGGTGCTGGCAATCCTGAATTGTATAGCATCAAACAGACCTCAAATCAGGTTATAGCATGCTGTGCATACCCCTTCTGCCAAAATGTTATCTTTTTGGCCAGTTGAACCAGTATAGTATTTTCTTGGATAGAATTGTTTTCTTCTACTGTTTCAACCAAACAGAACACATGTTCACATGTGAAGTTCTTGCTGCACTTTTAGATAAAGGCAAGGATACAAGTGGCATGATCACAAATACTGAAGGCTCTACTGTTAAAAATCAAATGGCAAAGTTTACCCTGTTGCCAATGGATGCACACATCACAATACAGGCCTGAACACTGAGCTGTATGTGCAGCATGGCACAAACTTATGCCAGCTCAGGTTAAAAATTACATTAATTAGGATTACTAACTCGTCCATGTACAATTGCCTTTCAGTCAGGATTACTATAAGCCAAACATGAAGTCATGTGAAGGTATGGCTAACACAAATAGTATACATACAGCAAGAGTGACATTTCCTGTATACAGCAAGATTGTGATAGTATAAGAAAATCAGACAATTTCTTTGACATGTACTTAGCTCTCTGTATCTCTGTCCATAGGGATTTGGCTAACTGATTTTCATTGATATCCATCTTCCTACATGGTTTTGAAAACAATAGATCTTATTATTAGGTTTTCTAAAAGAATTTTTTCTATTACCGAGAACGTGGTAGGAATTATTACATTATTATTGTAGCAGAATAATTTACAGCCAGGTGAGTTTAGTCATATAAGCATCCTCACAAATAGGAAGGAGATATTTCCACATAGAAAAATGATACAAGTTCTTCCTTACCAGACTTCAGTGCAACAAGTCATTGATGACTGAAGCAACCATGAAGGAGTAAGTAGTAGAGGTCTACTCATATGCATTTCAAGAGGGAAGCTTCTCAGTAGTGTCCTTGCTCATCAGTATCCTCATCCTAGGCACTTAGCAATGTGCAGAGCAGCTTGTGACTATGATCTTTCTCAGAACCTCTTTCACTTCCTTGTTCCTGAGACAGTAGATTAGAGGGTTTAGCGCTGGAGTGAATACAGCATAAAAGATGGACACTATCTTGTTGAGGTTGAATGGATGGATCCTTCTGGGCCTGGCATACATAAAGAGAGTGGCTGAAAAGAAGATGATGACAACAGTGAAATGGGATGTGCAAGTGGAAAAAGCTTTTCTCCTTCCCTGGGTTGAAGGCATACTCAAGATGGTTGACAAGATGCAGCAATAGGAGAAAATAATGATCAGGAGAGGTACCAGAAGGATCACCAAAGCCAGTGCAAAGTCCACTGTTTCTGCAAGGGACATGTCAGTGCACGAAAGGTTCAAGACTGGAGAAATGTCACAAAAGAAGTGGTTTATGACTTGTGGGCCACAGAATGTGAGGCGTGAAATAAAAGATACCTTGACCAAGGAAATAGAAAAGCCTCCTGTCCATGAAAGAATTGACAGCTGAAAGCACAACTTGTGGGTCATGATGGCTGGGTAGCGCAGGGGATGACAGACAGCCAAGTAGCGGTCATAGGCCATTACAGCCAGGAGGACGCATTCAGTGCACATGAGGGAGATAAAGAAGTATAACTGGGTCATGCAGCTGGAGAATGAGATGGTCTTGTTCTGTGACCAGAACCCAAACAAAAGCTTGGGCAATGTTACTGACACATACCAAATCTCCAGGAAGGACAAGTTTCCCAAGAAATAATACATGGGCTTCTGTAGATGATGGTTCCTTTTCACCACAAAGATAATGATTGCATTCTCAGTGATTGTCACCATGTAGGTGACAAGAAAGACCAGATAAAGTAAGGTCTGGATCTGCATCCCATAGGAAAATCCCAGAAGAATGAACTCATCGATAGTGGTTTGGTTCTTCATAACATATTGGGTGCACACAGCTATCCCTGCAGATGTCAAAGCAGAAGAAATAGAAAAATGTTAAGAGTTCCACAAAAGGAAGACTGTGTGAAGAATTAGGTCACTTAGTAAACTGTTTCCCATGGAAACTGTTTTTCACTAAGTAGAACCAAAATTTATGACCAGAATGAAGTGAGAGGTCCACCCATCATTGTTTCCCTTGATTTGTTATCTCGCTTTTAATAGCAACACTGGAAAAAGCAAAACAAACCAAAAATGAACGAAAAAGCACCAGAAGACCTTCTTAAAGTTATCTGTTTTCTTGTAGTATAGAGAAGAAAAAAAAAAAAAGAAAACAGAAAGAAAAAAAAAAGACTAACATTCACACTGCTGAAAACAGCACCACAAAAGCTCAGAGAGTATGTAGACAAAAATGTTTAAGAAAAATAATATAAATTGAACAGATAATTTTCAAAATATTACAGATTTTAGTAGTTTATGTTTAAGCAAGTCAAATGAGATTTTCAGTGAGTGGCAAGACTGGCTCCTTCAGCCCACAATTCATCTAACTGAAACACATCTTAGAAAGAGAAGAGTAATTCTCTCTTCCACTTTGATATCTTCATCTTAGCTCTAGACATCTATCTAGTGGATGTTTTAATTTCAATAACTTAAAGTAGACATTACATGTTTCTGTTAACTGTTGTGCTCTAGATTCCTTTTCAGATATTCCATCAATGGATACCTGGACAATAGGCATTAATTGAGCATTCATAACCTAGAGTATAACAGAGTCTTCAGATGTAACATGCTAAAATATATAATGTATTTGCACTCTAGAAATGCCTATTTCTAGAGATTTCGGTGACCCTTGATTAACCTTTAAGTAGATGCCATTGTTTATAGTAGAACTGTAGATGATTTAAAATAGAGGATTTAAAATAAGGTTTGTTCTTACTGCTTTTAAGGGAAACGAACATATAATTAACACACAAACATACCTCATCCCAATCTACTTGCTTGTAGATTTTACAGCTCATTAATACAAGCAAGTTTGTGGAAAGCTAAGAAAGAAAGATGTCAACACAAGAGATGTACTTATTTACTGAGAACAGAAACATACTCTTTAGCTATTTTCTTTCATTACCTACCTGAATAAGTATGGTCCTTTGATTAAGGGATGACAAAAGAACTGGAGACAAGGAGTTCTAGCATTCAGCAGTTTCAAACTCTTGCACTTTCAATTAAGAGGGAAAATCTGATGAAAAGACTTAATACATTTTGCTATTACTCTTAATTTACAGCTATTTTCCCATATCATACAACTGTCAGTTTACATGAAGTACATGGCATAACAAAGAATAAATTGTTTTTGAAGCATTCAGATCAATAACTTACACCAGAATGGATCTGTGATTTCTTGTGTCATCTGTTACTACAAGAAAACATTAAGACTTGCTTACCAATTCAGGATTCCCAAGTATGCATTTGGCCATTAAACTCTTGCAACAAGCAGAGGTATCAGATAGAGTTTTTCTGAACTATCTGAAGGGTTGTCCTTTAAAGGAGTCCGTGATTTTTTTTTTATTTTTTTTTTTTGGTTGGTTGGTTGTTTTTCTTCTCTTTCTCTTTGTCTATTTTTTTCCCCTTCTTTTATGGGAAAGCTTCCCTTGCAGCAAAAAGGTCTGAGCTAGTAAAGTCTTTTACCAATTAAAGTAATGGAGGGTGTAGAAGCTTATTATCTCTAATTATCTCCAATAATTATCTCCAGAATACTCTGCTTTGCTGTGGCACACCATGGGCTGCAGGGAGATAACCTGCTCTACCATGGGCCTCTCCACAGGCCACAGGGGAACTTCTGCTCCAGTGTCCAATCACCTTCTCCTCCTTTTTCACTGCTCTTAGTGTCTGCATGGTGGGTTCTCACTTCTCTCTCCTCTAGCTGCTATTGCACAGTGGGGTTTTTTATGTTTCTTAAAATGCTCTCAGAGGTGCAACCAATGTCACTCATTGGCTCAGCTCTGGCCAGTGGTGGGCCCCTTTTGGAGCTGTCTGGAGCTGGCTTTTAACTATCATGGGGGAATTCTGGACTCTTCTGACAGAGGCCACCACTGCAGCGTCCCTGCTAATTAACTTTTGCCATGTAAACTCAATACAAAATTGCACGTCCTGGGGGTCTGCGTGAAGGCATATAAGTATGTTTAATGGACCAAACAAACAGCCTTGAATTGATTCAAGAAATCTATGTGTTGAAATATTTCAGTTAAGCTAAGAATTTTTATCTCTAAAAGAACTTGTTTATGGTAACTTTGAACTTTAGCTGTTATTCAAAACAAAACAAAACTCCAGCTTACCTAGGCTTTGCAGTCTGATTCCTAGCAGACACAAACTCCCAGAGATGAAAATTTGACAACCTTATCTTCAGTGTTTTCCAGATGCATACAACTGAAGTGAATGTGTACACAAACATGGATGGCTGTAACTAATTTGCTTTACTGTAGCCATTGAAAAATTAGGTGATTCAGTTTGAAGATAAAAACAACAATATTTAATATTTAAGAGTATCATTCATTCAGGCACCTAAAAATGTTTGTAGGCACTGACCACCCAAACTTTCTATATGGCAAAGATGAATTGGACAAAAATGTGTGTAGAATCTAGACATCAATTCAGTTAATCAAACGCAGGGCCAACAATCAAATGTAACTCTGTCCAACAACCTGAAGTAGCAAGAACACCTACCTGGGACTGGCTGACAGTGCATCATCTGAAGGCTGAAAAGAAAGCTATTTATCAGGGCCAGCCCAGGAAAAAAAGATGAAAATACAGAAAGCTTGATGGAGCTGAGCTTTTGTACTGGGTCTGGATGGAATGGAGTTAACTTTCCCTGCAGCAGCCCTTATAGTGTTGTGCTCTGCACTTGTAGCTAGAACAGCATTGGTGTCACACCAGTGTTGTGACTATTGCCAAGCAATACTGGCACAGCATCAGGACTTGCTCCAACCCCCACCTCCCCCAAGAGCCAGCAGGCTGGAAGTGGGCAAGAGGTGAGCAGGGGACATCCCCAGGGCAGCTGACATAAACCAACCAAACAAATGACCATATGATGTCACACTCTGCAATGAAAGATGGGAAAGGGGAAGGAGGGATGAGGAGGGGTCCTCATTATGAAAATGTCTGTCCTTCCAAACAACGGCTACATGTACTGAGGCCTGACTTCAGGAACATTGTCAAGTACAGCTTATTGATGGGAAGTAGAGAATCATTTCTTTCCTCTTTGTACTTCCACATGGCTTTTGCTTGTTTTCTTTGCTCCCCAGGGAAGTGGTTACTGCACCGAGCCTGTCTGAATTTAAGAAGAGATTGGACTGTGAACTTAGGCACATGGTCTGAACTTTTGGGTAGACCTGTGCGGTGTCAAGAGTTGGACTTGATGATCCTTAAGGGTCCCTTCCAACTCAGGATATTCTATGATTCTATTCTATATTCTATGATTCTGTTTGTTTGCTTTTCCCCTCTTCCTTTTCCCTTTAAGGAAATTATCCTTATCTCAATTCCTGAGTTGTTGTTTTTGTTGTGTGTTTTTTGTTTGTTTGTTTGTTTGTTTTCCTTTCCAGCATACTATCTTCTTCCCCTCTTCTTGTAAGGAAGGGGAGTGAGAGAGCAGTTGTGGTGGATTTCAGATGAGTAGCAAGGTAAAGCCACCACAGCTTTATTTCCTGAGCAGTTTCATTACTTCTCCCAACAACGGCAACTATGTCTGGTGAAAACATAATATTTACAGAATATTTTCTCCTTTGGTAGTATAAAACTAACAGGATTCCACATCAAGTCATCCAATGAGTGTCCTCACACCCTGCAGTTGCCCTGGTTTAGGAGGATAAAAGGCATGAAAAGCCCAAGCCTCAGCCAGAGCATGGACTTCTGCCACAGGCTCCATGAGTAACTGTCCAATTGTTGTGTTTTATCCCAGCAGACAGCTAAATGCCGTGTAGCCATTCACTCACTCCTCCACCCCCTCAGTGGAATGGGGGAGAAAATCGAAAAGAAGTGTGAAAGAAGGCATGGGTTGAGATGTGGGAAGTTTAATTAAAGAAGAAAAAAAAAAAAAGAACAAAAAAAAAAAAAGAATGGAACAGAAAGGAAAGAAAAGAATCACACAGAATCATTTAGGTTGGAAGAGACCTCCAAGATCAACTAGTCCAAACCTCTGACCTAACACTAACAAGTCCTCCACTAAACCATATCACTAGCCTCTACATCTAAATGTCTTTTAAAGACCTCCAGGGATGGTGACTCCACCACTTCCCGGGGCAGCCCATTCCAATGCCTAACAACCCTTTCGGTAAAGAAGTTCTTCCTAATATCCAGCCTAAAACACCCCTGGCACAACTTTAGCCCATTATCCCTCGTCCTGTCACCAGGCATATGGGAGAACAGACCAACCCCCACCTCGCTACAGCCTCCTTTAAGGTACCTATAGAGTGCGATAAGGTCACCCCTGAGCCTCCTTTTCTCCAGGCTGAACAAACCCAGCTCCCTCATCTGCTCCTCGTAAGACTTGTCCTCCAGACCCCTCACCTATTCGTTGCCCTTCTCTGGACTCTCTTGAGCACCTCCATGTCCTTCTTGCACATGTTTTTCATTCATGGATCACCTGTACAATAGTGTCCAAGATCAAGTCCACCTCTTGATCACAAGTCCATTTATATGTTGCATCTCTTCCTTGATATTCTCAGGTGTCATGGACCCACTGAGCTATAAATAACTTCCCCTTAAATTGCCAGTCCAGATCCACCTGAGCTTCTTCAATCTTAGCAGCCTGATTCACCTGCTGGTTGTTTTGGTGTTCTTCAGTGGCACTACTCTTGGGTATATTAGCATTTAGAAGGCATACTTCTACAACCAGCTTTTCTACCTGGGCAGCAATATCTTGCCACAATGTGGCAGCCCAGATGGGTTTGCCTTAGCACTGACAGTTACTCTACTTCCATTGCTGTAACCATTCCCAAAGGGCATTTGCCACCATACATGAGTATTGCAGAATTAAATTTATGCAACTCTAATGCAGCAGCAAGTAAGGATTTATTCTATATCTTTATAGCAGATAACAAAATTATATGATTTTAACAGCACTTAATCAGTATCTATTAGTCAATTAACAGAATGATCTAAAGAAAATTGCTACAATAGAAACAACAATTTATTTAAAGACTCATGAATGACAAGGTTCACCTGAGACCAGGGGTAAGGGGAATGGAAGTCACGTGCTTCCAAAATACCTGCTAGTGTGAATTACTCACACTACTCCTTTGTTGGTAGATGAGCTTGTTCCTCAGTTAGCCGTGAGATGTACATCCCCTGACAAGCAGCCCAGCTCAGGGGGAGATCAAGGGTGCAGCCCGCTGCAGACCCTGGAGAGCTCAAAGAGTTCTTGTTTGGGATCACTGTTTATAGGATTGCGTGACCACTGTCTTTTGGTCTCTAATTTTCCAGGATTTAGATCTTTGCCAATATAAAAAGGAATCAGGTTGCGCAGTCTTCCTCCCCTTAGCACTTGTGTTAAATAGTCACACCATAGGGCACAGATACAACCAAAGGGCAGATTGATCAATCTGGATAGGCTGGACTGATGGGCTGAGGTCAACTGCATGAAGTTCAATAAGGCCAAGTGCCAGGTCCTGCACTTGGGGCGCAATAACCCCAAGCAGAGCTACAGACTGGGAGATGAGTAGTTGGAAAGCTGCCTGGCAGAGAAGGACCTGGGAGTATTGTTTCACAGTTGGCTGAATATGAGCCAGCAGTGTGCTCAGGTGGCCAAGAAGGCCAACAGCATCCTGGCTTGTATAAGAAGCAGTGTAGCCAGCAGGTCTAGGGAAGTGATTGTCTCCCTGTACTCGGTTCTGGTGAGGCTGCACCTCCAGTACTGTGTTCAGTTTTGGACCCCTTGCTACAAGAAGGACATGGAGTGAGTCCAGGGAAGGGTGACAAAGTTGGTGGGAGGTCTGGAGAACAAGTCCTATGAGGAGCAGATGAGGGAGCTGGGTTTGTTCAGCCTGGAGAAAAGGAGTGTCAGGGGTGACCTTATTGCTCTTTATATGTACATTAAAGGAGGTAGTGAGGTAGGGGTCAGTCTATTCTCCCATGTGCCTGGCAACAGGATGAGGGGTAATGGGCTAAAGTTGTGCCAGGGGTGTTTTAGGCTGGATATTAGGAAGAACTTCTTTACCGAAAGGGTTGTTAGGCATTGGAATGGGCTGCCCCGGGAAGTGGTGGAGTCACCATCCCTGGAGGTCTTTAAAAGACATTTAGATGTAGAGGCTAGTGATATGGTTTAGTGGAGGACTTGTTAGTGTTAGGTCAGAGGTTTGGACTAGTTGATCTTGGAGGTCTCTTCCAACCTAGACAATTCTGTGATTCTGTGATTGTACGGGACTTTGAGCAACCTGGTCTAGTGGAATGTGTCTCTGCCTGTTGCAGGGGGTTGGAATTAGATGATCTTTATGGTCCCTTCTAACCCAAACCATTCTATGATGCTGTGATTCTATGTTTCTTTTTGACTACAGGGACAACTGAGCATCAATGGCTGGCTCTCTGATTTAGCCACAATGTCTGTATCCAGAGTTGGATTATCAACAGAACATGTTTTGGAGGTGGGATGAGATCCAGAGACCTTCTCTTCCCATTAAGGGTGCTGAATAGTGTTGACTAGTGTTGGGGTGGTTCCTTCTGACTGGAAGATAGTCAATGTTACACCCATTTTCAAAAAGAGCATGAGAGAAGACCTAGAAAACTACAGACGTGTCAGTCCAACCTCAGTACCTAGCAGATAAATTGAGAAGATTCTAATGGGGTATACAGAAAGGCAGTTAATGAACAAAGCAATTACCAGGCATAGTCAACGTGGATTTATGAAAGGAAAGTCCTGCCTTAATAACTTGATCTCCTTGTATGATAAGGTCACTTTCTTTGTGAGTGGAGTGAAGGGAAGACAATGGATATAATATTTCTGGGTTTTAGTAAGGCCTTAAATACCATCCCTCACAGGATCCTTGTCGTGGTTTAACCCGGCTGGCAGCTAAACACCACGCAGCCGTTCGCTCACCCTCCCCCCTCCCTCTCTGGGACGGGGGAGAGAAATGGAAAGTGAAGCCCGTGAGTTGAGATAAAGACAGTTTAATAAGACAGGAAAATAATAATAATAATAATAATAATAATAATAATAATAATATAATAATAATAATACAATGATGATAATAGTACTACTAATAATAATATGTACAAACAAGTGATGCACAATGCAATTGCTCACCACCCGCTGACCGATGCCCAGCTTAACCCTGAGCAGTCCGGCCCCCTCCCCCCGGCTAGCCACCCCTATATATTGTTTAGCATGACGTCAGATGGTATGGAATACCCCTTTGGCTAGTTCGGGTCACCTGTCCTGGGTCTGTCCCCTCCCAGCTCTTACTGCACCCCCAGCCTGCCTGTTGGCAGGACAGAGCAAAAGTCTGAGGTGTCCTTGGCTTGGTATAAGCACTGCTCTGCAACAATTAAAACATCGGGGTGTTATCAGCACTCTTCTCATCCTAAGCCAAAACACAGCATTCCACCAGCTACTAGGAAGAAAATTAATTCTGTTCTAACTGAAACCAGGACAATCCTTCTGGACAAATTGTCCAAATGTGTGTTGAAGAGGTTCAGTCTACACTGGATAATGAACTGGCTCATCAGTAGATGACCATTCACTATGACCTCAAAGGGTCATAGTGAATGGGGGCTACATCTGGCTGGTGGGCAGTCATTAACAGTGTTCCTCAGGGCTCAGTTCTAGGGCCTGTCCTGTTCAACATTGTTATCAATGATCAGGATGCAGGAGTTGAATTTATCCTTAGCAAGTTTGCTGAGAAATCTATTCTACTATCTTTGTCTTCCAAATGGGGGTGGGGGATGGGGTGCAGAGAATAAAAATGCCTATGAATATACCCAGTAGACCTGTCTTACACTGTCTATAGTTGCAGAGGTCACAACATGAGATCAGATGTAAGGCACTACTATGTTACAGAGCCTATTGCTATTGAAATAGTGACTGTCACCATCTGAAAAGTTAGTTCCTTCAGACTACTCAGTGACACATCCCTCAGGGAGGGGGAGGGAGGGGGGGTTAGGAGGGTGTAAATAAGAAGCCCTGCAATGGCAAAGGGGGGCTGCCTACTCTCTCACATCATGCAGGTATGGCAAAAAAATGTCTAAGGTACTATTCCCGTTTCCTTTCTCTTTGTCAGACAGGAACCAAACTATTGCATATTTAATTATTCTGTTTTGACAGTTCTCAGGTTCTCTCACTCCCACTTGGACTCCTGAATCTCTGTAGTACTCACAGAGAGCAATATAGACTTGTTACTGTTCTTCGAAGGGCTTCTTTGACCTCCTTGTTCCTCAAGCTGTAAATTACAGGGTTCAGCATGGGTATTGCCAGGGTATAAAACACAGAGATGATCTTGTCATACTCCATAGAGTATTTTGAACTGGGCCGTAAGTACATGAAGGAGCCTGTCCCATAGAAGATGGCAACAACAGTCAGATGGGAAGCACACGTGGAGAAGGCTTTGCATCTGCCTTTGGCAGATTTCAACTTGTAGATTGTAATCCCAATGCAGATATAGGAGATGAGAATAAGAAGGATGGTTGAGATGATAAGCACGGTAGCACAGGTGAAATGTACCAAGTCAGTGATGTAAGTATCAGAGCAGGAGAGCTTCAGGATGGGGGGCACATCACAGAAGAAATGATCGATGATGGAATTGCAGAAGGACAGGTGGAATATAAATAAAGTCTGAATGGTTGCATTCACACAACTCATGAAGTAGGACATGCACACGAGGAGGATGCAGAACCTCCTAGACATAATGACAGGGTAGAGCAAGGGGTTGCAGATGGCTATAAATCGGTCATATGCCATCACCGCCAGGAGGTAGCACTCGCCTGTCACTGCGATGCAGAACAGGAAGAGCTGAGCTGTGCATGTTGTGTATGATATGACTTTTGTCTCAGCCACAAGGGTCATGAGTGTACTGGGTATAATGATGGTGGAGTAGCTGACATCTAAGAAAGAAAGGTTGCTGATGAAGAAGTACATGGGGGTGTGGAGCTTGGAGTTGATTTGGATGAGCACAATCAGCCCCAGATTTCCCACTACGGTCAACAGATAGATAAGTAGAAACACTGTGAAGAGAAGAACCTGTAACTTCAGGTTGTCGGTGAATCCCAATAAGATGAACTTAGTCACCACGGTGTGATTCCCTTCTGCCATCTATCATTGATAGGAAAAGACAGAGTTATGCTGAAAAAAAAAAAAAAAAGGTAAATGCCCATCAATACATCAAACTGGCTGGAGTCAGGCGCTGATGTAAGGTAAAGATATAACTTTGCCAGTCTTCCTATTTACATTTTTTAAGTTCTGAACTCAAATTATCTCATTTTCATTTCCTGCATTTCAAAGCCTTGTATTATTTCAGTGTACTCTGAATGAGCACAGGTTAACAAATCACACTTACTACTGCAGATCTCACTACCTCTTCCTCCACAAATGCTTAATTTAATGTGTAAATGAGTAATCTGCACAGCTAACATTAACCCCATAGTATATGTTTCACCTCACATAATTTAGATGTTTACTCAAACATGATTTGCAGGATGCTCTTTAAATACTCATTTTTCCCATATGGATAATTAACTTTGTACATAACAATGTACAAAGTTATATATAAATAACTTTTATAACATGATATATAATATATAAAAGTCAAACACATGCTAAACTAGGAAAATCTATCAAAAGAAATGGGGTCAGACATATACACCTTATAATTATGTCAAAATTTCAGGTCAATTATGGTAAGCAGAAAGCCAAAGCTAAGGGTTTGGAATAGCTCACCTATAAATATTAATGGCATTTCAGCTTGAAAGGGAGCAGAACTTCTGCTCTGCTATTATTTTCAAAAACTCAAGAATAACATGAGAATTATAATCATTTGACTTCTTGAGCACATTCGCTTTCTGAAGGCTAGAAATAAGCCCAGGAATAAAAAATTAAGTAGAGACCTTGGAAGAACTGATCTTGTCCATTTCACTTTTCCAAGGAAGAATGAACTCTGTTGATGTAACTTATGAAAATATTTGTCTGATTTGTTCTTTAAACTCTCCAATAGATTGCCCATGATCCCTACTAATTTTGCTTCTTTATAGAATGTTATCATAGAACGGCTTGACTTGGAAGAGATCTTAAAGATCATCCAGTTCCCATCCCCTTGCCATGGCAGGGATGCCACCCACTAGATCAGGTTGCCCAGAGTTGCCATCCGACCTGGTCTTGAACACCTCCATCCACAACCTCTTTGGTAACCTGTTCTAGTGTCTCATCACCCTCTGAGTGGAGCTATTCCACCTAACATCTAATATAAATCTCCCCTCTTCTTGTTCAAAACCATTTCCCTTTGTCCTCTTATTGTCTGCCTGAGCAAAAAGTTCTCTCCACCTTTTTATAAACCCTATTGAAGTATTGAAAAGCTGCAATAAGGTCACCCCACAGTCTTCTCTTTTTCAGGCTGAACATCCTCTGCTCTCTCGGCCTTTCTTCTCAAAAACATAAGCATGATCTCATAAACATGATAGTTAGTATTCTCCGTGAGATTAACCTAAATTTTCCCATTGCAATTAAAATGAAAATGACTTGCTCTGTCTTACCCCCTGCCCCCAAATTGTTGTCTTGAATTAAAGAGTGTGTTCTCATGTCAAAGAGAAACTCATCAAAATGAGAAAGCTAGTAAACTCAGCTCCCACAATTTGAAAAAATAAATAAATTTAAAATATATATATAGTTTTTTTCAAGAATACTCATATTGCTATACTGTAAGGAATGGATATGGGGGAATCAACCCACAAAAAAAATAATAATAATAATAAAAAAGTATAAAATATGTTTAGGCATTTGTGTTCATCACAAAACTCTTATTTCCAAGCCTGTTCTTACCTTGCTACAAACACTGTAGCATGCTTGGGTGTACTGGTGTTTCTTCTCATGTCAGTGGACTGTCCTGTAAAAGAAAAAGGAAATTCAGCTAATGCAGATTTGAATGCAAGATGCATAGTCTTTATTGACTCCTGACACTATGGGATTTACATTCTCTCAAACTAGAATGAAAAATATACTGTATCTGTATAGATACAAAGAGAAAGTGTACCTGCAGGAGAAGAAAATCTCTTGTTCCTTATCAAAAAGGAGGTATTTTAGCAGCTTACATGCACATTCATATACTTGTGCTCTGTTTGGTTGTTGAATTTCTGGTTGGCCACAGAGTCTCTGAATCCAAGACACAGTAGACTAGGCACAACGGGACCATTAAAATGTTCTGTGGGCTCCCCGTGGAGCCACCTTTCCTGCAATTAGACATATGCACTTTATTCGCATAAGTTTTAAGGAGAATAATTTTCTTTTTCCTTTTTTTTTTTTTCAGAATCACAGAATGTTAGGGATTGGAAGTGACCTTGAAAGATCATCTAGTCCAACCCGCCTACTAGAGCAGGAACACCTAGATCAAGTCACAGAAGAACACATCCAGGCAGGTTTTGAATGTCTCTAGAGGAGATTCCACAACCCACGCTGGGCAGCCTGTTCCAGTGGTCTGTCACCCTCACCATCAAAAAGTTTCTTCTCATATTTTAAGCTTCCTATATTCCAGCTTGCATCCATTGCTCCTTGTTATATCGTTAGGTGTTACTGAGAAGAGCCTTGCTCTATCCTCCTGACACTCATCCATTACTTATTTATAAACATTAATAAGGTCACCCCTCAGTCTTCTCTTCTCCAAGCTAAAGAGACCCAGCTCCCTCAGCCTTTCCTCATAAGGGAGATGCTCCACTCCCTTAATCATCCTTGTGGCTCTGTGCTGGACTCTCAAGCAGTTCTCTTGTCCTTCCCTGTCCTACTTGAGTTCCTTTCCTATATGATTCCTTACTGGGTCTGGCTGAGATGGAGTTAACTCTCCCTGCAGCGGCCCATATAGTGCTGTGCTCTGCACTTGGAGCTAGAACAGCCCTCTTATCACACCAATGTTTTGTCTGTTGTGGAGCAATGTTGGCACATCAGCAAGACTCCCTCTGACTCCCCCAGAAGCCAGTAGGCTAGGGGTGGGCAAAGGTGAAGAGGGGACATCGCCAGGGCAACTGACCTAAACCGACCAAAGAGATATTACTATATCTGTACTGTACTGTACTCTACTCTACTCTACTCCACATGATATATATACTACATACTGTACATACTATACATACTATATACCATATACCATACATGATATACATACTATATTATGACACACTCAGCAATAAAAGGTGGAAAAAGGGAAAGAGGAAAGGCAGGGGGAAAAGGGGAAGTCAGTTTGTAAATGATATCAGGAATGGTATATCCTTCTTTCCCTTTGGGGTAATTAAAGCACCTTTTGAGTTTTTCTAGCATCTATGGGTAACCAAAATACTCCTATTGCTAGGTTTCAGGAATGCGTTTCTCTCTTTTTTTTCTTTTCTTTTTTTTGTTTTTTTTTCCTAAGATTAAACAATCACTTAAGAATGCCATGCTGGAATCTGCCCCAAAAAAAGTGTGGTGGTGGGCAGCAAGGTGTGTGGGAGGATATGGGCAAGTACCTGTCATGGTTGTCTCTTCTGATGATTTTGAACTTTACCCCTGAACAAGTGCGAAATCCTGAAAAACTGACAGAATGCTTGAAAGATGTGTCCTGATCCTGGCAATGCCAGAGAACTCCAGCTTGCTGCACTGTGCTGGGGCCTAGCCTATACCTGTCAAAGAGTAATAGGACAATAGGTAAGAGGAAAGTGACAACTAGATTTACTGGACTGAGTGGATCTGAACACAGCACTTCAGATGGGATCTCAAGAGAACAGAGTAGAGGCAGAGAATTGCCTACCACCCACCTTCTGGCCATGCTTCTTTTGATGCAGCCCAGGATATGGTTGGCTTTTTGTGCTACAAGTGTGCATTGCCAGCTCATGTAAAGCTTCCTGTCAGCCAGTACCCACACGTCCTTCTCATCAGGGCTGCCTTCAGTCCATTTTCCACCCATCCTGTATTTGTGCTTGGGATTGCTCTGGCCAAGATGTAGGACCTTGCATTTGGCCTTGTTGAACCTCACAAGAGCATCAGAATAACAGACAGGTGGACCGAGCTTTGACAATTGAATTGCCTCAGGTGGACCTGGACTGCGGACATAAGGGTGAGCTGTTTGTAGCTTGATGGGCCTATGAAATATCAGGACATCTGGGGAGGGAAGCCACATACAGATGGGCTTGTGATTGAGGGGTGGACCTGACCATTGAGGCCATCACACAGGTCACCCATAAATGTGAAACCTGTGCTGTGATCAAGAGAGCCATGTCTCCCTGGAATAGGGGGCGGTGGCTAGGAGTTCGATATGGTGATGCCTGGTAAACTCTCACCATGGTAGAAGCAACTACTGGAGCAAGTCCAGAGGAGGACTACAAAGATGATTAGAGGACTGGAGCACCTGTTGTACAAGGACAGGCAGAGAGAACTGGACCTGTTTAGCCTGGAAAAGAGAAGACTGAGGGGAGATCTCATTGATGCATATAAATATGTGAAAGGAGGGTGTCAAGACAATGGAACCAGGCTCTTTTCAGTTGTGACCAGCAACAGGACGAGAGGCAATGGGCACAAACTGAAGCACAGGAAGTTTCAGCTGAATATGAGAGGGCACTTTACTGTGAGGATGACAGAGCACTGGAACAGGTTGCCCAGAGAGGTTGTGGAGTCTCCCTCTCAGGGGATATACAAAACTCACCTGGATGCCATTCTGTGCAACATCCTCTAGGTGATGCTGTACAGCAGAGGGGTGGATGATCTTCAGTGGTCCCTTCCAACCTTGGCCATTTTGGGGTTCTGTCATTTCATAACTACTGGGTGGCTGGAAACAAACCCAGTAGACCATGCCACTGTCTGAAACACTATCTTTGACCTGGAAAGGAAAGTTCTGTGGCATCATGGTACACAAGAGAGAATTGAATCAGACAGTGGGAGTCACTTCCAAAACAATCTTGTCACCTCCTGGGCCAAGAGGCATAGCACTGAGTGGGTGTATCACATCCCCTATCACCCACAAGCCTCTGGAAAGGTTGAGACATACAATGGGCCGTTAAAGATCATGTAATAAGCATTAGGAGCTGAGACATGGAAACACTGAAACATTAATTTACCAGAAGCCACTGGGCTAGTGAACACCAGGGGATCTGACAACCATCCTGGTCCTGCTGAAACAAAACCCCTACATGCTGTGGGAGGAGCTAAAGTAGTGCACATAGTGCATGTAGGGAAGTGACTGGGGACGTCAGTGTGGGTTGCTCCCAAGGGAAGAGGCAAATCCACTTGTGGGATTGTCTTCACCCCAAAAATGGACTACTTGTGGTGGGTGATGCAAAAGGATGGGAGTATCAAGTGTGTGACTCAAGGAGATTTAAGCTTGGGAAAAAAAAAATAATAAAAAAAAATAATAATCTGTAATCTAAATTACGTGTTGTAGGAAGACACTGCAGAACCAATGACAGGTCAACTTCACGAGGAACTGGGCAAGTGCAGCGACTGAAGCTAAGCTGCTGCTGGTGTCCAGAAATCCTACTCTGCCTGTCTTGAGTGACCACTTTCACAGATGAAACCTAAATCATCAACAGTTCTTATGAACATTTTGGGAGAGGCCTATCAAATGAAAAGAAGTACCTGTATATATATCTGTTAAAGGACAGGGAACGGTGGTGATGAGAATACTGAAATACATGGAACCTGAGTGTGACACAAATGCTATGGAATAAGGGTTTGTACAGGGTCTGGCTGGGATGGAATTAACTTTCCCTGCAGCAGCCCATATAGTGTTGTGCTCTGCACTTATAGCTAGAACAGCATTGGTATCACGCCAGTGTTTTGTTTGTTGCTGAGCAAGGCTGGCACAGCATCAGGACTCCCTCCAAAACCCCCCGAGAGCCAGCAGACTGGGGATGGGCAAGAGGTGAGGAGGGGACATAGGGAGGGCAGGTGACTTCAACCAACCAAAGGGATATTCCATACCATGTGAGGTCACACTCAGCAAAAAAAAAGTGGGAAAGGGTAAGGTGGGTGGGAGGGGGGAGGAGGGGCTCTGAAGATGTTGTAGTGGTTTTACTCAGCTGGGCAACCAAGCCCCACCACAACTACTTTCTCACTCCCCTTTCTCAAAGGGAAAGGGGGAAAAAATACAATGAAAAGGG
Organism: Aythya marila; assembly: GCF_965140915.1. Lineage (NCBI taxonomy): Eukaryota > Metazoa > Chordata > Aves > Anseriformes > Anatidae > Aythya > Aythya marila. The sequence continues at coordinate 2,675,211 of NC_139066.1, forward strand.
CTCAAGGGTTGAGGACAGGAAGATCACTTAATAATTTCCATGACGGGTAAAACAGGTTCAACATAGGGAAATTAAGGAAATTTATTACCTATTACTAACTAGCTAGAGAAGTGAGAAATAAATAAATAAATAAATTTAATTAATTAATTAATTAATTAAAAAAACCTACACACATTCAACCCCCCCATCCACCTTCTTCCACCTCCTCCCCCTGAGTGGCACAAGGGAACAGGGGAATGGGGTTTGTGGTCAGTCTATAGAACCTGGTCTCCGCTGCTCCTTCTCAGTCCCTCTCTTCCCCTGCTCCAACATGGGGTCCCTCCCACAGGATGCCGTCCTTCCCGAACTGATCCTGCACGGCCTTCCCACAGGCAGCAGGTCTTAAACAACCACTCCAAATATGGGTCCGTACCACAGGGTCCATCCGTCAGGAACACACTGCTCCAGCCTGGGTCCACCACAGGCAGCAGCTTCTGACAGATCACCTGCTCCTGCATGGACTCCTCTCCATGGGCCACAGGTCTGGTCCAGAACCTGCTCGAGCAGGGGTTCTCCACAGGCCGCAGCCTCCTTCAGATCAGAGTCACCTGCTCCAGAAAGGGCTCCTCCACAGGCTGCAGAGTGGAAACCTGCTCCACTGTGATACGCTATGGGCTGCAGGGGGACAGCCTGCTCCACCATCGTCCTTTCCACAAGCTACAGGGGAACTTCAGCTGCAGTGCCTAGAGCACCTCCTGCCCCTCCTTCTTCACTGACCTTGGTGCCTGCAGGGCTGTTTCTCACTCCTCACTCTCCCGGCTGCTGTTGCACAGCAGGTTTTTCCCTTTCTTGCTATCACAGAGACACAATCAACATCACTTACTGGTTCAGCTCTGGGCAGTGGCAGGTCCCTTTGGAGCTTGTTGAAACCGGCCCTTATCTAACATGTGGCAGGTTCTGGATTCTTCTCACAGAAGCCACCCCTGCAGCCCTTTGCTACCAAAACCTTGCCACGTAAACCCACTACAGACATGTGTCCTCCCAGATTACCTCTACGTATATTGTGGCCTTGCTTTATGGGTCATGGGCAAACATTGCTAATTGATGGGAAATAGAGAGCGATATTTTTAAAAAATATATTAAAAAAAAAAAAAAAAATCAGCATGGCCTGTGCTTGCTTTTTTCCTCTTCCTTTTTCCTTTAATTAAATTATCCTTACCTCAACCTATGAGCCTAGCCTTTTTTTTTTTTTCTTTTTTTTTTCTTTCCAGCATAATTTCTTCTTCCCCTCTTCTTCTGAGGAGAGGGAGTGAGAAAGCGGTTTGCTTTTCAGCTGCCCTCTCAAGGTAAAACCACCACAGGATAGTGTCAATGACACCTGAAATACTGCAAGAAGGACTTGATGCCTTTGAATTGGAAGGGAGAAGATTCTCCTCCTGTTACCTGCATCAGAAAATAACATAACTAGCACCTAATATCAGGTTTTTAATTGCTAATATATGGATTCAAAATAACAGAATGTTGTTCTCAGGAAAAGGAATTTACAGCTAGCAGAAAGGGGCCTACTTTGATGTGATTGCTACCAGCAGCAGGTTAGGGTAGTCTTCTCTTCCCAGGGTTACAGAGCAGATGAAGTTTATCTGAAAGTTTATATATGGGAGAATTCCAAGTAATGGTCTAGATGACATTTTTGATACTTTTGATAGTATTTATTTATTTGCTAGTGTTTCGGTAGTGCTCAGGAACGCTAGGCCTGGGTCTGTGACAGTATAAGAGAACAGAAAAGGGATCCTTTCTTGTTACAGTTTATATTGTTCTTCAAATCAGAAGATACACCTTCAGATCTTCCTAATTACAATAGGAGCTAAAATACAGCTTGTCTTTCAGAGGGAGTTCTTGGGAAATTTTCAGAAGAGGAACTATCGTGAGTGATACTTGATCTCTGACACTTTTGAAAAGTTACTGTTGTTCTACACCTCTCCCTTTTCATGTCCTGCTTCTTTACTCCACAGTTTTTTTATGGCACTCTTCACTTCCTCATTTCTCAATGTATAGATGAGTGGGTTCAGCATGGGTGTGATGACAGTGTAAAACACTGCCACACTCTTGTCCTCTGACAGATTGCTGGAAGGGCGTATGTAGGAGAATGTGCATGGCCCGAAGAACAGAATCACTACAGTGATGTGGGACCCACAAGTAGAGAGGGCCTTGTGTCGCCCTTCGGATGTTTGTCTTCTCAAGGAAACCAGGATGACAATGTAGGACACGACCAGGATGAAGAAACAGCTCAGAGCTATCATTCCGCTGTTGGCAACAACAAGGATGCCCACAGCATAGGTGTCAGTACAAGCCAGTTGTAGTAGGGGGTGGACATCACAGAAGAAGTGGTCAATTTTGTTGGGGCCACAAAAGGGGAGAAAAGAGGTTAGGAGCGTTTGCACCATGGAATGCACAAAACCTGCCACCCATGAGCAGATCAACATCCGGTCACAAGTACGCCTGGTCATGAGAGTGGTGTAGTGGAGAGGTCTGCAGATGGCAGTGTAACGATCATAGGCCATCACTGTGAGGATGAAGATCTCGGTGCAGCCAAAGAAATGTACCCCGAACAGCTGCATTATGCAACCCACGAAGGAGATGGTTTTATTTTCAATGAGGAAGTCAGCAATCATTTTGGGAGCTGTGACAGAAGAGTAACAGATATCTACAAAGGATAGGTAGGAAAGGAAGAAATACATGGGCGATTTCAGATGTTGACTGCTCATTACAGTGACAACAATGAGCAGATTTCCTGACATGATAATCATATAGAAGAACAAAAACATAACAAAGCATATTTTCTGAATTACTTGATTTTCTGAAAGTCCAAGAAGAATGAATTCCTTCACACTGCTTGCATTCTCCATGTTAATCATTTGGTTGGCAATATACAATATACAGTCTATACACCTGGAAAGAAAAGGACATTATTCTTCACTTTTTTCATTATTAATAATGAATTAGTATCAGAAGTATATACAGACTAAAAATATACAGGATTAATATTAAGTTTACAAGTTGGTTTAAATTATCTGGTCACAATTTAAAACTACTTGAAATTTTCTGGTCACAATTTAAACTTACATCACAAACTCTGCTGCAAGCAAAAGCTGATCAATCATACAACAGAAACAGAAATGGAGAAATCCCATGATTAATCTCAAACCCACAAAGTAAAGTCTAGAGAAGAAGTGGAGATAGTTAGTGACTTTTCCTGTGTTTGCATTATGTGAAAGATATTCTTCTTCTGATATCTCTCCAAGAAAATAAAATAAAATAAAATAAAATAAAATAAAATAAAATAAAATAAAATAAAATAAAATAAAATAAAATAAAATAAAATAAAATAAAATAAAATAAAAATAAGGATCAATAAGAACAACAGGATATCAATTTCTACCTGTTAAAACAAAGCTTTGCTCCTTTCCATCCCTCCTTTCATTTAGCAATAGCGCAAATTTCTCCAGAAAATAGCATAAAATATTACATAATCACACCTTTATGGCAGTACAGTTACCTAGGGGAAAATAAATATCTGGGCTCAAACCAGGCAATAGCAGAACTGGAAGCAAACAGCACTAGTCCTTGTATCATGTTTAGGTAATCAGCTGTTCAGAAAAGAATGATCAAGAGATAAGTGATCAAGGAAAACTGAATTCTGGAACAATGGCAGATAGGAAATTCCTAAGCTAAAAAATAAAGGTGTATGTTTTTTTGAAAGGATTGTGAAGATACAACCTGTTAACAATACAGCTTTACTGCATATCCCTCTTGGTAAGGTCCCTGCCACAACCACCAAATTCCTTTTACAAAATATATATCTGACTGATGGAAGGGAAGGGAAGGGAAGGGAAGGGAAGGGAAGGGAAGGGAAGGGAAGGGAAGGGAAGGGAAGGGAAGGGAAGGGAAGGGAAGGGAAGGGAAGGGAAGGGAAGGGAAGGGAAGGGAAGGGAAGGGAAAAAAAAAAAAAAAAAAGGAAAAAAAAAAAAACAGACAAACTGGAAAACTTACCTTTTCTGTATTTAGAGATCTAAGTTTTTCTGAAAGTGCTATACAATTTTATCTCCTCGGTGTCTGCCGTCCCTGGTATGAATGTGTCAGAACACAGACTCTTTAAAGAACATAGAATTGAATCTTAAAAGCTTCCAAAAATTGCTTAGAATGTGTCTTTTATTGCATAATACCATCTAGTTTATTTTCTTGCTTTCCTGTATCACAAGTGTTTCTTGACATTTCCTGCTTTTGTGACAACAGTGTTCATGGTCTGTCTCAATTATGTTGCCTGTGTGCACTGAATGATGTTTTTATAACCCAGCAACAGCAAGTAGGGTGGAGAACAAAACCGATGAAGTACCACTCTTTAAAACCTCTCCCAGGGAATCCACCACATGAAGATCTCTTGAGGATTTAGCTGGGAGTCATGGAGATGTAGTGAAGGAAAGGCCTGAAAGGAAGGGGCAAAGGAGGAGGAATGAATTCTGTTTTAACTGAAAAGTTTAAGCAAATGTATTTTAAATTAGTAGTCATTGAGCCGTAGCTTTATACTATGATCCACCATAAGCAAATGGAGAAATTTCAGGATTTTTGGAAATTTTGTTTAGAAACTTTGTATGTGTAAATGATGAACCAGGCCTGGAGGATGTGTCTGAAAAGATTAGTAGAGGAATTCATGGTCTTTCTGGCCCAAACCATGGTCCTCGTGGTCCAAGCTCATATGTCCTTGGACGTGTAAATGACTTAGCTTAGTATGCATGCCTAAGTTGACTATGGAAGAACATTGGAAGAACCCGAAAACCAACCAGCATTAAAAAAAAAAAAAAAAAAAAAAAGATTCTGTGGAGGTGGGATACCAATTTCCTGGGGCCTATTTCCTTATGTCAGGGATATTTACATACTTTAATGAGTTCTGGGAAAAAGTGTGGATATGTTAGCTATTTCTTTGAAATCAAATGAATATGTATGTTTTAATTGTATATAACCCCTGTACCTTGAACAATTCAGCACCAACACTAGGTAAAGTACTTTCCACTGCAATTGTGTTCATTTTTTTTTTGCTGTGCTTGATCCAGTGTTGGATCCTCAGATCAAATGTTTAAATAACAACAAGGTGAAAGAGGGTTGAGGAACAAGCTGTTTTGTATACTGTTAGGTCAGTCGGTAGGTTGAGGAGATGCAGGTTAGAGTGTAATGGGGAAAAACACACTTCCTCCTGGCAGTATAGATGAGTAAGACCACTAAGACAGTTTTGTTTGCTGGCTCAGTCATCACCTGACTGCTCATGGTCTGCCAGTTTATTGTTTTTCAAGGAATAATCTACTACAGGGTTGCTTTTGTGTGTGAATGGATCCTTCCTATACATGGGAGCGCTTTGATGACTAAACCCAACACATCAGAAAACTATTCTGCTCTGATACAAGGATCTTGGTGGAGGAATACATATTTTTGTTTAAATCAAAATAATGTGGTTTTGTGATTTGTTTGTGTGTATGTGTGGTGTTTGTTTTTTTGTGTGTGTGTGTGTGTGTTTTTTTGTTTTTTTGGTTTTTTTTCAAAATAATATTAGAATATTGGCTATTACTAAAAAAGAGTCATCCAAACCTTTACAGAACCAATTATTCATAAGTTCAACAAGGCCAAGTGCCGGGTCCTGCACCTGGGGCGCAATAACCCCAAGCAGAGCTACAGGCTGGGAGAGGAATGGTTGGAGATCTGCCAGGCAGAGAAGGACCTGGGAGTGATGGTGGATAGTCGGCTGAATATGAGCCAGCAGTGTGCTCAGGTGGCCAAGAAGGCCAACGGCATCCTGGCTTGTATCAGGAACGGTGTGACCAGCAGGGCTAGGGAGGTGATCGTCCCCCTGTACTCAGCTCTGGTGAGGCCGCACCTCGAGTACTGTGTTCAGTTTTGGGCCCCTCGCTACAAGAAGGACATCGAGGTGCTTGAGCGGGTGCAGAGAAGGGCGACAAAGCTGGTGAGGGGCCTGGAGAACAAGTCCTACGAGGAGCGGCTGAGGGAGCTGGGCTTGTTCAGCCTGGAGAAGAGGAGGCTCAGGGGCGACCTTATCGCTCTCTATAGGTACCTCAAGGGAGGCTGTAGCGAGGTGGGGGTTGGCCTGTTCTCCCACGTGCCTGGTGACAGGACGAGGGGGAATGGGCTTAAGTTGAGCCAGGGGAGTTTTAGGTTAGATGTTAGGAAGAACTTCTTCACTGAAAGGGTTGTGAGGCACTGGAACAGGCTGCCCAGGGAAGTGGTGGAGTCACCATCCCTGGAAGTCTTCAAAAGACGTTTAGATGTAGAGCTTAGGGAAATGGTTTAGTGGGGACTGTTAGCGTTAGGTCAGAGGTTAGACTCAATGACCTTGAGGTCTCTTCCAACCTAGAAAAATTCTGTGATTCTGTGATAACTGACTGAAGTTGTATGTGAAAGAACTGCAACTTCCAACAATACTTGCTGTAACAATACTGTGTCTGTTAGCCCTACATTGACATAATCTTATGTTTCATATAACAGGGTTGAAAACAAGTAAGACAAGTAACTTTAAATTCTCTAAAGTTATATGGAAGTACAAAACATCTGTTCCTTTAACAGTATGTGGTCAAGGGCCTTTTCAATGAAAACAAAATGAATGATGAGAAAAGGAGGAAGCAATAAACACAACCATAGAGAGATATACCTGATCAACAAATGACAAGGGCAGTTGCAAGAGATTGAAAAGCCAAAAAAAAAAAAAAACAAAAACAAACCTCAAACACTTGTCAACTTGTCAGAGCAAAGGTGTTATAAGGCTAACAAAGGGTAAGATACTGTCAGAAAAGAGGATCCTGTGGCGGCGGGATACCACTTTCCTGGGGCCTATTTCCTTTTCTAGGATAAGCATCAGAGATACCTTGGCATGAGTGGTCTGTAGCTGGGGGAGAAAGGCATTAGCAATGCCCTACCACCACACCAACACCCTCTCAAGAAGGTCTTGGGACACAGTCTTGGAATAATTAGCATACAAAGCAAGAGCTGGAGGTGGGGACTAATTCATAAATAGCACAACTCAGAGGGGCTACATGTGCCCCCACCATCATCACAGACACAATGACTGGAGCAGAGATGTTGCTGGAACCCGGGCTGGTTATCTGGACCTTTCCTCTACTTCTGCCTTTTTAACTCTCTTTCTCTCTCTCAATGTTATGGGCTGTTCAGGTGTTTGTTTGTTTGTTTTTTCTTGTTGTTTTTGTTTGTTTGTTTGGTTGGTTAGTTTGGTTTGTTTTGTTTTTTAAATAACAAGGTTTAAATAGCTCCTGTTAAATACAAGATTTAATCAGTTTCTGCCAGAATAGTTTCTGTCATCAATAAAGTTTTTCAATAGATTGTTTGGTGTTATGTCACCTTAATGCAGCCCAAGGGTACTTTGAACATCAACCTCTAAGTGGGTCATCCAGGACTGTCCTCTCTGGGCCCTCACAGCAGTAACAAGAAACAAGCCGGTCAGCAATCCTAATTGATAAGTGGGGATGGAATATCAGAATGGAATGTCAGAATGTTTATTTCAGTAAGATTATCCCCACCAACCATCCTGAGATGGGAATGGTGTGAGTCCCAAAAAACAGATACTAGGGTGAGTGTTGGTATGTGTGTGCGAGATGGCTGCAATGTCTAGAGGCTAGTGATACTGAATCAGGACATACGTTTCTCTCCATGATAGAATAATAGAGCCAAATCCAAAGTGTTTCATGAACAGATAGGCCAAACCTTTACTATGTTTAGTTAGATAGGAGGAAGTTTAGAAACTTTGTATCTCTGGTGATACCTTACTCACTAATTAGTCATCCCTACCCATAAGACTGTACAGAATTGTATCCCAGGACAGGTCAGGGGGGCAACATAACCTAGGCCTGGAGGATGTGCCTGAAAAGAATAGGTTAGGAACTCAAAGTATGCCCGTGTCTTTGGATGTGTAAATGACTTAGCTTAGTATGCATGCCTAAGTTAAAACAAGAAGATAAAAAAAGAAAGTTATGGTCTGAGCATGCACAAGAACTGGTTTCAAGCAGCAAACATAGTGAGGAAAACTATTGACAGCCACCAGAGACCCCCGAAAAACCAGTAGAAACAATTGCGCATATATCAGGGACATTTGAATATTTTAATGAGATATGGGAAATAGTATGAGTATGTTGATTATTTCTAGGAAATCTAATGACTATGTATGTTTTGACTGTATGCAACTCCTGTAGCTTGAACAATTCAGCACGCACAGTAGGTGGATTGATGCCCTGTGTGTTTGGCACACAATCAAAGAATGCCCACTTTCTAAATCTCCAAATTGAGTCTTAGAGAGTTTCTTTGACCAGTTTTTATGCTAATAGTAGCTACTGCTTCACCAGTGTGAATGGATTAGGGAACAGACTGGGGGTTTAAATTCCCCTGGCCTGTAGTGGCAGGTACTAGAGCAAATGGGAGTGTCATACAGCTACCAGATATTGGGCAGGAAATGGTGTGTGTTCCCAGAACCAGTGTATTGCAGGCCTTACCAAATGCCATACAAAGGAGAAGATCTAACACAAGTAGGATTCCAGTATTTATGACAACATATTATAGTTTTGGGCAAGCAACTAGAACAAATCAATAAGAACGTTTTAGGCACTAGATCTTTTATTAGCCTCCCAAGGGGGAGTATGCACATTAATAAATATTAGTTGCTGTATGCATATAAATAAGGCAGGGCGAGTTGAGACTGATCTCAAAAATATTTGGGAAAAGACCAAGATCTTACAAAAGGTAGTTCAAGATGACACCTTGTGGGGCTTTTGAGAATTACAGAACAAATTGAAGGTTATCCAACTTTTCTTGGCTTAAGCAATTGGTTATAGGAATATGGATCTTGCTTTTACTAGTATTCTTAACCTGTGTTTTAGTACAGTGTGCATTTTGGTGCTGTATAAAAGCACTAGATGAATATGAAACCTGGAAGCGTAACCAAATCAAGCACCAAATAAAAACTGGTAAGAATTGTATGAAAACTTTGAATGAAGAAGGAGTGTTGTATGCAAAGAATTTGCTTAGAATAAAGAAAAGAAAACATCAGACAGGGAACAAGGGAAAGCATGTTGATTTTGCAGGTTTTAGCTAACACACAGAGTATGTTGTAAATCAACCACAAGGACAGGACTGAGGCAGGTGCCCCTCCTTACCAGGGGCCAACTGTAACACTGCACTTGTGATGCTTACCTCTCACCTGGCCCAGGGCAAAGGCTGAGGTCATGGGTTTGAGCCCAGACCCAGGACGCTAAGCCAGTGTCCTTTTTTCCACCCACCCAACTGAGATGCCTGACCCCTTGACCCCCTTTTTTGCACCCACCTGAACCTGACATGCCCAACATGCCTTGCATACCTCCCACACACCCCACACCATACCAACTCTTTTTTTTTTTTTTCTTCACTGCCACCAACACCACCATGCTTTCACACACGCTCTGCACCTCACAATGCTACACTCACTAACCCCCTACACCCACCCATGCCCACACCACTGCAGGGGGGAGGCCAGCGCCCAGCACAACCACCCCAGTATGCCTGCCCCACTGCGCTGCTTTCACCTACCACACACTTCCCCTTCACTGCTAACATGACCTGATGGCCATCGCTCAGCTGTTGGCAAGCAACTGCCTTGTGTGTCGCTTGCTAGGCAGATTCTACTAACAGGTGTGCTACTTTCGCCTACCGTATGCTTCCCCTTCACCGTCCCTGGGGTGTTAAAGGAAAGTTTGGTTGTGGTATGTGAGAACATGATCTAGTATATAATATTGGTGGCAGGGGGGCAGTTGAAGCAGATGATCTTCGAGGTCTTTTCAAACCTTAATGATTATACGATTATTTAATTATAAACCACACTTCTAAAATCTGTCTTTCCTGCTCAGAGAGGAGCAGTTGGTGAAGATTTCAGTCTGCTTTCAAAAACCAGACCCCAGGAGAGTCTGTCAGCCCTGAGGCCTTGGGGACACTTCAAGGGAGCCCAATGGGACAGAGCAAGTGATATTATAGAATTACAACAAGATTAGTTCCAGCAAAGTCCTGTGATGCATTTAACCATAGGATCAAAAAGCTCCCACTGACTCCAAGTGTGAGAGATCAGAGACTGATTATGGTCAGGTGCTGTGCTGCTAAGTGGGGCCAGGCTCCTGGGACAGATAAAGCTCCTGGGAAGAGGGCCATTGAGCAGAGAGACAGCTAGAGACAGGAGAGTCAATCAGGATGAAGTTATTTTTCACCTTGGCTATGGGTGATGTCTCTGCCACTGAGGCCTATGAGAAGACACATTGTCCTCATGACATTGAGGCCTTGCTGCCTCTTGCCACCCCGCAGACAGGTCCTGTGGTGTCATACCTTTGTCCTGCACTCAGCATCACACAGCCCACATCCCACTTCCGCATAGATGAGGGACAGGATCTCTCTTTCCAGGGCTGGGCTCAGGGCTTGGCCTTTCTGCTTCATAAAAGCTAAGGCTTTTCTCAGCATCAGAGCCATCTGCACAATTCTCTTAGCCAATCTAAAATCATGGTCTCCAATTATCTGGTCAGATATGTCCATTCGGAAACTTTGTCAATTTTGACCCTAAGTGGGGCCAGTGTGTTTCTCCAAGAATCTTTGTTATTTGCTCTGTCTTTAGCTTCTGGAGAGGGTTCTTCAGTCTCCTCACAGTACCTGAGCACCAAATACACCATAGGGGTCATTAAAATGCCGAACACCCTAACAAGCCATGTCTGTTCTGGCAACTTCCTTAAGTCTTCAAGACTTGCAAAACTGATCAGTGAAGTTTCAGAAATGTAGTTAAAGAGGAAGACTGCAATGAGCACTTGATAAAGAATGATTTTTTTCATGTTTACGGATATTTTTCATTGCTCTTGAGATTAGGCAAAAAGTGATAGCAACATTCCCCCACTGATGTTGATCCATAGTGTCTTCTTAGGAGGTCTGGGCAAGTAGGAAAAGCAATATACTGAAGCAGGACACTGTCTGGACAAACCTCTTCACCTGCCCAGCTCAGCCAATTCTCTCTGACTACCTGGGACTTGTACTGCTTTTCCTTACACCAGACTTCCCCACTGAAATCATCAGATGAATGTCACTTCACCTTTGCCCCAACTCCTACCTGCTTTCCTTAGAGGTCCGGCTGCACATAAGCACAGAAGGGTTTTTCTTATTTTGACCCAAACAAAAGTAAACCATAATACAATTTACCAAAACAGGGAACAAGTTCCTCAGCTGCGTGTCAAGTCCAGGCTGCCTCATTTTTCACATGAGATAAATGTATCAGGAGTGTAGATGTAGATGTATTGTATTTTTTTCAATAATTTTTTTCAAACAGCTAGATTACAAAGATAAATATAAAGGCATTTGAGGAGCTGGCTAAGGATACAGTTGGACAGGCTATTTAAAAACAGGTAAGTCTAAACTCCCTGAAGCTCAAAGCAATAACTGGTTAGAGAGGGGAATGAATGTTCCAAGAGTATGTGGTGGGCAAATCTGGAGAACAATGGGATGTGCATAGGTCCAGATAGGCAGCTGGAAAGGGGACTTCCAGGATGGTTACCAGGACAGGTGGAAGTACCTGGAAGATGAGGGAAACTAAATGCACATAATAATCGACAGTGTAGTGGCGCTGCAACTAGAGGGGAAGATCACTTTCTTCTAATATAGTGAATACACATCCTACAAATTCATGTTTTGTCTTAGCAGAAATTAAATTCATCCTGCGATACTTTATGGAAAGGATTGAACCATTTCAGTTGATGAGTAGGTGCTCATTTTTAAAAATACTGAAGAAATTTCTCAGGTATTCAGATAGAGCTTCACTGTCTGACCATAAGCAACCAGTGACACCTGCAGAGCTCTGTTATATGAGTATTTTCCTGTGTCTGGCAGCTGTCAGAAAGGACCTGAAGGAGAACAGAGTTCTTGGGGGAAATTCAGATAGAGCCAAGTGGAGTTCCCAAGGCACTTCTACTGCCAGCAGTAGTCTTTGTCTCTGTAACTGCAGCCTAGACCAGCACATGAAACTCCTTCAAAGAGAAGTGAGAGGGTTCTTGGGACTCATAGATGAAATTGTCATTTGGAATATGAGAAACTCTGGCTGATTCTTTGTAGACACCTGAACATCCATGAACCATCTGGGTCATCTGTGGCAAATTTAGGCTGAAAGACTCAAAGGCAGGTCCCTTCAAGTGGCCGTGGTGGTACCCATCAGCTTGCCCCAGTTTGGAAAATTGCCCCCTTCCAGCCAGGGAAAAGCCTAACTGGCACTGAGGGGCAGCCCAAAGGGCTACTGGTGCTGCTCCTCCATGTGGAAGCTGGGCTATTGGTCCTGAGCCCCTCCTACATGCTGGGGCTTCTCCCCCAGCTGCAGAGGAGAAGGGAAGAAATGGCAGCTGAGACTGTTTGAGTTCTCAGGGCTTCTTTATTGTCTTTATTTACACAGGAAGCCACTGCTATATGTACATGAGATGACTGGGAAAAGTAAATAAATGTATTAAGAGAGAAGATGCTAAGAATAACATAAAATCAAAATCACATCTTTTAGGAAATAATGATATAAAATAATTACAAGATATTGTATTGAGTGTTTTGTTTTGTTTTTCCCAATAACCTGTGTGTCCCATTAGCATTATAGGCACATTACTGATGCTAAAGAATCAGGTATCCAAAGAATTTCCTCACTGCATCCTTGAGCTCCTGGTTCCTCATGCTGTAGATGAGAGGGTTCACTGCTGGAGGCACAACCGAGTACAGAACTGCCATGACCACATTTAGGAATGAAGAGGAAATGAAATGGGGCTTTAGGTAGGCAAACATGATGGTGCTTAGAAACAGGGAAACTACGGACAGGTGAGGGAGACACACGGAAAAGGCTTTATGGCGGCCTTGCTCAGAGGGCATCCTCAGCACAGCCCTGAAGACCTGCACATAGGATAACACAATGAAAACAAAACAACCAACACCTAAACAGACAGAAAACATGATGAGTGCCATCTCTGTGAGGTAAGAATCTGAGCAGGTGAGCCTGAGGATCTGAGGAAGTTCACAGAAGAACTGGTCCACAGCATTGCCTTGGCATAGGGGCAGTGAAAATGTGTTGGCAGTGTGCAGGACAGCATGGACAAAGCCACTGCCCCAGGCAGCTGCTGCCATCTGGGCACAAGCTCTGCTGCCAAGGAGGCTCCCGTAGTGCAGGGGCTTGCAGATAGCAACGTAGCGGTCATAGGCCATGACAGTGAGAAGGGAATACTCTGCTCCAAACAAGAAGACTAAAAAGAAGACCTGGGCAGCACATCCTTCATAGGAGATGGCCCTGGTGTCCCAGAGGGTATTGGCCATGGCTTTGGGGAGAGTGGTGGAGATGCAGCCCAGGTCGAGGATGGCGAGGTTGAGGAGGAAGAAGTACATGGGGGTGTGGAGGCGGTGGTTGCAGGCTACAGTGGTGAGGATGATGCCATTGCCCAGGAGGGCAGCCAGGTAGATGCCCAGGAAGAGCCCGAAGTGCAGGAGCTGCAGCTCGCGTGTGTCTGCGAATGCCAGCAGGAGGAACTCGCTCACAGAGCTGCTGTTGGGCATTTGCTGGTTCTGGGCATGGGGCCCTGCCCAAGGAATAGAAAGATGGTAATAATTTACCACAGAGTTATCAAAGAATAAACTATTTCAATTTCCTATTAAAACCCCCTAACACGTTTGCCCACTTCCAGGCAGACCTTTGGCAGGTCACTTTCAAGAGTTCTGATTAATGCTGCCTGAAAATGTCCTTGGGAGCAGGGGGCTCTGTTGTGGGCAATGCAGGAGTCAGTTCTGCCTTACAGCAAGAGGTGAAGAGGAACATGGGGTAATCCCAGATTTAATTCTCTCCTGATATCTGGAGATTGTGCACATTGTTGCTCCCAGTTCACCCAACTGCAGAGCAGGGCTGTGGGGCTTTCCTTTGTTGTTGTTGTTGTTTTGTTCCAGCTGCCGCACTGCATCTGAGGAGTGTTTCTAAGGCAGAAATCCTCGGCATTTCTGCTGCATTCCAAGTGAAAGCCTGTGGATCATCAGAGGCAAAGGGAAAGTCCCTTAAGTGCAGATTATCCTGCAGAGAGGACAACCTGGCTGTCAGTCAGTCCTAGTCTCAGCTGCCCTGTGCTGGCATCTCTTTGAGCTTCAGGACAATTGCACTCAGCGGTTCACCTGAAAAGAACCTGAACACTGTTGAGATCAGAAGAATCAAGGCTCAAAGAGCACATCTCCAGCCCCTTCACCCCGTCCCTGTACTCCACTTCCAGCTGAGCACACTGAGGGCTCACTCCATGTATATCTGAAACCCCCATTCCTAGCCAGCCTGGAAACAAGAACAGCAGCAATACACCCAGATGGAGAAGCCAGAAGGAATGTCACCATGCTGCTGCCATGGGAGGCAAGGCCAGGGAGGGACATACAGACACTCAGGAGCCCCTCCTCTGCTGCAGCTCCATCTGCAGGGAAGGCAGCTCATGCTTATTGCAAATACTGTGTGCTCAGCTCTGCAGACACCTCCCAAAGACAGGGCACTGCCCATAGGCATCACAAGGGTTGCAGCGCCTAAAGACCAGCTGGAGTTAGCCCTGAGCAGGCCACAAATGTAATGTTGCAGTCTTTAAGCTGTGGTGGCTAGAGGGACTTTATGAAGTTCATCTCTACCATATTGATGTCTTAGTACAGTACTCTAGGAGCCTCAGTCTCCTGTACAATCCCAACAAACAATTACCATGAAATCTGCCTCCCTGACACTACAGGAATCTGAAAGCACAGACTCCAGAAAAAGTCTTACCCTTCACGTAGATGCTGTCTTGGTCTTCTTCTTGAAAAGCCCAGTCATAAATGTGATTCTCTAAAACATCTTCTACTCTGTGCTGGAGAAACAGAGAGAGGCATCCTGACACATGCTATCAGCCATCAGATGTGCTAGTTGTAGAAGAACCATTTGGCAACTGAATCTACATTGCTTTGCAACTGGAGACTCAGTGTCAAGAATCTGCAGAACTGTCCTGCCTCACACTGTCCTCTGTTGTTGTGCTCCTCCAGCCCTTCTGTGCTGTGCAGAGGAGCTGCTCATGGGCAGAGCTGTCTCTCTGCACCAGGCCCGTCTTGCCAGGATATCTCTCTGTCCCAGGAGCCTGGCCCAGCTCAGCAGCAGAGGCCCAGCCCAAGGCATTGTAATGACCCCTCTGGTGGGTTTGGTGATGAGCCCATGAAACGCTAGCATTAAGAGGAAACTGAAGAAATCTCTCAAGAAGTCCAAGTCAGATGCAACTTTCCTGGCATGCCCCCCTGTGGGCCGGTACTGACATAGCCTCCCTTGGAGCTCGTTAGAGCATAATATTGGAGGTAGTGAAGACAAGTAGACAAAGGCAATGTCAAAGTGACACTGATGCATAGAAAACTACTGCTTGTGTTTCACCAAGCACAAGGGCCAGGCCCCTGGGAAGGGAGTAGGAGATGGGGTTGGGCACTGCCAAGTGCAGGAGAATGGTCTGACCCCTGCCTGGTTCATGGGTGGAGGCAACGAGGCACTGAGGCTGCAGACCTTTGTCCATTTGGTGTCACACCAGATCTGAGCTAATTATGATAATGCAGATTTTCCTGGTGGCCATGCTCCTCGTAAGGCAGCTCTGAATGAAGCTGGCCTTGCTTCTGGTGAGCAGGCACCACTGCTCATATGGCATCCCTCTTAGTGCCCAGACACTTCTCCTGGGCACTGCTCAGTCAGCAGGGTCCCAGTCAACCCTGGTGTAGGAGGTTACTCTTCTGATGGTGCAGGTCTAGGCTCTTCTCCTTGTAAATGTCAAGATGTTTCTCTAGGCAAAATCCTGGAGTCTCTCAAGGTTCCCTTTTATAGATGCTCCAGTCTGTCAGCTGTTAATGTCTGCAGGCAAATGGCTCACCCTGATTGTGCTGTCTCTGAGAAGATAGTGGTATTTCTGCCCTGGTCAGGCCTCACCTGGACTACTGTATCCAGTTATGGGCTCCCCAGTACAAAAAAAAAAAAAAAAAAAAAAAAAGACAGGGATCTCCTAGAAAGAGTCCAGCGGAGGGCCACAAAGATGATACAGGGCCTGGAGCATGTCCCCTGTGAGGAAAAGCTGAGAGACCTGAGTCTGTTCAGCCTTGAGAAAATAAGACTGAGAGGGGATTTTATTAATGTTTATAAATAAAATAAATGCTTATAAATACAAATAAATGTTTATGAAGTGTGGGAGACAAAGGGATATGGTCAACCTCCTTTCAGTAATAAGATGGATAAACCCATCATGTGTTAATTCTGTGTTGTCACTTAGGTATTGATACTCAACTGTCAGGCAGCATCTCCCACCTGGCTTTCAGACTGTCCAAACTGGTGAATGGTATGTGGAGTGGGGTCTAGTTATAATGTGCCATTTTTCTGACTCTGCTGTTAAATCAGAAATTACATTTTGAGGTGCAACAGTAATCAGACACTGGGGTAATTTTCAAATCAGGGAGTGCAGGGGCAGTTCAGAGTACATGTATTGTAAATTCCCAATTTCTACAGGTGTTGGCATTGGAGCTGAAGGACCACACACTTTCTGGGAGGTGCCAGTTTGTCCCATCAAAACACCAAAATCCAAACTACTTTCATGGTGATTATTAACCAAAAAGCAAGAAGACAACATGTGCTTCTCACACAGGAGCCATATATGTTAATTTTCATGGTCAGACATGACTAAACTTACTCCATTCACTATCAGAGTGACCATCTAATAAACACCACACGAGGGTACAAAAAGGAAAGCCACTGTGCAGTAGGGAATGTATTAACAGAGCAGACCGTTATTTCTGAGAGGTATGAGACCAGTGAAAGAGACGGGGAAGAAAAAGGCAGATGATAGGAAAAGCCAAGGATGAAATCAGTGGCTATCTGTGGTAACAGGGAAGACCCCCTGCACCTGGTGTGATTCCTCCGTGGTCAGGAAGAACCTGAGTGCTTTTCTCAACCAAGCCATATGGAAGAGAAGGCACAACAGTGTCACCAGGCTAGGAGGGACCTCAATAGGCAACCTCCCGCTCCAAGCAGGATCACAGCAACTTACTCAAGGCTTTATGAAGATGGCTCTTGAAAATTTCCAGGTGTGGAGCTGGCTCACATTTTCTGAGACATAGCTTCCAGAGCTGTTCTCTTGTTGGAAAAGTTTCTGTACACATGTATCATGAATGTCTCTTGTTTCAGCCCTCTGCCTGTACTGATGTCCTGCATGGTAGTGATGATCCTGAATCTGTCCTCTTGGAAACCTCTGCACAGGCAGTGCAAAGCTGCTATGTGTTCCCTTCAAATCCATTCTTTCCCCATGCTGAACAAGGCCAGGGTTCTCATCCTCCAGCCCCAACCATCTCGGTGGCCTCCACTGAACTGGCTTCAGTCTGTTAAGGACTGCCTTGCATGATGGTAGACATGCATGGTGTGCTTCAATGCTGCTTTAAATCATGTTGGAGAATCATGTCATGTCATATAGAACTACAGGCCTGTAACTGACTGTTAAAGGGAGCAGCTGCCCTGAATTAGATTGCGCAGTGTGTGGATGCCCATGGGACAACTTCTGATTATAAAATCAGCAGACGTTGTTGGAAATAGAACAGATGGAGAAGAGAAGAAGAGAAGCTTGGCTGTTCCTGTGGTTCATGACCCCTTTTGATCACCCTACACTTCTAGGGATTACCTTGAACCCAATGAGTAAGAAAAGGCTCAAGTGTCATACATGTGCATATTTGTTGCCATTTCAGTTGGTCACAGGAGTTCCCCACCAGCCTCCCAGGTGGTGACTCTAGTCACTGCTCTTTCTCCAAAAATTGCTCCATTACATATTGCAGATACACACATGTATCGTGGCCTGTGTCTGCCACTTGAAATGGAGCCAGGAGTTTGCATCTGAACACCTCACCCATGACCACCTCCTCCATTGCCTAGCACAGGAGTTAGAAAGGGAGCTCATATGCGGGTGCCTGTTTGGTGCATGCCTGAATCAAAGCAAGAGGAAGTCCACCTCCAACAGGTTTGTGTTGTGCATGGGAGGAGGCTGAGTTCCCTTCCAGCCACAGGACTGCAAAACCCCCAAAAAGATGCCTTGATTGCCTTGGCTGCATCCCTTCCCTCAGCAGGGGGAAAGGATCTCACTGCCTGTCCTGGTCTAGCTCTCCTGCCTAATGTTGGGACAAGGCAGGGTGGTTCTCCCACCCAACTGTGCCTCTGGGAGCACAGAGAACAGTGTTGGAAAGAAATGTTGCTGTCAGCTAAGCAAGGGAACGTCAGTGCCTTCTCTTTCAAGGAGGTACCAGGGGAGCCCCAGGGACATCTCCAGGGAGCCCAGTGTGAGGTGGGGAGAGCAGATGCCTTGGGCTCGGCCTGTGCTGCTAATCTGGGCCAGGCTCCTGGGAGAGAGGGAAGGAGGGAGGGAACTCCTGGGCAGTGCTGAAGGGGGACAGAAAACACGGGAACTGTAAGGCAGCCTGCAGCAGGTGGGCAGAGGAGACCTGACTGAAGCAGGAACCTTCACAGCTCCTGGCATGGTAAGGGCAATGAGTGCAGGGCAATGCAGCTGTGGTTCCTGCAGGGATCTCCTCAATTAAGCACATCCCACAGCTTGTGGGACTTACAAGAATGACTTTTGTGGTGTAAGTCTCTGGCGCAGAGGAGGGGGATATGCTGCAGAGAAGGGCTTCCCTGCCTCATGTCCAGAGGCCAGGGCCCCAGAGTTGCCTTCTGACAGGGCCGGCTGCAGCTGGGGTACAGAAAGGGGTGCTGCCCAGGGGCTACAGGGAGAAGCTGCAGGTGGAATGAGCCCCCCCGGCAAGGCAGGGCAGGGTCCGGCTGCTGCCTGGGGCAGGCTGCTCACAGCTATACAGCACCCCCAGGGCATTTCCCCGGGGGCTTGGGCAGTGGAAGGGCAGGGCAGGGGCTGCCTTCAAGTGAAGGCACTTTCTGCAGTCTCTGCCTTCATTTTCCTGCTGTGATGAAAAAGCAGGCTGTGTGATAATAGAATGATTAGATTTCTAAAGGGACTGAGGCTCCTACAGCATTACTCTGAGGTATAAGTAAGTTGCTGATGAACCTTTGAAAGTCCCTTCATTCATCTCTGCTTACACACTTTGCCAGCATCTACTTTTTTTCTTTTCCTTTTTTTCGCTCAGGGAATATCCAGGATATTCTTTAGGACCTGCAGACAGGTAGATGTCCCCAGAGCTGTCCCTATGACTGGGAGGTGTCTGCAGGGCAAAGCTGCACACACAGCGGTTGGGAAGGGGTCTGTGAGCATGGACAGGATGAGATGCGGGGATAGAGAAACAGCTGCTGGCAGGCACAGCTGCAGGCAGCAGTGGCAGGGACAGGCAGTGAGAGGGAGCTACTCCCTCCCTACCGTCCCCTGCCTTCATTGCAGCAGCCCCTGGTCTCCTATCCCCCTCACAAGCACAGCTTGTGTCATGGCACAGATAATCTGGGAGAATCTCTGTCCTCAGTCTTCAACTCTATATTGTCGAGGGCAAGACCTGCCTCCTGTGCCGCCAAAGCTCCTGCAGAAAAAAAAAAAAAAAAGAAAGAAAAAAAAAGAAAAAGATCTTTGCATTGTCCAAGTTCCCTTGCTTACTCTTCTGAATCAGAATCCTTGTAAAGTCTTCTTACTTGCATTCTGCACAGCTGTGCTGAAAGAGTGTCTTTTCCACCTGCACTTGGAGCTGGTGCCGTTTTCTCCCAGCACAGCCCAGATGATTTTTCAGCATCACCTCTGAGAGCAGCCATCCCCAAGCTGAGACTGCTGCAGGCACTGATCCACACAACCAAATACCCTCATTGAACACAGGGATCCCCTTCCCAGGTGCCCTCCCTCCAAAACCACAGTGCTGTATACACCTCCGTGTACCATGGCTGTGCAGTAAATATGGTCCATCAGGAATTTCTGGGCAGAGCCAGCTGCTGTGTATATGACATCAGCCAGCACAAGGCAGGACTACAGCAAGGGCGATGCACTAAGGACTTGTAAGAAAAAAAGGTAACATGAAATCTTTAATAAAGAATGAATTGAGTTTTGCTGTAAGAAACCTACCCTATCTTTGAATGTTTTTTTCTCCTTTGGCAGTGTCCATATCCAGAACGAGCAAATGCCCAACAGCAGCTCTGTGAGCGAGTTCCTCCTGCTGGCATTCGCAGACACACGCGAGCTGCAGCTCCTGCACTTCGGGCTCTTCCTGGGCATCTACCTGGCTGCCCTCCTGGGCAACGGCCTCATCCTCACCGCTGTGGCCTGCGACCACCGCCTCCACACCCCCATGTACTTCTTCCTCCTCAACCTCGCCATCCTCGACCTGGGCTGCATCTCCACCACTCTCCCCAAAGCCATGGCCAATACCCTCTGGGACACCAGGGCCATCTCCTATGAAGGATGTGCTGCCCAGGTCCTCTTTGTATTCTTCTTGGCTGGAGCAGAGTATTCCCTTCTCACCGTCATGGCCTATGACCGCTACGTTGCCATCTGCAAGCCCCTGCACTACGGGAGCCTCCTTGGCAGCAGAGCTTGTGCCCAGATGGCAGCAGCTGCCTGGGGCAGTGGCTTTGTCCATGCTGTCCTGCACACTGCCAACACATTTTCACTGCCTCTCTGCCAAGGCAATGCTGTGGACCAGTTCTTCTGTGAAATCCCCCAGATCCTCAAGCTCTCATGCTCAAATTCCTACCTCAGGGAAGCTGGTGTACTTGTGGTTAGTGTTTCATTAGTATTTGGTTGTTTTGTCTTCATTGTGCTGTCCTACGTGCAGGTCTTCAGGGCTGTGCTGAGGATGCCCTCTGAGCAAGGCCGCCACAAAGCCTTTTCCATGTGCCTCCCTCACATGGTTGTGGTCTCTCTGTTTGTCAGCACTGTTATGTTTGCCTACCTGAAACGCCCTTCCATTTCTTTCCCATCGCTAGACCTGATGGCGGCTGTTCTGTACTCGGTGGTGCCTCCAGCAGTGAACCCCCTCATCTACAGCATGAGAAATCAAGAGCTCAAGGATGCCTTATGGAAATTGATGACTAGGTGTGTTTCAGATGCAGCAAATTTCCAATCTGCTTCTGCAGATGACTCATAATATCAATAATTACAGGAATAGCCAATATTCTATTTTTGCGTGTGTCTTTGTGCTTATTTTTTTTTTTGGAGGATTTTCTTTGTTTTAATTCAGCTAATGTATCCAATTAAAATGAGATGATTCATCCCATTTGCATTTCAGTATGTACCTGTTGAATATAGGTCAGAAACTCTGTGCATGAGAAGCCAGGCTCTCTGTGAAGTTGAACAAAATAACAAAACCCTACACTGCCTTCTTTGTCTGATATCCTTCCTGTGAGACCTGTTCTGAGCCCCCAGAATGTAAGCCTGGTGGACTGACCAGAGCTAAAGTGCTAAATCTGGGGTAAACAGGCAGAGGAGAGCTCTGCAGCCCTAGGGCTTGCAGCAGCCTCGGCCAAGGAGTCTAGCAAGTGATTCGTTGCAGCCCTGGGGCAATGGAAGTGACCCCATGAACTGGGTCTGCCTCCCAGACTGCCCAGCATGGCCCTGCAGAGTGCCCCCATGCCCCAGGCACCACAGACCCCTCACTCTGCAGAGCAGCACTGCCAGCTGGGGCTGGGAGTGGAGCTGGGTGGGGCGCTTCCCCTGAGTGTCTTCTAGGACAGCTTGAGGCACATGGCTTGTGGAAGTGAGTGTGACCTTCACTGTGCACCAGAAGCTGAGAAACCACCAGCCTGCATGGGACTTGAACATTGACTGTAAGGGCATTCCTGCCCTAGCACCTCACAGGACTGGCACGTAACTGGTTCTTGTGTGTCACAGAGCCTGGAGTCCAGCAGCAGTGCCATGGGCTTGAAGGAACACAACCAGCTCACTTCTACCTTTGCTTGTCCAGGGTCTAATACAGGGTGTTTTGCAGGTATGGTATGATGATGTCAGTGGTGCCTCAGAAATTCGTAATCAACTCCTAAAAGAAGTTCTGTAAAGTCAATTGTGAGCTGACTTTTTTTCTGAAGTAGCTGACAGGTCATCCCTTGACTCCTGGTTGAGGTCTGTGCCTTCGGGTCACAGCTGCAAGTGTCCCTGATAGGCCAGCAGAAGGCACATGGTTTGCAAATAGTCGAAGTATCTGGTAGGCTCCATAGAGGAAAAGTTCTTAGATAATGTTTGTCAGGTCAGAGGTTTCAACTTTTGACTGAACTCATCCTTTAGGGCTGCTTTTTTGTTTTCTACACAGAGGTGGCCACTGCCTCCATGATGCCCTGGGGGAGAGGAAGCCTGCATGACAGGCTGTATAAAGTTACCCTGGATCCACAGGAGTCATTCTGGAACCAAACCTTGTAGGCAGGAAGCACCTTTTTGTGGTGGTGCAGAGCTGCTGGTCACATTGTTCTGGGTGCTCCTATGGAACTTTGTGCCCTTTTCCCTCCTGACTACAACAGCACTTCTGTCTCAGGAATGGAGTAGCCAACAGAGATGAGACAGATACTCCGATATTATGAAAGCCATCAGAAAGCTGCCCCTAAGGAGAAGACTGATATGGGGAGGTCAGGAGAAGCCGGGACGGGAAAGGTGTGTGATTTGGGGGAGGAAGAGGGGCTTGGCAAGCAAAAATGAACAATTTTGCAGAGGTATGAGGGTTCAGGTAGTGTTGGTGCTGCTGTAACACTGACTCTGAAAACATTTCTGTTAGGCTCTTACTGTGTTTCTGAACCCCTAACTGCAACTCCTCACCTTGACTGTAATTCACTACTCTCCCACTTAACCTCAAACCTTCCCTTGAAGCCAAATCCATAAGCCTATTAACTTTTCACTCACCCTAATCTCCGCCTTTATCACTAGGACAGAAATGTTCTACTTAACCCTATCCTTCAGGCCATCCCTAAACAAAACCCTATCCCACAAAACTTGCACATACCCTAAACACTTACCTGACACCCCAAGCTGATCACCAAACCCTCCACCTATGCCTGTGTAATGCCTAATGTGTGAAAACTCTAATCTGGAATACTAAATCCCAGTATCCTGGTTCCTGGGATCTAAAACCCTGACCTTCATCTCCTCTCCTACCTCTAATGTAAGCAGTAGGCCCTCTTGGCAGGAATCATGAAGTTCCTGAGCTTCATACATCGTTCAGAGATGAATATGAGGTAACGTGTATCTGATCAACTTGTAGGCCACAAGGAGGAGATGGGTGGGAATGCTATGATGAGCTCAAATGTGCCTCAAGTTTTCATAGGCCCACAGGAGGAACATAGTTGTGAAGATGACTTTGAAGTCATTTCTGTCTCTGGAGCATCAGCTCCAGAGCAAGTAGCAAGAAAGTGAATTGGAAAGGGATTGTGAACTAGCTGACAGGTTGGTCCTTGTCTCCTGGCTGGGATGTGTACTTTTAGGCTCTCATCTGCCAGTGTCCCTGAGAGGCCAGCAGAAGGTGCCCAGTTGGCATGTTGACTGTGGGATCCCCTCTGCTTAAGTGCCTGGTAGGCCCCATCCAGGAAGAAGGCCTGGAGATGGGGTTGTTCTGTCCCTTCTTCAAGAGGGTAGGAATAGAAAGTAGGAGGCCCATGACTTGGTCATGTCTAGCTAAGGAGTTTGAAATAAGCAGCAAGCCTATGGCTTGAGAGATGATGGTGAGGCAGCTTGTGTCTGGTCAGCTGAGAGACCGCAGGAAGTCTGTTGGGTTGGGAGTCCTGCCTGAGGAGTGGTTTCTGAGATGACAAAACTTTGCTTGTTAGCAGGAAATAACAGGGAAAAGATCAGCTGTCAGAAAATGCAACTTGGAAGGTGTGCAATGAGCTTGAGGAGGAAGAAATGTCCCTCAAAGGATAATACTGTGGTGCCAGTGGTCACCTAGATGAAGTCTGTCATCAGAGCATGTCAACGTGTTTCAAGGAACTCCCATGTGAGGGTGGAGAGACATCCATGGAAATGCCCTTTTGAGAGCAAGAAGAAGGGAGAGGAGTGTCTGCAGCCTGCAGGGAGACAGGGACAGGTGTGGGACAGTGCAGGACAGCCTGCAGAGGAGATGGCTGAGGGCCCTGCCAAGGCTGAAGGGCCCAGCAAGATGGAGGTCTTTGTCCCCTCGGCTATGGGTGATGTCTCTGCAGCTGAGGCCTATGAGGAGACACATTGTCCTCATGACACCTGGGGCCTTGCTGCCTTCTTGCCACCCTGCAGAGAGGTCCTGTGGTGTCATACCTTTGTCCTGCACTCAGCATCACATGGTCCACATCCCACTGTTCCATATGTGAGGGACTGGACCTCTCTTCCCAGGGCTGAGCTCAGGGCTTGGCCTTTCTGCTTCATCAAAACCATGGCTTTTCTTAGCATCAGAGCCACCTGCACAATGCCCTTGACTATGTGCAATCATGGCCTGCAGTTAATCTACTCTAACAAGTCCTTTGGGAGGCTTTGGTAGTAAAGGCCCTCCATGGGGCCAATTAAATGCTCCAAGAAACTTTGGTGTTTGCCTCTGACTTTAGGTCCTTGAGAGATTTATTCTATCTCCTTGTTGTACCTGAGGTACCTGAGCATCAAATACACCATGGGGGTCATTAAAATGAAGAAAGCCTTAACAAGATATGTCTATTTTGACAATATAGTTCAATTGTTCAAAACTTCTACAGCTAATTGGTCAAGTTTAAGGAGTGCAGTAAAAGGAAGACTTGAATGAGGCCTTTATAAAGAAAGATTTTTCATATTTACTGATAGTTTTCATTGCTCTTGAGTTGAGGCAAATAGTGATAACAACATTCCCCAGCTGATGTTGATCCAAGTCTTCTCCTAAGTCTCTCAGTCTATTGAGGCTGGACACCGTATAGAAAACCTTGCTCCTCACCTTCCAGCTCTGCCATTTCTCTCACTGACCACCTGAGCTTTGCATTGATTTTCCTTACACCAGAATTCTCCACTGAAATCAGCAGCTGGATGTCACTGCCCCCTTGCACCAGCTCCCACCTTAGGCTGCACAGAGGCACAGTGTTTTTCCTTATTTTGAAGCAAACAACAGTAAACCATGATACAATTCACTGAAATATAGAACAAACACCTCAGCTGTGTGCCAAGTCCAGGCTGCCTCTAGACAGTTTCACTTTTCACAAGGGATAAGTGTAGTAGAAGTTAGATTGATAAGAAGTGAGAAAGATTTTTTAGATAAAATATTTTAGACAGCTAGACACAAACAGAGTTGAGGAGCTAGATAAGGGCAAGATTGGACAGAGAGATGTAAGATGGGCAAGCTTGAACTCCCTGATGGGGTTTAACTCAGCAGGCAGCTAAGCACCACATGGGCGTTCACTCACCTTCCCCCCTCCCTCTCTGGGATGGGGGAGAGAATCAGGAAAATGAAGCCTGGGGGTTAAGATAGAGACAGTTTATTAGGACAGAAAAGAAAACAAACAAAAAATAATAATAATGATATTAGTACTACTAATAATAATGTGTGCAAAGCAAGTGATGCACAATGCAATTGCTCACCACCTGCTGACTGATGCCCAGCCTATCCCCAAGCAGCCAGTCCCCCCCCACCCAGGCCAGCCACCCCTATATATTATTCAGCATGACGTCAGATGGTATGGAATGCCCCTGTGGCAAGGTTGGGTCAGCTGTCCTGGGTCTGTCCCATCCCAGCTCCTGCTGCACCCCCAGCCTGCCCACTGGCAGGACAGAGCAAGAAGCTGAAAAGTCCTTGGCTTGGTATAAGCACTGCTCTGCAACAATTAAAACATCAAGCATGTTATCAACACTCTTCTCATCCTAATCCAAAACATAGCACCCTACCAGCTACTAGGAGGAAAATTAACTCTATCCTAGCTTAAACCAGAACATATATCCACCCCTTATTCCATACAATTTATGTGATGCTCAGATTACACCCTTTCCAATACATTCAAATTAATCATTATTTTCATTTATGTATATATGTCCACTGAGTTTGCACAGTCCATGACTGACTTTGGGCTCCATCTGTCACAGCAGTCTTTCAGGGCAGAAGAGATGGTGTGAGATGTTGGATCATCACACGTTGAAGCCGGTTCTCATTCCATCACACCAACACATACAGGTGTTGGGTGAGGGTCATATTTATATTTAGCATTAGGGTTAAGGTTAGTGTTTTGGCTTGGACAGTGCAGAAGCGTAGAGTCAAAGATCTTTACTTAGATATGGTCCACGGGGTCCATTCCAGCCACAGCCCTTTGTTTCCCTCCATGAATTTTGTATGAGCAGTAAAATATGCTTCAATTCTCACTTCTTTGTCTTTACAAAATCAGTCCATTTTGTGACACATTCTCGCTTCTTTAAATCCATACTTTCAGCTGAAAAACTGAGCCTGTGGTGGACTTTTGGCCAGGAGTATAAATTAAGAAGAAACTCCTTTAGAAAGCAGAAGGCGGCTGTCTTTTTCATACCTGGCAAGTTTGGAAATGTCTCACTCAACCAAACTGCACAGGTTCACTGTTCCCTGGCTGGTTCACAGCAATATTCATGTCCAACATTTGTGCATTTTGTCCCAATTTTTCCTAAGAACATTGATTATCAGTTGTCCCTAGACCATCTTTTTTTCTCATCAAGGGAGAGAAATATTGCATATTCTTCTTCTTTTTCTTTTCCTTTTTTTCAGGTCTCTAACTTTCAATCTTTATTACTTTTATTTCCTGTGTTCATGCATGTGTTTATCTTCCTGAAGCACCTTTTCCCCCAAATCCGACAAGTTGCAAACACTGAATGTGTGTATGTTGTTTCCAGCCCTTTGTGCAGCTGCTAACTGAAATGCAGTCACCCAGAGAGAGATTTTAAAACAAATCAAGTAAATAAGTAAGTAATGGCCATTAGCCTGATAGTGATGCACATAGTCCATGGAAGTTAATCACAGGGAGCAAGAGTCTGCTGAGGTAGAGAGCCTTTATTGGGGGAAGGGGGGTTGATGGTGTTTTCAAAAGCTTTTGTCAAGGGCAATGAAGGAATCTGGCAGTGAACACTCACATTAACCCTTCCTTCATGTCATTAGAAAGTGGGGTATTTCCACTTCCCCCATCCCTCCAGCTGTGAAAGAAAGAAAGAAAGAAAGAAAGAAAGAAAGAAAGAAAGAAAGAAAGAAAGAAAGAAAGAAAGAAAGAAAGAAAGAAAGAAAGAAAGAAAGAAAGAAAGAAAGAAAGAAAGAAAGAAAGAAAGAAAGAAAGAAAGAAAGAAAGAAAAAGCAAGCTTCGTTAATCATACTCTAGTTATTAACTTTTCCAGTTTTCTTCTGGCTTGGAGTTTAATAAATTAAAGGCTTTTAAAATACACCCCTCCACATTTTTGTCTCTAGATAGCATTGCTTCGTTTAAAGAACATATTCAAGAGCAGATATAATCAGCTGTCAAAACAGGGAATAGATTTTTGATTGAAAATGAAGCAAAACTGTATCAGAAACTTTATAGCATGGCAGTGTGGGCATCACCTGCTGTGTTTGTTTCCCCACAGCCTAAAAAAAGACAAGGGGAAGAAAAGGGTAATTCTTACCTCTGAGACATTGTGCCCATTATTACACAGATGTTGATGGGCATGCAGATGAGACAATTCACAATGTAGAAAAGTCTTTTAATTATGTTTAATATTCAAATAGGGACTTAATGTGGATTTCTCTAGCTGTACTTACAATAATTGCCATGAAAATAATGGGTCCTTTCAGGGATAAATTAAAAAAAAAAAAAAAAAAAAGATGATGAAAGAAGAAATACACTTTGGGCAGGTCCAGTGCCAAACCCTTGTTCAGTTCACAAGAAGGGAACAAAAAATTGTTTACTTGGGGCTGATTAAAGCATGAGCTGGTGTGAAACATTTTCTCCTCATTTTCAGGCTCATCGTTTATTTTAATTCACCCAGGGGAAAATAAATAAATAAATAAATAAAATTATTTCCAAATAAGCTTTTTTTTTTTTTCCTTTTTCCAGAAATAACAAAATAAATGCTCCAACTGCTTCCATGCAGATCCAGAGAGAGGCTGCAGATACATGTGCATGAACATCCTACTTTCCTCCTTTGTTATTAACAAAAGTGATTTTGCTTCAAGTGGTATAGCTAAGACAGAGGGTGTGACTTTCCCATTCCTGACTGCAGTATTTACCTACTGTATCTTCCTAATGAGCCAGTATCATAATTATTGTTTGTACTGAACCGTGCAGGCACACAAAAAGAAAATGAATCTTCAACTTGTTCTGCCCTTCCCTTTCATCTATTGCCATATTTTTTTTCTCCCTGTTCTCCTGCAATGCTCTTCGGCATAATTAGTAGCATTCAAATAGCTGTAAACACTTTTAATTTGGTTTATTTTATCTTCTCTCATTAAGTCAATGAGCTTAATGCATTCACAGATTGTGAGGCAAAGAATCATTCACCTATGCCTCGCACTTTTTGCACAAAACACAAGCTCAGACCAAGCAATCACTTTCAAGAAAGTGAACTGACTTCAACAAACTGCTGTCTATCAAGGTAGAGTGGAAACCTTTTAAACGAGATGGAGAAAATGCCAGAGAAGAAAACTTTTCCTCTCCATCCTCTAATTAAAAAATAATTTTCTGAGTGAAAGCAACATTTTCTTTGGAACATTCTTCTTTTATCAGAAACTATTGGGGAAAAGACTAGAAGAGAGGCCAGAAGAATTGTCTGAAATGAGGTCCAAAAAACACTTGTGGAAGCCAAAGTAAAGTCTCATTAGAACTTCATCAACAAGTAGGTTTGAATTATTCCTTCTAGGCAAAATGTAAATGAAAATAAAGATGATGACAGTAGTGTCATAACCATCACTCCAGTGAGGCCATTGGTCTCAACCCAGCTCTATTCTTGCTCCAGTACCATAGCTCTATTTTAATCCCTGCAAGTGATTTTCCAGCTCTATAGCTCTTGCTGGCCCTGCTACTGCTGCTGGTTCTTCCCTGCTTAAAAAAGCCAAAAAAGGGATCTATTCCCCCTTGGGTTCCCAAGGAACCCATTGGGATCAGGCCATCACTGCCCTACAGAAGGCTGTGCTCAAAGCCTGGTCTTTTCAGTGTTCAGTGGGTCCTTTAATGAAAACTATACACTCGTTGCACTGCTGTTGTCTTGGCCTGATGTTTTGATGACTAAATTTCATTCAGTTTAATTCCATTTCAGTGACTTAGACTGCAAGAGAGTCATGTACTTTTTAATGCATGAATAATTCCATACAAAATACTTTAAAATTAGCCACTTTGCAAATCCCAGGCACTCGATGGTTTAGGGGATAGCAGACCTCAGTGTTCATTAAATATTAATCTGCCTGGATCATGCGTATCCATTCTGATACAGTCTCATTATACCACCCCACTGTATTTTTCCAGAGCCCCTGCCTGGAATTGCTGTTCCCAAAGAACAGCCCTGAAAGGCATTAGGTCTGCCAAGAAACTGCTCATGATATTTCATTTTCATACAAAATGTATTGTAATGCCGCTTCCTAATCCAGTCCTTTAAATCTGTCTGGACAATAACATGGTTTGTTTTACAGAAAATAAATCTTTTTGTGCCCTTAATAATAATGGCAGTAAAAACAAACTAATAATCCTAGGAGACAGGAGAAAAAGCTGCTGCAGCAGTTTTGTCAGCTAACTTGCGTAAATAGAAAATGGTGGGGAATAGAAGAAATGCAGATGTACACTTGTCTGCTCCACAAAAAGCTCTTCTAAGTGCATCTCCGCTGATGGAGGGAGCAGCCCCGGGTGTGCCTTGTGCCTTTCTCCTGCACTGCTTGCTGCAGAAGTGCTGTTTTGATGACAGTAATTGAGAAAGGGTTCAGGTAGGAAAGCGATTCTTGAGACTCTGAGAGTTCCTTGGCAATATGTGCAAAGTCAGACTGTGTCTCCCAAAAGTGCACTGCAGAAAGGCTTGCTAAAATTGCATGATGCTTGTATTTTGATCCATTTGCAGTTTGAAAACAACAACAACAACAAAAAAGGGAAAATAGTATAATTCAGTTTTAGCTTGAAAGACCTAAGTTCTAGAAGGTCTTCTTGGACACTGAGAGTTGTATTTATCTTCCTTGAGCTTCCCATATAATCACCCAGCCATGGTTTTTAAGCCCCACACTGTCCTGCTTTTAGGTCTAACATCCAGCTACACCCATGGTGCTGGAGCTGATGATAGGAAGTATTTCCAAGGCCACACAGCCAGCTCTGGCAGGACCAGGGATGCCACCACATCCAGTGGGGGCCAGCATGGTGCACACAGCCTGGGTCTGGGCAGGGAGCTCAGCCCCCAGGCATCTCCTGCAAACACCACACTCTTCAGCCTCAATCTAGTAATACACAGAGCAGAAAGCCTTGATGATATTCAGTTCCTTTAAAAGGATTTAGCCATTCTGCACAGAAGCAGCCACATTCGGGTCTTCAGACCCACAGCAAGTGCACTATGGGCTGTATCCTGCAAGCTGAAAGCCCTCCTGGGCAGGCTTGAACAGCTCTCCTCCAAGCAGCAGCTGTGAGCTGTGTGGCCACATCCCTTTTCTAGGATAATTCAAATACAAAAGGGCAAAACAAGCAAGGCAGCCACAATGAAGCTGGATAATTTGGCATCCCCTCCACACACCCATCAGAAACGGCTTGGGCTTTTTTCAGGCAGGTGAGAAAGAGCTAACCTGCCTCCACCATGAAGGGTTGTGGGGAGCAAGAGACAAAACTTTCCAGTGTCAGGTGAAGAAGCTCATTTCAAGGGGCTCTCTTCCAAAAATCAATTCACAGGTGCCAAACCGCTTCCTTCGTAACCTAGGCTTGAGATAATTAGATAACATTTAAAGTAGTGCCTCTGACACTCCTGAGCTCATGTGGCACTCTGAGCCAGGACATCCCAGGGATAATTCTGCAGTTTCTGAAGGTAGATATTTGCTTGGAGGCTAATGAAGTCCAGGCGGTGTTATTGAAACCACAGGGCATTAGTTACAGGCTAAGGAAACAAATCTCATGGCATAATCCTGAGGCGTCTTTCATGTTCTAATTAAACCTATATATAGCAGCTGCAGGCAGGAACAATTGCCTGAAAAACTTTCTCATCTGCTGAGTATTTTTCCATCCACCCCCCGCCACTACCCCCACCTCCCCTAACCTGGAGAGGGTCTGAAAAAGATCCCTCGCATTGATTTGGAAGGAGAAAGAGAGAGAAATGCCAGGCAGATAGAGATCAGTAGCATTTCCAATCCCTGAATCCTGTCTGAAAGGCACAGTGCTGCTGACACTCCCTGATAAGACCCACTTGTGCTGTGATAAGGCAAGGCCAGCCCAAGCCACTCACTAGGGGTCGAGCACAGTATTGTAGGCACCAGCTTTTTCTCTTTCTCTAATTGCAAAGCCAGGCTGGAGATAGGACAATAAACCTGAGGTCCTGGGGAAATCACAAAGGCTGTCCATGAGAATTAGTGTTCAGCAAAGGTCGGGAGGGGATGGGGCAAACTTCTCAGCCTTTTAATCTAGGAAGGGTCACAGGAGACAGAAGAAGGAGGGCAAAAGCCTGCCGTATATTTCAATGCTTAGCAGAGCCATCAAAGTGATGGATGATGAGTTTGGGAGACAGAAGGCACTGGCAGAAGCTATTTCATTGGGACAGTGAGGTCAGAAGACGGTTTACAGGAGGCACTGAGCACAAACTGGAGCACACTCTCTGAACACCAGGAAGTGTTTCTTCACTGTGCAGCTGACAGCCCTGGCACAGGCCGCCCAGAGAGGTTGTGGAGTCTTCTCCTGGGAATTCTTCAAAAGCCTCCTGGATGTGGATTTGAGTAAACAGCTCTATTCTGTGATTCTGCAATTCTGTCAGACTGGGATCCTGGTGTTCACAAGGGCTTGATGTTGCTCAATCTCTTAATTTTTTTCCACCTTGCACAAGTGGTCTTTTATCAGTTAATTTAGCATCCACGTTATGAGTTTTTCTCCCCAGCATGGCATGCACAGAGTTCTTGATGCTCGTGGAGTAGAAGTCAGACTTTCCCAGGATCTTGTGGGGGGAGCAGTGGGGCATGCGGTGAGGTTGCACTTCCAACCGTATCAGACATGAGGAGGCTGGAGTTAGTTTAATGTGCAAATCCTGAACCACAGCACTGGCTGAAACCTCTTCTAGCCATGTCAAATACTACCCAGAGACTGGTTTTACCCCAGGGAGAACACTTGTAAGAAATGTATCTGCTTTAGCAGACCTTTCACTAAGAGTAATAGAGTGATAGTCTGGGGTACAGATTCCCATGGGAGCTCCCTGGGTTGTCCATGCTGTGACAGACATGGAAATGAGATCCTCTATCATCATACCAGGGGTATCTGAAACCCCGTAACTCTAATTTCCCTTCACAGGGTCTGCTTCAGAACTAACACTGAGGGTATCTTTAGCCTCAAGGCAGCAGATGAAGGGCTGAGCCTGCCGACAAGGAGGCGTACTGAGATGTTCATTACCACCCTCTCCATGCCAAAGGAGCCCCTCCCACAGCAGGGATTATTCTATAATTAGCTTAAAGAATAAAGAACTTTTAATTAAGGACTGAAATTCAGCAGGCCATCTGCCTGGTTTTATTTGCAAGCAATAGGCATATTCTGCTGGCAGCAACATTTTTCCTGGTTCTTTTCTCTAACCTTCCAAGGCTCTCTCCTGGGCTGACACCAGGACTGAGCACATGAGCCAGTGTCAGCACTTCACAACTATGCTGCCCAAGACACTGCATTGTAATTTGTTGGTTATTACATTTCAAAGCCACTCTCAGAGACAGGCACGACAGCAGGGAGGGCATCTCAATCTCCTCACAGTCTTCCTGCCACCGCTTCTCAACTCCATGACAGCATCTGCTGCAAGAAACCCACCCAGAAAATCTCAGCAGACGCTCTTGCCATTAGTTCATGGATAAGCACTTTAGGCTGCTCTGCAAATACTAAATGAGCTTCAGGACGACCAGAGGCACAATTCCTGAAGCCTGCCTGTCTTGCACAATTGTGGGAGGTAAAATAATTTGGATAGGTGCTGATCTGGATGCCACTTTGACCAACCTGTGAAAAGATGCAGGATCCAAAAGGCTCCTACAATTGCATGATTATTTTAACAACTCATTACATTCCCCTATTATAATCCATGTGCTTTCTGAATCCCATGGAATAAGCCATTTCTTCTTTAATATCCTTTCTGGACCTGTCATCTCATAGTTCTTACTCATTTAAACCAAGGTGAGACAACATTTCATGGTCTTGCAATGAAAACAGAAGTTTCCATTTTGACAACACAGACATATTTCATGTCAATCAAAAGCTGTTAAAATATTTTGACATCTCCAAAATTACTTTTTTTTTTTTTTTTTTTTTTCTGTCCCTCAAAATCTTCTGTTCCCTTAATCACACTTGTAGAAATAAGCTGCATTCAGAGTGGCTCTGCAGGAAAAAAGAGAGATGCTAGGGTAAAGCCTCAGTTTGTGGCTTGGTTCCCACAGGAATGCCCATGGGCATCTTATGTCCAGGAAAGGCCTCACTGACAGATGTTCCCCTGGTCCTGCCCATCCACCCTGACACAACTTCAGTCCCTGCAACTCTGCATTGAATGTATTTTGGGGGAGTAGAAAAGAAAAAGACTAACTAGTTCATCTCCCCATGCCATCCCTCTCTGCCTTTTCATCCCATCTCCAGGAGAGTAAGGGCTGAGGCTTAGGCAGGGGAATAGCCTTTCACAAGGGCTGACTTAGGCTGAATTCAGACGTTACCATCCATCAGCAGAGCCAGGGTGCTTGATGGTGTGCAGTCATGAAAATGGGTTAAATGGACTTACCCTATTTCTTTTCTGGGTGGGCCAAGAGGGGGGAAATAGTTGATTGCTATAGCTTAACAAAAGGAAGAAAGCTGCTAATTTATCAAACTGAGACTGTAACTATTCCCAAAATGAAAACCAGCTCATTTTGTAGCACACATTGGATCAAGTCCACAGGACACAAGCTGTTAAATGGGGCACCCAAGACATCTCTGATATTCATTCATTCATTTTCTTGTGAGTTTCTCCAGCTCCATTCAACAGCTACAGCCACACAGACAAGAAATCAGCACCATGTCATACTGCCAAGCCACACCACTCAGTCTCACCCCTCCTCTTTGCTCTGCTCCTCACTTTTGTATTCAAAGGCTGTTGTTCTGGGCTTGAAGTGAAGCACCGCAGATCAGAACCATCTCTGGAACTCTTCATAATATCTGTTGCTCAGACTTTGAGGCATCAGGCAGCTTTTCAGAGCCAAAAGATAAAAACAAGGTGTAGTCTGCCAGTAATGCCTGAACTGAAATTGGTTCATAAATATATTTACCCAGTTGCAGATGGCTAACTGATGCATAGGAAACACACTCTGCTATTGTGTGAAGACAGAGGTACGGAGCAAATCCATCTAATAAATTATCTCCACAGTCCACACAAGCAGCTCACAAGAACATCTATCTCACCAGGCAGGCTTTCAGGCAGACACTAGTAAGGTGTGTGTTTCAGTAGCACAGCTGCAAGTCTTCATTCATTTATTTATTTTTCTTTGCAAAGGAGGACAATTAATTTCTAACCAGCACATTACTAGCTTTCAGCACCTAATCCTCAGGTCGAAAACTGCTTCAAGAGTAATATGAGGGAGACATTATGAAAGGCACAACAATGAAAAAATCGGGCAGTCGGTGACTTCGGCTTAAAGTAAATGATCATCCTTCCCCTACTCCCCTTTAATTGAAAAAGTGGTACTGAAAAAAAAAAAAAACTTTGAAGGTATGAAAATGAAAATTAAACACAAAATTAAACAGCAGTTGAAAGCTTTCTCTGTGGAGAGGGGTGTTTGCAGAGCACTTTCCACAGTCTGTCACAGTGACAGCTTGCAGAATCAATAGGAGAAAGGAGAGAATAGCATATCAGGGTATTTTTGGAAACTCATGAAGGCTTACAGGGAAATTCCTTTGCAGGCAAAGAACAAATATTTATTGCCCTTGCTTTATTTCTTTGGCCCACTACAAGACACGAAGGGCTCTTTCTCAGATCTCAATAAACAAAAGCTGACATGCATCCTCTGATCTTTTGGTCAGGTTTTGATTAATGCTGAAAGACATGAGGAGCATAAAGAACTAGTCTGATATTTGTCTGGGGGGCACCAGTTGGAAATACCAGAGATAGAATCCAGAGGAGAAATTACCTGGTTTGGGTTTTGTCACTAAGTTTACTGAGAATCCCAGCCAGAAATCTTGAATGCCTAAGATGCAAGTACAAGCCCAGCCTGAACTGAACGTCCAGCCCAAGGATATGCTCCAAACCAAGACATGGGGAGATGCTATGCAGATCCGACCCAGTCTGAAGGTTGTTGTTCTGACAGCCCAAGAAGTTGTTCTCCCTCTACAGTAGAAAACCCGGCAAAGTTTAGCAGCCAAATAGACTTTACCTGTATTTAAATCTACAGGCACAGACCTGTGGGCAGGAGCTCAGCCCTATGGCAGCTGTTTTTTGAACTTCTTGATAAAATGCAAATCCTGAGTACCACCTAGGCACACACGTGTAACCTGCCATCTCAGTACAGGCAAATCTCTCCATGCTTGAAATGTTTATGGTTTCCTCTTTTTGCTTTAGAAGAGCAAATATTTATGATGAGAAAATGTCCTGGTCTGACAAGCAGGGTTTCTTTTCTATTTCTTTCACTTGCAGATGCCTGATTTAGGAGAGGAGATGAGGCAACAGATATTTTCCTGTGGTGGGGAGTACCATTGCCAAATGTTTGGAGCTCATCAGATGAAAAGTGCTATCTGTTCTCCAACCACAGACTACCTCAGGCCTTTGCTCCAGACCTCAATTTCAGGCACAATCCTAACAGAACAGCCTTTCCCCACTCACACCTTGCTAATTTGCACAATTCCTATCACCTCCCCCAGCTGCCAGACTGCCGCCACCACCAGCACGGCTTAAACAATACATCAGCGGAGGAAAGTACCCCCATCCCAATTAGTCTGGCAAAGACTTGTGACAGCCCTGATGAGGAGCTGCTGTTGAAGTAGTATTTATTCTACCTGAAAACCCACCCTCGCTTTCATGGCACATTCAACAGCTTTCAGAAGGAGAGCTCTGCAGCATTAAGACCTGCCTCCATGTATTGGAATAAATATGAGAACACTCAGGAACAGGACCTGAATCCCATCGTGTTTTGCTGCATTTGCTTGTGTCACAAATTCAGGCACTTGAAAGACTGAGTCATCCTCCTCCTCCTGACTCAAGCCGAGGGATTTTGTCCAGTTGTTTCTCCTATAAGCTCCTGGTGATGTTTTCTTCTCTGGCAGCCTTCTTAGGGGGTGATTTCACTGCAGGTTCAATGCTGACAGCTGGCAGAACGTGCCTGCTGGTGTGCCAGCCCATGGGGCTGGTGTTGCAGCTTCAGCTGCAAGACAGTGAATGGAGCAAAAGGAATAAGGCAGCTCACCAGACCTAAGGGCTTGTGGTTGAGTAAATGGAGATATCTAGCCCCATGTTGGATGCAACAAGGTGGTCCTCAGCCTTTGGCCATCTCTTTTGATGAGTCTATTATTTCCCACTGTCCCATGTCATATTTTCCAGCCTCAGGGATCTCCAGATAGCTTGCAGCAACTCAGCAATAGGTATAAGTGTTTGGACAGCTGAACTGCTCAAGGTGTCTATTTTAGGCAACATCTATTGAAACCATGTGGGACCAAGACAGCATTCCTGACCCAAAATGGTTGGAGCTCTTGCTGAAATACTTCTATTTTCTGCCAGATGCTCTAATTCTACAACTGGCACTCTCCCAACATCAAAATGTGGCATCGGAAAACCTATTGCTCTGGCTCTGGGTGCATATTCCTGCTTTCCAGCAATGCCCTGACTTCATGCTCATCTCCTCTGTGCCTCAGGTGAGATGCCAGCAGAAGGGAGCATTGACTTCTTGGTTTGTGCTCCCCGGTTTCTGATCTGCTGAACTCGGTGCTTGTCATGCAAGCAACATCGTCTTGCTCCATGGCTGGTGGGTGGCTGTCTGGAAGTGGAGTGGAAGTTGTTTGTGGAATATGTAATGAGGACTTTGCATGTATGCAGATCACTTGGAGATTGGCTGAGCTCAGCGTCTCACAATGATGCAACCTCCTACTTGTCTCTTTTTGGTTTTCTTAAACACAGGAGAACCCTTCCCTTCCCCCATCCAACTGAAAAATCAGGATTCTTCCTTCCCCTCTCCACCTGTTCCATCAAATTGAGGTGACTGATTTAAGTCACAATATTTTAGAAACGATAATTGACTCTGGGTGTCTTCAAGCTACTACTTGATTTTCTGAGCCTGGAAAAGTAAAGATTTCAAACTAAATTGCAAGCACTAATCCTAGACCCATGTTTTAAATGGTAACTGGATTTCCAGCACCATCCCGGATTATTTTTTCTGATGGGATCATTGAGAATTGTGAAAGGAAGTAACATGGATTTCATTTTATTGTCTGTTCCCAGTGCTGCAGTCTGAAGTGTCAGAGCAGTCTTACAAGAAAGACAGCAATAGTTGAGGCTGGGGGCTCACAGCTCCGGACCAACAGGGGTAGGGTATTCCTGCGCCCCTCATCCAGGGTTTCTAAAGAGCACCTTGCTTCCTGTGGCAGCATTTGCAGATAGTGGACAGGGAGAGAAAAGTCCTTTTTTGTTCAAACCTGGAAATCAATCTGAACTTCTAGAGCTGGAAGGGGACACCTTGTCCATCCTGCCACTAAACTTCACTTTTTGGGGAGTAAAATTATATTTTACTTTGAAGCTGTTTTGTTCCTGTGCCAAGGTGTGTGTTTGTTTTATGTCTCTGCCCTCCCTCTCTCTGTGTACCAGAACCCATGCTCTGTGCAAGGTGCCCTGCTCCATCCTGTCTCCCACTCTGTTTTTCACATCCTGCATCCCTCCTTCCTTGAACTGTGCTTCAAGGCAAGTGCTTGCTACAGAAACACTGGCTCAGGTTGGAGAGGTGGGGAGAGCGAGGAGGGCAGAGGGATGGGATGTCAGCAATTGCAGTGGAAGGGAGAAAAAGACAACAGAAGGGCAAGGGAGGAGGAAAAGTATTTGCACCTTCTCCTGCAAGACTGTTTTGTTGATTATGAAGACACTGTCAGTAGAAAGATAAGAGAATGTGTTTTTTGTCAGTAAATCAGCTGCATAGCTTCTACAGTGCAGAAGTCCAAGCTCCTGTTCACACAGCTCTGCTGACTCTCAGCAAAACACTTCCACCAAGAGACACTGAGATGCCCAGGAGCACCAGCAGTGTTGCTGTACTCACTCTCTTAGCCCTGATATTTGGCTCAAGTTCACAGTGGAGGCAGAGAGAAAGCCTTGGAGGTGTCTGGGGAAGCTCAGATTCATATTTCAAACAGCATTGTTGGCTGAAAAGTGTTTGAAAGATGAAGTGAGAGCCACAACCCAGGGCACAGGAATTATTTTGGCAGCCTTGGATGTGAGGAATGCTCACTCTATCCACCTATACAACTGCTTGCTGCTAGTAGGTGTCTGAGATGTGCAGTGTCTCTGAACAGAAACGAGTGAGCAGTGGGACGCTTACTTCATCACTTCTGCTTCCTTCTTCTTCCTTCTTCCTTTTCATTTAGCTTTTCCTAGAGGCTTCAGTTTCTCACATCATGTGCTATAAATGATCACTCGGGCTTTAATGTGCTTTGTATAATTGTATTATTTCCAGAACAGAAGTCAGAGGTTGCCTTTGGTTTTTCTTTTGAAGTCTTTTAAGAAATAGCTTCCTCTGTTATGAAAACAGTGGTCATTTCTTTCCCCTAAGAACATTAACTGGGTTATTTCCAGGCTTGTTCTTTGATGAGGTTTCATTCCTCTGTATGTCTACATCGCCGAGGAACAGATACTGGCAGCCTTGAAAAGATCTCCAATAATATTTGGGGAGGGGTGGAGGGTAGGATGACTGTGGGTTTTTGGTTTTGGTTTTGGTTTTGGTTTTGGTTTGGTTTGGTTTTGTTAATATTAGTAAAGAAACAGAAAAATATGCTTGTATGACATGAGAAAAATAAAATACTTTCCAGTCCATTAGGAACTAAGGAGATTGTTAACCAGCATCTAATAGGAACAAAACTATATTTATATAATTTCAAATAGATAATCCCAGATAATTTTCATTCAGAAGCCTTCCAAAAGCTTCCAAGGAGCTCTCAAGCATGCTGATATTAAATGTTAATGAGTGATGAGTCCTTCTCCTTATGGGGGAGCTTGCAGAAGTTAATGGAGCATTGTGCAGAGAGAACAAGCAAGATGTCACAGACCACAACACATTCATAA
Source organism: Aythya marila (assembly GCF_965140915.1). Taxonomy (NCBI): domain Eukaryota; kingdom Metazoa; phylum Chordata; class Aves; order Anseriformes; family Anatidae; genus Aythya; species Aythya marila. Next base: position 2,714,552 of record NC_139066.1, read on the forward strand.
AGCAGACGTCACTCAAGGACATGATGGGGAAGTTGATCATGGGATTCAGTTAATTGGGAGCAAAAGGCTGGGAATGTCTTGCCATGGGTTGTCTGAGGCTGTCTCTGGTCAAGTAAATTTTCAGTCTTACACTTATGGTTGATAAAAGTACCTGCTCTTGTGTGATTGATTTCAGCTTCTGAAAGGCTGTTGGCTTAGCACTGATTAAAAGGTTAGCATTAAGCCCAGAGATGGCTTGGTCTGCCCAGCTGGACTGAGAAAAGGTATCACCTCTTGGGCCAGAGCCTGGCTTGCCAGTGTTAATGAAGCACATGAATAAAGAGCTGCTGGGGAAATCACCTTTGGATGGGATGCTTCTGGGGGAGTGATGCAGAACTGCTTCCAGATGCTTCCCTCCCATTTCATCACCACCATGCAATAAAGGCATGTGCAAAGCTATGTAAATTGGTGAATAGCAAAGCAGTGAAGACAGAACAATATCACAACTCTCCCTTACAACAAGCCTGCTCTAATCCATGCATTTGTGCAGCTTTCTTCCCTTCAGCTCTCCCCAGAAACAAAACTCGGCATTGAAGAACAAGCCAGGCTTTCCCACAGCAGGCTGTATCCTGGAATTTGACAGAAGATGAACCAGGCTACATAAGCACTGAACACCAGTCTGGCTCAAAGGGCCAGAGGCAGTGCATGCCTGCATTGCAACCAGAAATGGTCAGCTAATAAACGTGTGCTACCCTGGCTCTGCCAGACAGCCTACATGAGCAGCCTGGGTGCTGTTTGTGTCTCCCATCTGTAAGAGAAGGTGAAAAATCAGAAGGGACTGAGAGCAGGAGTCAGGTGTGAGTGGAGACAGGAAAAATGCAATAGTATGGGAGATTTAAAAAGCTCCGTCTGGTTAGCTGTTCAAAAAGGGGGGGGGGGGGGGGGGGGAACAGAGGTGATTTGATGACAAGGAGTAAGTGTCTCCCTGCAGAGAAAATAGAAGCTACTCAAGCGCTCTTGAATACAGAAGAGAAAGAATCAGTGGTGAGGATCTGAACCAAGGCAGCTTTGCATTGGAAATGAGGCAGAAGATTTTTCTGCAATGAGCATGACTAATGCATGCAACGAGGCATTAGCCATCCTTCTGTCATTCCAACCATGAATCTAGATGCAATCTAGATGAATCTAGCAGCCTGACCATGTCCAGTGGAAATGATCAGGCTCAAGAGCAAATGATGTGAAAATTGAATAGTGACTTTACAGTCCAGTCCAGGCTCTGCAGGAGCAGAGAGGCTGGAAATCATGGGCTTAGCTATGTGTATGAGCCCATCCATGGCTGGAGCAGCCCAGAGCAAGGGTTTGTCCAGCAGAAAGGCAGGGTCCTCAACACATGCTTTTTATCCAAATCTGGGATTTCTGCAGAAAATTGAAAATATTTAAACACTAAAAGTCTGCTTTTTATTTTTTGCTCTGGTGGGACACATCAGGCCTTTGACCTGAGCTGCAATGATCCAGATATCGGGGACAGGACATAGAAGTGCACACCTGCTCCAAAAACTGCTGAGAAACTGCCTTTGCAGAGAGTAGAAGGAGTCTTTAGCTTCCTCTCATCTGAAGCACTGCGTTATCCCCAGATTTACCCTCAAATAATGCACATGCCAGGTTAACTCCTGATGAGTGAGTGCCATCCTGGTGGGGAATACAGCGCAGTGTCAGTGACTCAGCCTGAGTGGGAGAATGTGCTGAGTACGAGGCATGGGGGGGGATGACTCACAGCACAGGAACAGGGGTTTGCAGGTCCAAAGGCAGCTAAGGAATGTGAAGTCCCTGGCGCTGGAGGATGATATGAATCAGGCACAACTTTACACCTTTCTCATCCGTTAATGAAAAGGAAAAGTAGGCCAGATTGGAAATAGCTGGAAATGGAAACCCTCTCTGGGCAGGGCTGACTCCACTTCTTTGCAAATGGCATCTATGGTGATGGGGAAATTCCAGCAGCCTCCAATCAGGACAGCCTGGGCAGCAACAGCCTCCCGCAGTTTTAGGGAACCATCGCTCCCCTAGCACTGCCCCTGAACACCAGGGACCACCCATCAATCCTGCCTCATCCTGAGGACTCCTAAGGAAAGATTGCCCCTCCTGCAGTGAAAGAAAGTTCATCAGATTCATGCTAGCAGCAGCATAAACCTTCACAAAGGAGCTAATATACCCCCTTCTGGAGTGCCGTGTAGTTTAAATGAAAGCTTGCCGACTAATTAAAATCCCTTCATCCATCTCATAAACATCCTGGAATCGTTTTTCTCTCTGACTGAATTATTTAAGAGTCCTCAGGATTCCAGATGATTGTTTTAGTGTTGCATTGCTGCAAGTTCAGTGTGGTGAGAAACCCTTTGGCCTCTAAGGAACTTCATTTGTATAATAAACCAATACTGAGATATTGTGGCTCTGCATTTAGACATTTTCCTTCAGTGAAACCTGCCACTGGTGCAGGAAACCAATAACGCAAAGCTTTCAAGGACACCTCTGCTGCCCTCGTGCTTGCAGAAGCATGGGAAAGGGTGAGAGAAGGGGGCAACTCAAGGCTTCGATCAGTTCCCAACTCACTTGGCAGAGCAGCCCCAGAAATTGCACCTCCAGCACAACCAAGAGGTTCACATGGGATTGGGCTGGAGGAAGAGGAGGAGGAGGAGGCAGGAGCTGCTTAATTAGGCCCTGCCACCATGGAAAACAACTGTGGCATCATGGCTAAATGGTTCAGGGGACTTGTGGGATATAACTACACAGCTGAACAGAGGGGCTTCTGCTAAACTGCCCCAGCAGACTCCCAAGTTGTTCTCTTCTACAGCTCCGGCTGAATTTCAGCCATCTGTAGGTGGCAGCCAGACACAGCAGGACAGCAAGCACTGTCAGGGCTGGCTGAAGTCCCCGTCAGGCCTGGTTGGGAGGCCCAGAGTCCAAGCAGACCTGCTGATGTTGGTTCCTTTGCTTCCACTGGTACCTCGCAGCGTGCTTTGCTGGGCAGAGATGCCACAGGGGAAAGGAGCTTCTATAGCTACAGTCTATGCCATATCTTTACCTGCAGCTAAAGTTCCTGCTAGCCCAGTCTTTCAAAATCTGCTTCAAAATCCACCGCTATTCCTTTTTGTGACCCCTTTGGTAGGTCTTGACCCACCAACAGATGGGCCAAGGCCTTCAAATCAGGCAAAGCTCCTCACCCGTGGCAAGGGACAGACACACTCCAGAGCCTGGCATTTCCCATCTGCTTAGCTTCTTGACCCATGAAAGATGCCTTTGGGATCCCTCTTTCTTGGGCCAGGCATGTACGTGGCAAGGAATGATGCCTCCAAATGACTTTAATAATGTGGAGAAGTGATTGATCGAGGCATTTCACATGAGCGCTATCACTTTGCCTCCCTCACAGTCACTCTGGAATTGCTAATCATGGTACATCAAATCCAATTTAATTTCAATTACAATCTCTCTGAGAAAGCTTGTGGCTTCTCTCCCCATCCCCCTTCATGTGCTGCATGCATCCTGCTCTCACAGATACACAGAGCACTCTCAGAAAGGAAAAGAGCCGATACATTTCTGTTGCATTAACAAAAGTTTTCACTGGCTTTTTGCTCTTCCACACATATAGGCATAATGAGAAAGTAGGAATATTATTAACAAAATGTTACTTGCAATATTAGGAGTTAATAGATTCCCATGGGAAAGAGACACAGTTCTGACTTCAGCCTGACACTTTGGAAGAAGCAGAAGAAAGAACTTTTTTTATTATTTGAATGACATGCGGCTTGGAAAGCTGATGAAAATTGTATTGATTTCAACGAGGTTGTGGAATCATTATGAAGGATCTGGCTAGAACATAGAATAGCTGTTTATCTATTCTGCAAATGACATCTGCAAGCCTTTGTATGTTCAACAGGAGCTGTGAGATTCAGGGAAAGACAGAAGTGATCTGTGTCTGCACAGCTCCATGGGAGACGAGGGAGGGGGGACATGCTGCAAGCAGGAGGGAGCACTTGGGGAGTGAGGGGAGGGAATGGGCAGAGAACAGAGGGACACAACCCAGGCTGGGACCTATCTTCACCGCTGGAAAAAAAAAAAGGGGGGGGGGGGGGGTAAGGCCATGGCCAGTGGCAATAAGATGTGCTTTGTTCTTGGCTGTGGTGTGCATGGCCCAAAACATGTGTTTTTATGGTCAAACTTCCAGATGTACTCATCCAGCTCAGCAGTGCCCTTCTGCTTCATCTCAGGCCTGACACATACATACACATATATATCTGTGGATTTTATAATTAATTCCTACAAGTAGGCCAGTGGGGCTTTGACAGTGCTGAGATTGCCTCTAGCATTTTCATTTTTCCCTTTATTATTTTTTTTAACTTTGCAGCTGCTCCTGCCTGCTCTACAAACCTAGTTCGCTTTGGAAAAGAACATGAAAAGTGGAGAAGACAAAAGCAGCAATTAGCTATGTGGCCCTGCACACAGTCATTAGAGCACAGGAGATCAGAGCCTCCCTCTGAAGAGCAAATTACAGCTGGCAGCTTTGTGGGGGCAAAGAGACTTCCAAGGAATGTCACAACCAGGGTTATTTTCATTTCTGTTCCTTTCCAGTTTATTGCAATTGACTCTGATTTGGAAAATGTCGTTTAAAAGAATAATAAATTGGAAGCTCTCAGAAGCAGCTCTTCACCGCTACTCTGGAACGTGTGGGGTTCACCCTGATTGCAATATGGCTGGACCCAACCCCATGCAAAAGCATGGGATTTTGAAGAGGTTATTGGTTATTTTATTGCATGCCAGCACAGTACAAGAGCCTAGAGAGTCTTCAAACACACCCCAGGCCCGCCACAGGTGAACGCTTGGAGGACAACCTTATAATTTGTCTCTCTTCCCTCCTGTATAGAGATAGCAGGGAGAGAGCTGTGTGCTGCAGTCCCCCTCTTCCCTTCCATCTCTTACAAGAGAAATACAAATCTATATGGTCCCCCATCCCCCTCTCAGTTATTATTTTTTTCTCTATTTCCCCTTCCCAGAACACTTTTTTCTTTCTTCCTTCCCACAGCACACGTGCTCCCAACTTTCAGGAGTTAGCTCTAATGAGTTGCAGCCCTTTGGCACTTCTCCCTGAAAATAAGCCTTTTTTATTTCATATCCAAATACTTTTCAAATTTCAGCAAAGCCAAGAATCTGCCTCCAATTGAAAGAGCTTTTCAGAAATATGTCTCAAGCTGAAGCATGAGCCTCACCGGAGCTCTATACCCGTGCAAGTGAAAATGGAAGTTGTCAGGAGACAATGAGATTAAATCTTCACAAAGTGTGAATAGCAAATGACCAGACTGCTATGAAAAAGAGAGGGTTGGAGATACAAAATGCTTCTAAATACAATTTCTAAAGATTTTGAAGATGAAATATAATATAATAAGGAAAGAAAAGAAGAAGGAAATCAAAGGCAACAGGAGAAGCATTGACCCTTTGGATGGAGAAGACAGCCAGAGCCAAAGGTCATTCAGGGCTGTCTTTGGCTGGGGACCAGGTGGTTGCAGGTGGGGTGGCTCTTCCACAAGGGACATCGGGGCCACCTCCTCCTTGCTCAAGTCCCCAGTGACATGATATGCACTGTGCTGGTGCAGCCAAACCTAACTGTGTCTGAATTGAGGAGGGGGCAGCACAGGTGTCCCCAGGCACTACCTTGGATACTCCTGTGGGCGTCCTTTTTCCTTTCTGAGGCTCCAACCCTAGGACAAGATGAAATGTGCCCTAGAAGCCCCCAGACTTCCTTTATGGCTTGAAGCGTGATACCCCTTGCTTAATACTTTTATCCAGTTTCTTACAGGAGTGACTTATTAAGCAGCTGAGTGTTTTACCAGCTCACCCTTGCCCAGAAGTGAGTATGCCAGTGCTGGAGGAGAACTTCAGTGTGAATAAACCTTGACCCTTCACTTTGTAGGGGTCTGCTCTGAATAAAAGCAACGCTATGAATAAAAGCAACGCTTCCCACTGCACCTGTAATGAGAGCTGGGTTATGAACCTGCTCCATTGGCTTCCACAAGATCCCTTGTTTTCAGCAGAGAGCATCCTAAATCAGAGTGGTGATGCCTGACCAGTCCATGGATAGTGGTGCCAGTAGGGTGCAGCGAACAGGACTTTGCTTCTCTCCCCACACACTTGAACACATTGGACTCAGCTCTGGAACTGAACTAACCCACATACTCAAAAACATAATGAGAGTATTGGAAAGAGACCATGTGAGAACTGATTGACCGTGCATACGCTGATATCAGAAATTACTTAGCTGAAAAGGCACTGGAACAGGCTGCCCAGGGAAGTGGTGGAGTCACCATCCCTGGAGGTCTTTAAAAGACGTTTAGATGTAGAGCTTAGGGAAATGGTTTAGTGGGGACTGTTAGCGTTAGGTCAGAGGTTGGACTCGATGACCTTGAGGTCTCTTCCAACCTAGAAATTCTGTGATTCTGTGATTCTGTGATTCTGTGAAAATGCCACCCAGAGCCAGGGGGGCTGGGGCAGCCTCAGCAGCCAGGACACGGGCGATGGCACTCGCTCTGCCCACACCTGGGACTTCCTCATGTCCTCTGGCACTACGTGTTTTTGTCAAGGCAATTAAGTGCAAAAACGCTCCACTTTCTGACCTAGCAAAGGTTCCCCCAGGCAGTCCCCGGTGGAGCAGAGCATTTATCAGAGCCACAGACAGGCAAAGCTCTCTGTGGATCTGCCTCCCCCAGGCACTGTCGCTGGACCAGGCGCCCTGCCTGCAGCCTGGCACTGCTCACTGTTTCCCAGCTGATCCTTTAGATTTGCTCTTTGCCTCCGGCAAATCCCTCTGCATGGCTGCTGTGCTGTCAGCCTGGCTGAGATGAAAATGCTGTTGAGCACCTGCCTGGTCCTCACTCCGTGCACCAGCAGTGCTTCTAGTGTGGAGTAGTAGAGGACAAACAGCCTTGTCCATCTCTGTTTTCAGAGGTGAGCTGGACTCTGCTTGCAGGTGATCATTGTCATGACTGGAGCCACCTTCAGTCATTCCTTGGGCCCTCTGAATTATTTCAGCAGAATCCAGCCAGGTGGATGAACAATGTCCACTCCTTGCCCTGTTGGCTCCAAGGAGTGTTCTTCTCTCTGAGCACACCATGGTCCTTCAAACCCTCACAAATACAAACAGCAAACCTCTACAAATCACGGTGGAGCACAAGCCTGCTTTTTTCCAGTTAATGCATCACGCTGTGCAATTTGTGAGCCTTTTTTCTCCCGCTGGTACCAACACTTACGTCCCCTGGGAACAGCCGTTATTGAAATAGAGGAGCTGGGGAAATAACTGCATCCACACCAAGATATATACAGACAGAGAGAGAGACATCTAATTACTCCACTTTTTTAGGACCGGCTCTTTTCCTTGTAGGATGTAACTTTATTGGCTTACAGGTTATACCAAGGAGCTCACGATGTGCTGCAGCTCACCAGCATCCCCCAGTCCAGAGTCTGATTTACTTCATCTCCAGTGTTAGTGAAACATCAAAGCTTGAACCCCTCCAGTCCGATCCAAAGTATTTGTTAACAGAGCCTCGGGTCAATGTCAGCAACTCTGGTTGGTTTTATTCCTTCTCTGAGGTTTCTTGGCATCACAGCTGAACACAGGGAACCTCTCTCTAGCTCTCACTCATTCAGCTCTCTCTGTGCCACTACATTTAAGTGGAGACCTAATGCATTGCAGCAGGTAGCTTTTCACAACATATTAGCGGGGTATCTCTGGATAATTCCCTTCCATCAGCTGAACTACATCTCACTTTCTGGGAAGATTTTAAGATTATTTTTTTTATGTGTTGTACAAGGCTCAGGAAATAGCTGTGACTTGCTTTTCAGGGCTACAGCACAGCCTGGATGGTCCTTCACCTGCTGATTTTGATGTATGCCTTGAACTGATTTTTTCCCCATATCTGATGACTTTCCTCCCCTTCTACCTTTGTCTTGCTGAAGCCTTCATTCATCTGACTTGTCATGATGATGTCTCCTATGGGGTGGGAAGAAAGGAGCTTAAGGTGAGCAGCCCCTGTGCGGAGACCTCCACAGAGACAGATGACCACCTTCACCCAGCTAGAAAGATAAAAGTTGGAATGAAATGAACAGAAAGGACAGAGGTGAAATAAGTGGTTTTGCTTTACCAAATGTTTTAGTGCCTTAAAAAAATCTCCCAAGCCTGACACCAGGATGCACTTAGGCCTTTTCCCACTGAACATCATTTCCCAGCCGCCAACTCATTTAGCATTAAATAATCCCAGTTGCCATCACGGGGTTGGTTAAATGGCAGGCAAATGGATACAGATCAGCCTGCCTCATCCTACAGCACAGTGATTACATGGAAGATGTATTGGCTGGGTAAGGTTCGCAGCGCAGCTATTAAGCTGACTGGGGGCTGATCCAGGTCCTTTGGCTGGAATAACAAGGTTAATCACACAAACTTGTTTCATGACAATTATTTTTGTGGCTCAAGCTCCCCACGCATCTTCATCATAGCAGTATGAACACAGCATAGAGACCATGGGAATGGCACTGAGGAACAGAAATCATCTGTAATTCACTGCTGTCTTCCTGGGGTTTGGGATGAAGCTGCATCCCCTCTTCAAAGGGAGCCCCCTGAGAGGGGATCCAGGCTCTGGGCTCACCGCAGTGTTAGGAAACAAGACCACAAGTATCTGGGGATGATCTCAGCTTCCAGACACTGGATTTAGGGATGGAAACATGGCTGAGCCACTGCCAGAGTCCCAGCACCCCACGACCAGACCCTGGGGCACAGCAGCAGGGTTTTCCTTCCCCTGATCGGACCTGCAGCCCTACAAAGCTTGTGTTAGAATAAAACCTATGGCACAAATAAGCTCTTGCAAAATGTACATTAATTTCAAGGGACCAGAGCAAGCCCAGAATCTGATGGGATCACTGGGAAGAAGGGCTGGTCCCAGACAAGATGCACAGGTTCCTTCTTTTCCACCAAGCTAAGCCAAGCACTTCTGGTCCCTGGCCAGCTGAGCATGCTAAATGATGACAACAGAGTGAGAAAAGGGACAGAAAGACATTAAAGGCTAGGAAAAAAGGGGAAAAAAATTCATCAAGATCTCTCTGACCTGGGCAATGTTTAAATCTCAGGAAGAATTTGAGCATTTTAACATTTTTCTGTGCATCCAAGGGCCCTGGCAGAGGTCAGGCGAAAGGTTTTTTGGTTTGCAGTAGTGGACCTTTGCTCTGAGAACAAACCTCCACCCTGGTGTCTGCCACCAAGGAGCAATTTGCCTCTGCAACCTCCTGAGCTTATAAAAGCTGACAAAGGTCCTGGGTCACCTCAGGACAGACAGGATTGTATTGATGGTGATACCTCAGCCTGGCATGAACATAATGGCTGTGTGCATTAGTTATATTTATGCATGTTTTTCTTCTTTCCTTACAAAAAACAAAAACAAAAACAAAACAAAAAAAAACAACAACAAAAAAAAAACAGTCTCTCGGTGCTCCTCCACCCTTTGACTGCAGCAGGACATCTCTGGCACTGTAGAATCGCAGAATTGGCCAGTCTTGCCAGCTACAGTAAAACTGAGCCCTGATGAAACTGCTCAGCAGCAGGTATAGTCTGAAATACAAAAAAGTATCAAAAGACATAGCTCTTGTCCACCAGCCAAGCACTGGGGCAGTGGCAGGTGAAGACTGCTGGTTGTTTCTGCTCCCCCTTATTTTGGGGCATCTGTGATTTTGTTTGCAGTTCTCGTGGAAACCAGGAGGCAGTGGAGTCTAGTCTTGCTTGTGTCCCCTAGGTGGCATCTACAGACTATGCCATGACTTCCCAGCGCTTTCTCGGGGGTAGCCTGCTTTCTGAAACTCGGCGCAGCTCTTCCCATCGGGCTCGATGTTGACTGCTTGTGTTTGCAGCAAAGGGGCTGAAAAGCCACCAACCCTCCCTGGCCACATCTTCTGGGTTAGTAACATCTCCACCAGCTCCAGCTGAATTTCACCCCTCCCCTGATGCTTGTATCTCCTGATGGATTCACCCTGTAAAATTCCTGCTTGAATACCACATTGGGATCCTGCTCTGCAATTCACCCTGTTAAAAGCATTTATATATGTTATAGAGGCTCTGCTTTGCCTCTATAATGTTCTTCACAAGCTGGGAGTTAAGCTTAGTTTGCAATATGGGAAATGAAAGCACAGAGGAGCCCTAATATGCCCAAAACGGTGGAGCCAAGCAGATTTCTCATAAGAATGAAAAATACTGGGGAAAAAAAAAAAAAAAAAAAAAAAAAAAAAAAAGCCTGATTTCCCTCACTGCCCCTGATCTACAGCATATGTGGAGGAAATTGCATGGGGTCATGCTGGTCCAGGTCCCTCTTGTGATGTAGGGATTGGCCTTTGGGCATCCAGTTTGCTTTAGCCCAATTTTCAGGCTTACCTCTGAAAAGGTTCCCATCTGCCTGGGGTCTGGTCTTCTGCAGCTGTCACCACTTCTCTCCTTCCCAGCACACCTCCAGGGACCGTCACACCTCAGTGCAGCCAGGCTGGAGGCAACTGCCCCTGTGTGCTCTGCCCAAATGGGGAACGAGAAAAGGAAACTGCTGGGAAATCCCAGCTCTGAAATGCAGGAGCTAAGGAAACAACAAGCAAGGACAGGCCCCTTCAAACAAACATCTGCTGGATTAAGCTCACAAATAACACATTGTAGGACCCTTGAAATAATCCTGGTCTTTGACATCTTCCCCCTGGAGGATAGTGGGTGGTGAGCAGTGGTTTGGGGTCACAGTCCGGAATAACAGCAGCCACTGCGCTTCTGTGCACCTGTGTCTGGGAGCAAACTCCAACAAGGCAGCTCATCCTTCCCTGGTCAAAAGGAAGAAGGTGCCTCAGAGAAGCTGCACTGTGACCTACATGTACTTACAGAAGGGCAGGAGGTTGTACTGGACATCCTACTTATCGAGCACACATGTGAATTTGCTGGGGAAGCATGCTGCTCGCAAAGGGATGGGGTGCAGCAGGCTGCAGTGCTGGCTCAGCATCTTGGAGCATGACATAAATCACCACCACTGCTCCGTCCAGTGAGTGTGGGGGATGCATGTTCCCTATAGGTGCTCCGCACAAGATAATAAATGTCTGATCTCTGCCAGGAGGCAGTGACAAATCAGCAACACATTTAGCTCTGACCTCCTTGCACATGGCACTGCTCAGGAGCTGGGGATTCAGCCACAGCAGAATCCACTGGGACATGAATCGGCCAAGGACGAGGACACATCCTTGATCTTTTAGAAATTTTATCTTAATAAGGCATTTCTTATTCCTTGATATGGGGTTTCTAAGGGCACCAAGACTTGAGAGCATCTCTCTGGGGCTGGACCAGGCTCCCATCTTCTTGCAGAGCTTTGGCTGCTGTGTGCTCCCCATCTGAAATCCCAGCAGCCCAGAGAGGTCCCTGAGGGTCCCTGTGACCATGGCCATATCCATAGGAGAAAAACGAGTCTGTGGAGGATACCCTGACCTGCACTACTTGCCCGTGAGGAGGAGAGGATACCTCTTGGCAACACCACCACACAATAAATTACCAGTCCTGTGACCAGGTTGAGGAGACAGAGCAGGTGACGCTGAGAGAGCCTGTGCATTTCTGGTCTGGGATTAGATGTAAGAAAGAATAACCAGTGCTAGAAATCACAGGAATGGAGAATAACCACACTGGAGGCCTGGGTGAGCAGCCCAGGCAGCCACTGCCTCCATGTCCTGACCTGCTTCTCCCTGCCACCCCCTGCCTGCTGCTCCTTGGCTAATTTTAGGTTAAAGGAACTTTATCAGCTGCCGAGCCTCCAGCATGCTCCAGGCACTCTGTAAGAACCCAGACTGCTCCCTGTGGCTTTCCAGAGGGAAAAATATTCAAGAGGTTTTGAGGGCGGCAGAAGTGACAGCTTGCTGCGAAGCAGCCACAGCTCCTGCCTTGGAAGAGCCTGGGAAAAATATCTCCTGGACTGGAATTTCTTGAGGACCATTTCTTGGCATCACTGTGCTTGTTTTGGCACCTTCATCTTAGGGGAGACTCTCATTTAATGCTGGAGGAGGCATCCCAACTTCCTAGAAGGCCCCAGCTGTTAAACGGCCTAAATTTCCAGATGCTTTATACAGAAAAGATCCACTCTGGGCTTCTTATCCTCACAGGTTTGGTGCCTTTGGATCATGTTTCTTTGCTTTCATTTTCTGTTTTTCCTATCTGAACAGAAGAAGACAATTCCTGAAGGTTCAGGAGCTGGAGCCTGAACACAGACCAATATGCTGGGGCTCCCAATAAACCTGAGCAACATGAACAGCTCTGCCTTGAAAGCAAATGAAACTTGTTCCCTCCCACGGCCTTGCTCCTAGCCTTGAACGTGGCAAAAATTGCATCTTGCACCTTACTAGGCTCACCTTCCAGCAGGAAGTAGCTTTGAGCAGACCAGCGCACTGAATTGCCGAGATGGAGCCAAAACTTGCAAAAATGTGTTAATTCCGATGCATATGCTCAAGCTAATGGGAATGCAGAGACTTGTGTTGAGTCATCCTGTGGTGCAGCAAAACCACTAGTAGAAAAAGACCCAGGAGACCACATCCCTGCCCAGAGTGGGTGTGATTGCCCTTCTGTAAAGTGGATGAAGCCCATGAGTGGGGAAGATGGACTGTGTCTGGTGGAGCTGAGCACGGTTTTCTTCTGCTCGTAGATCATAGTGATGCCAGCACACCTTCTGCTGGCACACGAACAGAAGCAGCTCCAGCTGCTGTCCATTTCCTTCCTGCACTGAAGATCTAAACCTGCTGCTCTCTGTGCTGCCATCACAGCTGGTTTCTGAGCTGCTTCTCTTGATAATTGGCAAAGCACAAGCAGCAAGATTGATCGGAGAGTGGAATTAGATTCTGAGGCTGGTAGCTGCATGTCCCAGCACCCTGGAGACTGTAATCGCCTCAGTGAGCATCAGAAAGTAGGGAAGATGGACAGGGAGAGAGGAACAAGCTGTAGCAGGTATCTGCTAATGCCTCCATGGGGCTCTGCTGATGGATTCAGCCCTGTGGAATTGCAACGTGGAGAGGTTAGGGGACAGTGTCCTTTCTCAGGGCAGCACACCCAGTGTCAAGCAGCTGGGGGTGAGGATGTGGCAAGGGAGGACTTGTTCTCCTCTCCTCTCCTCTCCTCTCCTCTCCTCTCCTCTCCTCTCCTCTCCTCTCCTCTCCTCTCCTCTCCTCTCCTCTCCTCTCCTCTCCTCATTTTTTCTTTTTCAACCAGAAAATAGCAATGCACTTCTCCAAAGGCAGCTCTGACCTGTTATTAACTCTGGAGTTAATACAGTTTCTACAGTGATGCTCTCCGTGTGCATGGAGGGAGGAGTGGGCTGCCACACACAGCTTTCCCACTCACATGCAAAGTCCACCAAAATGACATTCAAAAGCATATGCCAAAGAGGGAAACACATCCCCCATCCAAACTGGATTCCTTTCTACAGACCAGCTTTGTGATTTCCTTCCCCTTTAATAAACTTTGGTTGACCCTCACTCAGCAGTTAATTTTACTTAATGAAAGCAAACTCCTGCTTGAATAACGATGGAGTAAAACATTCACAAGGAACACAGTTAACAAACTGCCAAGTTTTTAAACTCTATGGAATTGAGCATTAGTCCTTTCTATGCACCTGATGGTTTCCATAAAGAAGAGCAGACCAAAAGAAACACCCAGTAAATGGTTGGCCTTTCTTATATTTCCCAAGCTGAAGCAGCAAAAATCTACAGGATCACAGTTACCACACTCCTGGAGAAAAACATTTGATAGAAGTAGGATTTTTACCTACATGGCCAAACCATTTTATCACAACTAGTAGGCAAGATAGTTATCCCATCACTTCTCAGATCATCCACCTCATCCACATTCAAGCCACAGCTGGAGAAGAAGAGGATGTGGAAACCTGGGGTTCATCAAGTGTCAGGAAATTGCCTGTGACATTATTATAAGGAAAAAAATGTGCCAACATTCCCAAAGACACACACACACAAAAAAAAATAAAGGCAGAGAGGATATAGAACTGCTCAACACTTTGTCAGACTTCTTTTGTGGCTGCCCTGGCAAACTGTGTTGTACCAGTATCAACCACATTAGCCATGAATATTTTCCAGAAGCCACGGTATTGGGCTCAGAAGGATGGAGGAGAATGGCTTTGGGGGATGTAGCCTTGCAGAACACCTCAGAACATCAGTGGAGTTCAGCTTGGGGTTGCAATACCCTAAAAACAGATGGAGATGAGGCCTCATACTGGCCTTGGGTGTTGAAAAGAGACCTCTCATTAAGGAATCATCCACCCTCTCATTAAGAAATAAGGGAAGGAAGAGGAAACCTTCAGCAAAATCCCAGCAAGAGCATAAGATCTGCCCGAGCAGGCAATGATCTTGGTCCCCCTATCCTCCCATACCATTCCTGGCAGGCTCTTGCTTAGCCTCCCAAGCCCATCGACCCCAAGGGCACTGGGCCATCTGGTCTCTGCTCTTCATGCTACCATAATGATGCTTTTTATAGAATTTTCCATTATGTTTGTTTTTACTTTACTTTTATTTCGCTGCTTTTTTGCTCTCTGCATAGAGGCCCCGTGCGTCATTCCTTCTGGGTTTTATTTGATTGCCTTTTGGAGATGAGAAGATTAATATTTCATCAAATGTACAGGGAATAAATAACCAGATTTGAAAGACATCCACAGTCTCTCCTGCCTTGACTGGCATTTACGGGGCTGAAAAAAGGGGAGGTATTTTTACAATGAGACATTTCTGAGGAAGCCACAATCCTTGCCATGATCTCTGCAGAACATTTCCATTGCTTGTGGCACATCCATACCCACAATGTGGTCATGCTCAAAGTGTGCATTAGCTGTAACATTCAGCACACTGTGGCTGTGGCTTTTCACCCCACCTTGCCAGTGGCAGGTCCCCTGGGGGCATAGGTATGTCCTCATGTCATCAGAGCTGCTCTGGCTACAGTCCATGCAACAGTATCATCTACACCTATGCTACACTGCCACGTACATCAGCACAACAAAACTTTCCTAAGAGAGATGCAGCCACAAGCAGGCTGGCTGGATGCTGGCAGGTTCATGCATCTTTGTCACACAGCTCATGAAAGCAGAGCACTTTGGGCTGCTGGCTCACTGGGATGAGTCTCCAGCGTAAATCTGGGGAGTTTTTCCGGATCACAGACTGTGGCATTTTGTCTGATAGGGAACACGAACATGGCAATTGGCAAATTTGGGTTGACTTAGCTAAAAGCTTTTTGATTGAGGAAAATAATAATTATGACTATTATTGTGATTAGTTTAGCATCCTGCCTTGAGGTTTAATTAGCTGTAAAACAAAAGCTTTTCTCTTCCCATTCTATTCAAAACTGACACTTCCCTCCAACAGAAATCTGAAAAATATGACAAGCTATTTTAAGAAGCTCAGAAATCAAATTAGATGTTCAGTGAGATCCCAGATCTTTGTGGGTTTCCCAGCTTCCTTGAGTTGCTCGCTTTTATTTGCAGATGCTGTCTCAGCGTTTCTGTTGACATGATGTACTGATGCACACAATCTGGGAGAGGGAAAAGAAAGCATGGGAGGGAATTATCCGTGCACTGAAGGAATCGGTCGCTTGCTGCATGGAGCAGTGAGTCAGAGCAAGACTCAGCGCACCGTGTGTCCTGGCTGGCTTTTCCTTCTCCTGGGAGTATGCTGTTTTCTGTCCCTGCATGACTGCATCAACAACTCCAGCCTCTCTGGTAGAGTTTGATGGGATGAGCAAGGGCCCAAAGTGTCTGGAGGCCACCCAAGCCTTTCTCAGGGTCTTCAAGGCCAACAAACCTTTCTGCCAGCACAGCTCTAAGGCATTAACCATTACAAGTAGTTGCTGGTTGAGCAAGTAGCCAACCTCCCAACAATGTATTCAGCAGGTCTTTGGGTTAAGCTTTGCCCTGTAAGGCTTGCAGGGACAAAGCAGGCTATATGGAACTGTTAAATCCAACAAGACTGCCCAAAATTTGGAGCACAGTTGTACAATGTCTTGGCATGTGGAACACCTGGGCCCAGCAAACGCTTTTTTTGGGCAGATAGAATTAGAGAACATCTTCTTCCCTTCACTGCAGGTCCAGAAGGAGAAAAAATGGTCAAAGCTTGGAGACAGAGCCTGAAACTGGATTTTAAAGCAGGTCCTCACTGTGACAGCACTTCCTGCACTGAACACCACACGAAAACCCATCCTCTGCTTTCCTCAGTTGTCACAGAAAAGGAACAGCCCCAACCAACCAGAAGGGAAACTGAGGCCCATTGCCAATCTTGGCTGCATTTTCAGCTGAAAAGCCAAATTCCACTCTTCTACCAGCTTGACCTCTATGTCCATGACACTGGGGATTGCTTTTTGCCTGCAGACATCCCCGTTGGAAGCACCAAGTACCCGTGGCCATCACTGCTACCAGTGCCCCAAGGGGGAAGTGGGGACGTGTGCCAGGTTCCCCAAGGGCAGGGACTGGCTCTGGTCTTGTCCCTGTTGGCCATGTCATGCTGGATGGGTGCACAGAGCAGTCCCAAGGGGGCTGGGAGGATGGCTGCAGGGTGACAGGAGACAACGGAGGAATGCTGCGGTGGCATAACTCACACAAACAGCCCCAAAAATCCAAACATCCTGGAGCTGCTTGGAAACAAAAGCATCAAACCATGTGCAGTTACATAAAATAATAATATATCAAAAGCAGATAAAGTCAGGCTAAATCACTCCTCTCCCTCCTTCCTGGAGATCCAATATTTCTCTTCATTTTCCCCATCCCTAATACCCATCTCCTACGTTTGTCTCTGCACCGCACCAAGGAGTTTGAGATTAACCATGACGAATGGACTGATTTCCTTGTCTCAGGGACTGTTTTATTTTTCCTTTGCTACATCTGACAAGTTGCATTTTGCTATAAATCCCCTCAATTAGGCCTTTAAAACAGCACTGCAGTCATTTCCCTGATATATGGGGAAGGAATTATCTTCACGTCCCTGGCAACCAATTCCTTAACTAAAAATAGTTGGTGCTCTCTTTGGCTTTCACCCCACACGCCAGGCACCTGAGATGACAGTGGCTATTATTGCATGTGTCCTGGCCTGGACATGCTGGGATGGGTAAGGACTAGCCCCAGGAGGGTGAAAATGGTGTTTTCTCCTGGCATTTCTGACCAGCACATGCCACAAAGCCTCACTCGTGGCGTGGGAGTGAGGTGAGTCTCAGCACTGCTGGGGACCAGGCCAGACCTGTGGCTATCTGCAGAGGAGTGAATGCTCACCCAAGCCTGATCCTGCAAGGATGTGGGAGCAACACCCACTTAGGCAGTGTCAATCCTACAGCTCATAAGTTCAATACCAAAAAAAAATAGCCATTACCAGAGAGCTGAGCTGAATTTGGGGCATGGTGTGGAAACAGGGTCCCCAGTGCTCCTGGCTGTAAGGTGTCACCTGTGCCTCATAGATGTCCCCAAAACCAGAGCGTGGAGCCATGCCCCAGCCCCATGACACTCTTGGGGAAGGGGCTGAATTTTTCTGCCCATGGGGAAATGCCAGCAAAAATTCTGCCTTGCCCCAGAAGACTCAATCCCTGCCTCCTCACCACCGAAGAGGGATTTTTCCCTTAGAAAGTTTTGAAGAGAAAGGAAATGCAGAGGTAACTCTGGAGCATGTCTTGTCCTGTCACTTCTGGGGGGTAGGGATACTAGGAGATTTAAGAAACAAAGAGTTTCCTCAATTTATCAGAGCTTTACATATTTTCAAACTTATTTTCCAAAGCAGTGACACAGTTTGTTAAATCCAGCTAATGCTGAAAGATTTAGGTCTGGGTTGTTTATTCCCTTTAATGACTGGGCTGGGAGCTTTTACCCTTTGGGGTTTGGGGTGTGCCATTGGTTGCAGCCCTGGCCAGCCACTCACACCTTGGTCCAGCAGATGCAGGAAGGACCTCATTCACCTTGTTCATGCTCTCTCCCGTGCTTCACAGGCAGAAAGTGGCTCAGCAAAGATGGATGGAGGCATAGGTTGGGAATCCATCAATGGACACTGCCCTCTTATTGATCTGTCTGCCACGTGTTGTGGTCAGAGGCTGTGACTGGGACAAAGAGGGGTGCATAGTGCTACACCCTGCAAGGGGCTGGCAGCAGGTGCACCAGAATCAGGAAGGGGAAATGTCTTTTTTACCCCCCAGAATGGTGACACTGAAGGTTATGTCTGCCATTGTCCCCTTCCCAGCAGCGTACCTGGACTCTCCTTATTTTCTCAAGGAAAATGGAACCATAACTTGCTGCCTGGCTTTCTGCTGCCAGGTCATTGATCCAGGCTGCCTGGGGCAGGTGAATGAACCATGGCTGGAACAAACACCCCAAGCCCCAGGTGGGTGCAGAAGGGATGCCCAGAAACCGCTCTAGCTTCACACAGAGATTCATCCAGCCCAGAGGTGGACCCAAGAGATGTGGGACACCACCCCAGAAGCTCAAGCTGGAGGCTTCCAGGTGATTGCACAGAACAGAGACCCCTTAACATCCAAGTTTTAGGCAGGAGGGCATCTGTTAGCCCCAGAAGCACAGTCCAGGCCCCCAATGCTCTCCCCCTCCCCAGAACATGTGTCCCCCAGACCACTGCCCCCCGCTGTCAGTTCAAGTCCCACTGCTCCCGCCCCATTGCTTCTGACCCTTCTTCCACTCATCCTATGTGAAAAACAGCCCTCAAGCAGCACCCCCTCCATGCCTCAGTTTGCCCTGTTAAGATCATTGTCTCCAGCACATCCCTGCTGCATGCAAGGACCCACGTCCCCCCCTTGTCCCTACAGTATCTCGAGGAGGGGCTGAAGCCCTTTCTCCCCCATCCCTTTGGGAAGTGGAAGGGGGCTCCCACCTCCCTCTGATTCACCAGCCGGTTTGCAAGGCGCTGCCAACTGCAGCAGGGACGGGAGGGGAAGCTTCCCCTTCCCCTGACCCTGTGCCAGAACAAAATCTGTGAATGCATCAATCCCCCTGCAAACTGCAGCCCAAATCCCGCTGCATGCAGGCACAGGTGCCCGCAGCCTCTGCATGAGAGCCCGCAGCGCCAGCAGCAAAATGCCGGCTTTTGCGGGCAGAGAGAGGAGAGGTCCGGGTCCTGGGGGGAGGAACGGGGGGGATGCGGGACCTTTCCGCTGCCGAAGATGCTGAGGGAGAGGAGAAAGGGAAAGAAAGAAAAAAAAAAATAGTTGGAAGGCGCCAGGGAGGTGGAGGAAGGAAAAGGGGAGGAGGAAGAGGAGGAGGTGGGAAGGGGGGAGTGGGAGGCTGATGGGGAGGGATGTAGCCCATCGGCAGGCGAGCTGCAGGGTGGGCAGCCGGAGGGGCGGCTTCCAGGGAGGTTATAAAGGCAGGAGAGGGTCTCTGAGCGAAGCGGGGGGAGTGAAGGCACCTACCCACCTCCGTGCGGCCCCGGTACGAAGCCCCGAGGATTTTGCAGCCCCGACGGCAGAAGGAGCCCAGCAGAAGCGGGGAGTGCTGCCGGCCATGCCCCGGGGAGCTGGGCGCAGAGAGAGTTAAGGATGGTGCCCAGCCTGCGTCCTGCCCTCCTCCTCCTCCTCTTCCTCCTACAGGTAAGGTGCTCGCCAGCCCTCTGCTCCCCCGGGGACCCTCCTGCCTCCCTCCCCTCGGCACCCTGCCCCGCTCGGTGTCTCCGCGACGACTTTTCCCTTTCTTTTCAGGAAGGGAAAAGTCAAAGGAGACACAAAGAGCCCCCGGGAAGGCTCCTCCACCTGAGCATGGGGTCTTGGCAAGAGCTCACAGCGCCCAAAAACTAGCGGGGAGGGGGCTAGAGCCAGGGACTCACCACCAGGTCCCCTCGAGAGCAGCCCGGCTTTCCCAGCAGCTCCCCACCTCACACCTCCCAGTGAAACCAGCTGCCACCAGTAGCCCTTAGCTGCCCCCTCCCAGCAGCCTACTCTGGGGGGTGTGATGGATGGGGACAGCACAAATGTAAAGCTGAATTATTCCCCCGCCTTTGACTGATTTCCTAAAGAAACCTCTCCTTTTTCTTCCCCCACCCGCAAAGCTCAAGACTTTCCTCTCTGAATTGCTCACGGTGGAACTGGAGCCACTGCTAATTTTGCAGCTCTGCACAAAATGCAAATGCTTTGTCAGAAGCAATATTTTTCCTCCCTGAGGGCTCATCAAGAAAGCAAATGCTCCCAGCCCAAAGCATGTTCAGATCCCAGACCCCAGGGAATGAGGCGAGGAAGATGTTTCCTGAGCATTATTGTAACAGACCTAGGTGGGCAGTTAAACAAAATGACCAAGTTTTTGATTAAATCTCTGTGTTGAGAGTGTTAAAAAATAAATAAATTTGCCTGGCTCTCTGCAAAATGCTGTCTCAGTGGCCCAGTTGTGACTGCAGAATTAAAAGGACGGAAAACACAGAGGGTCAGCCCTCACCGTTAGCACCTTTGTGGTTCGTACATGCAGGCTGGTTTCTTACCACCCAAATTTAGCTACATCTTTGGATAAAAAGTTCTCACCTGGGTGAGAAGAGCTGATGAGCACCCAGTGACTGCCCTGCCAAGTTGGTGCTGCCTTTTAAAGCTTCTTTGACTTTTAACTGCACAGCCCCGTCCTGTTTTATAAGAGCTTTGGTTTTTTGTTTTGTTTTGTTTCTGGGGGGGAGGGAGGGTTGTATTCACTAGCTCAGGTTTTGCTCGGCTCCAATGTAAGCAATGAAGGTGAGATAGAGCAGGAGCTCTTTCCCCTACCCAGGTGCCCCTTGGCTGGTACGTAGGGACACCGTGGGCAAAGCCACCACTCTGCTGCAATAGGGTTGGGATCCAGGATAAGGACAGCCAAGAGAGAATGACAGATCCCTGTAGCTACCGTGGGAGCAAAAAGTAGTCAGAAAAACAGTGCAAAGGTACTGAGACACAGCTCCCATGCTCTGCTAGACCCCACCAGGTTTGGGGGCTTCCTTAGCTGCTTCCACCTGTTCCCCAAGGGTGGTCTTCCTGTGAGGATGGGGGCTGAGTCCTCAAAACCCTTCAAGAGTTTGAGATAGAAACTACCCAGCGCTGGGGCTGGGGCCAGAAAGAGGGTCACAAAAAGCAGCCCAGGCAAAGAGGAGTTTCCCCCAGCCAGCCCTGAGCAGAGTACCCAAGCTGCAAAACACTCCTTCACAACCCACCCATCTATTTTTGTCTTAAAAATATGTACAGTGAGTATTTAGATCCTTTTCTAGCATTATCCTACACTCTCAAAGAATGCAATGCCCTGGCTCCATGATTTTCCCAGTGGTGTTGGGACTGTCCCCAGAGTCTGGCGGCGCAACCCAAGCTGTGGGCAAGGCCAAGCCTCTTTTGGGGACAGCATTAGCTAAAAGAAACAGGAAAACTTCAGCCTCGAGCAAGCCCATCCCTGCAGCCTGCAAGCACAGAGACCTGCAGCAGCTTGGCTCCAACAGAGCCAAGGGACAGGTCTCTCCTGCTTGGGCAGGCTTTGCATCCTGCAGATCCTTGGGCTGGCACAGCTAAGGTGTTCCCTGTGCATCAGCTCTAGTTCAGCATTGGTTTGGCCACCTTGCCATGCAGAGCAGACATCCCTTGAGAGGGTCAGACAGACAGACAAGGAGGCAGGCAGCTAACTCTGGGATATTGCTCTCTGGCATCCTGCACATCATTTAAACAAACTAAACACGTGGTTGAAAAGAACAAGTTCGCATGCAGTGATGTCAGGAACTGATGACATTTTGAGGGCTGATAATACTGTAGAAATGTCTTACAGAGCCAAGGTCTGACAGTGGGGGATGGTTTCCCTTCTTTCTTGATCCACTCCAGCAGCAATAAGCCCCAAAACCAGCTCCCCACCCCTTTGCTGCTTTGTAGGACACGGAGACACAGACACTGGGGATCTCCTCCAGTCTTTGCATTCCTTAAAAGCTGGAGTAGATGCAGTGTGTATGAGCTCACCCCCGTGATTTCACATCTTCAATGAAAAAGTGAATGGAAATGGCACAGCTTGTTCCCAGAATAGCTGCTCTCTCGCCATAGGATGAATATATAGAAATGCAATCAGAATAGCCTGCACAGAAGGCTCGATCCTGCCCTGAAATACAGCCCTGCTCTCCAGAAATCCCACACAGAGCTGGCTCAGAAGTTAGTTGGGAGCAACCAGTTCAAGCTGAGGTCCGAGGCTGCAGCACTTGGAGAGGTTACATCTGTGTTTTTAACAGTTGGGGTTGGAGAAGGATATCCAGACCCAAAGCCAAGCACAAATCTTTAGTGGATGTCCCCAAGTAAACAACCCAAAATGCCTTTCTCCCGTGCTTGAGAGTAGTTGCTCAGGAGCGGTTGGCTCTTTCTGAAGATGGGAGAACATGCCCAGAGGCCCATCTGTTGTATTTTTTTTTTCCTCAACTGTATTTTTCCTAGCAATACCCTGGGTTGTCAATGAGTCACCCACGGAGAAGAAATTGCCTCCATTCAGACAGCAGTGGGCAAAGGGTGTTGGCCTTTTGCAGACAACAGTCCCCATTCCACCCTGAAATCCTGCACAGCTCAGCCTGAAAACGCAATGGCAAATGCAGCTGATGCTTTGCTGTGCTCAGGGTTTCCCCAGAGGCGAACGCAGATAAACTGAAGGAAAATTATAGGTGAATTGAATGGCAGATGTTCAGCCCAGGGCATGACCCTCAAAAGATGATGGGTGAGGGAGAGTCACGGGGCAGGTAAGATCTGGGTTGTGGGAGGCAGCTGGGGACAACAAATCTCCACCCCCCGAAGTGAAAATATCTGAATGCACAAAGGTCCCATAATTAAAGTCTGCAGAGGACCCATAATTAAATCCTGCAGAAGAATTTAATACAAACGCCTCAGAGAAGCAGTCCTGTGGATGTGCCCATCACTCCACGTCTTCTCTAGCAGCCTTTGCTCTGGCCAACCCAGAAGCCATAGGAGCTGCTTTGATTTACAGCGTCTCCTTCCCCAACTTGCTTGTGTCTTTAGCTTTCAGCACCCAAATTACATTATTCTTTTTTCACCTGTCCCCAAAAATCTGTGTCCCTTTTGATAGATAAATGAAGTCAGAATTATTTATGTGCAGCGAGAGACTGGAGTGTAATCCAGGAAAACCTTTAATTGCCCATAAATCAGGTTTTACAGGCACTCATTTAGCCCTGATTGATATTCTTTTGTTAGGTTCCGCATCCAGCATGCTCAGAGAGAGACTCCAAACAGAATAAATGTTCACACCAAAGCCTCTGTCAGAGGCTGGCCCTCTAACATGGCTAAATTCATATGTTCCCAGATTTTAATGCCAGATGGAAGCATTATCGCAGTCTGCTCCCTGTCTCCTCCCCCCCCCCCCCCCCCCACCTCGGGTAACATTAGCTATAGTACATCCCTCCAGGTTCTTGCTTTGAGCCTTGATCTGCTGCTTTGCCTCGATGCTCGCAGGGCTCTCGTTGTGGATTTGCACAAAAGCAAGAGAAGGAACAGCAGTTCAAAAAGCAGGGGCTCGAAGAAACCGTAAATCGGGGTATGGCAAAGCAAGTGACTGTCAAGGCATGGGGTCATACAGGGGGTTTTCATGGGCCAGGAGCTCCCTGGGGTTATCATTTGTGGCTTAGGACTTTTCCAAGGGATGAAAGCCCTTAAGGTGAGGTGGTAAGAAGCTGAAGTCAAGTAGCTGAGGACAAAGGTGTGAAAACAGGGGACAGGGCAGGCTGGAGGCACGGTGGCCTCCTCCACGTGCAGACGAAGGGCAGCTCTTTGGGTGAAGCTTTGCAAAGGCCACCTCCAGCTTGCAGCTGTGGTGTCGGCGAGTTGGGCTGCCCTGTGCCCTCCCTGCACACCTGCTGGTGTTGTTCTGCAATCCGAGCTTGGCGTCCAGCTCCTGCCATGCTCACTGCATTCAGCACCCCCAGTCTGGTGCCTTTTCCTGCAGGCTCATGTCCAAGAGCAGGATCGGTCCTCAAGGCAGGTCCAGGACAGAGACTGCTCAGCCCTTCCCCAGCCTGTATGTCCTGAGTGTCCCAGGAGGGACTTTCTTCCACGCTTACTTTTGAGCAAGTGTGGAATGGTGTTACAGGGTGCCAGCAAGCCCAGCTGGGCTGGAGGGATGGACCAAGAGGTGTGAAAGGTCCCTGCAGAAAGGACACAGTAGGGTGGCTGGTGTTGCACCCATGTTGTGGAGAGAAACCATGGGCATGTGTCCTTGGGTGAAGGAGCCAGCAGGGCAGAGCTGCTGGAAACCAGGTTTTAAGTGCCTCTGACCAGGAGCAGAGGCCATAAAAAGTGTCTCCAGAGATAGATCCTTCTAGCCCAGGTCCTGTCCCTGCATGGTACACGCAGGAGGACGTGAAACCCCCTTCCAGATGCCTTCATCCTGAGGGATTTGCTGCAGCGACTGAACCACTGGGGCTGCTTTCTGCTGCTCACAAAAGACCCCCCCACAACCCACCTGGAGGGGGTCTCAGATGCTGTCAGCATCCATCAGTCCCACTGACCACTCTGACTCTGAGCAAAGCCACTTGCTCACGTCTTGCTAATCACTCTGCTCTCCAATTACAGCCCTGTTGGCCACGGAAAATCCAAGCCCCATCTTGGCTTGCTAATTAGGCCACGAGCCATCTCTCTCGCTGCTTGGAGCTGTCAGCCCTTCCTGCCATGCAGATCCGATCTTGTTTGAGGCAATGAGATCTCAAGGGGGGGAGGACAAGCCTGTCTCTGGGTAACATGGGATGGGAGGGTGCCGTTTGACTCAGATGTTAATTCATTAATTAATATCTGTGGATTGCTTTGGAGAGAGAAAACACTGCAGGGGAACATTAATTCCTAATTGTTGTTAATTGAATTTTGCTGCTAGGTCAGTGGCAGGTCAGAGAGACAGATGCTCTGTGCACACACATGTGCGTGTGTGTGCGTGCGAGTTTGCTGCTCACACCCAGATCAGCAGTGAGATCCTGAGCATCCTTGTGCTGATGAACTGGAACAGCTCCAAAAAAAAAAAAATCAAGCAGCTCAGGGCATGGCTGGTGGGATGATGGGTACATCCCACCCTATGTGGTGCAGCAAAGCCTGAGTAAGATGCCCTGTGTGCCTCTGTTTCCCTTCTGGCTCAAGCTTGATGGGGGTGGGACACTGACCACAGCTGGTGCTTGCTGTGTACAGCATACAGCAAATGCTGGAGCAGTAGCATGTTGCGGTGTCCCAGTCATGCTCTGCAAGCTCCAGTCTTAATCAAGTGTCCTCAGCATCTGCCGAGATGCCTCCACATGTGAAATGGAGACGTTAGCAGAGCCTGGGAGGGAGATGGGTGGCTGCTGAGACAACAGCGGTGGAGCCATGGGTGGCTCCAGATGGAGGAGAAGCTGCTGCCAGCACGGGGCCATGCAGCTCCTGGCAGAGCATCATCCTTGTGGGAGAATGCCCTGGCTGAGCAGGACCTCTGTGCAAAGTGGTTGCTTCTGCAAAAGCAGACTGCTTGTTTTAGCCTGCACAGCTGAACGCTCAGCTGAAGCTCTCTGGGATTTTGGCAGCCTGGGAGAGGTCACAGAGGCTTTCCTCGCTGCAGAGCATGGTTTTCAGCAGCCTGTGTCAAAACAGGACAGGGAGGGCAGAGGGAAAGAGACGCTGGAGCATGCACGGCTCCATCTCAGCCAGGCTGGGACCTGCTGGGTGCCATGTGGCAGCTTACAGCAGGGATGCTTTGGCAGGCAGAGCTGTGCAAGGACAGAGCTTTGACCTATTCCTTCTGCAAAGCCTGCGGAGGGGTTAAAGCAACCTGCGGGGGACAAAACACACAAGAGAGCCTGGCCATGAGGCTAAGGGGCAGAATGCTTTTGGTTCATGCAAATCCACCTGGAGTCACTACCTTATCCTCTCCAGCTTCACAGCTGACGGGAGCAGGTAAAAAGGCTCTGGTGTGAGCTTTGGCCACATTGCCATGAGACAACATTCAGAGTTTGGTTTAAAAACAAAAACTGATTGTTTCATTTTATTTTGGGGATTATTTTTTTTTTTTTTTGATTTTGCAGTTTTAGCTCACTTACAAAGCCTGCCCAGACCCTGCACTCCCTCTCTCCATCCTCACCCCCTCCAGCAGTAGCTCAGTCCATGCTGAAGCCCGGTGCCAAGACCTCTCCCTGTGTCTGCAAGGAGAACAGGCACTGCCAGGCTGGAGTAGGCTGTGATTAGCACAAAAACGTCCAATTAACACTTGCAGACCTGTTCAGGTAGGCAAACCATCCCAAGCGCTTTGGGGAAGAAACCTTTAACCGCAGCTGCCTGTGCAAAGAGCCACCAGATCTAGCTGACACTGAGCAGAGGGGATCCGGCCCCATCGCACCCTGGTTTTGTCACCTCTGGAATTCGAGCACTCTCATCTCTGGGCTATGCTTCATTCCCACTGATCCCAGAGCATCACTGAATGTGCTCAGATCCCCTTACAGTGCTTGGGGCAGGGATCTGCTGCCGGATCCCCTCTGCCATCTGGAGCAGTCATAACAAGGAAGCTATTCTCAGCTCCGCTTGTGTGTCTGCCTGACATCTCTCTTGCTGTCAAAACCAGCTTCCTAAGGCAGTAAATAGTTGTTTGGAAAAAGAGCAAGTGGGTGCTGAAGCTTGTCTCCCCGTCTGAATAAATTCCGCTAATGCTTTGGTAGGGTGCAGGAGATCTCTGGGTGTGCCAGCAAGAGGAGCCAGTGTTTGTATGGCTCAAGGGTATGGGAAGGACTGTGTCCTTCATGTGCAGGGTGGTTTTGTAGGTAAACGGCACTCGGGAAGGGAGATCAGGCATGGAGGAAGAAGGCTCTGGGTTCAGCCTCGTCCACTGTTGGTGTCCATCCCCTGAGCAGAGGGATCAGCCCGGGTCACCCCTCTCAGGTGGAGCAGGAAGCAGGCAGCTGTGCCTTGCCCTTGCAATCCCTTTCCTCAACTTCAGTTTCCCCAAGCTCCTGCAAAAGCCAAAGGACCAGCAACCTGCAGTCCATGTGGCTGTCTCCAGGTCATCCACCGTGCCTGCCACTGCATCCAGCCACTGCTGGCAGAGTCTCTAGGGTGTTCCTGCCACACAAGACCAAAGGGCTCATTGCAATTGGTACTGGAAACCATCATTCAGGAGCAGCTTTTTCAAAACAGCTCCCCAGGCAGATGGAGTAAATGGTTTTCACTTCCAGAGGAGCTGCAGAGCTGCTCGGGAGCAGTTCTGGAGAAGCTCTTGCTGATGGGATAGTTTCTGGTCAATGCTTGCCAATACAGCAGGAATGGCAGTGCTTGTAGACAAGCCTTTCTGCTAAAAGAAAACTTCATCCAGACCTGATTGACTGGATCAGGTCTCCTTAAGGATGCATATTAGCATCTTCCCACTGACAGCTTACAAGGCTGTGATTTTAATAAGGTATTGCAAATCTGAGCACAGTGTCAGGCTCATCATGTTTCCCCTGCCTGCTCTCAGGATGCAAAGATGCTAAAACTAAAAATGTTGGTTAAAATGCTAAATAGCAGAAGCTCTGAGGCCTGGCGGGGGCTGTGCAGGGCTGCAGCGTGAGTCGCTGGGGAGGATGTTTGGGGCAGAAGATGAATAATGGGTGGGAAACAGAGCAGAGAACAATAGTCCCCCAGCCCCAGGCTGGGAAACCAGTCCCACAGACTGGTGCACATCCACCGTGCAGATTTTGGGGTGACATCCATCAAGACATAGGCAAGCTCAGATCTGACCAACTTGCTGCCACATCCAAGAAGGCACGGGGGAGCTGCATATTGTGTGTATAACCCTGCTACCATCTGATTTCTCCCCACACAGGCATTTCTCCTCTGGGATAGCCCAGTGGCAGCCTCCATCCAAGAGCAGTACTGCGAGAGCCTACCGCCCGCCACCAACCACACAGGTGAGTGTCCTGCATCCCCAGCCTGCCCTTGCCTTGCTCAGAGCACCTGGGGCAGAGGTAGTTGGAGGAGGGGGTGAGGGGGGGGTCTCTGGGCTCATCCAGCTCCTTTTCAGGGGGTGGGGATGTGCTGAGGCTGCATTGCAGCCCTGTGGTGAATGCTGCATCAGCACCTTTCCAGGGTGTCAGTTGAGGCAGGTGGAAGATGCAGAGCTCAGGAGAGCTAAAAATAGAGAAAGTAAATGTGCGTGGGGCTGAGTTGGGGGGGGAGGTAGGCAAAGAGACACCTGCCCTGTGCCTGCTCCAATGCTGCCCCTTCTCTGCATGTCCAAGGACACCAGGAGCCAAAGTGGTCCTTGGTACCAACTGGGGACCTTTGTCCCCTACGTCCACACCTCACTGGGTTACTGACAGATTTAGGGAGAGGAACAGTGGCTGAGGGAGAGGAGAGGAGCTCCCAGGGACCAGGAGAGAAGCCCTCCCTGGCTCAGGGTTGCTACAGAGTTCATTTTCCCACAGTTGAAAGAAGACAAAGCGTGCACCAAGCAATTGCCCTGCTTGCCCCAGTCCCTGCTCAGCAGAGCATCCCTTGCTGTTAGGGTGACAAAAGTCTGATGAGTGGCACCCTGCCACACCGCTCCCATTAGCAGCAGATTAAAAAGTTGTTTTTAAGCAATTCCAGCTTAACATCAGCTGATTCCGTGCCTGGCCCATTGGCAGAGCCCAAGGCATGGTGCTGAGGAGAATCCCCAGCCTGAGACATGGAGGTAGAAAGCTGAGGGTAAAGAAAGGCTGGAGGTGGAAATGGAAATGCCTTCGTGTCTCTGTCCTGGGTGCTGTGCAGGTGGGAAGCCCGGTCATAACTCAGGGACTTTGCTCCCTGAAGGTTTCATTACTCTGCTCAGCAAGGAGTGTGTCCTTGGCCACATTAAGCTGTGATAAATTTTGTATTTTTCTTCTTGTTACTCTCCCCCCTGGTACAACCTGTGTCTGACTCTGATCCATGGCATCGTGGGGTGCAGCAGCCAAGCACCTCCAAATCTTCCCATGATGCAGGATCTGGCCCATGGCACAAGCTAGGGTGGCAGCACCCCCGAGCCTCCTCATGCCCACCTCACGGCCCTCATCATCTGCTGCTGTCACCACCTGAGCCTGGGGCAGAGAGCAGGGAGTGGGGAGCATTTTCAAGCAGCGCGTGCTGCTTTTTGCAAGCACTGGGTTTTGTTCAGTTGGGATTTGCCAGTGCAAAGCCATGCAGGAGTGAGTGCGTCTCAGCCCCCGTCACTCTGGGATGAAGAACACAACAAGCCAGGCTGCAGATTTGCAAAATCTCCACTATCTGACCTGTCATGCCTGGGTAACTCGATCGATTTGGGATGGGAATGGTGCACACGAGAGTTGCTCCCAGCTCGGGGAGGGGGCTTTGAGCAGGAGCTGACACTAATTGGCTTACGTCTGTTGTTTGGTAAGTGGAGCTCAGCGTCAGCCTTCATCCTTGGGGCCCATTTAAAGCCCTGCCTGATTTAGGCAGCAATTCTGAGGGGGAGATATTTACAAAACTGGCAACTTTGTTTCGAGGCTATTTAACATGGAGACTTGTTAGGATGATGCTAATGAGAATTGCAGCAAGGCCGCAAGACTTAATTTGTTAATGTCTGCGTAACCCTCAGGAAATGGCACGTGCTAACAACACAAGCCCACGGATCCTCAGGCACGTGGAGCGGTGGGGCATCAGCTGGATGCAGAGAGGGGCCATGCCACGGCGTTGCTCCTCCAAAAAAAAAAAGCCCAGCCTGGTCTCTGCCCCCTTCTCCCATTGCCAGTCTCTTCATTACTTAATTTCACACTTTTTAATGAGGATGCACAGCTGTGCAGTGCTATTGCTGGGTGCTGGCACTCTCCAAAGCATGCGCATCGAGCTGAAAAGGTCTCTGCTCCCAGCGGGGTGGTGCAGACAGGTCCGGGTGATGCTCACCAGCTTCATGTCCATCATGCTCTAAGCACCCTGTCCACAGCACAGGGTGGTGTCCCTTGGCATTCAGCCTCATCCAGAGCCCTGCACAGATGTGGTGGCTCAACCTGACTGAAAATACCTCTTGGTGGGCCTGAATCTGGCTGGTTGGCAGCTGTGCACGTAGGTTAGCTGCTCCGTCACTGAGGCTGCTTTTCTGTTTACTCCTCCAGGCAGAAATTATATCAGGCTGGACCTGAGATCAACAAGGTGTATTAGAAAAAAACAAGTCAGCTCACACCTCCAAATGTCTGGAAGCCAAAAAATTCCCAGGTTAGGCTTAATTAATCAGAAAGAAATAATGAGGATCAACATCCCTTGTCCAGGGTGGAAAGGTGCTGATCCCAAGGGCTTCATTCCTCCAGATCACTGCAAACAGCAAACTGTCTTCCTGAAGATTTTGACTCCCCAAGGCCTGTGCACAGCTGTTTCTCCCTTTGCCCTGCCACAAAATGGCTCACAGAGGGACGAGGTCATTTCACCCGTGGGGATGAAGCATCCCGCTGTGGTCACAGGACAGTTTCCCACCAGGGTCTTTTCCGGGGAAAGGAATTAAGAACCCGAGCAGATGGGAAAGCCTCTTCCTAATTAATAGATAAGGCTTTTCCAAAGCAGCCCAGCAGAAAGCACTCGAGCAGAGCGGGTGCTCCCAGGGTTATTTTGCTTTTCATAACATTCAAGCTTGCATCAGCCCAAGGAGCTGGCACCCAATTGCTAATAGCTCTGGCTGCTCCCGGCTGCATGATTTACCACTTTAAGCCGTTAAATTGTTATCACAATAAATTGTTATCACAATAAATTGTTATCCTCAATCTCATGTGTGTGCCCAGGAGTGAGCATGGAGCACAGCTGATTTCTTCCCAGGAAAGAAGTGCTTTGGGCCAGTGCATGTTCAACTAAAGCAAAGGAAAATGACACCAAAGGCAGAAATGAATAAAAATGTTTGTTTGTTTTTTTTTTAAATGAGCCTTTTTCAAGGGCAGAAAGAAGCATTTAAATAAAGCAAATTGAGCTGGTCCAGATGCAGCAAAAACTGGTGGCTGAGGGGCATGGGAGAGCAGCAAGCAATGCGAGCATTTCCTTCACATGTGCTTTTCTGGACAGGTCTGGAGACATGTTTTGCAGCAGGTGACATTTTGACCAGGAGCCTTCCCACCCGCTCCAGCCCCACACCACTGACACCACGACAGCCGTCCCTGCCCGAGCCGCGGCTCTTTCATTCACTCTCTGACTCCTCCAGGGAAGAGACTGGAATTTAAATTCATAAAGGTCAAATTAACAACATCACTGCCTCTCTTCCCTTCAGCCTCGTTGGCATCTCTCCCACTGATGCAGAAATACTAATAAAAGGGCTAAAGAGGCAGCAGGGAGTCCTGGCAGGGGCTTAGCACCAAGGGATTGCAGTGATAGGCTCGGGAGCTGAAAATTTTGAACTCACCTACATGAAAAAAATCAGGGTGTTTAAAGTGTATGCTGGTATTGATAAAGCCATTCTGCTCCATCATCTGGGAAACAGGGATGTCAATAGAAACTTGCTTTTATTCATAGGTTTTGTTGTAGTGGAAGAGGGAAGACAGTGATGATTTGAGGTTTTCTGGTAGGAAGCAGCACACTGGCACGTCTCAGCGGCAGCTACACCAGTTAAACTGCACTTTGGACTGAATGCAGTAAAATCCTTGCCAGCTGCTCCATTCCATTTTAGCCAAATCAGAGAGGAAACCTCTATCAGCAAGGGATTGCAATTCTTTGCTCACCCACCAGCAAAGCCCAGGCGAGACCAGGGAATAAACCACTGGCTGCTGCCCTTGGCTATGACACAACCCCAATCACACCATGGGGCGGATCAAAACAAGATCTGCCCCAAACCAACCCACTACATTGCATATTCTGTACAAATATATGACCACAATCCACCACATTATATACACAATACATATATATGATTCACATAAGCTTGATGTGGGTCAGTCTCAGCTGACAGCATCGCACAGATGCATCCTATCGATGGCAGAAGCTAGGCGTGGTGCCTCCTGTTTATCCTTCTCCAGAACAGCAGCAAAGACCTCAGGGGGCAACCAACAATGGTGAATAGCAACAAGCTGAAAATTCATTATGAAGACACTTCGCTATCATAACGCTTAATTAGCCTGTGTAATTATTTTTCTTTGAGGATCATGAAACTTGAATGCTTGGGAAGATTGCTGGAGATTTTTCTAAGGTCTGGGCTCTTACAGAAATAAATAGAAACATCCAACACTGACTAAAGCAGTGCTGGATGTAGGGTGTGAGCAACAATTGGGGTATTTTGAGACAACCACAGTGTTCCCAGACATGCTGGGTATCCATCCTCAACTCAGAGGGAAAGCAAATAGCTCCAGAACCCCAATTTCAGCCCCATATTGATGTAAATTGCCCCTCGGTGCCTCCAAGTGTTCCTCACAAACATTCAGCACCTACCCCTCCTGAGCACATCAGAGCCTTTAAATAAGAGCATCCCCACCAAAGCCTTTATGTAGGGGTAATAAGATATAGAGTGGCTCCTTCTGCTCTACCAGCACGGTAGAGCTGTCTGGGGCATACATTTTTTTCACAGTGTGGGTCTGCCCTCCAGGTGCTGCCTGCAGTGAGTGTATTTTGGTTAGACATGGAGGTTAAGCCCTGATTATTAAATAAAGGCCCTCAGAAGTGATTGCCAAAGCAGAGGATGTCAGCCCGCTTGAGAAGTGGTCACTGAGGCCGTCAGGGTGGGCAGAGATGATTGTGGTTGAGTAAGATCTCCAGACGGGTAGAGATATGAGCTAACGCATCTCAGCTCTTACTCAGCCACCTGGGACACCTGAGATGAATAACTGTATCACTCTCAGCATGGAGTGAGTCTATGATTCAGTTTTCTGTTGTGTCTCCTTGCCCCTTTTGCTTTGTGCGGAGGCAGAGAGGCTTTTCCTCCAAGCAGCTGTAACTTGCTGGGAATGCAGAAACAAACTGTGACGCTGCGTGGCTGCAAAGCTTTGCTGGGGTGTGAGCTGGGGCTGTGTTTATTGACACTGCTGCATCAGCACAACTTTTGCTTTAGCCCTCTTCATGCCATTCTAGTAAGGGTTTGGTGGTGCAATCATGTCCCAGGCCTCCTGGTACCAGCTTGAGGGCACTGCAGCCACGCGTCTGGTGGTGCTGGCACAGGACAGGCTTGCTCTGTCCTCTTTAATTTTGTTCCAAATCTTCTGGTGGATCAGCTGGGGCCAGGGCACTTTGCCCTGCCAGGCTTTGTATGTCTGTGTGGCTTTAGCCTGGAGTCATCTCAGGAGTTTGAGTTGCGGAGGAAGGCTGGGGAAGGCTCTTTTACAGAAACAGAAGGGAATCTGCTGTAGTTATCCTGATGCAGTTATGTTACAGCTGTCTCAGGGTAAGTCCCTGGACAGGCATTTTTATTTTCAGGAGAAAGGAAATGCTTTGCTTTGTTCCAAAGCTGCAAAAGCCTGAGGGAAATAGGGTGAAAAGGGATTTGGATGACTTCCCCTGTGCCACGTTCCCTGTCTCAAAGCAGGACCTGATATGGATGCTGCATTTCTGTGTAGGAGGGAGCAAAGTCTGGGGGATTTGTGTGCACGTAGGAAAGTCCCTGACCTTTCTTGCTGCAAAGACCAAAACTGTGGCTGCACCGCCAACAGTACTGAGAAACCTGGAGCAGGTGTCTGCAGAACCTGGGAGAATAATCCCTCTGCAAATAGGATGGGCCACGAAGCAGATCTGAAAGCATTTAGCACTGATACATAGCATTTCCATGCTAAACAGAGCTCTAAATGCTGGGAGCTGCATGCCTCTGGGGAGCAGCCGGAGCAGACGGTCGTGATGGGCAAAGGGGACATCACAGCCCTCCTGGCACTCTTCTCTTTCACTGGTTTACTTTAACCCTTCCCCAACAAGAGACTTTCCTCCCTACATGCTGGACAACACAATATTTCTATGATTCAGAAAGTGGGTGAAACATTATAGCTATATTATTATATATTATATATAATTATAATACATATAATATAAACTAGATTCAAAACTGTCTGGATGGACCTGCAAATGCCATTTCCAGCAGCACTGGGGCAAAGCCTGCTCTGCATCAGGTGCGGTTCCAGGAGCTTTCCGCAGCCTCACACCACTGCAGCCCCAAGCCCAAATCCCACCCCATGCCGTAACCTTGATCTGTGGTACACAGAGGGGATAAGGTCCTCGTGATGCTGATCCACGTTCTGCTGGCTCTGTCCACCCCGCATCCCCACCGTGGTGGGATGTGAGACCCATCTGCTGTCTTTGTCACCTGGCAGGTGGTTGCAGTGCTCTGATGGGAGTGCCAAGCAGTATTAAATCAAGTGCTTTGGAGAAATATGGAGGTATTATAGCCAATCTTGAGCAGAACTATAACAGCACAATGCCTTTTTGCCTCATCACATCATTTCCACAAACTTATGGTTTTGGTTACTAATGGTATTGCAGTGGTTTTGCTTTACTAATTGGAAGAGTGCTGCTGCCAGCCTCTGGCTCTGCTGACTTTTAATTGCTGAGTCTTGCTGCTTATCCCCCATGAGCAGCCTGCATTTGTGCCCCAGCACAACCTCTGCGAGGCAAGAAGAGAAACTGAGGCAAGGGAGACTGGAATAAAATGGGGGTTGTGCTCAGCCCCCGGGAGGTCACAGGGAGACTTTTTGCCATTAGCATTGTGCAAACCCCATTTTCCCATACCGGGTTACTCCAAATGAGTATTTCCTACTACAGGTATACGGGTGGATTCCCAAGTGGCTAATGGGGAGGGGGAAGTGGGCACTCACACTTTAACTTTGTCCTTAGTAGAAGCAATCACCAGTTCTTTATCTGAATGAGTATTATAAAATTTTAAGCAGGGACTTCATTTCCTATGACCCCCCTATTTCTCTGTCAAGTTTGGGTCAGAACACCTAAGGAGCTCAACAGTTGCTAATAGATGCAGATGAGCACGGACATGCACCCTACATGCGTGATTAAATGCACCTTTTTTCCCAAGAAATACTGGCTTAGAACAGTTAACTTAAAGGTTGCTACAGCAACCATACACATTAGGAAAGCTAAAAGCAAAGGTCACTGTTAAAATTAATTTCTCCCTACAAGCTATGGAAGGCAGAAGATAATGTTCTGCACTCTCGGATGTTTCCCCAGATCACACACTTGGAAGTTTCTTTCTCTTGTAAAGAGATCTGAACCAAACCTTCCTTTTCTTCACACTGAGAATTTGCTCTAAGAGTGTCCCAAGAAACAACGGTATCAATTTTTCAGATAAGCAATGAAAAAAATACTACACTTCCCCACCCCAAGAACTTTCATCATGCTAATAAAGTAATGCTTCGCTTTTCTGTTCTGCTGGTTTTTTAGGCAGCTCTACCCATAAGATGTCTTGGAAAAGGCTTCCAAATAGCGACCTGCTCTGTGCCGAGTCCTAGTGGAGAGGAAACGCTTTGTTCTCACACCCGAGGAGCTGCAAATTGGAGGGAGTTTGCCTTTGGAAATGGCAATGTCTGGCTCTGTGCTGGCAGCACAAACATCTCCATTACCCAGGAGCGGTTTGCACTGAACTCTGCCCCTTCCTGGGCCTGCTGCCTATCATCCATCTGCTGCCTGCTAGGGATCGCATTGTATTGATATCACAGCCGTTGTGCCTCCTACCTCACTTTGAGATGTAGCTAGGACATATTTAGCTACAGTACATGTTGTTCTAAATATACACAAATTATACATAAAAAAGCCTGCAATCTGGCCTACCTAATGTCTACATTAACACACTTGTGTAGCTGGGAAAAGCACACAAGTCCTGCTTGAAATCTGAAATAGCAGCGGCAGACTTGGAGCTTTCTTCTTGGGAAAGGCAGGAATAGACCAGCAGGGATGGGCAGGAAGGAGATATTGGAGCCAGGAGATGTGAGAGGCTTGAAGGAGCTCTGAAGAGTGTCCCACCAGCACCAGGATGGAGTTATCACAGGGACAGTAAAAATATGGCTGTAGCAGGGCCAGATGCCTAAGTCATGGCTGAAGAAAGGAGAAGGGCTGGAGGATCGGAGCAGGGGACCTCAGGTGGAAATCTGAGTCAGAACAGCAGCCTTGTGCAGAACCAGGCTTAACTTGGATGCTTAGGCAGGACCCAGGCAATAGATACGGAAAAGATGGATCAGTCAGTCCCTGGGGAGCCTCAGCACAGACAGCATTTGGCGTCTGCCTTGAAGCTTCCCTCAGAGCTGAGCTTGCAGCAACCCATCAGCTCAACTGGGACCAAAGCCCCAGTTCCCTGGGCAAACCCTGAAACCTTCAATGGCCTGGAGATGGTCCTCAGTGGCCTGGAGACCTCCACTAACCTTCAACCCTTCTCCCCACCAGGGCCCCAGTGCAACGCCTCCGTAGACCTGATCGGCACATGCTGGCCCCGGAGCGCAGTGGGACAGGTGGTGGCTCGTCCTTGCCCCGAATATTTCTACGGTGTGCGGTACAACACCACAAGTAAGCTGGGCAGCACTGGTGGGGACAGGGTGGGTAAGGGATGGGGGGTAGAGACACGGAGACACAAGTGACAAAATGTCCCTGGGTGCAGAGGCTGTTGAGGTGATCTGTGGTATGTGTCAGCCAAAAAGGGAAGAATCCTTCATCTCAAATTTCGGAGAGCAAGATTGTATAAGGAGATGCTCCTGGGCATGCACTCATGAAGGAGAAGAGGGCTGATGTCCCCATCTTGGGGACAGGGAGTGAAGAGGAAGCCTGCCCTGCTATTGGAGGTGCAACACAGGTCTACAGCCCACAGCTGAGCAAGGACACGAGGACCTTGCAACTCATCTCCCAGCATGGATGACTGAGCTGTCACTGCCAACGACGTGCTGGGAACAGGGGATGAAGTGAAGGCACTTGGAAAGCCCCCAGAGCCATTTCTAGCAAGCAGATGAGTTTCTGTCCACCCAGATACTACTTCTGGTGAAAGAAACATCTTGCTTCATGCAGAAAACATCACATTTTCTGTCCCACACCCTTTCACCGCTGCAGAAGATCACACGCATACGGCTCCTGCTTGGCAACACTGTTCATGCAGCTGCAGGAGTCTCCTTGCATTAATCTGCACTTATGCCTGCCTAAGAGCCATCCCTGTCCCATCATATCGCCCTGATGAGGCTCGTGGTCTCTCCTTTTAATAGCAGAAGCCCAATATCGCCCTGGTGCTGATGTTAATTGGAGGCAGCTCTGGGGCCATCAGAGCTGTGCCTTCCCAATTAGCCTTGCCTCCTCTTGCCATCCTTGCTGGGAGGGGAAGAAAGCTCCTAACACAGGGAGGGGAGAGCAAACTTCATGCTGCCTCTGCAGCAGCACTCGCTGGACGGTCGGTGATTGCTGGAACAAACGGAGGAGTTGGTTTTGTGCTGCTCCTGCTGCATCTCAGTGGTGGAAGGCATCGGGGTATCCCAGCACTGAGGGACAGTGCTGGTGCAGACCCAAAGCCCTTGAGTGGGACTGAAATGTTCCCATTTTGTTGTAACTGCCTCTGATTTCCAGGTTGCATAGGGAGTAAAAAGAAGCTTTTCCAAAAGCAATTCTGTCCAGGTCTGGAAACACCAGGATGGGCTTTCAGATCTTAATGCACCATATTTTCAGACCACAAGTGCTTTGGAAGGCTTGGGGAATCATCCCAAGGGACAGATCTTCTTGAAAGCACTTCCCCAGGCCTTGCTACTTTCTAGGAGAAAAAAAAAAAAAAAGAAAAAAAAAACACCTCTTTGCTTTCCTCTCTGTAAAGCTTTATAGAGCAGTGGTAGCAGCTGGGGAGTTTGATCCTCTGGTCTCAACTGAGGCAGCATCTGAGCTGGCTTCAAAGGAAAAGACACCACAGGCTTGATAACAGAGACCCTACATTAGTGATGACAATCAGGTCACATCTATCACATTTTGGGGTTTGTGCCCATCTCCAGGTGCTGTTACCCCCCTCTGTGCACCCTCTCTTTCAGACAATGGCTACAGGGAGTGCCTCGCTAACGGGAGCTGGGCCGCACGGGTTAACTACTCCCAGTGCCAGGAGATCCTCAGTGAGGAGGTAGGAGCTTGGTGGTCCCTTATGCTCTGGACAGGAGGGTGAGGGATGGATGTTGGAATTTTGAAGGGCACCAGCACCCAGGTCAGGAATGGCCCAAGGGATTTGTGGAGCTGGCTGTACACCAGCAGCCAAGTGTACAAGTTTGCATGCAGCATATATGACCCTGTCCTTGGTGTGCATTTTCATTCCCTAGGGAAAATTTTACCATTCCTGGTTCCTTTCATGTTAAGCCAAGAGGGTTTGCAGTGTGGGGTGTCCTCGTCCTGGGCTGCTCGGTGCAGATTGGCATGTCCTCCAGCCCCATTTCCCTCCTCTGCTTCTCCAGCTCCTTCCCAGTACAAGAACACAGCACAAACCTCATCCCTCCCTGCTGGCAATGTAATAAAGGAGATATTTAGGAAACTGAGAGGGATGAAAAATGGGTACCATGAATTACAAGCCCCTGAGTAGGTCAAGGCACCCCTCAGAGCAGAGGAGAAGAGATACAGGCTGTTCATTTGCAGCTGATAAGCACCTCTGGTATTTGGGATGCTGATATCTCTTGCCAGGAATGGTTTTCTCACTCAGTTAATTGCTAATTCACAGGTTGGATGAGTGCCTAACAGCAGGAGCAATCAATTAATTTAATTATCACTCATGCCTTCCTGTGATCCCTTGCTCCCTTTGCCCACATTCAGCCCAGCCTCTCAGCTGCCCCAAGGGCTAAGGGGAATGAACTGAGACATCAGATGTCATGTTGCCGGAGAGCTCAGATGAATTACAGCAGGATTTCCCCAGATGATGGCTCAGGGATGCCCCAGTGCTGAGCAGGGCTGCTATAGGAGCAGCAATCCTGAGCTGCCCCAGTGTGGGTAGGATGTGAAATGCCTGAGCCCATTGCGTGGCCAGGTTTGTGCATTTCTGGTCCAAATTAGCCCCATCTGACCAACCCTGGTGCCTTCCAGCCTCTTCTCCTCCATCCTGTACTAGGTGGGCTCCAGTGGGCTTCTGAAAGGGGTCCCCACGTCTGCAGAGCAGCTCTGGGAGGTGACATGGTGGAGGAAGGAGGGTTGTGGGGTGCTGGGGTTTCTGCTGACCCCTTTCCTGTCTCCTTTCCCCCTCCCCAGAAGAAAAGCAAGCTGCACTATCACGTCGCTGTCATCATCAACTACCTGGGGCACTGCGTCTCCCTTGGGGCCCTCCTTGTGGCCTTCGTCCTCTTCATGCGCCTGCGGTGAGAGACCTGACCTGCTGCCCTGCTCCTGGCAGGGGCATGAGCCCAAAGAGGTCACCCCACAGCCCTCGGGATTGGGATGGACCTGGAACCCCTTTGTTTTGCCATGTCCCCCCCCCCCCCCCAAGGCTATTCCTCTCTCCTCTGGAGAGATCATGCCTATCTTCAGTGCCACATATGGCCCTGTTCTCCCCTGCAGCCCAAACGGGGTCAGTCCCCAGACCCTCACCATATTCTGATGGTGCTTTCTCCCCCTGTCTGCAGGAGCATTCGGTGCCTGAGGAACATCATCCACTGGAACCTGATCACAGCCTTCATCCTACGCAACGCCACATGGTTTGTGGTGCAGTTCACGATGAACCCAGAGGTGCACGAGAGCAATGTGGTAGGTGCAGCCCAGCCCTGGGGTATGTGGGGAGCTCAAGGATCCCAGAGACAAGGCCAAGAAAAGCAGCTTGGGATGTCAGATGGGGTTGCTTGGTGGCTGGAGGACAATGAAAGTCTATGAGAAAGCCAGGTTCAATTGCTGTGCTGGGGTCTGTGTTGTTGTGTGCCTCGGTCTCCCCACTGTAACACACCCATATTCTTGCCTTTTACTGTGGCAGCATGGAAGAAATTGTCATGGTCTGTTTGGGGCACGGCCCTGGTGGGAACAACAATGCTCCATGGGAGGTGACCAGTTTATTGTCTCTGAAGTAGCTCTGCTCTTCACCCTGTGTCACCTCCTAACCCCCTTGGCAGGTCTGGTGCCGCCTGGTCACTGCCGCCTACAATTACTTCCACGTCACCAACTTCTTCTGGATGTTTGGCGAGGGCTGCTACCTGCACACGGCTATTGTGCTCACCTACTCCACCGACAAGCTCCGCAAGTGGATGTTCATCTGCATCGGCTGGTGTAAGTACCAGCGCTTCCCCTTCGCCCAGCGGGTGGTGCCCACCCCCATCCTCTGCTCCTGCTCCTCTTCCACCTAAATAGCTGCGAAAAGGCTTCCAGGAGCAGGAGGATGGGAGTTGCGTGCCTGTATCAGCTCGCTCTCTGCAAGAAAATCACCGTTATAGCATAGCCTGGTTGTGATATCGCACCCCTGAGGCCCATGTGTGTGTTCATCCGCAGGTATTCCTTTTCCCATCATCGTCGCCTGGGCCATTGGGAAGCAATACTACGACAACGAGAAGTGAGCATCACTGCTCCCTACCTGCCCTCTACCCCAATTCCCTGCCTGTCGGTCATGCCAGGAGCTGTGCACCAAGCGGGCACGGATCCCACCTGCAAGGGCTCATAGGAGGCAGGGTACACAGAAAGGGTGGGAGGAAAAATGATATTCTTCCATTCTTTCTTTTATCCCACCTCTAGGCTCTTTGTGACATGAGCCCTGCCTGCTGCTGCATTTTTTCCTTCAAACTGCAAATGAGATTTTTAAAGGGGCAAAAGGCTAGATTAAGACAGAGCTCCTACAAAGTGTTTGCTAAATGGAGCTGGGATTTAATCTACCAGTAGAGACATAAACTACCACCACCTGAGCCATTTTCACAGAGACTTGTTAATGGAGGACTTAACAGGAACCTGATGAGTTCATCATGGGGATGGTGGAACTGAAAGGAGCCCGCACAGATGAGTGGCAGCTCGCCTTGTTTTGCACTGCTGGTTTTGCCCCCTGGCTTCAGCAGCCCTGTTAGACACAGGAGAAGCACCAATTTAAAAGAACCCAACTCTCAGGACACTGATACCTGCATGAGCTCCTGTGGGGTCTGCTGGGGACAGAGCCACCCTAGTCCTGTATGTGTGTCATATTGTCCTTCCATGCCCCAAAATAATGAGTACCCATAAAGACCCCATACATGAGGGGTCTCAGAGAAGCTATTCTATAGCAGCTACTCACTGCTATAGCAACTTAAGTCTTTGTGCCTTCACCCTATGGACAGCGACCTACAGACATAATGTAAGGGCAAGAGTAAATCCAGGTCGCTCATGCTGCAGGCTTGTCCCTAACACCTCTTGTCCCTAACACCACATGTCCCCAACACTGCCTGTCCTTGCCTTGCAGGTGCTGGTTTGGGAAGCGAGCAGGAGTTTACACTGATTACATCTACCAAGGTCCCATGATCCTGGTGCTTCTGGTAAGAGCAAAGTGACCTTGTTTGCAAATATTGGGTCCTCCCACCCGAACTGGACCTTGAGCAAATTTGGACACCTAGCCCAAGATGAGAATCCATGTGTGTAGATCCTGATGACTTAGGATAGGCTAGGAGGGTAGTCTGGAGACCTTGCTCTAACAGGGATGCTCCCATCAGCAAAATTCCACAGGCATCAGTGAGTCTCTGCCTGGGCACTGTTTGGGTGCACGTTGATGCTTTGCCAAGCATCAGGAGCTGCCTGGAGACCTCATCCTCATGCCTTGATCTACATCGATTTGCTGCTGGCTGAGCAGCAATGCTTGAACCAGAGGTCATATAACCCCCTCGGGCTTCCCTTTTCCTGGAAGGGACAAAAAGGAGCAGGGCTGGCAGGTCACAAGCAACAGTGCAAGGCATTTGACTAACAGGTCCAGAACCAAGCACAGCTTTTTTTTTTTTTTTTTTTTCCCTCCCTGCCCAATGCTGAGAAAACCTGAGAGGCCATTAATCACCGACACCAAGCAGCCTCCCCTCCACATCCCTGAATAATCAAGACTGCTTCTCATTTCCCAGCCCGTCAGGTAGCTGGGCCACCTGTAATCTGTGCCAATTGCGCTCAGCCCCCAGCTCTGCCAGCCCTGCTCTCATTAGTGGATCAGCAGCCAGGAGATCTGCTCCCTGCTGTGATGGCAGCCAGCCTCCCCAAATCTTTTTGTCAGCCTTATCATCTTCGTCCCCACTTTCCTTTTTCTCCCACCCTTCCCTCACCCATCTTCTGGAGTGCCCTTCTGCCCCTGCTCCTATGAGTAAACTCCTAAATCTTATTGGAAACATGCTTTAAACATGTTAAATGCAGATGTCCTGCCCCTGTGCAAGGAAGGCAGTGCAGGTCATAGTGAGAAGCAGGTCCACATGTACCATACCAACTGCTGCTTGCTTTTTTAGCTGCCCAGGCTTGGTTCAGGCTCAAG
Organism: Aythya marila; assembly: GCF_965140915.1. Lineage (NCBI taxonomy): Eukaryota > Metazoa > Chordata > Aves > Anseriformes > Anatidae > Aythya > Aythya marila. The sequence continues at coordinate 2,756,833 of NC_139066.1, forward strand.
AGATGTTCCCAGTTCCCCTGGCACAGCTCGTTTCCTCTGCTGTGGAAATAGAAGAGAACAGGGGGAGCCGACACTAACCAGCTTCCCTCTTCCTTCCAGATCAACTTCATCTTTCTGTTCAACATCGTCCGGATTCTCATGACGAAGCTCCGAGCCTCAACCACATCAGAGACAATCCAGTACAGGTAAGAGCATGGAGGGAGAGAAGGCAACTAAGCAGAAAGAAGAACTAGAAACCGTATTGGCAGGACTGAGGGGGGACAGGAACAGCCCCAGTAGCCATGCAGCAAGGGACTATGGAGACATGTAATGTCTCCTCAGATGCTTTCTGAAGACACATGGCCATTGCCATTTGAGAATCCTGGTGGAGGACAGCTGGATCAGCCTTTGGAGGGAGCTGAGCCCTTTTGCAAAAGCATCTTCTGGGGGGACCCAATCAGCTTGTTGGGGTCAGGGCTGCAAATCCTGGCATGGAAGTGAGAATTGCATTGCCACGAAGCAAAGGGTGATGAAGGAGCAATGAATTGAGGCCACCCCAAAATCTGCTCATGGAGCTGCAAGAAGGCAGCACACAGCAGGAAGATTTAACCATTCCCTGCTGCAGAACATGTCACAGGCAGCTTGGAGGCACGCAGTCAGAGAAGCTCTGGAGCACCTGGAAGAGGAGAAGAAACAAACCTTGGACTTTGACCGTGCTTCACCAGATTGTTTTCTGAGCAGGGATCAGTGAATCTCACTGAGTTCAGAGAAGTAGGTTTGGAGTCGAGGGTGGCTTTTTTCAGCTAAAAATGGAAAAAATTCACATGCTGTCACTAGAAGATGCCAGCTTTCCTTGTCGCAGAGTATTGAGCTCTGGGGTGAACAAAGTTGAAGACTATTGAAATAGGCTGGTTTGCCTCAGGCAGCAATTCTGAGAGAATTTTTTTTTCCAGCATTTTCCTGCTTTTGGCAGGGAAGATTTTTCACCCTGGGGCAGAGGAACATCTCCATTTCCCAGAAACATTTTGTGGGACAGGAGAACTTGGACAGCTTGAGTGGGTATAAACTGTGCAGTCCTGCTTAAACCAGAGCCTGGAGGGCTCCTGCTCACGTTATACGATGGCTTTTGGTAAAAGCAGATGGATACTCCACTGCTGTGACTGTTGCCCTGGGAAAGCTATATCAGAGCAGGTTATGTCCTTTATTTTTAATCTCAAATTCCTGTTTCTTTTTTTGTTATACTCCAGTTTGCCAGCTGAAGCCCCCTCTGTCCTCAGTTATTGCCAGCTCTTCTGTGCCATCTGCCAGTTTGCATCGGTGGCTGGGGCTCTGCTGTAGGTCCCAGCCTACCCAGACCCATCAGGGATGACATTTTGTGCATTAAGCTGCTGTTGGAATCTGTCTGTTAACAGAATTTTTAAGAAAGAAAAAAAAAAATGTCAGCTTGGCACTGTTGTCATTCCCTAATCAAAATGAATGAGATACTGAGCCCCTACCCTTCCTGTGCTCTCTTGCATCAGCACAATCACTTTTCACAAACAGCACTTGTAATCTCATCAAGAAAAGATATCAAATTAATTAGCTGAGATAAGTTTTTCATAAACCCGTCTTGATAGGTTTGAATTATCTTACCCTCCTTAATTCCCTTTTAACCGAGCCCTAGATCAGCCAGGCAGTCATGTCACAGCAGCTGAAGGTCGGGTCTCATTTATCCACCTGCTATCCACCACCCATCCGGGATGGAGAAACCAAAGAAGGTGCCTGCTGCGCAAACCAGCCCAATAATTTGGGGATTACATTAGGAAACAGCCCAACTCTCCTCTCTCCTCCCCTTGCCACTGGTTGGTCCAGACCTAGACCCACCAGTCCCAGTGATGCTGGTGCTGGGAGCAGGCTGGGGCCAGTCCCCGTGCCCAGGGCCATGTGCTGGTGGCTCAGCTTGGTGGTTTCTCCCCCAGAAAAGCTGTCAAAGCCACGCTGGTGCTGCTGCCCTTGCTGGGAATCACCTACATGCTGTTCTTCGTCAACCCAGGGGAGGATGAGATCTCCAGGATTGTCTTCATCTACTTCAACTCCTTCCTGGAGTCCTTCCAGGTAAGGTCCTCAGCTTTGGCTCCCATCCCAGGCCCCCACCAAGGGCTGTGGAGGAGCACAAGGTGTGACTTATGTCTCACCCTGCTCCATCAGAAACACTGACCTCCCCAAACCTTGGGGTTGCTCCAAAGCCACTCAGCCTCGGGGTAGCTCTGCTGTGACTCTAACGTTTGTCTCCTTCCAGGGTTTCTTTGTCTCCGTCTTCTACTGCTTCCTGAACAGCGAGGTGAGCACTGGGGGTGCTTGGGGTGTTTGTGCCCATCCTTATGAGAGGATGTAGGCTCAGCCTGAGGCTCTGCCCCTGCACAGGCACCCAGGTCCCCAACTGAAGGTGTTTGCAGAGTCAGGCCAGTACCTGCAGCTACAGGCACAAGCACAGGTTGTACCTAGATGGGAAACTGGTTGTTGCCTGGCTCTGTTTTTTATCCTGCCAGTGGGATCCGGCATGAAATGGGAGTTGTTTTTCATAGGAAATTGAATATATGGTTCCAGCTCCTTTTTTTTTTTTTTTTTTTTTTTTTTTTTTGTGAGAATAGCCCATGAGTGCCCCATCCAAATCAAACACAGCTGACAGCTTCCAGGGCTTGGCAGTGTGGACAACTGTCCCCAGCCTTTAAAAATTATTCCCCGCAGGCTTCATATTTATTGTGGCTTGTTTGGTCACTGGACTGGGTTTAGTAGGGATGCTCCGCCTCCAAAAATGTGAGAAACTGAGAAATTTTGTTGCTTCTTTCACATGCAGCAAGAAAGGCAAGGCTCTTGGGGAGAAGTCTCAGCCCAAATGGACCGTATCTCAGAAAAATATTAGTTTCCCATTGTTTCCTCCTATTCGGAGGAGGAAAATCCACCCCTGAGAATAAATGTTCTGGGGGTGCATCTGTGCAATTTGATGGATCAGAAGGGTCCAGAGCCCCCATCCCTGTGTACACACCCATGACACCTCTCAGGTTCTGACCCAAAACACACCAGCAAGCAAAGGAGGTGAGAGCAAGGGCTGATCCTGGGACTGATCCATTCCTCCTCCTCCTAAATGCTCTCACACCTTTGCTGGCTGTGATACAGCAGCTGAGCAGAAAGGCAACCAGCAAATCCCCAGGGACTGGCAACATAAAAAGCATTTTAAATCTCCAGAGATGATGCAGACCCCTTTCTTTTTCAAATTTGTTTTCAGGAATAAAAGGCAGCTGACAGCATCCTGACATAACAGGCTCAGCTGTGCTAAGTAACACACTAATGCAATACAATAGCAGTATTAATATACAATATACATATATATGTACCATAGGAATTGTTGATGTAGGAGGAAAAGAAACTATGCCAGAGCTTTCTGGTGGATCAGGAGCACCTCGTGCCATACAGCTCATGGTCCTTCAATGATCTCCATCCCTCAGTCCCAGCTGGGCTGGCTGGGGATTTTGGTGTTTGTCTCAGCCGCTGTCGATGAAAAGGCATTTCTTCAATATTCATTTGCCATGCAAATCACTTGGGCAGCTGTCAGCCAGGATTGATGCTGAAGAAATGCCACCGGTGCAGACCAGAGAAGCCATAAACATCCCCAGCTGTCACTCACATCCCTCCTGGCCTGTCACAGCAACCATGAGGATAGCTGGTGCCTCGGAACAGCTTTGGAGCCCAGTTTGATGCTGGACCTGAGTAGTGAGACCAGAAAAGAGGAGGGGGAATGGGATGTCTGGGTGCCAGCAGGACCAGGCTCTGTGCCCTGGGCTCACCTTTGCCATGGGGGGAAGACCACCCTGCTCTTTCATGGTTTGACAGAGGAAGGGGTTAAACTGCTCTTGGGATCTGACCTCCAACACAGCCTAACTTAAAGACAGGATTTGCTTCCTGCACCTACTACTTGTTAGGATGAGACATTTCTGTGCCTCAGTTTTCCCACAGGGAAAAATAGCACAACACCCCCTATTTCCACTGCTTTTTGCAAGTGGGGGCACAGATAACCCCTTCACAGTGCCCATAGCTCAGTGTTTGCAGGCCTTTGGTTCCTAAATGTCCCCTCTGTGTCACCTCCAGGTGCGATCGGCGGTGCGGAAGCGGTGGCACCGATGGCAGGACAAGCACTCCATCCGCGCCCGCGTGGCTCGTGCCATGTCCATCCCCACCTCCCCGACCCGTGTCAGCTTCCACAGCATCAAGCAGTCCACGGCCATCTGATGAGCCGGGAGCCAGCTGCCCAACGCGACAGCGTCCCCATGTCCCCCCCTGCGTGGGTCCCCCGGCACGACGTGGGAGCAGGGTCCTGCCCGCAGAGGGTGCACGAACTCGCTGCAGCTGTGGGAAACCCTACGGAAGCTCCTGTCCTGCTTGCCAGGATGAAGCTGTAGGATGGGACAGCCAAGATGCTGCTTTGTCATCACCACAGCTGCAGTGCAACCTGCCGGGGTGGCAGGAGGAGTCCAGAGGGGTTGCACGGCCGTCCTGCCTGCATCCATCCCAGGCAAGATGCTGCCTGTCCCATTTCTGCCTCGTGTTTGTCACTGAGGTGTCAGGACACAGGGACCCCCTAGGGACAGCTGATGGGGTTAACCCCTTGGCTTGGGATGCTGCTCAGGGGAGGCAAAAGCCTCTGGGTCGTTGGAGAGGATGGAGAGCCCAGGGCTGATTGCAGACTTTGCTATATGCAGCTGTGTTTTTAAACCACTGGGGTTATTGGAGTCCCCCGAGTCCCTCACCAAGTCCCAGCCAGGTTGTTGCTCGTCTTGACGCTGAGGATGCAAGGCAGAACCTGGGTAGGAGAGGGCAGAGAGGCAGGAGATGGACTTAATCCTGTGCTCCACCTTGGTGGGTCTCCAGGGCTTTGCTCCTGGACCTCAGCGCAGTCACCGAGCAGTGGCTCAGGTCCCCTCTGGCAGCCCCCCCAGGGACGTGCATGTCTCTGCCCTGCTCTCCTCCTCCCTGCCTCACTTCCACCCTCACCGTCAGCTCTGTGCCAAAGCTGCTCCCTGACCTCATGCAGGGCCCAGGGCCGAATCCTTCCCGTGCTGGGGTTAAGTGCCTTGGAGGAGCGGCTGCCTCCATCCCCATGCCGGCTCCTGGGCCCTGCCACGTCCTTGATCCATCCCTAGTGCCCTGTGTGGTGTGGTCACACCAACCAGCTCTGTGTGCAGTGGGAGGTTTTGGCTCTGAGCTCCTCAGAGCTGTTTTCCCTCTCCGTGCAGGGCCAGGGATAATCAGACAGAGGGATGCTTCTGGGGGGGTTGAGGCTGCTTGCTGCACCCCAGGGATTTTGCATCCAAGGTCCTGCAGGGTCTGCCAGAAACACATCACGCATTTGTGCCTCAGTTTCCCCATTATAAAGAAGAGGCATAAGTGTTTTCCTTCCTGGAAAGGTTTAAGTAATTTTGGCATTGCAGTATTCTGGTTTCCTCAGGGTGCACCATCAAAAGGAATAAAATCTCTTTTTTTTTTTCTCTGAAGTCAGGCACAGGCTAAAACCTCCAGGTTCTTTCTTTAAACATTTGCAAAATTCAGCTGTTTGAAGCAAATCCCTCCCATTTCTGTCTGAGATTTCCCACCTGCATGTCTACTGTGCAGCCAGAACCAGAAATGTCTCCGCTAGCATGCTGGGAGCAGCAGCAGCTCCCTGTATGACCCAGTGACCACATCACGGACCATTCCCGGCACGTGGGGCAGGTTCTGGTCCTTGCACATTCCTCCATCACCAGCAGCCCCAGAGACTGCCCCTTATCCCATGTATGGATGAGAAAAAAACCCTGGAGCAATCAATGGGAAAAACAGCAGGTCCCAGCTTTATTCCCATATGGGGAGATTTGCAGAATGGTGCAAATCCCAAGGAAAGAGCGGAGGTAAGCCCTCCTTAAGGCATACCTAGAGCCGAGCCCAGGCTTCTGTCCAGTGACGGAGGCACAGAGGCAGACATCCTGCAAGGAAGGGACTTGCTCTGGCCCCCTGGGTTGCTTTGAGCTCTGTTGGGTGCTTTGGTGGGCACTGATGGAGATCTGCTGGCTGTGGAGAAGGGGGAACCCTCCCCAGGGAGCTTTTCCATTGTACATACAAGAGGTGTTACCAGAAAGCGATGAGCTACTGGTGCAGTTTGGATGTTTCTAAAGCAGAGTCACTTTTGGTGGGAAAGAAGCTGTAAATTGAAAAAAAAAAAAAAAAAAAAAAAAAAGAGGGGGGAAAAAAAGGAAATAAATTAAAAAAAAAAAAAAAAAAAGGAAAGGAAAGAAACCCAAACAAAAACATCTGTGTTTGTATCGCTGTTTTTTCCCTTCTCTTGGTGGTCGGCTCTGACTGATGTGACTTTGCTTTCCATTGTTGGAGAGGTGTGTGTGTGCTCAGCCTTGTCTGATTAAAATGACTTTGATTCCTCTCTCAAGGGCTTTTGGGGCATCTTTATTTTGGGGAGAAGGCACCCCCAGCGTGGCCCCTCCTCACTTCCCAGCTGCTTCTTGTGGCCTCCCTGCCTCAGGGCCCCCTGCCCAGAGGGTGGAAGGGGGATATAGGTTCTCCATGAAGGTACCAGCCCCATCTCACTGAGGAAGATGAGAAGCACCCCTGTGGGTCTCCCACCACACAAATACCACCAAGGCTAGAAAAAACAGTTTCCCCTCCAATTTTTCCACATGGAATCTGGTGCTCTCTCTCGCAGCAGAGCTAAGACAGAATTAAAAAAAAAATCCTGTGCAATTAAACCTGAATTTCATTTCATACATCAATGTTTACTAGGGAAATTCAGACACAAACATCTCTTTCTGGTCAAGCTCTTCCACTGCAGAATTAATTCCCTCATCACACTGAGCCTTGGAGAGCGCTGTAATTTGGTAAGCACCATGCACATAAATAATAATTACAGGTTCCTGCTGATTACATGATTGTGTTTGAAAGTATCGAGTAGTTCTGAGATTAATGACCTGCCAATCGCTGTCTCCTGTGCTCTTGACAAGGTTGTAGCCTCTAGAGGTAATCCTGCATTAACCCTTGATGTCAGCCAGGCATCTATTGGAGAAAATTGAGGCAGAGCCTGTCTGGAGCCCAAATGGAGGGAGGGAGAGGAAAGCTCAGTGTCGTGGCCCTCCTGGGAGGAACTCAGCTTTCAGCCCACATTCATTCAGGCCACCCTGGGCAAACATCCCAGTTCCTCCTCCAGTGCCACAGGCACCATGCACTGCCCATCAGTCAGAGGGTTTATGGCTTGAATTTAAAGCCAGGCTGGGAGCATCATTCCCATCCCTCCATCCTGGCTCAGACACTGCATTTCTGGCTGGTTGTCCACAGCTTTGGGCCAGGGCTGGAGTTTCAACCTTCTCTGATGATCCTGGAAGGGGTGGGAGGTAGGGAGGGAGAGGAAATCACATTTCATTTTATAGCCCAGTGGGTGAATTTGTGGCCGTCCACCCAAGATGCCTCTCATATGCGATGTGTCATCCTCCCAGAACTGCCAAACCCCCAATAAATAATTCATCCTTTAATTCCAACGCCTTCTTGCTCACTGCCCTTCCCCAGCTCGCATCTTCTGCTGACATTTTTCACCACAGCCACAGTTAAATAGCTTTCAAAAGCATGTGGCAGTGCGAGACAGGCAGCCCTCCACCACCCTCATGAAATTTTCAGGGGGTTGTATTTTTCCAGTTTAGAGGAGATCTAAAGATGTGCAAGCAGAGCACCCTCGGATCCCATTGGGCAGCCTGTCTGCTCAGCAATTGAGATAAGTGGGGCTTGGGGACATTTTTGCCATTGGAAACTGTTGCTTTCAGGCTGCTGAGCCTCCTACCAATAGGGGAAACTGAGGCATGGATTTGGGCCGTGCTGTAGAACCAAATGCTGGGCTCTCCCTGTTGAGTACCCTCCTGCAGACACTGCTGCAGAGCATTCTCCATCCCCAGCCTTCCAGACCTGGACCAGCCTCAGGACCTGGAAAGGGAGACCCTAAATTTGGATGCAGCAGAAGAAGGGTCACAGTTCCCTGAGCTCAGCACCATGCCCATGGGGACCAATGTCCTTGCAGGTTCCTCCAGCAGCAGTTTGAGATCCAGAGCCCCCTCTTCTCTCGTGGTCTCTGGCTGCTTCTTTTGCTGCCATGGGAGCTGGATGAGGTCCTTCTTGCAGGAGAACCACTTGAGAAGGGCAGCTGGAAAGTCCCAGCAAGCTGGTGGCTCCTTCAGAGCTGCACGTGAAATACGGGACAGAAAACCTGGATCAAGCATTTATAGCATTCCTACTGGCAAAAGTGTCAGCACAGCAAGAGCTGGAGACCTTGGAGGAATACAAGCAAGGGAAGCGTCAGCCTGAGAAGCACACGTGAATGAAAAACACTGCAAGAGCAGTGTCAGAAGCTCAGTACAGGCCAGGAGAAAGCAACGTGACTTTGTCCACTGGGTAGAAAGGAAAATAAGATGAGATATTCAAGAGAAGTGTTGGATTATAGGCTAGAATGATTACATCTCTATTGAAGTTTGACCAGCATCACAAACCCAAAGCCATGACAATAGAAATGCTTATGATTCTGATGGAAATGATTTGGGTGGTTAATGGGAGCTATATTTTAATGCATTGATGTGGTTAAGATGTGCTCAGAAACCACAGATTGGCTAAGCAGATAAAAGAGCCCTTCTTTGTGCTGGGGGGACAGGGTGTGCTGCAGAGCTGTGCACGCAGGGATGTTTCTGGCTCCCTCCTTTGTGCCAGGCAATGCTGAGGGAAGCTCAGCAATAAAAAATGGCAAGGCAAAACCAAGAAATATCACAGATGGTGGCAGGGAGACGAGCTAGGCTACCGTGGCTTGTCACCAGCATGCCCCACCAGCACAATGTCAGGGACTTCTCCATGTCACGGCAGGTTTTCAGCATTTCATTCTCATGTATTTCTATTTATTTTTCCCAAAAGCACTGCCCCAACACACTGTATGATAGCAAGGAGGAAAAAACAAAAACAAAACAAAACAAAAAAAATCTCCAGAGGTTTTCTCCTACAGAACCTGTGTCTTGGGCATGTTCTGCCTAAATTGCATGGAGAGATTTCAAAGCCCCAAAGCATCACAAATCCCAGCCTGGCCAAACAACAGGCGAGTCAAGCACCACAGCCTTGCTGGAGAGGATGAAGTGCAGAGACAGCGCCATGGCAATTGTGGGAAATCTATGCAAAACGGGCAGCAATTAAATGAGAATCAACTGGGTTGCAAGAGGAGAAAATTGCTTCTTTCGAACCCTCTTGATTATAAAGCTGAAGCGGCCCAGAGCTCCTGTGGCTTATCGCTGGCATGAACAGATGAAGAGGCTGTTAATCAAGATTGTCAGAAGCTTTCCCTGAGCCAAACGCCTTCGCTGGAGCTCCGGAGGGTCCCTTCACTCTGCTCCGCCGTTAACCACTGGTGCGCTGGCTGGAGCAGGCAAGTAGCTCGCCCATGCTTCCAGAAATTAGGATTTACAGCGGTAGCCAGGAAGCCAAAGCCTCCAGCAAGGTGGAATGCACACGGAGCCTTCACCCTCCTTTATCCTGTGCGGCCCTTCTCCGTCCTTGACATCCCGAAAGGCCAACTGTGTCCGCCGTCTGTGCCGCCACGCAGCCGAGGACGTGTCAGCCCTTCTCATGGCAAGAAGCACGGTCTGATAGCCTGCCAAGGGGGCTGGCTGCCAGGACTGGCAAAGGGAGGAGGAAAGTGTTATTTCTCCCCCCTCATCCACCCTCACTCCCTGGCAGGGCAGCCAGATGGGCCATAGCCTCTGACATCCACATAGCCCCAGGGAGGACCAGCAGGAGTGACACCAGTTTCAGGGCAGGACCTGCCTCCAGACAAGGTCAGACCAGGCTCTCTGACAGCCCTTTAGGCCAGACACCAGTTCCTCCAGTCCTGCAGCACTGAGAAGGGGCTAGGGTGCACCTCCTCAGCTCCCTTAAGTCTTTCTGGGGGTTTATAGCAAGGAGGGAGGGTGGAAAATCACTTCACTTTGCAGCTGAAGCAAGCAAGGAGCACACGTGGGTGCACGACCTGGCTCACCCACTGCAGGGGGCTGCACAAAAACCAACCTGTCTTTGGCTTAGGGAGGTGACCACCACCCATCCCTCCTCACTAGCTTTGGGGAAAAAAAAGAAAAACAACACAAAATAGGTGCCATGTGGCGCTCAGCAGCTGAGCTGCAGCTGCCTTCTGTGCCAATTACATACTTAAACTAACGCCGCGGTGTTAATTGTGTTAATAGTAGACTAATGGCACACCTAACAGATACAAACCAGAGCTAATTACCCAGCAGATCGGCGCAGAGCTGCCCGTCTCAGCGAAGCACATCACAGCTGGGAGCACCCCTGTGGTACATTACAGCACGGAAAGGACACGTCTGCTCTTGGCCCCAGCAGGAATTGCTCCCTGGTTCTCCCTGGGGCAAATTAAGCCTTTTAGCATGGGCTAGGAGACACATTTAGCTGTTACCTCCCTCCTGGGAACACCTATTTGGGAGCTCTCTGACTATGTGTGCAAGAGCACCCTGGGTATGGCCAGAGGCAGTGGTACTGCTCCAGGGACACCCAAAAAAAAAGGTCAAGGAATGGGTTATGCCTAAGGAGTAAAGAGGACTGGGGGAAGGCACTAACCCTGCAGAGGGGATGCAGAGGAGCCACGGGGCCACCCCAACCTCAAGTTTTGCTCCATGTTCCCCTTCCTGACGTCTGGCCCCATGCTTCGCGGCACCTCGCTAATACCCTTCCCTCAGCTCCTCCAGCTCCGGTGTATGAAAACTGAGCTGGAAACGTCACACAACCCCAGCCACACATCCTCTTCCCAGGAGCATCACAGCCCAGTGCTAAGCAGGCAGTGAGCAGGGCAGTCACGCAGGCTCCTTCCCAAGGGCTCTGTGCCCTTCTCCCTCTCACTGGAGGGTAATTAGTGCCTCTCAGCTTGGTGATGCTGATGAACCAGCAGCAGTGGTGGGAAATAAAAGGGGAGCGGGGAGCAGTCGGGTGATGGGATGCCAGACGTCAAACCTAGCCTTCAGCAAATGAGTAGACCTGTCAGGGTCTGACCGAGTTTAAGCCTGTCCAGCCTCCATTAGCAGTCTGCTAATGAAGGGCAGGATGCTCGGGGAGTGTTTGTGGCATGGCTGGGCACTGTCATCAGCCAGCCAAAACAGCACCGTCTGCCAAATACCCTTAGCTCTGCCCCTGTGATGCTGTGCAGGAAGCAAAGTGTCCGAGAAATTGAAATATGCTTGGGATGGAGGGAAAATAGGATGTAGAGGTAGTGATTTCAGATAACTGGAGAGCCTGAAATCCATTGATGCTCTTCGGTCAAGGCAAAGATGCATTGAGGAAGAGATTGAATGAGGCTAAAGGAGGACCTGAGCCAGTCGCAGGGTCCATGACAGCATTTCACCTCCAGCCCAAAATCCCACTTCTAAACACAATGTGGGCACTGAGGCACCCTGGGTGCAACAGTAAGGCTGGGGTGTACCCTGGCAAGCCCCAGGCCAGGGAAGCATCATCACCAACCCCATTACACACTACACACACAGGAGATGGCTTCTCCATTAAACAGACATTGGTCTTTGCAGCTTTCCCAGCACTGGCTTTTGGGGGGATTAGGAAAAAAAAAAAATGTTTTGGAAGCAATTTTCCACCCAAATCTGTATCCTGGGAGAGATCCTCAACATATATTTCTGAAATATCACAGCAAAACATTTTAAGCTTGAAGGAGAAAAAAGTCACTCTGGATTTGAGGGGAGTTTGACAAATTCCACCAGAAGCCCTACGCGCCCTGCTCTGTGACAGCACTGCTCATAACACAAAATACTTTTCTCTGAATTCTTATTTCCAGCCCCAGACATTTCCAAGCAGGTACAGGCTGGGCTGAGTGGCTGTGGTTCCCTCTCGGCAGAACATTTTTCATTTTCCCTCCCAATTGCAACCTTTGCGGTGATGCTGTGCTGCCGACCTTGCTCTGAAGAAGGGGCTGCATTTCATTAGCCAGGGCAAAGTATGCAGCTTGCAAAGGAAAATCGATAGCTGACATCTGTATTTATGTATGAGCTTTTATTAATGGAGATTTTGGAGCTGGGCTGATGTTCTCTGTGGCTGTCCCTAACACTCACAGCTCCCTGTGCTCTTCCCTCTACAGTCAATAGCCATGCCTGTTTCCAAAGAGATGCACTTTAAAAAATCTCTGCACTGCTTACTTTACCCAGTGGAGTGGGGGGGGGTTGTTTGTTTTTTGTATTTTTTCAGCAGCTCAATAATATTCATGTACAATATAAATTAATACAATGTCCTTTGATGCCCTGGCCAGATCGATGATGTTTCTCTCTTTTCTTCCCCATCTCTTCCCTACAGTAAAAGGACAAGAATTCCCAGGGCTTATGGTTCTCAGTCAAAAATACTGTTTTCTTGAGAAACATTTTGGGATTGATTACTGTTTTCTTCTTTTACAAAGTACCTATTTCTTTCTTGTTTTTCTTTCCCACTGGAAGATCAAAACCCCAAATGTTATTTTATTGGCAAAGCTTTCAGGTTTCAGTTGCCGAAAACCTAAGATGCTTTGGCCTGGAACCAAAATCACAGAATCCTTTCCAAAGAACATTTTAAAACCTCAGAACTGCTCGTAGTTATGTAGGTTTTCAGTTAAAATTTACGAAGTGGCAAAGCCCTATTTTTAACAAGCCCTGTGACAGATGTGGTCTGGGCGGAATGCTGCGCATCCATCACCTCTGTCTGCAGGTCACATCGTCCATCGTGCTCACAGCCACGGCAGGGACAAGGATGAGAATGCTCCAGCAGCTTCCTCCCCATTCTAGTTCCTCCTGCACAGTCACTTCTGGGGTAATTCAGTGTCTGGGCTGCTTTCACCTCCCCTGAGACCAAGCAGGGAGCACAGGGTGGGACCTATTTGCAAGGCATTCGTTTTGGGTAGCAACAAAGTACTGGTGGAAGCGGCTTTCTAACTGGTCTTCTCTCCGCAATATCAGCGAAAAATAATCCCCAAAAATGGAAAAGGAAAAAAGAAATGCAGACTTGAGGACCTTCTGCCTGCATATGCCTTTTGCCTGGCTCCTCAGGATGCTTTGAAGTGCTGGACTCTGCCAGGCTGTGGCCACGTCTGGATCCTCTTTCCTCTTTCTCTCTTTCTTCACCTCATTCACTGCCTGAGAATGAATTTAACCTGTGGAGCTGCTGCTTTCCCTTTGAAGAGAGATGCGATTTAAATGCCTTCTCCCCCTGATCACCATCCCTCCAGTTCTCCCGCAAAAAGAAAATGAGGGCTGGAAATCACATTTGTGGCAATGCTGGCACCAGCCTCGGCATGCACGGCACCGCGCCAAGGCAGCGCTGCGAAGCTTGATTGCGCTCAAATTGAAAACTAATGACCGCACATCAGTGTCTATGTGCTGGAGCGGTTTTCTCCTCATTTAGTGAAAATGAAAAGGAGAGGCAAGGTGAGCTTAGCTTGCACAGGTTCTTGATGAACCTGGGTTTAACAATCTTCCAGTAGTGTTGCTCCCCATTAAAGAGGTTTCTCCAGAAAATACCAAATGCTGTAGGGTGGTGTCGGTGTGACCCCATTCCTTTTTTTTCCTATTAAATTCCACCAACTATTTTCTTTGTAATTCACCTCCCAATGCACTTCTACACAAATTGATTTCTAACTCATCTGGAAATCTCCTTTCTGCTCCTTTTCAGGGAAGACAAAGAGCCGACACCCTCTGGGTGTCAAAACCCCGTGGAGCAGGTGAGGGGCTCAAGGTGACAACCAAGAGACTGAGCAGCTGGACACAAGTAAGTGGGCTCCTGCCAACCCAGAGCAGCTCATTTCTTTAATCTCAGTCAGCTCAGACAGCTCCTGGATCCTCTCCCTGTGCTTCAGGGAGGGAAGAGCAGTGGGGAAGCAGGCTTTCCCCACGTGGCGATTTCACCCATGGATGGGATGAGCATTGATCAGAGGGCAGTGAACACCCAGCGTATTTAATGCTGCCTGAGCCAGATGTGTTCAGTGGAGTATCTCCTGCACAGCGCTCTGAAATGCCTGGCTGGTTTATGGAGTAAACAGAGAGAGGGAGGCCGGGAGATGGGATCCAGACTTGGGAGGGGTGTCAGTGGAGCCGCCAGATAGCAGTGGTTGACAGGAGCTGCGTACGAAAAGGAGCTAAAAAGGAGATCTGCGGAGAGATGGAGGTGGCATCAGATGGAAATTCCCTCTGGGACTGCAACCAGCAGTAGTTTTATCCTAGTAACTCATTAACTCCATGTGGAATAATCAGGTTTTCTAGTTTCATTAACATGCAAAGATGATCTCCATGAACTCTCTCCCGCTCTGCAGCATGCTCCTGGGGGAGCTGTGCTTGCACACCTGCAAAATTAAAGGCATGGTGTTAATTCAGCATCCCAAGTGCTGGGGGGGATGTGGATGCTTGCATCCATGAGCAGCCTAATGCAGTGTAAAATCCTCCACATAGCACAGCGGCATCAGTGCAGGCAGCAGAGCTTGCTCTTACTCATGGCCCTTGGAGGACACAGATGGCTCTGAAGACCCTGGCGTTGTCCCAGACAGGATGGGGTGGGGGGCATAGAGGGGGTTCCACCACCGCAGGTACATCTGTAACCAGCAGGGGTGTCAAGGTTATATCAGACCACCTCCCCCCTCAAGAAAAGCAGGGCTTTGGCAGGCAGGGTTCCTCACCCTCCCAGGCTGAAGCTGCTGCATCATGTCTCCAATCCATGGGAAGAGCCCTGCAACTCTTCCACCCAACTGGGATCAATCAAGGGTGCCAGATCCAAACCACTGAGCATGAACTTGCCCCTCTCTGCCGAGCCAGGGGGCTGCTAAATGTTGCTGTGTCAAAACTGCGAGCACTTGCAGTACCATCTGTACCCCCACTGTATTGCCAGGCGGTTGGGGATGCTCCGGGATGCAGGGCTGCAAGCAAAGAGCTGGAGAGAGAAATTACCTCGTCTCTCTGCCAGTGATGGGGTCGGCAGGGGAAACGGAGACAACTTTGCTGACAGCTGGGAGAAATCACTGCTGCAGTCAGCCGTCCTGTTGTTTACAGAGGGATAGCTCAGTGTTTATTGCTGGGCTGGTTCTTGGTGGTTTCTTCCCTTCCTAACAGCAGCTAATGTAACAAAATGCAGGGATCTTCAAATCCAGCCATGCCACGGCTCGAAACCAGAGAAAATCCACTTAGAAATCTGTGATATATGGGCGGAGGATTTCTTGGACTGCGTGGCTACATGGTGAGTGTGACAGAGCACTAAAACACCTTTCGGACAGGTGATAAATAGGAGCTGGGGTGGAAAGCCAGACTCAGCATGTGTAACATCATCCTAAGGACATTTTACTGCTACCTCTAGCTTCCTCTTGTAATTACCGAACGTATTAACTTATGGCCCCTGCCCATTTTTGATTCCCCATTCTCCACCTCTTACAGGTGAAATTTATCTTTAAAACATCCTACACTGGTCTGCACAGGCAACCTTTAACACAGAAAAGAGAAGGAACAGCAGCCACCACAGGGTGGTTCCCCTTTTTCTCCCTGGGAAACCAATGATTTAGACCCAAACATGACTTTTTTTTTTTCTTTGTGAAATGATCTTCCGTGTGTATTTTGCTACCCTGGGGTTCTTTGTCACAGCTTTAAGCCTAGAAAAAAATCTGCTGCAACATCCCAAAATGTGCTGAATGCAATGCATTTTTCCACAGGTGATCAACAGCAGCACGTTGCAGAGATTTAATTTAACTTTATTCTGCTATCCGTGTGTTTCACTGGATATACTTTATATGTTAATTACTCTATAGCAATAATGGCTCATACCTAATTTTTGCCCTATTATCCATTTTTCACTGGAGCTAGAAAGAGCCCACCAGCTGCTAACAAATTGGATTAAATTGGAATCGATTCCACAAGTGTAATCAGAGTATGAGAAACTCCCAAAGGTTCAGTGAGGGATCCTTCAGCAGTAAATACCCGCTAGTTCCCAGCATGGGGATACACATCTGTGCTAACACTCTGCAAGGCCTGTGATGCTTCCTAGGTTAAGCTGTCTGATGCCGTCCCACTTTAATCACTATTTTTGCATGGCTAGAGGAAGATGCTGCTTGACGACATCTGCTCCCCATTGCACCTCACTCAGAATAGGTCTAATATTAGGGAAAAAAAAGCCCACAAGGGCTGTTTTGAAGTGATTTCTCCACAATGCCTTCCTGCTCACTAGCTAGGTTGAAAGAGTCCCACAGTCAGGTGTTAGAATCTAAACAGCTGCTTTGCTTATTTACCAATATCTGGGGAATTTCAGTGGCAACTCATTGCAAAGCCATGGGATTTAACTGTGATGTGAGCTCCAGCTCCCAGTGCTCAGCTCCAAAACCTCCTGTCTTCCCCTACTCAGCATGGATTTGCACCAAGACCCCTCTTTGCTCAAAAGCCTCTGCCAGCTGACAGAAGGGTCTGAAACCCAGCTAAATCCCTGCCCAGCCCAGTTTCTACCTGCTTTTACTTTTTTTCAGGCTAATTGACAGCACTTTCTGTTTCAGCAAGAGGATCCTGCTCAGCCACTGTTATGGGTTGCAGAGCAGCCAGAGGGGACCAATGCTGGGCTCGCTGCCTCCAAAAAGGAGAGTTTTCCCAAATATCAACATAGGTGGCCCCCAGGCCATAACCAAGGCTTGCACAGAGGTTAAACCCAGTCTTTGCAACAACATCTGTGTCCCAGAGGTCTCTTGGTGCTGGGAAGGTCAGGAAGGAGCTGGTGTCCCAGAGGGCTTGTGGCAAGGAGCTTCACCTCCTGCAGGAGGGACCTGATAACCACGTGGAAGGGAAATTTAGAGAGGTGTTACATAGAGGAGCTACCTCCATCTCCTAAACTCCCACAGCATGAAGAGCTGGAAGCCACGACCACACCTCCGTGTGCTTGTCCTGCTCTTTCCCTAGCACTTGCTCTTGGCCACCACCGATGTGCTACATGGTGAAAAGGACCTCAAGCGTGACCCATGGGGGTGCTTTTACACCAGGCAGGGGTGCGACTGTGACATGGGGACCTGAGCTTGTGGCTGAGACATCTGCTCCCTCCCAGGGCCAAATGCAGCAGCATGAGCTTGCTGGAGGAATGCCATCCAGGAGCATCTCCAGTGGCCGTGTATAGACTTGCAGATGACAGCAGCATCCTTCTCCTGGTCTTAACAGGTCTTCAGGCATCAGGGTGATAACTCAGACAGACAGGATCAATCTTCTCTGGCTGGAAATGGTAGAGAGCAGGAACAGGAACATCCTGAGTCTGCGTTTGACATCAATCAACTATGCGGGGAAATAGTCCGGTGGTGGTAACAAAGCCGCAGGGAGGAGGAGAGCCAGGGAGATGCTTGTGAATCACAAACCAGGCAATTCAGCTGCGTGATTGAAAGAAGCAGCCTGAAACCCACTGCCCACTCATCCCTGGAGGTGAGGGATATTGGAGACCCACGGAGCCCAAGCATCCCACCCAGCACTGCTGCAGCAGCCCAAACCTGCGAGCTGCCCAAGCACAGGGAGTTGCCTGGAGGGAGGAACCATGATAATGAGCAGTAACGAGCTTCTCCTCCTGGCTGCCTAATGGGCTGTATGAGCCATGCCGGACACCCTGAGGGAGTGAGCAGACGCCCTGGATAAAGTGAGCAAATGCACCTGATTTAATGCTGAAAGTCTCTGGGGACACTGAACAGAGAGAGCTTGGCAGCAGCATCCTCACCTCTGCAGGGCCACATGGCTGACTTCGGGAGCTGCCTGCGGTGACACCATCAACCAAGGCAGAAAAATGTATTTTCTTTATGAAAAGACAGGAGGAAATTGAAATGCTCCAAATCCTCCTGAAATTGCCTGCTGGGCATGTTCCACTCAAAGTGACGGTCTCTAAAAATGGCTTGTCTGGTAAATACGTTATCACAGCCAGGAGATGAACAGCTTGGCTAAAGCAGAGGTTTCCTGAGAGGAGTCAGCAAATCCTGGCAGATGTTTGTCCGAAGCTTTCCCTAGTTGGTGTGTTGTGTGTCCTGGGGTGAGAGAGGCACTAGAGGAGCCCATTGGTGGCTCAGGAGAGATTGCAGCTGGTTTTGCCTTAAGTTGTGTTTTATCTTTCCCCTGCAGGGAGCCACGAGGAGAATAGGTCTTAAAACAGAGCCATCAAACTCATAATAGGTGAAGTGACAGGACTTCCCATGCAGTATGTTATCAGCCACCTCTTTGCACTTCCAAAACCTCCCCCTGTGTTGCACCAGAGTCCCCAGGTGATGCGTGTGTTTAAGGATACCTCTAAGCATCCTCCCCTTGCTGCCATCATTGCAGGCCACTCTCTGGCCCCATCAGCTTCCAGGAAATGCACATGCAAGAATCTCTTGCAAGTGGAGATGGCCCTGCAGAGGAAACGTGGGAAGGTACTTCCCATAAGTGTCCTGAAAATAGCTCAGTGTAGTCAGGAAGGGCTGAAAGCAGGGTTGAGGTTGTTGCCAGGATTTTAAAAGAAGCACACCTACACTGCCTTAACTCACCTGAAGGCAGCCTGTGATGCTATGGGGCAGATCTCTGACCTCCTAGAAGTCTCCCCCTATGCTTATTCTCAGAGAGTTTCAGTCCTCTGCAGCAGTACCTAGGTGCTGGTAGCACAACAGCAGGGATAGGAACAAGAGCTGCTGGGAGGCAATGCTGGGTCCCTCCATCAGGTTGTTCCCCTGCTAATGCTGGCACCCACAGCTCTGCTGCAGTTCAGCTGCAATCCCGCTGCTTAAAGTGAATGCTTTCCTTCTGATTTAACAGGAGAAAAAGCTGCAAGGGTTCACTGAAATCCTGCAGTTTCAGAATCTTCAATCTCCATCTAACAGTCATTTAGATGTAAACACCCTCCTGTGGACCCAGAGCTGCTTACAGCAGACAGATGATCGGGATTGAGCTCTTTATGCCATAAGGCTGTGTTTTATTTACCTGCCCTGGCAATAAAGTCTAGAGGTTGTTCAGCAGCAACAGTTCAGCAGCAGTTTCTCATTAAAACTGCAGCATTCGCCTTTCTTTCTTTTTTGTTGTTTTTTTTTTCTTTTTTCTTTTTCTTTTTTTTGTGTGTGTGTGTGTGTGTGTGTGTTTTCTTCCCTGCAATCCTGTAAATTCACCAGGTCAGGGGCAATAAATCAGTGTTTCCCAGGTGATGTCAATGAAATGGTGCAAGGCTGGTTCACATCAGTTATGGATCTGTTCTGCCCCACATATTTGGATTCACTGCAGAAAAAAATAATAAATGTACACCTACTTAAGGAAGCAATTATCCAATCAGGGCAGAATTTTCTGTGAAAGAAGATGTTTTCTGCGGTGCAGATCGAAACTACCTTCTCCTACTTCTTATCTAAAGGATATTGTCAGGATGACCAAATGAAACCCACATCAGGGAGCTCTCCTCTTTATGTTTGATTGCAGAGGTCTCTGCAGCCTCATGCAGCCAGGGAGCTTCATCTCTCAGGAATATTTCAGTTCATCACTTCCCATTAAAACACACACACACACACAGGGAGACAAAGTACCTCTTCACTAACAAATGCGCTGAGGCAATCAACTCCTAAGTAATGCTGCGATCATAAACCTT
This sequence comes from Aythya marila, assembly GCF_965140915.1. Classification (NCBI taxonomy): domain Eukaryota; kingdom Metazoa; phylum Chordata; class Aves; order Anseriformes; family Anatidae; genus Aythya; species Aythya marila. The sequence goes on from NC_139066.1 coordinate 2,776,459, forward strand.
CATCTGGATTTCGCTGCTCCTGCACTGCCAGAAAATAACCAAGATGAGTGGCCAAACACCCCCGGGCACAAAGAGCCACTGCATGCAGTTTGTGCTCCCCAGCCTCCGACAGTATCTGCAAATCAGCGTTTGTTAGGAACGCTGCAGCACAAAGAAAGGGTTCGAGGTGACCCTGTGCAGCCAGAGAGGGGGAAAGGGGCAGAGAAATGGGGAAGTACCTCCAACCACTTATGTTCAGGGATCTTAAGTACAAAAACCATTGAGAATGCAGGATCTCTGTGCACCTATAGGCACAAGGATGGATCACTTGTATGTACAAGGATGGTTTTATGCTCTTTGTCATCCAGTCTTCTGGTTTTTTTCCTTTGGTGTTTGTATCTTTTTCTCTCACTGATGACTTCTTGAACATTTCCAGTTGTTGCATAGCAGATCTGAGCCTACAGACCCATTCCCCACCCTACAGCTTGGACTCAAGGGCAGAAATTGTCACCAACAAGCACAAGGATCCCACACCTGCATTCAAGGTGGCTCAGAGGCTTGCAACAGACTCCGGTCCCAACCATGCACCCCTGACACTCGCGATGTTCCCAGCTCCAAGCCAGTTTTAAGGCAGACCTCAATCCTGAAATCACGTTACAAAACTGGTGTTCTTGTCGATTTAGTGCCTCATAGGACAGCAAAGCATGAATGCACGTCCCTCCTCCTCGCTGCCCCTGATATCACCTAAGATGCAGTCAGGTTTTCAACAGTACAAGCAGGTTGTCTGGGGATAACCCTTCCCTGCCTCCTGAGCTGAAGATGATTCAATTACTGCAGGAAGAGGTTACAAAAATGTACTGAAAATGAGTTGATATTAGGTGAGGGTTTCTTCAATAACAGGAGCTCTCTTTCTATGCCTCTATTGATTCCACAGTTGAAAAACATAAACACAAAGTTTAAGACAAGTTTTCAGCTGTATTATTTCTTGAGCTTCTGAAAATCTCAGTTTCGTGGAGGCAAGAGAAGTGAACCATGGGTTGAAAAACATGCAGTGTGAGTAGGGCTGAGCATGGGTGCCAGCCAAACTACACAATGATGCCCCATGGTCCCCAAGGAGACCTCCCACCAGGCCCTCAACCACAACTTCCCAAGCAGCTCTGCCGGGCTGGACTGGGACAGTGACCTGGTCCAGCCCTTATGGAGAGGATAGTGGTCCTCCGTAGCTCATCTTCTCATCAACAGCAGGATTTTAGAGGATTTTGTTTTCTATATTGCCTGCTGGCATTGGGGATGACCTAGTCATCAGACTACTTGTCGAGCAGAGCACCCAGGAGCCCTGCTCCTCCACCAGCAACAAGTGCAGCTTGGGGATGTGATTTTCAACATACACTTTCAGCTGAAAATTATTTAACCTCTCTTTTTTTCTTTCTTTTTTTTTTTTTTTTTCCTCCAAGGAGGTTTTTGTTTCTTTTTTTTCTGCCGCTGTTCTCCAGGGCAAAAATATCCCCAGGGGGTTTTGCTTCCCCATCCCATTGGAATTGCTTCAGCTGCCAGTCTTGCCATCTTCAGGGTGTCTTCAAGCTAAAAATACCTGGTGCACTTCCAACCTGACACCCATTAGCCCCCAGCAATGGGACTGACAGGTGCTCACGAGCTGCCGCCATTTAAATGAGAACTCCACAAACAAAATGAATGTGATTTCAGATTTCTCACTGTGTGGCACTTGAAACTCCCCACGGTGGGCAGGGAAATGCTTTCAAAGCAACTGGGAAGTCAATGCCAAGAGAACAAATGTCCCGCAGGGTGGGGTGTGCTGCTGGATGGATGGTGCTGGGCTGTCCTCCAATGCAGGGCTTTGATTTATTGGTGTTTCCTAACTCTGACAGCTGGCTCCGTTCTGTGCACAGGAGTCTCTGGACCATCACAGTGAGCAAAAAGCATTGCACGATAGTCTCCCAGTAGCAAAATGAGGGTGATTCGGGGAAATGTCATGTCCCCAGTCCTCAAAGTTGTCATTGCAGTGTCCTCACACCCCAAGGAACCTGTTACAACAGGTCCATTGCACTTTTGTGCTGGAAGAGACTCCTCTGACACTGCTTAGGTGGCTGCTGGGGGAGGTAAAATCCTGGGGAATAAGTGTGGTCCATTAATTGAACCTGCTCCATCTGCAGAAGGCTTGGGGACACCAGGCTGTCTGTAGTGGCTGGTGTGGGTGAGACAAATCCATTCTACCCAGAGCACTGGCAGCCACCCACCAGAATTTTTCCTGAAAAATAGGAGTCTTTAAAATCCGTGCTGCCAGACAGAGGAGCAGGCTGTAGAAAGCAGCAAGTGCAGTATAGCTCACTGTGAAATGATGTTTCCACCAGTTTCCTTTTCATGGTCATTCCTGTTGTCACACACTTAATACGGTAACAACTGCTGACAACGAGAGAATGCTCTGCGTTCACAAAATACTGTATTTTGCTTGGCTTTTACCTTATTAGCAGATAGATATCTTATAAATTGCCCAGAGTAGCTGTAAATGCCCTGAGGGTTCATTTGCCCCAGTTCTGGCCAGCTCTGCCTGGGCTAATAGACCTCCTAGACCCCAGCCGAGGAATACCATGAGCCCAGGACTGGGGAATAAGCTACAGATGAGACTCAGCAAATCATGAATCTGCCGTCATGCACTTGCCCCTGTGAGAGCTCCACAGGACCGGGAGAGTGATGGATCCATAACCGGTGTGAACAGAGGCACTTTGGTTCCAGGCATTGTAATTTAGACAACTCAGTTGTCACCATAGATAACAAGGAGGATGGCATACAGTGGATGAGCATCTGCAAAGGTGAAATTACCAGATTCTGAAAAGCTTTTTCATCCTGTAGAGAAAAGACATAGCATGACATCAAATGTTTTGAAGGCAGGCCTTTTAGTAGAGTTTGAAGGCATTACCCGTTATCACCAGTGACTTTGCCAGGTCTCACAGCAACCTGTAAAGAAACCTGCTGACCCCAGAGAGCCCCAGGAGTTTTGCTGGACTGTTGTAGGGGCCTGGGTGAGGACTCTCTGACTGCAGTCGTGCGGTCTCACCCCCTTTTGCTGTTGTCTAGCAGAAGCTAGCAGTGGTCTTGGCAGCAGTTTCATGCCATGCACTATGGGTTTGTAGTGGGGGCAAGCTTCCACTCCCTTCTCCATGGTCATCACAAGGTCAATTAAAAGAACTAATGATCCCTTGTAAGGTCGAGCATCCAGGAGTACCTCAGTGGGATGAACATTTTGCCAGACTTGAGGTAAGTGACCTGAAAACTATTGCCAAAAAATTTATGTCACCCTCAGCCAGATAGAAGTTGCTGCACACTCTGCATCAGAAGCAACACGTGTTACCTGGTCCCAAATGTCACCACAGAGGGAGGTAAGAAAAGCCCCAAGGTCCAGACTGCTGCTGCCACCTGGATGCCCAGTTGTCAGTCCATCCCTTGAGGTGAACGCCATAGTCACCAAGATGGGCAGAGATGACTTGAAGTTTGAGTAGGGAAACTGGAACGGGTGGGACCAGGTATCTTGACTTGGTTTTCTTCTCTGCTTTGCTTTGACTCACTGAGAAACCCCATCTGGCTTTTCTGAACTGCAGCGTTACTCACCTTACACTTTATGCTTTCCTGGGGATCAGTAATAAACATCTCTTCAGTCGATAATGAAACAGCAAGGAAAATTAGCAATGCTGCTATGACAGGCTTAAAGCCAGTAAATCTCAGAGAAATGTCATGGCACTCACATAGGGTTCAGATAACTGCTGGGACTGATGCCCACCTCTCCTTTCTTCACCCTTACTTCAACCTGTTTTCCCTGTGAGTGATGTTTCTCCCTCTAAATTCAAGGTTTTCACAGGGGTGGATGGCTCCTCCATCTATTTCTCACCCTAAGGAGACATTTGGCGAAGTTTTAAAATCATCCAAGTATTTGGTTTCAGCTGCTTTGAGGTGAAACCTCAGCTGCTTTGAGGTGATTTTCTGTTTCAACAGATATTTCAGTGCCAATAGATAATGAAGTTAAAATAAAACAATTATTTAGATGTAAAAATGGTCCAAGGCAAATCAACAAAAGGGATGGAGCTTAAAGCTTAAAACTGAGAGCAGGAGAAATCTCTGGGAGGTGGAGGGAGCCACAGCAAGGCAGACCCAGCTGGCTTTGGGATGACTCAGCTTCGGGGAGATAATTGCACTCCCCAAATATCGAAGGATGTTGGTGCCAAGGAAAGAAGTATTTATGGTGGAAGAGAGTTCAAAGGAAGCAGGGTTGAGCCGGGTGGGTGAAAACAGAGGTGGGATGATCCAGGCTGAGCACTAAGAGAAAGGATCAGCCTATGAAATTAGCCCACTGCTTGCAGAAGAGATAGAAACGCCATCATTTGGGATGCTCAGAATTACACCGAACAAGGTCTGAATGAATTTCCTCCAGGGAGCAATCATGCACCAGAGACAGATCTCTCCTGCCTCCCCACCTCTGCCTTTCACTACGTTTTCTCATATAACTGCAGGTGTCAGTACAGAAATTATTAGACCCATTTCCCCAGTGGCTGTGTGCTGCCTCCCCTCCATCAGAGATGAAATGGCCCTGCCAGATGGGGGGATTTGTTTTCCCAGTGCTGTTTGACCTCTAGCAGAAGGGAAATGCAATGTTCAACCCCTACATTGCAGCAGGGCCCAGGGGCACCATTGCCACCATGCTGTCACTGACCGCAACCAACCCTAACCCCAAGTGCTTGAGGACAAATAAACATCCTTCCCCCAGCACCAGGGGTAATATCAGGGGAATGGAGAACAAAAGAGAAGGAGAGTAAAGGGAGAGCCAGAGCTCCCACAGCAAGATGCCTCTCAAGAGCCAGAAAGCAAATCCAAAGGCTTTTCCCAGAACAGCTTGAGGATTAAATCATCCATCCTGGGGTGGGCAGCGTGAAGGCTGGCAGCAGCTGGGCACCACCAGGTGTGAAAAATCTTTGTAGAGGGAAAGCCTCAGCATCCAAAGAGAGCCTGAGCTCTTGACTGATGTGTCTGCAGCAGAGGAGAAGGTGCCCTTTGTGTTCACTGCCAGCTTTCCTCCAGGAAGGGCAGCAGAAGGGAGAAAATCTTCACCACAATGCTGCTGAGACGGACAGAGGTCAGACTGCTCCCACGTCAATCTGGGGCCACAGTCCCTCTCCCCACTCTGGCTAGGGATTGCTACTGGTATGTGTCCTGGGGAGAAGACACCGTCCTCATCCCTGTCATATAGAGGAGGAATGGAGATGTAGGAGAAGGGACTTGGCTGCACTCATCCAGCTCTTCTCGAGCAGAGATGTAAAACCAGGCTTTCCAGCTCTGAGCAAATAACTACAGACCCAACATCCCACTCTGTTTGCCAACTACTATGGTTTTGTTTGCTTTCGCTTTCAGAGAAAAGCTAAATTACCCCTAATTACAATTCAGATTAGAGGAATTATGGGTTCTTCAGCCATCAGCATGGGGAAAATCAGCTGGAAAGGAAAAGGTGTTATCAGCTATGTCCAGGGCTTCAGATCGATTTTCTCACCATGTTCCAGAATACTCTGACTTCAGGGTGAGACCAAGTGAGGAGAAATCCTCATCCCAGAAGAGTAATTGTTTTCTTTAAAAAGGTATAAAGCTGCTGGAAAAGAGACTTAAATTTAAAGTGACCATTTAGCCATAACTGCAACTTTGCTAGCAATTTGCTGTGATGTGGAATGACTCAGAAACACAAAACTAAGGGGAAAATTTCTTCCTTTGTTCAAGGGGAAAGAGAGATGTATCCTTCTCTAAAATAGAACTGAAAGCTCTGCAGTATTGGGTTGTATTCAGAACAAAAGCCGCAGAGAAAATAATCCTTAGTACCTGGTCCCAATCCTATCATTGCCTCCCTGTAACTGGTAATACTTAGCCCCGTTATTCGGAACAGAGGGGTGTAAAATGCAATGTGTAAATCAATAAAACAGACAAATTTTCAGACAAATCAAGACTGAAAGTCACCTGCATGCTGTTATTTTCCTGCATCTACTAATGTTTCAAGCCACCGCTTTCACAGCTGGGCAGAAGGTGCTGCACCCCATAGCAAGGAGAGCATGTGGGGCCTGTGGGGTCCGTGTGAGGAGGGCAGAAGGGTAAATCTCAAGACTAGATGGGGCCCTTGGAGACAATGGGACTCAAAAAGCATCTCCCAGCCGCTCTTCTGTCTGTTCCTTCTCTCCTGCTCCCCGAGCCCCACACGCCAGACCCTGTAGCCATGGGCTGAAATTTCAGCAGAGCCTTGTAGTCATGCATAAGATAAGAGGTTTCCTCCCAAATGTTCCTCTACTCTCTGTAACCCAGTTACTCTGGTAAAGACTCATCAGAGCAATAAGTAGTGAAGATCTCATTAAGTACCACCTATGAACACTGGGGACACTGCTCCTGCACCTCCACAAGAGCCTCTTTTGGCAGCCGGCACGCGTCTGAAACCTGATTTCACCAGCTAAGTATGCCCCAAGGAGAATGCTCCACTCATTTGTACTTGGCAGACAGCGACATTCATGGTCATCATAAAAAAATAAAAATAAAAAATAAATCACTGAGGAGTTAAAAGATTTTCTGTGAAGAGCAGGAATGAGACAACTCTGCCCTGGGATACCCAGGGGCCACCACAGCAGGATTGGCTGCTGTGGCTGTCCCCTCCCAGCAGTGAATAAGACTCATATCTTATAAGATGTGTTCTTATAGGGGATCTTATAAGATCCCACATCTGCAGGCAAGGAGGGAGACAGGTTGCCCAGCTAATTAGCCGTGGGGTGCTAATGACACTTAGAGCATTTACAAGCAGCCCCTGCAGCATGCTAGGGCAGCAGGAGACCCTGACATGCTGGAGGCGATATCTCTGGGCTGGTTTGCACTGGTAGGAGTGAGAGCAGGACTCAGGCACAGGGAATTGCTTTGGGTCTTCCAGTATGAGGTCTGTGCTTTTGATTCGTATTTGGCTGGCTGTGTCCATGAAGAAAACCTGCTGTCATTCTCAACCAGTGAGAGCAGATGTGGCCTTGGGTGGACACGCAGGGGTGGAAATTGGGGATCTCCATCCTTGCAACCCACTAGCACAACACCAGGGCAAAGCTGGGCAAAGCTCAGAGCTGAAAACTCAGGAAGAATCTGCCCCAAAAGAAACGGAAATGCAAAGTTGCTGCCGCTCCTGGGATGTGAGATCCCCACACAGAGAAATTTCTTTTCATTTGGTCAAAACCTTCCACTTTGACTGTTATCAAAGCATCTCATTCTGCCTCGCCTTCTCCCTAGCAGTGATGGGTCACCCTGGATATCTCAGCAGGAAATTTCTAAAGGAAACGTCTTTCAGAGTAAGCCTTTGTGATAAGAACATATCCACCTTATCTAAACGCCTCATTCCCTCTTATATTCTTAAACAAAATCTGCCCAGATGTGCACTGTGGATCTGTACCAAGCTCACTGCCTCACCGTTCACTGGTTCACCCCAGCCCTGCGAGGCCAGGAGAGGAAGCCAGGTATTTGCTACCCTCTGCTGTCCTCCTCCTGCTATTTCACCTCCCTCTGGCAGAGGCCGATGCAACTTTCCTTTATGTCCCTATGTCACCTGCCAGGGAGAAACCTCCATCCTTCCCATCAGAAGTCACTGAGCCTTTCCAGGTACCTTTGGGCTGAACCCGCTGCCCACCCCAGCCACCTGCTCCCCAGACCACGCAGACCTTTTTACCTAAACACTCTACACACACAGTAGCTGCATTTCACTCCATCTCCCAGCCTTTGCACCCTGCCCTTTCTGCTTTCCAGACGGTCCCTCTTCTCCTAACACTGTGCATTGCTCACCAATTGGAAAAAGCTCACGGCAGAGCCGTGCCAAGCACCGAAAACCCTCCTGCAGGTCTCAGAGAACAGTCTGGCACCACCAGGGTTAATTCCGAGGTGGTATCAGTGCAGCTCCTGCCTTTAATAACAACCCTTGACCCTTCACAGAAGAAAACAAGCTAAGAGAGGAATGCCAGCCTTGTTGCTTTGGTGCCCACGTTGAATATTTATCACCACAAACCTCATTTATCACAGGAAGAGAGACGGGGGCATAATTCCTGCCTAACGAGCCATGTTCAGCTGACTCCAGCTAGGATCTGAAGTGTGGGGTTCCTTTCTCAGGACCTGGCTGTCCACCACAGCTGCCAGGCTGTGCCAGTCTCCTCCTTAAAGATGAGCACCACTGCCTGTCCCAGGGGCTTGGGACTTCACAGGGAGGTAAATGTGACCCTGTAATGAGGACACTACTTGTTGCCTATGATAATGAGTGTCACTGTTTTTAGCAGAGAGCATTCCTGGAGCAGAAGACTCACCAAGTCATCAGGTCTGGTCTGAAATCAAGTCACAGAGCAGCTGTGGTGCTGTCTAGGTGGTGCTCCAGGACATTGGGATCCCAAACCACCACTTTAGGATGCATCCCGAAAGTTCCACCTCTGACTTCCATAGACACTCAAGGGCTGCAGAAAGCATCCTTCATGCTAAACAGCATAGTGGGATCAGGGTCTGATGGACTGGAACCAGCCAAGGTCCTAAAACTCTTGTTCCTATCATAGTGATAGTTCCCTGGATGCCCCTGGGGAGTCCCCAGGGCAACAAGGCACTGTCCCATTAAGCCACAGCTGGTGACTATTTTGGAGTACAATCTCCACCCAAGTAAAGTTGGGCACCTCTTGTTGTGTGTCTGGACTTAGATGTAGACAGCTTCAGTCAGTTTTAACTTCATTTCTGGCAGTCCAGGTCTCCCTAGTCAAGCACAGCTAATTTTAGGGGACCAATGTGAAGACAAAGAGACTGCAAGGTCCTGCGAGATCTGCCAGCAGGGGTCAGAGAGTGACAGCAGGAAGAGTGCCAGAGGCAGAAGGTGGGTCTGTGCTTGTATGGCACAACAGGATGCTCCTCCATCCCTGGGCACTGCCTCTGTTTATATAAAACAAGGACAAATTAAACTTCCTTGAGGCAAAACACCCACAAATCCCAGATCCTTTCCTTTCTGCCATGTAAGATTGGAGGAACTACTGAGACTCTCCTGTATCTATTCTTATTTATAAATGGAGTTTTTATGTGACTGCACCACTCTTTTGGAGGGAGGAGAGGTTAATTCTGAGTCAGAACAACGCTGGGAATGACCTTCTATGAGCCCATGGAAGCAGCTGCTCTGCTCTCTCTCTCCAAGATAAGCAAATGAGTAACAAATGCTACAAGATGGTGAGAAAGAGAATCTGTATTCATGGCATTTTGCTATGGATGACCCAGGCTCAGCTTCATCCACAAGCCTGAATTTTGCATTTCAAGCAGGGAGCCAAGCTCTTTGCTATGTAAGAGGGGTGCCCCATCTCCTGGAGCTGCAACACATGCTCAGTGACTGTTAACCACATTTTCTGAGAACTCACAAACAAATCTCTTAATGAGCAGATGAATTAAAAATAAATAAATAAATAAATAAATAAATAAATAAACAAAAGGAAATTTCAAGTGTCACACCTGCCTCAGATCATACATATTATTAGCCTGGTTTCCTCAGGAAATGAGATCCGTGGAATAATTCAGAGCCTGGCCTGGCCGGTTGCCCTCTTCGTAATAACTCCTGAACACAAGTTTCGCTGCAGTTAGGCAGAGTGCAGATCTCAGAGATACTGTCAAGCTCCTACATGTTTAGTAAGGAGAGGTGATGGGAGAGAGAAGCCGCAGCTGTGTGGCGCCTCAGCCTTCCCCAGGCAGGAGGGAATGTGCGGCCCTGCATCATAAATCGAGAGGGAGCTTGGTTTGTTCTGCTGCTTGCGCAAGTACATGTTCCTATCCCAAGGGATTTCAGGACAGACTTTGTTTATTTATGCTAAAACTGTCAGAGAAACTTGAGATCTGGTACGTAGGGGGATTTTTTTTTTCTTTTAAAATAAACACTAGAGTCATTCATCCTATTATTCACTAGGGTGAAAAATTCTCCATCGGCACAGCCTGGAAATGAGCAGCTTCCAGAGATGCTTGCTCGGCCCTGCCCTTCCCTTCAGCTCTGGGTCTGACCCCACCCCTCCCAGCCACAGGGCTGGGAAGGATAAGGATTTTCTCATGATTTTCTCATGATTTCATAATTTCAGGAGGAGCCACCTTCACTTCTGACAATGTTCCCCAAGAATAATTATCAGCGCTTTCTACTTTAAATTGTTGCTGCCTTTAAATTTTGAGTGTTCCATATTTCTGCTGTACTTTAGCTGAAGTAGTAGGTGTTTTCTGATTTATTTTATTTTTTTTAATTCTTGCCATTTTATCAAGTATACTTTTTTTTTTCACAAGCCAGTAGGATGTGCTCCCTCCCTCACCCCTCGCCTACAGAAACCCTGGTACAAGTGAGAAGGAGATTTTAGCTTTACTCTTTCTGTCTGTCCTTATCTTTTAACTGCACACTTTTAGTTCTCAGGAGACAATCATAGGAAACTAAATCTCCTTTCCAGGACAAACAGGAACATTAGGAAAACACACCCCTTTTAAGAGATTCAGATATAAACCAGGAGATTGCCTTGAGTTATGGCACAAACTCCAATCTAGGCTGTCTGGGTTTTCCTTGCCTCTTGCTTTTCTAGGATTTCCACCAAAAAGAAGCTTTGCATAGCACTCTCATCTTCTACCTCCTCTTCTTCGTCACCACATCCCTGCAAGCCCATGTCCCTTCTACTAGGATATCTCCAGCTGTATTTCCTCCAGTGTGCCCTGCCCCGTGATGGTCCCTGTGTTTCCCACAAAGCCCCCAAAAAAATGAGTGTGACCAAGCTGGGCAGCAGCCACGACGCTGCCCTGCCTGTGAACCATCACTAAGGTGACGGGGGGAGGAAGCAGCAGATTCCTCATTGCCATGGTAACTGGATGCTCCACACTGCGCAGCGGGGCAGGATGCTCCACACTCCACGCTTCTGGGTGGACCCTGGGGCACCTGGGTTGCTGGGGGCTGTGGGGATGCTGACCTTGGTGCTTTGTAGCTGCTCAGGTAAACAACCAGTGTGGAGGTGGATATATTCTCCTTGGAGGGCCAACGGAAGCCCTGGAGAGCAGAAGAGAGTGAGGTGAGAGCCCCCCAAGCTGAACTTGAGCCCCTCTGCTTCCCATTTAGGGCAGCCAGCGTCCGTCCCTGGGCACCTTCCCACCAGCCCCAGCCAGGAGCACAAAGCAGGTGAGATCCACAGAGCTCTCCTTCGGGACCTCCCTGACCCTTCGGGAGTCTCCTTCCTGCTTGAAGCAGTCACACCACCCAGCCCGTGTCCAGGCACAGATGAGAGGAGCCTCTCTCCATCGCCTGCTCTGCCAACAACCTGGGCAGGGGATGTGGCTTCCCAGCTGCAGCCAGCACAAGCGGAGATGGCCCAGCCTGTCTCCATCATCTCCACCAGCTCCGCTCACTGTGATCTCATTTGCTGCCTCTTATTCCTCCAGCTCCTGGCATTTTCTCTGCTCTAAGCCCCTGAACATACTCAGATCTCCCTCCAGGATGGTCCCCTGTGGGGTTGGGTCCATTCAGATCCCACAGAAGTTCCCAGTGACTTTCAAACCCTCCTCTCTTCTCAGCCCCAGCTCTGCTTCTTCCCAATGCCCTGAAATTCTTGAAATGTGCCCCAGCTCTCATCTATCTTTCTCTGGCCTAGGCCTTGTCTTCATCCACATGGACAGCAGCCTGTATTCACTGCCCTGCAGCCCAAAGGAGATGGAGGTGGCTGATCCCACCTACCGCTGGATGCGGGAAAAGGCAGGTAAGGTCCTGGAGCAAGCAGCTGCAAATGGGCTCTGCTACCAAAGGGCAAGAGCTGGGTAGGAGGGGAAATGGCCATGCAAGGAAGGAGAAGGTCTGTGGAGCAGGTGAGGGATAAGTCAGGACTGAGACCTCATGAGATTGCATGTGTTGGGGTCCTGAACTGCAAACAGGTTATGGGGTAACGCTGTGTGGTGTAATACCTACCCCATTTTGTGTCCTGCTAAGGGCTGAGAGGTTTTGTTAAGAAGGTTTTGGGGCATTTGGATGGTTCTTTTGTATACAGGGACATCTCTAGTAGAGGAGAGGGTACTGGGGAGTGTTAATTTCTTCTTCCCTGCCCCTCAATACCTTATCAGAGAAGGAAAGGGAAGATCAGCTTTGGGAGTCCTTGTAGTGTCTCAGCAGCGGTTTGAGGAGACCAAGTCTGGGACAGTCCAGGAGAGCAGGGCACAGTCACCTGGGGACTGGGACAGCTCAGCACAGACCCTGGAGACCACCCTCAACCTATCCATCTCCTGCAATAGACCCCCAGTCATTCTTGGTCACTGAAGAGGGACATCTCCTGTTCCAGCACTTCCAAGCCAGTGACAGTGGGAACTACTCCTGCACCATATCCTACATGGACCACGGGCTCCCTGTGTTACAAACTTTTCACTACAGTATTTTTGGTGAGTCCAAACCCATGCTGACAAGCAGGGGAAGGTGACCAAATGAAGGCAGGAAGGCTGGAGGGGCCATGGCAGTAGAGGAGGGGTTGTCCATCCTTGCTCCCTCTTGGCAAGGAGGAAGAACCAGGTGCCTTTTAGGGTTTTCTCTCATAGGCTACCACATGCCTGGAGGCCTGGAGATTTTGCTGCTCTTCCAGAGCAAGCTCTGTGAGGATGAATGGACCAAAAGGTTCCTGTGGGATCTACACGAGAGGCTGAAGCAGCTGGAGACTGAGCAGCACTGCAAGCTCCAGTTCACCACCAGCTCCTGCTTCCCCTCACTCAACAACCCTTCGGACGAGTTCATCATCCAAGTAGAGCTAGAAGGTAAACAAGCATCAGGGCTTCCCTTGGAAGGCAGTGGTGGCTAATGGTTAGTTTTTAGGGGGGCTTTGCCAGTCTCCTGCTGGAGCTGAAGCCACCTGAGCTGTGCTGGTGGCTCTCCATATCCTAGTGTCCTTCTTCGGGCCCAAATGGGATGAGCACTGCAAATCCCAGAACGTGGAGATAGTCACAGACTGCTACCGCAAAACTATCCAGCACAATCTCGAACAGGTGAGCCCTGAGTCAGCATAACTGAGCTCTCAGAAGACATTTTCTCTACAACTAGGGCTCAGAACCCCTCTTGGGCCCTGACATTGCCCTCCCCAGGTCCGGCTTGCCCTCAACAAGTTCTTTAAGGAGCACAAGTCCTTCCACGTCACTGGGGCTGGTATCTCTGGCATCATCTTCACCAACGAGTTTATCAGCTTCATGGAGATCAAGCATTGCAACATGGGCTACGGGCAGACCAAGCAGCTGCAGAGATGTCTCGACTGTTGCAGTGAGCCAAGCATCCACCACCTTTTGCTTCCCCTTCCACTTTCCATTTCTGCTTGCCTCTTCCCCTTCCCACGCGAGGCTCTGTGTCTCTGGGACCTTGCTGCTCTCCCCCTGCACACTGGGAACGTGGTGGAAGGGGTCATTCTGAGCCCCTAAGCCTCAGGGCTCAGTTTCCCTGACCCTTGGTTGAATACAACTTTACCAAGCAGCTGGTGCTGCTGCTCAGAAAGGCCTTTCTGCCTGTTCTCCCCTCAGTCGTGTGCCCACCTGGGACCTTCAGCCCTCCGAAGAGCCTGCAGTGTTCCTCGTGCCCTATTGGGACCTACAGCATGACCTACGGGGTGACGTTTTGCACTCCCTGCAAGGACGACATGATCACCCAGGTGCCAGGTGCCAGCTCCATGTCAGAGTGTGTCACAGAAAGGACCGATCAAGGTACAGCATCACCTGCCACTGGAGCAGGGCAGGGAGGGGACCGGGTGGCTCCTAACAGGGGACAGGCACTGCAGTGGGCCCTGGAGCAGCTGCCCCACATATTCTGGCACAGTTCCACACACCTCAGGGGTCCCTTTGGAGACAGATGGCTCTTGTCTCATCCATCATTATCCCTGAAGAGATCAAAGCTTCCCTGCTGCTTCACTCACCAGCCACTGAGCAAACTGATCTCTCTCTCTCCACCTTGGTGTCCCCAGTTTGCCTTGAGCTCAGCAGCTTCACTGCTAGGAATAACATAGGTCCCACCAGGGACCTACAGGATTTTCTCCAGTGTCTGTAGCAGTGGGACTTGTCCCTTTGAGGCAATGCCACCCGTTTCTCTCTCCTCAGCTGTCTCCATAATACACAGGATCCCGCTCCTGCTCCTTATCATCCTGCCACCGCTACTAGCCATCAACTTTCTCTTCATCCTGTAAGTCTGAGCTCTTTCTCTCAACATGGGACATTTTGGGGTCACTCTGCAGGTGTGTTGGCTCCCTCAACTCAACATTACTCCTTGGAACAGGAGATGGAGACCCTGGGCTCATCACTGTCACACCAGCAGGAGGCAGCATGCCAGAATAGGGGTGCAGGACACCAATATAGGGGATAAACCTTTGCAATAGTATACACAACCCTATAGGGAGCTGCTGAGTATGGCCCTGGGGAATCCTAGCCCTGAGGGCTGGCGCTAGGTGGCTGCAGGGTTCTGGTGCTGCTTCCTGGCACTGAGTTCCCACTTTTCACTATGGGAAAATTGTTCCCACTTTTCACTATTTTTCACTTTTTTCTGTCTTTTTGTAGCAGCTCTTGCTACTGGTTCCAACAAGAGTACTGGATGTCATCTCCAGTGGCTTCCAAGAAGGCAGGAATCTCCAGGGTGACGGAGATGGTGACCAAGTTCTTTAGGAACCCCAGGGAGGGCCCCAAGCCTGGCTCTCCTGCTGCAGATGACAACGACACCAGCCTTCTGAACACCAGCCAACTGGACACCAGCACATCTCAGGGGAGCGACGAGGAACACACGCATAGAGCACCCTCCCCTGCCAGGACCCCGAACTTCGCTGCTCTGACTGACGAGGGCCCTGCTGTGCTGGAACTGGAGGACAGCAGGAACACTCCTTGAGATTCCCTCTACATGCACAAGCCAACAGCATCGAGGGAGAGCATTCCTACAGCCACCACTGTCCATTTTGTGCATGTCCCCAGCCACCCCACACAGGCCAAAGTATCCAGCAATGGAGAACAGGGACATGTCTCCCCTCTCTAAATTTGTCTTCCCAAATAGCTTTGACTACAACTATTGCTTTTGCTATAAAGTTCAGCTTCTGTTAGCATCTCTCTGCAACACTGGATACCCCAGACACAGAGTGACATGGAGGTTATAAGGGGGAAAGAACCTATCACACAAATTGATCAATTGCTTGTCTTTACTCATGGAAAACATCATTTCCCAGGCAGGGAGTCAGTCTTGCACTAAGGACTGACTCAGTTTCCCTTCTTTACCTTTTTATACCCTGGAAAAAGCCACACCATTTGTTGGGATCAAGGTTATATAGGACAGGGCAGGAGAAAGCTCAGCCTCATATCTCTCCATTTTCAAAACCAACCTTGCCATGCAAGCAACATAAGGTTTTCGGGAGGATTTCCAGCTTTGTGATCTCAAGGAAGAGATTATCACCCATAGCTGAAACTTCACTAAACTCGGCGGCTACTGGAGGCTCCAGGAGAGGGCAGCAATGCAGTGCGAGAGGCACCGCTCCAGCACGGAGCAGCCAGGGCGGGCAAGGGGTGATTTTGTAGCAGAAACGAGCTCTGGATCCAAAATCCAAGTAAGTGAATGGGCTGGCTCTGCTGCCTGGAGTAGAAGAAAAAAAGCTCAGAGCAGAGCATGGGTTCAGCTCCAGGTCTCGTGTTTAGTACAGCAGTTTCAGGGGCACTAGGCTGTCCCAAGAAACTTCTTTTTGCAGAAAGCGTGGGCTGGAAGCTGTTGGCTGAGGCCCATTGCCAGCAGCCCAGCGTTGGCCAGCACAAGGGTGGGGGTGCCAGAAACTGCCTTCAAGCTGAGAACAGGGAGAAAAGCACCGTGGAGGAGAGGTAGAGTAGGGCACAGGTGTATGTGATGCCTGAGGGGCGGAGGCTGGCACTGTTCGGGTGGGAGGTGCAGGCAGGAGATGCCACTGGCTGGGTATAAAGCTCCATGGTGCTCCTCTAGCCCTTTCCCAGCATCAGGGACCTTCTATGGGACTGCAGCAGGTGACTGAATGCAGCTTTGGCATCAGCAAGCTGAAGGTAGGGAAAAGCCAGTGGTGAGAGTGATGGGTTTTAGGCTCTGAAACAGGGAGAGGGATAACCTGGAGTAAAGCTAGAGGAGATGGTGGGAACAGGCAGGTTCTGGAACCATCACCTTTGAGCTACTTCACCAGCTGGAGGTGTTGGGGGCAGGTTGTGTAAGGCCTCCTGAGGCCTGGGGAACAGGGAATACTGGAGCTCTCTCCTTCTGCTGCACAGTCTGGACATGTTCAACCACTGCAGTCTTTCTCTGCTTCTCCCCTCTGCAAAACCCTAAAAGAACTTGCAACCCCCCTTTTGAATGAGCCTACAAGGCTGCAGTCCAAACCACAATCAAGCTAACAAGGCAAAACTAATGCCCACCCACAGAGACATCCAGCAACATGTAAAGAGGTTGCTGACTTGGCAAGGTCTAGGATGAGGAGGCAGCAGCAGCTGCTGCCCAACTTAGCTCTGCAGCCCAGCTTGGAGCGAATAAATTCCCTCTGACTAATCTTGAGAGGAGCGTAATTAGTGGGTCTGGAGGTGGGAGTCATGGTTGAGCCCTGTCCTGGGCTGTGTGGGCTGTGCTGTGAATGGAGGGGAGTGAGAAGCTTGCTCAGTATGGGCTGACACTGTAATTGAGAGCAGAAAGCATCGGAGCAAAATTCCCCATGCCCTGGTCAGGTTCCTCCAGCGGGGCTCAATAAACCCCCTATGGAGGGGATGCTCTGCCCTGGAGCTGATCAAAAATCCCTTTCAGTTCATTGCCTTTTCTGAATTCCTGCAACATATCAGGGTTTAATATCCCACTGCCTTCCTGGTACTGCTTCACAGGAGCATAGAAAACAGGCTGCTCCTGCTCTGGGTGTAGGACAGAAGTCTGTTGGCACCTACGGTGCTTTCAGCATCTGGGGATGTTTGTGTCAGCACACATTCAGGTGCTTCCCTGGACTGGGATCTAAGACCAAGGTCTTAGTTTCTGGAAAACCAAAGGGATTGTTGGCGTGGGGTGGTAAGGCAGTAAGTGGCAGCAATGCAATCATTTGTAATCATCTGCCCACACTGCTATTTAACCAGACTGAGATAACTAATTGATGCTTATGTTTGCAAGCAATATCTTGAAAATATTCCTATTTGTGTTAGATCTCAGTTTTGCTGGATCCAAAAAGGTCTTGTGTTGAATCAGGGCAATTCTGTGCATGTACGAGAAGCTTTTCAGAAGTATGTTTGGAACTGAAATTTCATCTTCCAAAGGTTCTTCACTATTTCCCAAAGTTAAATAAATAAATCTGGTCCAGAATGTATTTTCTGGCAAAAAGTCACAGATTTCAAGAATGCTGATCAACTCTATGGGATTTTTGGCCAGAATAAAAGCTTACTTTTTTTTTTTTTTAAAAAAAAAAAAAAGATAAATGAAAAGACCAACTTCAGATGGGAAATCCAAAACATCTCAACATGAGATATCCAGGTCTGTTTTACATCTGGGGAGGTGTTTTTCTCTGAAAATGAGAACCTAGTGAAACTTTACCTATGTTTGTAAAAATTTGTGGAGGTCACAGTCTGCCCTACTCAGCCTGGGGGAAATCCTGAGCAAAGCTGCTGCCTAGTTCTGGAGGATGAATCCATACCAGGAGAGGTTGATTCTTCCCAGGAAATTCAGAATTTGTGTTCTCTAAGAAAGCTGCAAAGCACCCTTCCTTGCACGTCCCTCTTCCCTCATCCTCCTTGCCACTGTCAGCAGCTGGGAAGCCCAAAATGCCTGCAGGCCTTGTGTATTTTGGGATGACCCTGCAGGGCCAGGGGCTCTGCTCTCAGACCATTGCCCCCCCCCCACCCCCCCCCTTGCCCTCATGCAGACCCACTGGAATCCAGGCTCAAACCAGCAAAGTGGGCACTTGGAAGTAAAGCTGGGTCAATAGGATTGAAACTCAAAGCAGTGTTCCTAGCAGGTTTTATTTTGTTCAGTTTTTACTTCCTATGATCCCACACAACTGGGCAAGGGGAGCCAGGGGGAGCAGAGCAGTGCAGGATCGGGCCCTCGGCTGCATGTCAGTATCCATGACAACCTCTCGTTCCTCCTTGCTTGCAGTGATCGCTGAAGCTCCCCTGTGCCAGAGCACCCCTCACCAGGATGCAGCCCCTTGCTGGGGGCCGAAGGAGCAAGGTGCACATAGTGAGATCATGGTGCAAAGGGAAAATCTCCACAGCTGCCCTGCAAGCACAGCATGGCCCTGCAGTGTAGCAGGAGCATCCCTGGTTCTGAACAGCATCAGCCTCACCATGAAACCCCCCAGGGAAGGCTGCCCTCACATGCTGGCTCTGTTGTTCCCCACCACCCATCCCTGCAGGCTTACGGGCTGGTTGGTTTTAATGACATGGGGTAATTTCCTCTGCACAAAGGGAGTGAGTGGCATCCTTTGAAGCCTGGCTCCCTTCCCCAGTCAGCACCAGCAGGACCACCAGTGCGATGGCTCATTAGGCAGCCCTGCCACACACAGGATGCATCCTGGGGGTGCTGCGCATCAGCTCTGGTAATGAGGCAAATCACAACCCTTTGAGGCAGCCAGTCATGCCAATGGGGCCAAGCCTGCTGAGCAGCATTAGAGCCCCTAGCTGGCTCACAGCCCCCCTCCCCTGGGATAGGATGTGTTTAAAGGCAGAAAAAAATGAGGTATGGCTTTTGGCTGGTTTGGGTTGCTGCTTGGAGAAGCAAAGGTGGGAGGAAGAAAGAGCAGTCAGGCTTTGGTGTCTGCAGCCACTGGTGATGAGCTCGCTGTGCACCCAAGAGGAAGGGATTTTTGCTGTCCTTGCTGCTGGGGTGGAGGAGGTTGCAGTATTGGAATGCTCCCACCACCTGCATCCATGCTCCAGTGTTTCTGGCAGCAATTGGCTGAGATACCCCAAGGCTGGGACACCAGCACTTGTGGATGGGTCACCTCCACCCACAGGTGCTCCTCCTGCCGCCTGGTACTGGAGGACAGCCTCCTGCTTGGCCTGGGGCAGCAATTCAGGACAGCAGCCTCCAGAGGTGCTCTCCAGTGCCTTTAAAACTCACTGAGGCCACCTGCAGCTGAGCAAGGTCCTGAAACAGGTCTCCAGTGGGTCATACTCTATCTGTCCTCCTCCAGACACCTCTAGAGGAGATGGGAGCCCCTCCAGGCTCCTGGGATGGCAGGGTTATGCCATGGGATTTTCCTCCTCTCCCAAGAGGTTGCTGCAAGGCATCCATCTGCCTTAGTATGCCAGGATGGCTATGGTGGAGGTGGAAGCAAGAGGAGGAATTTCCTCTAAGGAGGAGCTCTGCCTTCTTTGTGCTCATTTTCTCTCCTTCTCTTCCACAGGCTTTGCTGCTGCTTTGCTGCTGATGGCTCCAAAATGCAGCCCCCCCATCCCCAGCAGCGTGTTACACCAGGTGAACATGGCCAGGTTGGTCTGCCAGGTGCTGGCACACCTCCTCCCTGTGCTTCATCCAGGTCTCCTCTCCTCACCCTGCTGTTCTTTATCCACATCTACCTCCTCCTTTTTTCTCCTGCTCCTATTTCCTGTCTTTTCTCCCCTTGGCTCCTCAATACGTAGGTGTTCTTGCCTGTGTCTACATTTCAGACATAAACATTAAAACATTTAATAAAAATTTAAAAAAAGACTAAAGAAATTGAAGTTGAAATAATGCTGCTGTGGTTTAACTTTTGTGATCTCATTTATACCTGAGATCTATTGGCTCTTTATTTTTTTTTTATAACCACTTACTTGCTTTAAATTAAATCATCTGTTAATAAAAATATCAAATTCTGATACTGCAGGCCCAGTCTTCTGTAATTAGCACACATCGCTTCCAATCATGCATCACAGTTAACTTTTGGCTTCCAAAGTTGCCTACCTCAATTTGATGTTAAGACTATTCATCATCCTTCTTTCCAGTTTTCAAACACAAGTGCTTAAACCTCAACTCTTCAAGCTTTTAACTGCTTAAGTACTGCTAGCACATAGCTGGTCCCTGTGTTTAAAGCTATTTTTCCTGTTTTATTCTCTCCTTGTGTATTTGTTTTATGTCTGCCCACACTCTTAAGATGACAACACATTCCTGAATTGAACAGGACTGTTAAGAGGCCCTGAACTGTTTATTTCACTGTTGGCATGCTGTAAAATAAGCTATAAATATTTATTTGACCATTTCATTGCCATATTCTGGACTTGCATTTCCATAACTTCATCTGGGATTGCTGAATAAAACCAATCCCAAAATTTATCCATGAATGCTTGATGCATGACTGCACTAGAGGTTTTTATGAAAAACAAAAAGATAAGCAAATACCTGCTGCTGTTTGTGACAGTTTATGACATACTTCCTATCTTGAGTTCAGTTTACATCTTGCAGTTCTGTGTCTGCTGGTGTGACCTCAGCCTTAAACAAGCCCAGCTTGGAGCAGCTGGGATTGTTTCTTGTTAGACTGCCTGATCCAATGGAGGTATAAATGCCTCAGAGACGGCCTGGTGTTAGTTGTTTGCAGCTCCAGGAGTATCTTGGATCCACTGCACATGTGGCAAACAGCCTGAAGGCAGGGATCTAGTGGGATAATAGAGTTGGTTTTGCAGTTGATATGATGCAAAATGCGCTTCACCACAACTCACCAGGGACCAAGGTTAGGAGAGTGCTTCCCCATGCCTCGTGCCCCATGGCCCACACCAATGTGTGAAAACCCAATGTGCCTGGACCACTGCATCTCGCCCAGTACCTACAGGGAGGTGTGGGTAGAGAATCACACAGGATGACAAAATTGTAGGGGTTGGAAGGGACCTCAAGAAATCATGGGGTCCAACCCTCCTGCCAAAGCAGGTTCCCTAGAGTAGGTTGCCCAGGTAGGTGTCCAGACAAGCCTTGAATGCCTCCAGAGAAGAGGACTCCACAACCTCCCTGGGCAGCCTGTTCCAGTGCTCCATCACCCTAACCATGAAGAAGTTTTTTTGTATCTTGGTGCAGAACTTCCTGTGATCCATTTTCACAGAATCACCCATGTTGGAAGAGACCTCCAAGATCACCTAGTCCAACCTCTGACCTAACACTAGTAAGTCCTCCACTAAACCATATCACTGAGCTCTACATCTAAACATCTTTTCAAGACCTCCAGGGATAGTGACTCAACCACTTCCCTGGGCAGCCCATTCCAATGCCTAACAACCCTTTTGGTAAAGAAGTTCTTCCTAATATCCAACCTAAACCTCCCAAGGTGCAACTGTAGCCCATAACCCGCCCCCCCCCCCCCCAAGAAGAAACACTCACACAACCCCTGAGAATTGGCAAGAGTTGTTTATTGCCAGGACATCTCGCAGGCAAGCCTGCGAGATGTCTGTGGTGTTTGGTGGCTCCAAGTTAATGTTTGCGATGGAGCCTGAGCAATGAGTAGGGGGCTTGCCGGGCACTCCTGCGATGCTGCTGGTGCCCTCGGATGGCAGAGCACAAAGACACGCTGCGGGAGTCCCAGGTCTGTTCTGGCCGGGGTGGATCCACTTCCATCTGTTCCTCCACGTCTGGTGGATCCAGCTCCATTGGCTCCATGGTGTTAGGCAGGAGGCTAAGCCAGACTTTGCTTGGGACTGCCCAAATGGGATGCCTTCCGCCCGGCATGTTCTCTGGCCAGGGTGCTGAACCAGGGGCTCGTCCAGTCCCACGGCTTGGTCCCATGCCAGTCTCAGCTTGATTTTCATGCACAGGTCCATTGGTGCCGTCTGGTTTCTGGCCATTACCGCGTCCCGCACTGTGCTCCGGACTACGTGCACCCCTCTGCTCCCCGCAGCTGTCTCTCTGGTGCTCTCGCCTTTGCCCCATGTCACTGTTGCTCCTGTGGTAAGGCCCAGGCCCCCTGTTGCTGGATGTTTGAGGGGCCGGCCTGTTCCCCGCATTGCTGCGGTGCCAATGGTGTTGTCTGTATCTGTCGGTGGGCAGGGCGCCAGAGGTCCCTCGGGCACTGGTGTGTCTTGTGCCAACGGCGCTATTCCTCCACCCACGACACCTCTCTTGATCAGGTGCATTCCTTCTTGGTGCTTCTCCGGACCACATAGCTGTCCTCGCGCACCAAGAGGCCTGCTGCTCGCCTTGCTTTCCTGGTCTCCTTCCTGCAGCGCAAGCTGGCAGTTAGAGGGACGAGATGCTCAGCGAGTGGTGGCCAGCTGCCAAGGGGCCTCTTTTATAGGGCGCGCGGCAAAGGCAGGGCAGCGGTGGCCACTGTGACCTCAGCAAGCCTCTGTGATGGAGTGGCCCACGCGTGGCCAAAGGTGGCTGTGTTGGGACTGGCCTGGAAGATGTCCTCACGTGGACAAGAAGGAGGGTTGGGGGTGCTGAGGGCCCCTTTCCTGGGGCTGGCTCCCCTGGGCCATTTGGCTTGCCAGAGAGAAAGGCTGCCCCTTGGCCACGGGGACTGCCCTGCACCTCCCATCCCTGGGTTTATTTGTGGTCATTGCCCCTTGTTGTACCCCCACAAACCACTGAAAAGAGGTTGGCCAAATCCCTCTGTCTCCCACACCTTAGGTATTTATACACATTGATAAGATCCCATCTCAGTCTTCTCAAGGCTTAACAGACCCAGGTCTCTCAGCCTTTCCTCACAGCGGAGATGCTCCAGGCCCCGTATCATCTTTTTGGCCCTCTGCTGGACTCTTTCCAGGGGATCCCTGTCTTTTTTGTACTGGGGAGCCCAGCACTGGACACAGCACTCCAGGTGAGGCCTGACCAGGGCAGAGTAGAGGGGAAAAAGGTTGTTGCAGTGGAAGAGCATGGGAGCCCCATGTTCCCTGTCTCAGGCAACTCCAGCCTAAATGTACCAAGGAGGTGAGGAGCCACAGCGAGCCACCCCCAGAGGATGGAGTCTCCCTGTCAGTGTATGGGCACTGTAATCTTTAAATACAGGAAATGTAGAGCCTTTTCTCTGTAGATGATCAGTCATGGAAGTGATTCACTTTGAGCTTATCCAAATGCTGAATAAATATAGAGCCACTCCACCATCTCAGGTGGAGTACAAAGCTAACTAATTGTCTGAATGCTGATGGGCAAAGGGATGGCTTGCCAGCTGCTGTCAGTGCAAGGCAATTAATTAAAAGTGTTCCTGTGTAATTTTATGTAGCGTTTCTTTCAAGCCCCAAAAAAAAAGACCACTGTCAACTTAGTCTGCTCCTTCTCCTCCAAAGAGATGAAATATCCAAGATGTGGGAAATAATTAGTGCACTTTGCTCACTGCTGATCAGCTTTCAGCTGGAGAATGTTCACTTTTGAGCATCATGGCTTAGAAGACGACAAATTAGAGGGCAGCTGACAGCATGCAGTGACATCTGGAAGGCCTGAACACCTCTACAAGAGCAGAGTTCAAATGTATGGAGAGAAGTGCCAGAGAAGGGCCGTAGCAGGCTACCAGTCCTTGAAATGGTGGTGAGCTATGGCTGTCCACATCCAGTGAGAAGCAAGCAAGCAAATCAGCATAATTTTCAGCCCAAAGGCTGCAGGCTGGATATTAGGCTATCAAACAACAAGAATTAAGTTACTGAAAGCAGTGTGGTTTCCTTCACAAGAAAATAAACAGTCATTTGTCACACCCAGACCCTCTTCTTTTGCATTGGAAGGGGGCAGAAGGGATCTTGGAGGGCAGAGCAGAGCCCAGCATGGGTCGGTGCAGCCCTGGTACATCAGTGATGACCCTAGCCTGGACCCTACCCAATTCTGTGGTGCCCATCCCAGAGTCAGGTGGTTGGGAACATGTCTTGAGACAGCTCTTCTGAGGGCTACAGTTATCCCATGCAGGGAGAAGCTTGGTTTCTTTGCATGGCCATTTAAGGACCTGGTATTTTGGTGTTATGTGGTTTGCTTTGCATTGCACAAAGCCTCAGCGAGGTTGGCTGCAAGGAGGTCTGGGAGCATGTGAGCAGGCTGCAGGGAGGAGAGGCCACAGCCAGCAGCAGCCTTCCCTCTTTGATGTTCTTTTGTGACTTCTCTGATCAGAGCTGGGCAGGAAAGGCAGTCACAATTAAAATAAAACCTATTCAAGATAAAATTATAATTACTGTGGGTTTATTATGCAAATTTGGCAAAGCACATAGGAGCTGAACAGCAGTCCCAATCTCCTGGTCTAAAGGCTGCTCTTAACCACCAGACTCATAGTTAGGCTCAATGCAGTGTAAGGTTCATCTTTGTTTTCCCTTTCTCATTTACTGCCTCTTTTTTTGCTTTTGCTTGGTGTTTTGTTTTTTATGTGTTTTTTTTTGGTTGGGTGGGTGGGTGGGTTTTTTTGAAACAGTTGTATCCTTCCAAGCATACTGTGAACCCTCTTACAGTACTTGCTCTGTAGGAGTTGAGGGAAATGCTTCCAACCAGCCAAGGATGGCAGAGGGCACATAGCTGGACCTCTTTTGGCTGTAGTTGCTGGCCCACTCTCCGTGGTGCCCAGCCAGCAGGGCATGGGCTCAGGTGGGTACGGCTGGAGGACGGTGCCAGCAGCAGGCTTTTCCCAAAGCACTCTCCAGCCAGCTTTTGCATTTCCTCTGGCATATCTGAGCCATTAGATCTGATTCCCCTGGAGACAAAGGCTCACAACACAGCATCTACCTTCCCACAGATGAAGGAAATGGATGCTCTTGTGTCAGGATCTGAGATCCCCAAGCCTTTCTTTCTGCTACAGTCTACCCCTTTTTTTTTTCCCCATGTTCTTGCCCTGAATAAGGTGAAACTGATCCTGTGTTTGGAGATGTTTCAGCAGCCACATGAAGCAGAGGGGTGGCAGACCATTGCTCCTTGTCCTGGGAGCAGCAGGATGTTGCTACAAGCTCGACGACACCACCAGTTTATTTGCTTTTTCTCCCTAGGCCTGGCCACTTGCTTAGCAGCCCTTCCTGCACCAAGAGACGTGTGCTGGGTCCTCCAGGCTTGGTGGGCACAGTGGGGTGGCTGTGACAGTGGGTTAGCCTTAGCAGAAGGGCAGCTGAGTTTTTCCAGCCCATGACAAACAGGGAGCTTGACCAGTGGAACAGAGTCACCCCAGCTGTAGGTCAGCTGGAGCAGGATGCAGCTGTGGGAGAGGACACAGCAAGGGTCACCCTCTGCTCTAAGGCATCCCCAGCTGGACGAGGCTGTGTCCTCCCTTCCCCTTCCTTCCTCACAGAGAGATTTGGAGCTCGTGGGGAGTCAGGGGAGGAGGTGGTGACAATGAGGCTGCTTTGCCATTCCTTTCATGAATGATGCAGTCCCAGCTGATGAGCAGGAAGGTCTGTTCTGCAGGGTAAGAGAGCTCAGACGTGGGTTTTCCAGCAGAAGGTGCTGCTCCAGCCTCCCAGGAGCAGCGGGGAGCGTCTGCCCTGGCTGATGGAGACAGGCTTGGCTCTAGCAGAGGCTCCCGGAGTATTCCCTTGGGAACCGCTTTTAGCCTGTTAGTGTGGTTTGGACCCCTGGGAGGCATCAAGTCGAAACACAGCACTATAATTAACACCCGACAGCTTAAATAATGGAAGGGAGCTGGGAGGCTGGAAACCCATCCTCTCTCCCAGCAGAGGCTGCGGGGGTGGACATGCAAGGCAGACATCACCAGGAGATCGTGGGGACACGTCAAACAGCTTTCAGTGTGGGCTCCAGCCCGAGGCAGATGACTGCAGGAAGGAACACGGTCAGTTTGGCACCAAGGTCTTGTTATTGGTGTTGTCTCATTCCCTGGAACATCGTGTGTTGGGATGAGGTGACTTTTTTTCCCTCACTTTAAAGAAGGGAAAAATGATTTGGTGGACGCAGCTTGGCTGTGTCCTGAAGCTGTGATGGGTTTCCTGTGCTGCTCGATGCCCTAATGTTTGAATTTACTTCCCCAGTGACCCTGCAGCAGGGAAGCAGCCACCTGGGTCTGAGCTGCACCACAGCAGTTCCACCAGCAGTAACTGAGGTTTGTGTTGGCCACAGCCTCCAGAGCTTCTCCTCCCCTTCACACCTGGGAGATGACTGGTAACGGGCATCTGGTTACTGTGAGCAGGGGCTCAGACTGCAAGAAAGGATTGGTTTAACCTCACAGATGTGTGATGGTCAGGTGCACCTCCACAGCAATGTCCTTCTTCTCTCCTCCTTCCCATCACCATTTCCATGACCGCCAGCAGATCCACTGCTGTTTCCTTCAGCCACTCCGATGAGGAAGGGGAGAGAGCAGTGGCTGAGCCAACTGGTTGTATTTCACTTCGAAATAAGCAGATGGAGCAGACAGATGGGAGAACAGAGCTATATATATATTTTTATTGCACAGATACCTAATAACCAATAAAATGGGTCTGGGACCACAAAAGTCTCTGGCATGGTTGCTATGGCAATATGCACACAATTCCAATGAGATGTGGGAAAGAAATCTTTTGTGTTGTTAGGGAGCTTTCTAAAATAAAAATAAATGAGATTTAAATGAGTGATTACAGCTGCCTCAAGGAGCACCTGCCAAAAACCCTGGGCCAGACCATCCACCAGTGTATGGTGCGCTTTGTTTGCATTGCAACAGTGGCAATGTGCTTAGGAGCCAGTGCTGAGAGGCAACAGGAGGACTTGTGTTTTGGGGCACTTTAAGTATGAGAGAAGTTGACCTGTGGAACTCTTCATCGTGAAAGTCAAGGCATTTGTCAAAAGGAAATCCACAGGATTACTCAGTGGAACTATAGAAAACTGAAAATGATCTGGAAAATGGGAGACTGTCAAAGGAAGGTGTTGTTCTGGCTGGGCAGATATCTGCTTGTAGCCACTGCAAAAGACAATATTCAGGGTTAAAATGACTGGGATTAAATGACACGATATTTATAAGGATATAGGCCATTGTCTGCCCTGCTGTCAGTCTGATACTGAACCAATAACTAAGAGCTAATAAAATGTTGAATGTTTCATAAATGAAGTCCTGGGAAGAGGCAGTTGGTTGGATAATTCCACCTGAGGCTTGAATGTGGGGCTTGTTGGAGTTTCCATGTATTGCCAGCTCCTCCTGTGAGATCACAGTCCTGCACTGTCTTTTGGAACACGACAGGTACTCACAGTCTCACCATCTAACTCTGTTATAGTGGTGCTAATGTCACGGTCTGTCATCTTTCGCATCTGGGCTTGCCAGTCCTCTATGTGTCCATTCCCCAGGTGGCCAGTTCTCTCTTTCCTTTGGATCTTCACATCTCCTGTTACCACGTTATCAGTCCCGCCCAGAAGCAGCCCTTGATCCATTTCCTTGAAAAGCTTGTTCTGCACATTCCCCAGGCAAGCTGTCACCAGGTCTTTGCTTGCCTGAATGTGTCCTTTCAGAACAGGACAGTGCTCTGTGTTCTGGATCGTCACATTTCCTTAATCAGCACTGGCCTGGGTCCCAAAAGCAGTTGAAATTTTGAACTTGCTTGTGGCTGTGGTTACCTCTGAGGTATCTCAGGAGAGAAAAGGTTCGCCCAGTCCTGCACTTTTGTGCTGTGATGTTCTGCTGGCAGGGAGCTTTTGGGGGAATTAGTTGTTTCCACTATAGGTCAGCACCCACAGCAACCAAGGGCATTTGGGCACCACCAGCTCTCGTTGCATTAAGGAGCCAAAAAGGAGCTGGGGCTCCTCTCTGGGGAGGCACAAACTGCCTGTGATTTTCAAAACCACCCTTTGGCCGTGGCTTAACACCAGAGCAATTCTCAGGTGGGTTAGGATCTGCCTGGGACCAGACCACCAGTTCAGACACTGAACCATTTGGTGGTATACTGGCTGGAAATGGAAACCAAGGGATGGAGAGCCTGGTGTAGTTTTATCCCTACCCCTTTTTTCCTACCCTCAGTGGGGAGCAGAACGCTGCCCCAGTGATGCTCAGGTCATCCTGCATCATCATCCCAGATGCTGTTGTTTTTATCCTGATGCACAACCAAGCAAATACAGTGCTGTACAGGGGCTCATCCTTCCTCATCCTCCCTGGGGCATGGGGTAATCTGTGCCGATCCCTTGGGGCAGGGCTGCCGCTGGGAGGGCAGGCAGGGAAGCGGTGTTTATTCGGAGCAAGGAAGCAAGCTGCTGGCTGAGCTCTGCGTGGGAAGGGCTGCGAGCTGTGAAGTGTGACGCCTCGGGTGGGTGAGCTCTAGGCAGCCTTTCCTAGAATAGACCAGGTGGAGGTGATGGGGAATGAATGCCATGGGGATGTGCTGGCTGTACCCGCCTGGCTGAGCTGCCGGAGGTTCGGGGTGCATCATGCACACAGGTGCCTAGGTCTGGTTTCTTCCCCCACATGCACGCCCTCTCCATCACTCCTTTCATTTGCAGATGTTTGTGTTCATACACAAAGCTACCACAGGTGCTTCAGCGAGTGAAGGAGTTGCCGGAGCCACACTGAACCTGGCTGCTGGTACATTTCGTATTGCACTGATTTCCCAGTTTTTAACAGAATTCTGCCCTGCATGTGGAAAGGCATCAGCTCTGTGTCCTCCAGGGTGTGGTTGGACCTTCTGACTTCCAGAGGTCCCTTCCAACTTCAACCATTCCGGGATATCTCCGAGTCTGGGACTCACAAGCTATAGTACTTTTTCACACAATCTCATGTTGCAGACTCAGAAAATCTGAAAGGATTGTTCTGAGAAAATCCTTTACAAGCTGACGTGCCCAAATGTGTAGCAGCTAGCAACAGTTTGAATCGCAGCGTTCCTTCGTGCTCTTTGTTTCCCAGACCGCGTAGGCCGGTGTTTAATGCACAGTCTGGTTTTATCACTGGTTTATCTTAATGCAGGAAATTTTGTTAAAAAAAAAAAAAGTTTGGGGGGGAGGAAGACTCATGACTGTTGGCAGCAAATTTTAATTTGGGTTTGGCAGATGAGGGAGTTATTCATGGAAGCCTTGTCCCAAAATAACACTCTGCCAAGACAGACACGCGTGGAGGTTGTCTGTCCGTCCCAGCTGTGGGGCAGAGCAGCAGCAGGGGATGAGGACTCAGCAAGGGTTGCACCACAAGGATTGAGGCTTGGCAGCTGCCCGTGGTTCAGCACTGCTTCCTGAAGTGTGTGAGCCATGGGACAAAAAGCGAAGGGCTGGCTCTGCTTGTCCAGAGAGCAGCTGATGGGCTCTTTGGGGACGCAGCTTCAGGATCAGCACCCAGAGCTTTGTTTCTCTCCGTGCTCCACCAAGGGCGGCTCTCCCACAGCTGCAAAAGGGTCTGTAAAGATACAGAGGGGAGTCAAAGCTGTCCTGTGAGTAGCCAGTGGGAGGGGAGGATCCTTGCAGAGCTTGGAGCTGTCCAGGTCCTCACTGTTTCTCATTCTTTGCCTTTACCAGGCCTACTCCGAGCAGCATTTCCACAGCAGGGTCCCTGATGGACACCCGGGTGGTACAGGTGCAGCTGGGGGTGGGCATGGAGGGACCTATCCTGGTGCAAGGGGGGAGCAGGAAGGGTGCTGGTGCTGCAAATAGCAAGTTGCTTCCACGTCAATGTGCCTGGGCCTGGGTGTGTGGGTGCAGACCGCTCCAGCTCCTCTCTGCCTCTCCCTTCCTTCTGCTTCTTCACTACAGACTTTGCCTGGCATTGTACCTGCCCCACTTCCCCACCCCATGTCTGCCCACCACCATCTCTGGCTTTATTCTCTTGAAACATCTTGAGCTGGGGCTTGAATTCCCCATCCCAGGCTCTTGATTTTAGGGGGGATCTTCCTCTGTCCCAGGCAGGAGAGCCGTGGCTGAGCTGTTTTGGGTCCGTGTACCCATCCGCCCCTCCTTGTCTGTCTCCCTGCTGCCAAGGCAGAGGAGTGTGAGATCTCCCAGTGGAAAAACAGAGGGAGGAGGGGGAGAACTGCCAAGTGCAACAAGGCAGGAGCAGGAGGCAGATGGGTGCTGTGCCAAACGGGGATGTCAGTCACTCCTCCTGCGCCAGGCGGGCTGGGAAAGGAGCTGGCGTCCTGGCAGCCTCCTGCCATGGGAAGAGAGACAGTGGCATGGAGCTGCCCATGTGGGACAGGGCAATAAGTCCCTGTGTTGGGCCACTCCAAGGTATAGTGACCACCATATATGTCACCAGCCTCTCCGTGCTCCCTTCTCTCACTCAGGTGTGCTCACCTGAGGTTCCATCTCTCACCAGCCCATTCCTCCTTGGACGCTGCCACGTTTGAGTCCCAGGAAGGGAGATTGGTGGCCCCTTGCCTGGAGATGCAAAGTGAAAGGCAGGAGAGGCAGAGGCAGATCAAGGAACTTCAGAAAGCAGCTTTTTTTCAAAGCCTTGGCTAGCCTGGCATCCTCTATATGCAGTTATTGACAGGCCCATATGAAGAAAAGCCAGAAGAAAACACCAGCTGGCAGGAGGAGACCCTGGCCCCGTTTCCTGGCTCTTCAGGGCAAAAGCAAACAGACTGGGCCAGCAGGCAGGTGGTGGGGACCTGCTCAGCAGCTCTGCAAAAGCAAACACCACACCTCGAGCACCCGGCCTCTTCCAAAGACCGTCTTTGGCGCAGACCCCTGCAGGAGAAAGCCTTGCTGGAGGTCACAAAGCCGCCCCCTTGGCGCTGGCGCCAGCCACATGCTGGCAGCACCCCCCCTCCGATTCCAAACACCGCCTCCAGCGCAGGAGACAGCAGAGGAGGAAACACGGAGGTGAGACAAAAAACAGCGTTTGCTTTCCTGGCCATCTGTTGCAGTGTCGCAGTCGCCTTCCCAAACAGATCCCAGCTCAGCGCTGGCTGGGAAAAAACAGGGAGTTATTTTGGTTCTTCAGCATCCAGCACCCAGCGACAGGAATGATGCGTCCCATGGAGCCAGCAGGAGGAGGATGCTCAGCATCGGGACTGCTGGCTCCACCGCTGGGACAGGACATCGCACCCTGTGTACCATGATGGGCTACAGGAGCCACAGGGGCTTTCACCAGCACCTTGGCTGCTCTGTGTTGGGTGTCTCCAGCAAAACTGGCCAGTGCAGGACCTGACTTAGGGCTCACATAAGGGGCTGTGCATGCTCAGAGCCTGTTCTCAGCATCTCATTTGGCTTCTGGGTGCTTGCAGGCAAAGCATTGAAGTCCTCGTGGCTAGTTTCAACCCCAGCACAGATGACATATGGGCTCCCTGCGTTTGGCTTGGGTGTAGCAGCCATGCCAGAGCTGCCTGTCCTTCAGGAGATGCTTCCCTCACTTCCCCCGCTACCTTCACATTTCCCTGGTCACGAAGCAGAGTCCCCAGAGCAGACCCAGCGAAGGCTGGCGGAGATTTGACACATTTCATAAGGAGCAATAATAGCACAAAACTGGAGGCTGTTCTGCTGGAGGGCTTTGGCTCCTTCCATCTTCATTTCTCAGGCAATTTATTACCCAGATGAAATTATTTCTTGATTAAAAAGACAGGTGATTCTCTCACAGTCAGCTTGAGATTTCAGGAGGAAATAACTTGAAGGAGATCTCCCCACACACACCAAAAAAAAAAAAAAAAAAAAAAAAACCTTGGAATTGGTTGCCCTGTGGATTATATTTAAGTGGAAGCATATCCTTGGAGTAGCCTGGATTCCCAGGGAGATCATTGCAACTGGGAAAAGGGAGCACATATGAAGGAGAAGGGAAAAAAGAACAGAATGGGTGAGGGATGAGAAGAGGAGGTTGGGCATTTTGCCACAGACAAAGTGACAAGTGCCTGTTCTGTAATAAGCAGCTCTTTTGATGTCATGTTGCAGTAAATGGAGACTAAAAGAACAAAAAAAAAAAAAAAAAAAAAAAAAAAAAAAAAAAACTGAGAAATGGAAATAACATGTGGCAGCCGGACTATGGCAAAGCAAGCCAAGTTTTATCATGGGATTTTAACGTTTTATATCTTTCTGCTTATTTCCCAAGCTTCAAAATTACCCATCAGAGGGAAACCAGTGCCACACACCCCATCAGCTCTGCAGTGGGATCCAAACTCAAAGCAGGAATAAAACTTCCCAACTCCACTGCAGCGAACTGATCTACACTGAGGACCTGACATTGAGTAAGGGAGCGAGACGACCCGTGTAGGTTGCTTTGGACAATGCATTTCTTACTGTTGCACATGGGAGACTCAGTGGTGTGCTATAGACATGTTTCTTCATAGCAGCTGGAAAACAGAAAGAAAGGGAGAACATACCAGAAAACCAAGGTCTTCTGCACAAGGACTGTTTGGTGGGTTGGACAAGGAGATTAGGATGTGTGTAGCCACCCCACACTGGGAGGATTGGTGTGAGTAATGCAAGGCAAGGAGAGTTTGAATGGAGATCCATAAAGCAAAGAAATGGAGCAGAAAGAGCCCCTGTGATGGGGTTCACTTGGAACAACTGCAAGATACTGTAAACTTGCAAAGATCGTCAAAGATCATCGCACAGATGGGATGGGTGCCAATGAGTTAGGCAGCAACGCAGAAATGCTCCTGGGGTCGTAGTGGATCCAAAGGTGAGGGAGCACCAGTATGAACAGCTAGCAGGAGACAAAAGAGCATCCCAAGATGCTGCATCAACAGGAAAGCTCTCTGGCAGAAAGACATTTAATGATGGTCTTTGTTTGTTTGGGCATTGGGCTGAACTCAGTTTTTTCGGGAACAATGTTTTGGGGAGGGTGGATGAAGAAGGGGAAGCATGCAGACAATTTGAATGTGGAAAAGGCAGCTGGAAGGAGAAAGCAGCCATCCCTCTCCATGCCCACCTTGTGCCCAGGAGAAGTTGTGACCTGTAAATTGCAGCGAGGGAGGTTTCATTCAGTAAGTGGTGTCCCTGTGTTTTGGGGTCCTTCTGCTGTGGGATGGTGCTCGAACAGTGGAATGTTGATAGGGCTGGCCATGCTGCCACCCACACAGCACACTGCACCGTGGCAGACCCAGGAACATGGGCAGCAGTTGTCTGGCTCAGTTAAAGGCTGGAAAGAGCAACAGGATTAGCTGCCAATGCCTAGTGCTATGCAATTTTGGAGAAGGTTAAGCCAGCAAGGAGCTGAGCAGGAAGACAATACCAAAGAACCCTTCAACCCAGAAAATAAATAAGGAAATCTCATTGCTGGGGCTAAAGCTACAGAAGTCAGACTGACGGAGCAGCTTCTGTGGGAAACGGGAGATGTCGGGATCTCGGGACCTTCACGTCCATGCTGCTTGCTGCCAGATGCACAAATGGGGCCGTGCCAGGAGGCACCGGTGTACATGAAAACATCCCTGACCTTAACCCAGGGCGGCCTTTCTGCCAGCCAGGCAGGAGGCCAGCCTGCCAACACTCATCTAAAGCTTCTTTTTGGGGTAGGAAAACACCCAAAAAAGAAACATCTTTCACAATTCAACATACTTTTCTTTCTCTTCTCCACAGCAGGACACAGCTCCTGTACGTTGTGCCAGCAGTGTTGGTTTGGTGAATTGAGAATGATCTGACCAACACATAAATCTGTTTTTATGGTTAGCTTGCAATTATTTTTCCAGGTTACCTGGATCTGTTTGTGACTCCTCTATGCGTGAAGTGGGGAGGCATGAAGAGGCAGCAAGGGTCTGTGGAGCTGAGGATGCTCTACACTGCAGCAGCCATAAGCTTTGCAACATGAAAGCACAGCGATGCTTCACCGTAACAAGGGGGGAAGTGCTGGTGCTGAGCCTTGGCAGTGCTGTTCTTCGATTTCTTCAACCCACCACCCCCTGCAGATGAGGAGGGAGCTATAAAAAGGGGCTTTGGCCCAGTGCATCCAAGCGGCCAGCTGCGTTCCTTTGTGCCTTGTTGCCAGGTGTTGTTCCCTCCTGTCTGTTAAAGGGTCACCTGGTACATGCCCCGCAGGGAATAATGGAGCTATTAGTCATCTGAAAGCCCTCAAATAAGGCACCTGCAGGTAGCAGGTCTGAGCCATATAAAGTAACTGTGCAGGGGGCAAATTCCTAAGCAGCCCAGGTTCCTCCCAACTTCTCCCTCCCGTCAGCCTTTGCTGGTCTTCCAAAAACCAAGGAGAAGGAGCTGGGTTGGTCATGGAGATCTGAAGACCTCACCTCTAGCATAAATGACTTCTTACTCAGCGCCTCAAGCACACAGTTTGGGAGTGGGCAGAGACTCTTGCACCACCAGCGTGGTCGGTGCAGAGGAATATTTTAGGACTGCTTCGCAACCCAAGGGATAAACGAAGTGTCAGGCCTTGACTTGACAGCACATAAGGCTGAAGATGGTTCTAACCCTAAAGCAAAAGAAATATCTCCAGTGCTACAGCCCGAGCAGATGGAAGCATGAACAAAAAGCCGTGAACTATAGGAATGGTGCAAATGTGATTAGTCCCTCCTTTCCACAGCCCCTGCCCGCCCCAGCGATTATTACATTTCTGTACAACAAGATGACAAACAGTCAGCACTGAGTGAAATGCGTGCGTAATTTCTCATCCCCCCATGCCTTGTTTCCCAAGGCGCTTTGTAAACTCCATAATGAAATGCAGCCACCTGGCACACAGCACGCTGCTCGCAGAGGGAGAGAAGGGAGACTTGAGCCAAGGCTGCGGAATAAGTCCAGCATATTTCTAGGCATGATCTGTCAAGTGCTGTGATGAAGCAACGCTGCCTTTGTTCCTACCTGTCCAGCCTCTCTGAACCATCCCTAGCCACTGAGAAGATGTTGGCTGCACCAAATACCAAGTCTTTGCTCCATACCACATTGATGGGGAGAAGGACTTGTTAGAAAAAATGTGTCACAAGGGATTTGTTAGAAAAAAATGTGTGTACCTGGGCAGAGCAACCTGTTTCCTGAGGCTCCTTGGCTGTAATGATTGCTTCCCTTTGTCCAGTCACATTCATTGTGAAGATGCTCAGCTTCCAAATGTATGGTTTTCTACCAGAAAGCTTTGGCAAGGCAGCTCTAGCAGTGTCACTGCCAGCTCCAACTTGTGCCCTACAGGCTTCCATCAGCCCAGGGAGCCCTGGTCATGAAACAGAGCTTGTGAAAACCCAGCTGAGGCAGATTGAGCAGCAGAGGCAGGGGAACCAGCACGGTTGGCTCAGCACTTACCACACACAGGCCAGCCAAATGCCTTGCATTGCCATGAGGGAGGCAAGTAGAGACTCAGCCTCTTGTCCTTGCCAGCTGAAACTTCCTGGGATGCTGCAGATGGATGAGGGTAGGTCCCTTCACATTAAGATTTTTGGTGTGCTCCTGCCTGGGGGTGTTGGCTTGGTGGCCCACCAGCTCCTTGATTTGTGAAGTGGGAGATGAAGAACCACGAGCTTTGCTGTGTACACAGGTCAATAAATGATCCTCACTGCAGCCTGGGTAGTTCAGAGGTTTTAACATCTTTGGGGATGAGAAAAGAGGCCCTGGGGAGTTGCAGGCAGCCAGTGGGTAGCTGTAGCCACGTTCAGCTGCCAGGCTGGTGCTGGTGTGGGGACAGGAGTACGTGGCAGCTGGCAGAGCACACGCCAAGCTGGCTGGCTGGCTGTACTGGGAATTCATTGCAACCAATTAGTCCGATTTTCAATTATCTGAAAGAACGAACTTAGCTAATTAAAGCCTAATTACATTTTGCCTGCTTCTTCAGCTGTCTTGTCCCATTAAACCTGCATTTTGGGACTCAGGGAGGCAAGAGGGGACTGCTCACAGCTGCACAGAAACCTGTAAGATGTGAACACTTGTGGGGCCCGCCAGCAAGGATGGCTCGGGATTTAACCCCACGTGCACGAAGAGCTTGAGCCGTGCCAGGGCAGAAAGCCAGCACCCAGCACCAGCCAGGCAGCTGTCATGGAAAGGAAAGAGAGCTCTGAGCTGGCTTTCACGTGCACCCTGTTTTCCTGGAAGATGCAGTGCACAACAGGCACCTGCCTCCCTCCTGACACCCACACTCGTGTACCAGGCTCAGACAACACCAACAGGTGACAAAACTGCCTCTGTGATGAAGAGGCAGGGCTGTGTAACTCTGCAGCCCCAGCCCCTTTGCTAGAAAGGCCACTCTAGCTGCCTGCTGCTGTAGGGTAGATGTTTCTGCTGTCTTCTGTTGGTTGTTGTCTTGATCATCTCCTCTTCCAGTGCCACATCCGCAGTGAGGATGAGATTATAACTCATCTCCTCGCAGTGCTGAACCATTGTGGAGGAACAAGAGCATCACAGGAAGGATGAGTCTTGTTTCCTTTCCCTTGGAGTCACCCAGACCAAAGCCAAAAGTGTTGGTGTTCAAAGGCATGTACCTGCAAGGCACAGCTGGTGCTCCATAAAGCACAAACAGCCAGTGAGCCCACATGGAAAGGACGGATGTAATGAGGGATTCTGTTGCTGCCCTCTACTCTCACAGCTCCTTGCTAGGAGAGCAAATCCACCTGCAGTCGTGGTGCCTTCAAAAAGCTTGTCCATGGGGACAGGAGGCCCCCATTCATCTGAGCATCAATGTTTGGAGGGGTCTCGTTAGCTCAAAAAGAGGAAATTTCTTTGGTTTAATAGCTGCTCCCTGTCTGCACCCCAACAGAGAGCACTTTGCCATGGCCAGCGCTCACGTTCCTGAGCACTGTGGGTTGATGGAGAGTGCCAACACCATTGCTTTCACCTTAAAGGGATCTTGGACCTGCAGCCAAATTGTTATGCAGACCCACCTCTCTGCTTCTCGCACTGCTGTGCCATCTTTCTCATTAAAAAGACATTTTTGCTTTGTTGTTGATTAACCCGCCTTAATGATGTGAAAACGTCTTCCACGCTAATGAACTTCTAGGAAAGAGGAGAACTGCAAAGGTGTCTCTGAAGCTAGACTTCTGCTACACTCACAGCCTGAAATACATGTAGATGAGCAGCATTTTTCAGATCAGAGACAGCCACTCAAATAGTTGCTCATGTCTTTGAGCATTGCCAGTGCCCCCGCTGCTTTCCAGCACTTTGACGGTGATATCTTCAGGGAAGTGCCAAACCATACTGATCGTTGGCAACACTCTGATTTTCTCTGAGCTAAATTTTCTATAACCACGTCCTCATGGAACAAACAAGTCCAAGAAATTGCCTGTCTGTAAAATCAGAGGAGCGCAAACTTGACCGCGGTGCAAGGGATTCGCTTGGCTAAGCCATCTTAATGGGGGAACTGGTGGGAACTCAGAGATTTGTCCAACACCACCAAAGAGGCAGTTGTCAAGGATACTGAGGATGTTTTGTGCTTCACTGGGCTCGCTGTTTGCCCAAAGATGTATTCTCCAGGACTAAACCCTGGGGTTTCCAATCCCTCATTGATACTTGAGGAAGCCAAGTTGGATTCAGAAAGCCCAAAAACTGCTTTAAAGATATCTACACTGGCACGCGGCCCCTGCAAACCCATCAAACCTAATGAGGTGCTCACCCTGCACAGACAGCACTGTCCGAAGCAATATCCTGGAGTGCATTGTGGTCTTTTTGCCACTGCCGGGGGACTGTTCGGGTCAGAGCTGTTGTCACAGGTCTGAGCCATACCGAGAACCCTTCGCACAAGTCAGCAGTATCATCCATCAGCCAAGCCCCAGTGGCCAGGAATGATCTTGTTGTTCCTCTTTACCAGTACAGACAGATTGTAAGGCCCGTGTTTTGCACTGAGGGCTCTAAATGCTCCTGCAATCCCATGATAGCTCCGATTCAGCAGAGAGTAAGAGGGAGAAACCCCTTTCAATGCCTTCACAGCTGCAATGCTCTTAAATTTTGTCATCATTTGGCCTCAGCTCTCCCTTGGGTACCAGGCTCTCGTGGCACTGACTTGTCCCTCTCTGTCAGAGCTAATGGACTACAGAGGCTTTCTCTGGAGGCTGATGGCTCTCCCACAGCTGGCGCGAGAGAACCATGCTGAGCGGCAGCAGGGATTTATGGAGCAATGTTCCTGAGTAATTGCACGCTGTATTTCAGACCATCTCTCTGCTAAGCGAACCCTAAATGCTCTGCCTCAGCCTCCGGAATAGGAAACAGGTTCACAGAGCTGCTGATTTATCCAGCACTAAATTAAAATTCAATATGAGCAGCGGCTGGACAAACCTGCCACACTTGGTGGAACGGCTGCTTAGAGAGGAGATGGGAGCAGCTTGCATTTTCCCATTGATGGGAAGCAGAACAGGGACATGGGGGATTTCCACTCTGACTTGATGGATGCCCCATCAGAGAGCTTGAGCCAGAGCTCAGGGAACCTGTCCTTTCTTCTTAGGCGTGCCTTTTGGCTTTGGGAACGTGACCTGTTAATTCTTTTCCAGCCCCCAAACTGCCTGTTTTGTTATGCATGCTAGCTTTGGGACCTTCAATGCTTGGGGTGCAGTTGTCCATAGGCAGGTGGGATCCCAGCATCCTTCCGTGGGCTTGGCTGGGACGAGGGTTTCTGCGTGGCCACTGCCTTGTGCAAATAAACTCAAGAGAGACGGGTATGAACTTCCCATGTCCCCCACGGGGACACCCTGAAGCCAGGCCAGGGGTCTGGCAGGGAAACCAGGTGGTGCTGGAGCATCCCAGGACCAGCCAGGGGAAGGGTTCAGCCCCAGCACCCCCAGCAGCACTGGGGTCAGGACCTGGGGGGATGCTCCCAGCCATTGCCCAGGCTTTTCTGGGCAACGTGTGTCTGCAGCAACCTGCCTCCCTCCACCTGCCTACAGAACAAGCCCAGAACTGCCAGACGAGAGACAGGAAACTGCTACTTATCTAATTTGATTTTATTTTACTTCTTTTTTTTTATTATTTTTGGGGGGCTGTCTGAAATGTTTTCAGGCTGGATTGAGGTTACAACCTGGGTAATGCCTCCCTGCCTAAAAAAAAAAGGCTGTTTCCATAACAACCTGACTCTGCACTTCATTACCATGGCAATTCTCAGGAATTATTAAATACTGTGTATGTTTGGTGCACGCGCTCCGGTACATCTGGTGCCAGGCTCAGGTTGGGATCCTCCCTCCCCCTTAATCTGTTTGTCTGTCTCATCTTGTTTAACTCTTTCTCTGCCCTCAGCCAAGGCTGCCAGGGCAGGGAGGAGGAGCTGGGCAAGATGTGGGACCTGCTTTGGGTTTCTCCCCGCCACAGGCAGGACGGCATGGCCAGGCTTGCTGGGTTTTCCCAGGCAGGTCAAGGCAGCTCTTCATTTCTCCAGTTGTAACACCAGGCAGAGGCTGCCTGTTTGCAAGCTCAGCAGGGGGAAATGTTCTCACATCTGCCTGCCTCTGCTGCTTCCCTGCTGCTTGTCTAGAAATCAGAAATTCCAGCTGGAGCAGAGCGGGGACCAGCCCGGAGATGGGGACAGCTCCGGGAGGAGGACCACGAAGGTCCAGGGCAGGTTTCTCATGGTGGGGCCAAGAAGCAGTTTCCCATTAGCAGGACTGCTTGACGGCCCACATGCTGCCTAAAATCATGACTATTTCCAGAGAAAAGGTGCCGATAAAGCGGACCCATGGCTCAGACTTGTGTGGCCAGTCCCACAGGTCAGGACTGTGGATTGTGTTGGTTCCTTGCCTTCCACTGCGAGGAGATGAGCTTAAATGGGGCTCGAGGTCTGATCCTCACTCTGCCACTGATGTGCGACTCCCCCCGAGCACATCCCTCCTCTCTCTGCTGTATTTTACAGCCAGTGCAGTCTCTCAGCCATACTTGAACAGCTCCTGGCACCCCAGTGACGTTCTGGGAGCTAATGAACTACAAGTAGCAATTAAATATATATATATTAAAAAAAAAAAAATAAAAAAAAAAAAAATAACCTTAAACTGTTCTCCTTCAAAAAAAAAAAAAAAAAAGGAAAAAACTGCTTAAAATTTTCTTGGGAACCAGTACCCACTTGCAAGCTTGAGCTAAATGAGTGGGCGGGAGATGAGATGAGAAAGCACAGATATCTGTGGGGGAAGGGCAGCAGAAGGAGCCATTATTATGGGATGCTTTCCTTACAGCGGCCCCGGAGCAAGCAGCTCATCCTCCGGCTGCAGGACTCGTGCCCCTTGGCAGAGCAGCCGGGTCCCCAGGACCTGGGGTGGCAGCCTGAGGTCTGGGGAGCATCGTGGTGCCCTCAGCATCCTCCCTCCCATCCTTCCTTCTGGTCTCACCTTACTGTCACCATGCTGACATCGGTCCTCCTGAGGTCTCCTTTTCCCCAAATATTTCCTCCTCTCAGTGGGACCATCATCTTTTCATTGGGACTCTAATGGGATTTGTGTGCAGGTGCTTTAAACTCACTGTGAGCAAGGCAGAAGCCCAGTCACCTCATGGGGATACACACCATGTGGTGTGGCAAACCTGGATGGTGCCCTCCCTGCAGCCCCTCCTCTGCTGGTCCTCACTGCCTGGCAATGCAGACAGAGCCCTTATGGCCAAGGAAGGGACGTAACAGGACTAGAGGATGAATGAAGTTGGGCTCTTGCCCCATGAGGCCACACGTAAAGTCCCCCCTCCTCTAAGTGACTCCTGAGCAAGCCCCACGGGTCTCAGTGGGGGCCAGCTCAGCTTTCTGAGGCACTGCATTGCTCCCCCACCTCTTATGTACGTGACCCTACAGCAGCTGGCTTTTCTCCTTTCCTTCAGAAGACTCCAGAGCAGAAAAGGGATGAAGGTTTCCACATCCCCCTCCTGAAGGTGGCCTGTAAGGACCCTTAGGACGAGCTGGTGGCTCTGTCACATAGCAGAGCCATCCTTCCCCACAGGGCAGCAAGACCCCTGTACCACACAGGGGTTGCTGAGGTGTGCGTCTGCTTTGTGTGGGCTCCAGGCCCAACGTGACCCCCTCAGGGTCAGATTCAGAGGCTGGGGGAGCTTCCAGCAGAGCTAACCAGCTCCAGTGGCTGATCCATGGAAGAAAGAGGCTTCTTCAGAGCATTCGTCAGGCTCCTGCTGAGCCCTCTCTTCCTCCCCTGCCTACAGAGGAAGACAACGGTGACCACCCTACGAGTCCCACCTGACCCACCTGGAGACGCAGGGATACATTTAGGCTTTACATGTGAGTACATGCTGAAGATTTACAGAGCAGGGTGTTTGCACCAGTGGGGCTCTGGCTCCCAAATCGTGGTCCTGCTGTTGCGTTGTCTTTGTGCTCCTAAGGTTAGCGGGAGCAATCAGTGACAGGACTGCACGAATCTCACTCTGCATCAGGGCTAGCCCAACAATATCCTCTGGGATCCCTGAAGAAGGTGCTCAGCAAGCACTGATTAACTACAAGCCATGCCCTAATCCCACTCCTGCATCTGGGAACAGCAGAGAGCTGCTCAGGATTTACATCCCCATACATCAAAGCAGCAGCTCCTCCAGGATCCAGGATCGCTTTCCCACCACAGAAGCAGACCCAGCAGGAATATTGTTGGTGCAACAAAACTCAAATCATTTCCATCTCACACCCACAGACAGAGCTGCAATTCCATCACAGCACAAAGGTCAGGAGTCCTCCTCCTCTCACATAATTTAGTTTTGACAGCTCATCAGGATCAGAGGAGATGGAGATTTCAACTCAGGGTCTGAAATCTTGCCTTGCAAGATGTGTTTGGTGCATCTTTGTGAAAACTCTGTGTTTTGGTACCGTGCAGGAATTTAACACCAGCCCAAAATACGTAGTTCCTGACAAATGTATTTGGTAGTGGAAGCTGATACTTGCCTGTGAAAACAATATATGGTAGTTTCTGCTTTAAATAACTGTCTTTAATTAGAGTTCAACTGGAAGGTGAGATGACTATATTTAAACTCTGGAATTGGGATTGAAATACCTGAACTCTGCACACACGGGAAAAGAAAATGAAGACAACAAGAAATTCTTTTGAAACAGGTTCGTTTTCTTTTTTTTTTTTTTTTTTTTTTCTTTTTCCTGAATGTTCAACAGTTTTCAAAAAAAAATACAAAAACCTCAAGGACTGTAACAATATAGCACTTGGGAAAAAAAAATTAAAAAAAAGGTTGTTATGTACAAAAACAAGCATGCTTTTGTTTTGGGTTTGGGGTAGGGTTTTTGTATTTATCTGGGTTTCTTTTCTTCCTTCAGTGTTGTGAAAAAAGACAGTACCAGTTTATTTAACAGGACAGTTCAAAAAAATAAGGAAGAACATGCTCTCCTCATTACAAAACTGCCAGACAGTGCATGCTCGATGTCCAAAACACAAACAGACCAACACATTTTGTAGCATGCAGACTTTGTTGTACAACCCACCCAACCCTTCCCTGCCCCTGCCCCATGGCCAACGACGTGGCCCGTGCCACAAATTTCACTTTCCCATTACTTTGTTTTCTTTTTGTAGTGAGTAGTTTGCTTTTTACACTTTTTTTTTTTAGCCCTAAATCCCAAGTAGCGGTATCCAAGGTAACAGCAGAAAAAGAGTCCGAATCTGCACATTATCACTGTTTCTGCAAGTTTCATGCAAAACTTAAGCCATTTCTGCATGCAACACAAGGCTGGTCAATTATTGTGCTTGATACAGCGCTGGGGAGATCTCCCCCTTCACCACGACAGTTCCCTCACTGGGAAGCGCAGATTTGCTTCCTCATGGACACAGACATGTTAAAAGCCATCGTCCCCCTTCCCACTGTCCCCAGCTGCCCCAAACACACGGGAATCTGCATCATAGCACCAGGTCCAGCCAGTTCACTTGCCTACAGGTGCCCCGTGGCTTCAGTAAAGCCCCATGATCGCAGCTCCTACATCCTTGGAAGGTCTCCGGTCCTTCACCAGAAAGTTAATCATGCTCTCCGACTTGATGAGCAAGTTGCAGCCCAAAAAGAAGATGCCAAACACCACAGTCAAGGAGAGGACACAGAGGACGGCGATCTGCACCACCCGCGTGATGTACAGGCTCCTCTCGTCCGGCGCAAGGACCAAGGAGCCGCCGTCGGTCGCCAGCACCGAGCCGGTCCCATTGCAGCAGGCCAGGAGCATCCCCAAGCCCTGGGTCCTGTTGGGGTAAGCTCCTTGCTCAAGGAGAGTCTGGTTGAAGAAGGATCCATTCATGGTCTGTGCGTGGTCCCAGATCTTCGAGGGAGGCAGGAGGGAAGCGTGCTGTCCCCCTGCCCACCCTCACATCCCGGCGGGCTCCGTGCCCCCTCCTGCCTCCCTCCTCA
The DNA here is from genome assembly GCF_965140915.1 of Aythya marila. Lineage (NCBI taxonomy): Eukaryota > Metazoa > Chordata > Aves > Anseriformes > Anatidae > Aythya > Aythya marila. The sequence continues at coordinate 2,819,384 of NC_139066.1, forward strand.
CGACGCCCGGGGTGGACGGGAAGCCAATTTGTGCAGCTTGCCGCCAGCTCCCTCCTGGCACGAGCAGCTCAGCACAAGTCCCCGAGCAAGCAGAGCGAGAGGCAGAGGAAAGGCAAAGGGCACGCAGGGGAGAAGAAGGTGGCCAAAGGTGGCCACATGCCCCCTGCCCTCACTGCCACCCCAAGGGACGGGCGCTGGGGACCTCCCGGCAGGAGCAGGGGACTGATGCCTGCCGGCTGGGAGCTCCACGGATGCAAGTTCCCAGCTAAAAGTCTTCCCCGTGTTCAAAGACAAACCAGCAACTCCACCCCCTTGCAGCCTCCCCCCAGGACCGCCTTCCCCCCCCCCCCCCCACGCTCACCCAGGCTGCCCACCCCTTCCCCACGCGGGTGCAGCCCCTTGCCCCGCTCTGGGTGCCTGCACCCACCCCACTGCCACCCCTGGGTGGGGGCCGACCCCTAGGGTCCTGCCCCTAACGCATCCTCGCCCCCAGCCCCTTCACCTGCTCCTCAATCCCACCAGGTGCCAGCCCCAGGTGGGTGGCAGGTCCCTTGTCCCCCCCCCTTGCACCCTGCCCGCAGCCTCAGGTCTCTGCTGCTCTCTCCACTCCCCGCTTGCTGCTCTGTGCCACCCACTCCTTCCTTAGGAGCAGCGCTGGCCCAATCCTGCCCGGTCCACCCCCAGCTCTGCTCAGCGCTGCCTGTCCTATGGCAGGGCTGGATCCGTCCCTCTCTCAGCATCCTCTGGCTGGGGGGGGTTGTCCCCAGGGCACATTTTTCTCCCTCTCCTCTTGCTCCTTCGTCCCCTTCAAAGGGGAGCACAGGGATGCTGCCCCCCAATTCCTGTCCCTAGCTCGGGATCCTACACCCACGGGCCAGTCGGCACCGTACATGGGTCCAGATGCATCTGGACAGTGAGGAACAGGAGCTTGCTGTGATGTGGGGACCTCGTTCTGATTTATCTGTGTACGTCTTGGATCACTTTCCTTGTGCAGCCCCCAGAGGGGATTTTAATAAACCCAAATGAGAATTGATAAATTGCAGCTAAAGGCAGAAGCGGGAGGCCAGCTGGCTGCGGGTAAAGGGAGGCTCAGTGGGAAGCGTGTCAACTGATTTTTCTTTTACACAGCCAGGAGCTGAGTGCCTCTTTTGCTTTTGTGACATTTAAGGGCCCAAAAGCAGCTAGGTTTGGGGTTTACTTGTTGCTTTTTCCTCCTTGTTTCACCCACGGCGTTGCTGTCCCAGCAGGGCAGTCTGCAGCACCGGGAGAAGCAGAAAGCCTGGCAAGACAGGGACCCATCGGGACAGGGACCCATCGCACTTAACCCCAGGCCCAGGAAAAATCCCCAGGGGAGACCAGAGCATCCCAGTGGCAGCTCCTCTCCCCGCTGCCTTCAGACCAGAGGAGTTTCTGCTCCCTCTGCTGGCTCCAGCTCCAGCTCCAGCCTCTCCTCCGTGCCGGATCCGGCCGCTGCAGCCATGGCACCGGGGTCACAGCCACCAGCTGCAGTGCTGGAGAAGCTGGGGACATGGGGCTACTCAGCTCTTGGGTACTCCCTGGGCTGCTCTTTACCTTAATCCAACCACAGGCTTCATGGCACAGAGCATCCCATGATTTATTCCCCTAGGACCAGTTTTTGTGCAGCTCTCCAGACTGTATCCAGCCCCAGGGAGCAGCGATGGGAGCCCAAACTCTTCTCGGTGCACCCTGCACTATGTGCACCCCATGTCACCATCACAGTGATGCTTGCAGGACAAGCAGCACCTTCCTGCAGTCAGCCAGGAAAACGGGTCCATCCTCATCTTCAGGCAGGGTGAGAGCCCAGGAGGGTACAGGAAGTCAAACGTTTCATTTTGTGGCTTTTTCCTTCTTTTTCAAAGTTTTTGTTTGTTTGTTTGTTTGTTGTGTTTTTTTTTTTTTTTTTTGCATCGTGCTGGCAGCAAGGGCTGGAGTATCCCCCTGTGCTGTGAGGGTCCCGATCGTGCTGGCTCAGGGAGGAGACATGTGGGACTGTGTCCCTTTGGAGCTGGCAGCACTTGCAGATTCAGGCAACCAGCTGCTAGGCAGGATGAGACCCCAGTGAAGAGGACTTTTGGGACCGACAATTCACTCGGTCAAATCTTTGAGACAAACGCATCCACGAAGCTTCAAACCTGTTCCTGGGGTGGTCCAGTGCAACACACAGGGACAGGCTGGCCAGAAAGCCATGCACAAGGGGGAAAAGACACACCAGTGGCATTTCCAGGCAGGGACGGGGGGACACATGCAGGGAAAGCAGGAATTGGGGTGCCCCAAAGCTGGCTTATGGGGTCAGCAGGCTGAGATGGCTGCAGGGCAAGATTGAGAGCCCTCAGAAGGCAGCTTTGGGGTGTTATTTATTTTATTTTCCAACCAAGAAGCAGCACTTTTTCAACACTGCGTGAGGCTCGATGGGTTTCTCTTTACCAAATCCACGTTAAAAAGTCAGGGGGAGAAGCCGGGAGGAAAATGACCCCCCCGAGCAGAGCCCAGGCAGCCGCAGGAGGGCAGCAGCACCCGCCGGGAAGGTGGCAGCGAGTGGAGGAAGCAAAAACGCATCGAAACTTCTTTTACAGCCAAGAAAAATTCCCCGGCTCCCGAGGCAGAGCCCCCAGCCCCATCTCACCTCGTCTCTGAGGCTCCGGGCAGATGCAGCGATCCCCGTTTCTCCCCGCACAGCACCCTGTACTCCGCACAAGCTCCTTTTCTGCTCCCCCCGGAATTACCCCGACCCCAGGTTTTGCCATTGCTGGCCCCAGCCCCTGTCACCCGGTGAGGGGAGCAGCCCTTCCCTCCCTTGGCAGCCCAGCCTGTATTTGCCTGCCTCAGTTTCCCCATCTCTGAGTAGGACCCTGGGGGACGAGAGGTTTTTTAAACCTCTTTGTGAGGCATTTCTTTGGGTATTTCAGCAGGGAATGTTCCTGCACAGATCTGACCCCTTGCTTGGTACAGGAGCGATTTGTAAGGATGTGGGTGAGAAAAACAGCACAGGAGAGAAGAGAATCGGGTCCGAATCACCCAACCCAAATCTGAATTTCCCTCCCTTTGTGATGTCCGGGTTTGTACCCAACTGGTCCTGCCAGGTCCAAGTCTCTGCTCTCTGTGGGTCTCCCCTCCCCGTTCCACCAGGGATGTCTCCACCTGCAGTGCCTTGGGGAGGGTCCCCAAGACCCCCCCCCACACACACGCACTTTCATTTCACTATGCAGTTGCTCTATTTCCCCTTAAATCCTTCAGCTCTCAGGCAGCTCAGCCTCGGCAGGTTTAAAAGCCGGGCTGCCTTTCATGCAAGAGTTAACAAAAGGAGGGTGTGAGCAGGATTTTGCAAGGAATTAAACCCCGGCAAAAGAGCCTATGGGAAAGAGCCTGTTCGTGCGGGTCGCCCGTGCCCCGTACTTTCTTCCCGGGTTCATTAGGTCCTTGTGTGAGCTGCGAAAGGGAAAAAGGGTGAGGAGCTCCGGGCAGGATGGGGGGGGCCACTCCCTGACTCAAATTTGAGTGACGAGCCAGCGCAGTTTCCTCCGGCCGGCCCCGCTCCGCGCCTGTGTCACACACCCAGGCTCATGATTCATCTTCTGGACGGCTCAAAACCCGGAGGTTTTGCCCCAGAGCCGCTCTCCATCGCTCACGGCGGGTTGGTCCCGACACCCCCCGGAACCCCGGGGCTCGGAGGAGAAGATGGGGAAGCTCCGCGTCGCCCTCGGCATCCTCGTGCTCTGCGCTGCTGGCAGCTGGGGTAGGTTTTTACAGCCCCTAAAGCTGTGTTTGCCCTAATGTTGCACTTCCCGCTTAGATTCCCTGCTATTTCCCCTAAATCCCTGCTATTTCCCCTAAATCCCTGCATTCACACAGTCCCGGAAAAATTGCTGGAAGGGGAAGCTGGCAGAGCACTGCCTCAGTTCCCAAACACAAAGCATCTCTCGGGCCGGCTGGGTCGGGGCTGGGTCGGGGCTAAGAGGGTTTCTCTGAGATGCCGTGGGATCAAAGTGTTGTGGCTCCGTGCCTTATTCTCACCCCAGTAACTTTATCTCCGCCACCTACCCGCCATTGGGCTGCGGTACTAGTTTATAATGGGAGCACTCAGATGGGACTTGGACTCTGTCCTCTGTAAACAGGCAGTAAGGGGAGTTTATGGGGCAGGCATCACCATACCCATCTCATTTTAAGGGCATGGGGTGTGTTTAAGTCAGCATTAGTATCCTGTGTCATTTTTTTCTCCTGTTATTTTGGTGCTTTTCTTTAAAAGCCCCGATTTCTGGCATCAGGTGACTTCAGGACAAAAGTGGCTCACTGCTTTAAAAACTTTTCAGTGCCTTGCAGAACAGCAGCCCGGCGAAGGGACTCTTCTCCCCAGGTGTGGTTTCCGGGGCTCAAAGCAAGCAGAAAACAAACCCTGCAGCCACAAAACGGTGCCGTGTTTTTCAGCTGCTGATTTATAAATCAGTCCCATTGTTTTGGAGGCCTGACCCGAGGGGGTTTGGGGCAACATTGTTCAGGCTAAAGAATGCCAGATTTCTGTGCATTCCCACCAACAGCCTGAGCAGGAATGCAGAGTAACCCCTGAAAGAGTTTTGGGTTTGTAAGGTTGCTCTTTGGGGCTGCATAGGTGATTTCTCCGGTAATCAGCTCGGGGCATCTCCTCCCCAGGAAGATGTTGGTAGACAGGGAGGGGTTCAGAGAAAAGACGCAGCCCCAGGATGGTATGGGCAGGACATCAGCCAAAAATAAGCCCAAATCCATATTGCTTAGACAAGCAGAAAGCTCAGAGAAGATGCAAAAATGGTTTGTATCTTTATCAAGCTTGTTTAAGTCTCCTTATAAAGTTTTCTGCATGAGTGTATTAGCAGGAAAAAAAAAAAAAAAAAAAAAAAAAAAAAAAAAAAAAAAGACGAGACCCACCAAGGCATGTGGCTGGCTCAGACACTGTGTGGAGGTGACTTGGAGTTCAGGCTGAGCACTGAGTAATTTTCTCCAGCCAGGGAAGGATGATGCTCAGCCACAGCCGTCTGGGGCATTTTGGGTTCAGCATGCGATGTGCATCCCCCTCCAGTGCCTGGCTGCAGTGCTGCCACCCCAAACGGGGCTCCCTGTGCCACCCAGGTTAGCTCCTGGTATTTCACGTGCTGGGATTTCTCCTTATTTCAAAGCTTCAGTCATTAGGATCAGATTGTTTTATGAGACCAGCGGGTTTTGTAGTAAAAAAATAAATAAATAAATGCAGCTTTTGTACTTTGGTTTATTAGTTTTTATGGCTGGAAAAAAAATACACTGATAAAATGCACGAAGTTTATTAGTTTAGTCTGTGCTGAAATCCTGTTAACCAGCTCGCAGCCAGGCAGCATCCTGCACACCAAGGGCCAGAACCAGAGCATCTGAGCTTCAGCACCCTCTGCTCTCCTCTTCCTGTGGTTTTGTGCCCCCATCACTGCTGCTTCCCCCTCCCCACGTGCCTCCAGCAAAGCCCTCAGCACCTCACCCTGCATCCAGCTGTGCAAATGCTGCTGGAGATGCCAAAAAAAGAGGCATTTTCAGGGTGAGGGGGTGAGGCTGGCCACCACCTTCTGCGTGTTTGCATGGCGATAACAGCCCTGCCTTAATCACAGCTGGCGCCCGGGGGATTTCGGCTCCTTCTCATGGGATGGAGAGCCCTGCTCCATCCAGCCGTGAGTTAAACACAGCCAAGAAGAGCTCTGTATGGTGTTACGGGATGGGGAAAGGTCCCACATCCCCAGACATGTGTCTTGGTCATGTGGCAGTGGGGCAGGATGGCCCCATTCATGGTCCTAAGTGCCAAGATCAGCCAGAAAATTGACTCATCAGGGCTCCCCTGGAGCCTGCAGTTTTGGAAGCTGTTCCCGTCTTTGGGCACGTGGCCCTGAGAGTTTAATCCCAAGTGCCTGGAGCTGCCAGGCTGGTGCCTGCCAAGCCATCGGCACGGGGCTCAGCCTCCTGCACCAGAGATCAACCTGTCGCTCTTTAGGGCCATGCTAAATTTAAAGTCTCCCATCCTTTTTTTGCTTCCTTTTATGCATCCTTTTAACCTGCAGCCAGGTATTTTGGTGTAGGGAGAGAGCTCTGGGAGTGGATGCAACCTCAAAGCTGAACAAGCTGCATGCCCATGTGCCCGAGCCTTGTGGCATTTGCTGTGTCCCCACATCAGTCCCATGCCCGGATCCATCGGTGCCAGCACCCCGTACCAGCACCCACCTCCACGAGCCCTGGCACGCTGCGTGCCAGCAGGCACAGCCACACCGAGCTGCAGCCGTGGCTCTGCCCGAGGACCTGATGCCATCGTTTCACCGTTTCCTCTTTCTCTTCTGTGTTGCATTTCCTGCCACTGCTGCAGAAAACTCCTCTTTTCTTCCTCTTGTGGCTGCAAGAGGGGACCCTGGGCAGGGAAGGTGGGGACAGAGGAGCCCCCAGTTGCTCCGTGCTGGCACCCCCAGTTCCTAGGGCTGTAGCTGGGGACACACAGCACCCTCAGGGACCGGTTGCCTGCAGATGCTGAAGCTCTGACGAGGTGCAGGAGGGAGAAACAGCCCAGGGCAATGCCACCACAGCTGTGTCTCAGCCACTCACCGCAGCAGCAGCCGTTGGGACCACAGAGCTGCACAGTTCCTACCTCTGCCCTTCCTGCCCCAGCAGACATTGCTGCTGCCCCAAAGCCCCTGAGGGTTTTTTGGGGGGCCCCTTGATGGGACACACTGGCCTCTAACCAAGGCATGCACCTCCCGAAATCCTCACTGCCACTTCCTCTGGTGGAGCTCCGGTTTCCCCCCAGGGGACATCATCACAGTTGGCTGCCAGCATGTTTTGGGACATGTGCCACTTCCCTCCCCTCTTTTCCCCATGTTTTAACCCGAGCTGAGACCAGCAGGGCTGAGTTCAGCATCTGCAAAAACAGGCACCGACCGGCTGGCCTGGGGGTGGGAAGAGGCGCTGAGCTGGGGGGCTCACTCCTTCCCCTCCCCGCTGCCCCAAAATGCCCGCAGAGAGGCACAAGGGGCGATGTCCCCCGGGGCTGCAGGAACAGGGGACACTTTAAGGAGCTGGCATCAGGCTGGCAGGTGGGAAATGCCAGCAGCGGCGGGCAGGATGGAGCCCAACTGGTGCCGGGCTGGGGGAGGCAGCCGTAAAAGAGGCAGGGGGGCAGCAGCTGGGTTTTGGGGCTGCAAAAAGGGTTAGGGTGGAGACCTGGGAGGATGGGGGCTCTGCCTGCTGGTGGGGCTGTTTGGTGGCCCCGAAGGTGGTGACAGCTTTCTGTTTGCTGTTCCAGGGGGTAACATCTGCACCACTCGAGGGGTGAACTCCTGCAAGCAGTGCCTGGCCGTGAGCCCCCTCTGTGCCTGGTGCTCCGCAAAGGTGAGTGCTGGGGGGGCTGAGCAGGGCTGGGGGGGCTGAGGGCTGTGGGATGGGTGCTGTGTCTCCGTTTGGTCCCACCGTGTCTGAACACATTCCTCGGTGGCATCTGGCAGTGACCACAGCTCTGGCAGTGCCCACAGCCATGCGCATCGCGGCTCTTGGTCTGGATTCCTGCCTCGCTTTCAAAATCTGCCCCTTACCTGGGTGCATGAGTATGAAACACGTCGAGTTGGCTTGGAAGTGCTGAAGTTTTCCCTGTGAATTCCCTTTGTCTCTGAAAAGCTATACATTTGAAAACCTGGTTTCCTTTTGGTTTGCTTCTCAAAAACCTATTGTGAAGCTCAAATTTTAAAAAGAATCTAATTCCTGAAAGGGCTGGGAAAGGAAGGGAGTCTGGAGATAGGAAGCAAATGTTGATTAGAAGGTTTGGGGTTTTATTCATTGGAAAACGGTGAGTGGTAAGGTGAGGTGACTGGGCTTGGTTACAGAGCTAAAGAGGATGTCAGAGCTAAGCTGCGGCTCTGAAATCCCCGTCTGGGTGGGTGAGATGCTGGAAGGTCTGCCACAATACCCTCCAAAAATGCTGCCCTTAGGGTTGGCCCATCAGGGATGTAAGGGTGGAAGTTCCTAACACTGATGGGATCTGGTGAGCCGCAGCCCCAGGGCAGAGACAGGAGGCAGGGAGAGATGGGAGAAGTGATTAAAAACTCCGGGGCTTGGGTGAGCCATTGCCTTAACAATGCACTCCTGTGGCTTGCAAGGAGTTCCCCTTCCCCAGAAAGCACTAAGAGAAGGCTTTTCTTGCCTTCTGCTGCTGAGAAATCCTCTCCCATGAGTGGTGGCAATGCCCACGGGGCTGGAGAACAGACCCAGGAAAACTGATCCAGGTTGGGAGCGCTGTCGGATGGTGCTCGATGCCGGGCACCCGCTGCATACCCCGGCCACCTGCAGGTCCCATCAGATCCCAGGGCATCTTGCAGCATCATCCCATGCAGGATGCATAAAGATCTTGTGTGGATGAGCCCCGACTTATCTCCTGCAAGAAGCAAGAAGCTGAACTTTGCAGCTCGATAAGGACTCGACCATCCATCTGCTCCTTCCCAGCCCGGGCTGGTGTCTTGACGCAGCAGGGACTGCGAGCTTGGGTGTTGTTTTTTTTTTTCCCAGATCAGCAAAAGTTTCCAAAAAAGGAAATATTTCCAGCACTGCTCAGGGCTGTGCTCACGGACAGACGTGACAAGCAGCAAGGGAGCCGTCCCACTGCCAGCAGCCAGCCGCCGGAGAGCCGCGCTGTGCAAACTACTCAGCAGCTCTGCCTCCAACATCTGGACCACATTGTCTTAATTTAGCAAATGAGGGTTTTTTCTGCGGGTTTGTTTAATATCCCCAGGGCGGGGGCGGTCTCTGATCCTGCCCCCCTCCTTCGTTAAAGGGACAGGGCTGCCCTTAGCTGTGCTCCTTTCCCACCCGTGCTGGCTCCCAGAGGAGCCGGGGGTTATCAGTTGCTGCTGCTCCTTCCTGGCTTCGAGCAAGAAAGGAATTTTATTGCTCTTTCTTGTGACCACTGACTCCACTGAGCACTGAAGCAGAGGAGAGTTGAGTTATCTTTATTTTTCAGAAACCCTGACCACCGTTACCAGCTCATAGATATGCCTGGCCACTTGTTTTTCCTTTTGGGAAAAGCCAGCTGAGACGTGGCTCTAAAATCACCTTGGAGAGCATCGTGGCAGACTTCTCCTGGGTCTCACCCACCCCAAATGTCACTTCCCAGGGAGGAAAATAGAGCCAAGGTTGGACCAGGGTTTGGTTTAGAGAAGCTCTGGAAGGTTTTAGCTTAATGTGCAGAGGCATCTGTTCCTTGGGTCCTCCCATGAGCTCTCCTGCAGAGAAGCTGTTGCTGTGTGTGGTTGCCTGTGAGATGAAAATGGAGGTGCCCTGGGGATACTGCAGCCTCCCAGCCACAGCAGTGATGGAGATGTGGGATGGAGCTGGCTCTGACAGCACCCTGCCCGATCCTTATCCCTGTCCCAAAGGTCTTGAGCAGATACCTCCTGTAGCAGGCTCACAGAACTGCAGAAAATGGGAGAATTTGAGAGGTTGGAAGGCAACTCTGTGCATGCACCACCTAGTGTGGGCTGCCAGGAGGGGAGGTGGGTCTGGGGAGCATCTTCCAGGGCTGCAGGAGGGCTGGTGGCAGAGGAGGTGGGACCATGTGCCCCCCAGCAGCGAGCCTGGGCTGCCTCCAAGTCGGTTTTACAAGTCCTGAGTCAATTGTGTTGAGGCTTTCAAGGAAAGGGGAAGGATGTGGCCCAGAGGTGAAATAGCTTCTCCGTGGGAATCTCTCAGTAGAAATTATGCTGCTGATTGTGCAAGGAGCTGCGTGTCCTTTGGGAGCCCCCCAGCACCTCAGGGTACTGCCCAAGAGCCCAGTGGCATGGTTAAAAACCTTTCTGCCCAGCCCTGCCTCTCACCCTCATCTTTCCAGTGCTTTCCCTGCCTAGGACAGGACCGGGTGTGTAATTACCCGTGGGCTCAGGAATGATCCAGGCACCTCACCCAGGTCTGTGGGGTCACAGGGAGAGGTTCAGAGGCCTCGAGGGCTTGGAGATCTGCGGTGGGGAGCCCCACAGGATGAGGTGGCAGGGTGGGTGGGTGCACAGAGCTCGTGTAGACGTAAAACGTGTCCTCTTCACCAGCAGCGTGCTGCCTGGGCAGGAGTGGGAGGCCACAGGGGAGGAACACGCCTGCTGATGTATTTTCTGGCTATTGCTCGGACTGAGGGAGGAGAAAAAGGCAGATAAAGGCCGCTGCTGCCGGAGGGGGCCTCCTGATGCTGTTTGCACTTTTCCACTTGTTTGCTTAAAACACACAAATTAGCTCCCGGGTTCAACCCACCTGGACCTGAGGGGAGCTTATAACCTGGGCAGGGGCATTGGTGGTGCGGAGAGGGCAAGGATCTCACTTCTGCCCTCCTGGGGCTTTGAATGGAGAAAGATTTGGGCTGGGGGGGAGCAGGAGGGAGGAACCCCATGGAGAGGGGACAGCGGCTGCCCTGCCAAGAACATGCAGCGGCAGATCCCAGCAGCGCTAGGCCAGGAGAGGAATTCTTCCCATATTTGTCCCGATAGGAAACTCTCCCCCCTCCGCCCCCCAGGAGTGCCGGGAGCCCTCTGAGCATGCCAAGATAAGGGCAGGCAGCCGGGAACTTTCTAGGAAATCAGGGAGGGGGCCGGAGCCCCCACCGTGACTTCACACTTCTGGCTTCCTGTTTCTGACGGATTCTCGATGGCTTCTCCCGCAGCCCAGTTGCCTTTTTGGTCTTTCTTTTCCTTTTTTGGTTCCCCTTCCTCAGCTGGGCTCCAGCTGGCAGGATGCTGGGAGCTGCAGATAAGCTCAAGTGGATCTCAAAAAGGAGCTGTGTGCTGGGCTTGCCTGCTGCTCCTGGGGCGATTTCTGACGGTGTATGTCAAGAAAACTGGGGAAAAGGTGGCTCTATTGCCAAAGCTTAGAAAAACAAAACAAAAAAGTCTCATACTCTGCCCATTGCTCACAGCCTGCCAAGCTTGTGTCCTGCTTCACTCTCTTCTGGCACGCAGCCACCCCATGTAGAGGGGCTTTCCTTTTAGCTGTGCCAAGAAACAAACTTGTGGCTCCAGCTCCTAGATGTCAGAAGGGGTTTGGGCTTGGGCAAGCCATCCATCATCACTCCTGACTCTTCCCCTGTCCCACAGACCATGGACCAGTCGTCCCCACGCTGCGACCTGCTCGCCAACCTCCTGCAGAACGGCTGCAGGCAGGACTTAATCGAGTTCCCCACCAGCAGCGTCACCATCCAGGAGGACCGACCGCTCAGCGACAAGGGCTCAGGGGGCTCCACCACCACCCAGATGAGACCCCAGAGAATAGAGCTGAACCTGCGGCCGGGTAAGAGTCCACAAAATGCTGTGGGAAAAGGAGATGTGGTGGGGACAGCTTGGAGAGCTCGAGCGATGGATGAGCCATCACCTGTTGGCCAAGGTTGTCCCAGACCCACTGGGGACAAGGCAGGGCTGGGGCTACACCAACCCCACCAGCAGTGTCCGCAATCTGGCTGTCTGCAGGCTGATTTCTGCTGTTCGGTCTCCCAGCTCAGCCCTGCAGGACGGGATGTGATTTCGACATCTGTGGGATTATTTTATGAAGCCACTTAAACCTTAACCACTGCTGCCTCAGTGCCATAAGGCTGACCCTTATCTTTCCCAAGGCTTGTATTAAGGGGCTTTGTTAATATATATTTATTCACATTGTACTTCCCCTGTTTGATTTCTCCTTTTGGTGTCACTCACCTGAGGTCACAAAAAGGGTTTGGGAAAACTGGAGCAAAATGGTGACATTGCCATGTCCAGACTTTCCCCACACACAGCCCATCCCTGCTCTTATCATCAATCTGCTCACAGATGTCTCGGCAGGAACAAATTTTGGTTCTGTGTTCATTCTGGCCTCAGGGACAGATGTCAGAGGCTGATAGCATGTCCCTGGGCTGGGCAAAGAGAAGTTCTGATGTGAGTGACAGCGGTCAGCCGTGTCCCCTTCCCCATGATAAGGGGACGTGTAGCTGTGGGGTAACTGTTGCTGTCTTTAGGTCCAAAAGCAGTCATCAAGAGACAGGTATGTGTGCTGCTCTGGAGAGGATTGGAGGAGGCATGTGGTGCTCTAAGGATTTTGGAAGCAGTAGAAGAAAACCCTGGCTTGATATCACCTCTGCCAGAACAAGAGGGCTTAGCAAGAGTTGTCTTGCCCAGCTCGTGAGAGAAGGCCAAATGGCATAACCAAGGCATGTCCCACAAGCTCTGAGTCCTTGTGGTTTAACTCAACAAGGAGGAGCAGAAGTCCCCCAAGGATGAAGCTGGGACTCCTGACTGCGTGCTGCTACCTGGCCATGCAGACAGTGGGGCATGGAGCTCTTCAGGCTCTCCTGGATTTTGAAGATACTTTACCGATCCTGAAAATCTAAATCTGAGATATAGATTTATATGAAAACAATGATTAAATGAAAGTTGATTAAAGCTTTTTTCTTGTTGTTTGAGGTGTTCTGAGAAGGCTGCAGCTGTGCCCCAGTTGCATATCAAAGAAGTAGTTTCAGAAAACAGCAAGAAAGAACCTTTGTCCCTTCTAGAAAGTTGAAAGAAAAGGTCAACCCTAAGTGTTTTCAGCATTATTTTTTTTCAAAGTCATTAAAACTGGCCTGTTCCCCAGAAGGTTCTAAGGAGGTTTTTGTTTCATTAGAAAGTGTTTCATCAAAAAGTTTCCCAGCAGGGGCTGGGAGGAGCCAAGAAGAACAGGAAGGAACAGGGATGGGGAGGCCCAAGGAGATGTTTGGAGGCCTCAGGAGTTCAGAAGCAGCCTGAAGCAGACGTGCAGTCCCCTGGCTGTTCCCATAAGACCTGCTGCCCATGTGTACAGCATTTTACTCGCTCCATCCATCCTGTGTTGGCCACACTATCAGCATAGGACAACTCTGAGCAGAAGGAGTTCATGTCCTAGTAATGAGATGCTTGGACAACAGGAGCTGTGGGACATTTGCCATCTTCAAGGGGTGCACAGCACACCTCACATGCAAGCACCCTGCTCTTAGTGGTTTACTCCTTGGTGTGTCTCACTGTGATAGTCTCCTCCCAGCAGCTTTAAGCCATCTCCTTGGGTTCCTGTTGACCCCGTTGGGTCCCATTGACTTTCTCCCCAGTCCTGCGACCAGCCCCCTTTGTTTCTCCCAGGGGATGATCTCTTACTCCTCTGCCCTGCCATATTACAGATGACTCCCAGATCTTCCAAGTCCAAGTGCGTCAAGTGGAAGACTATCCTGTGGACATCTACTACCTGATGGACCTGTCCAACTCCATGAAGGACGATCTGAGGAACATCCAGAACCTGGGCACCACGCTGGCCAGCGAGATGCGCAAGCTCACCAGCAATCTGCGAATTGGTTTTGGGGCCTTTGTGGACAAGCCCATTTCCCCCTACATGTATATCTCTCCTCCAGAAGCCCTCGAAAACCCTTGCTATGAGTAAGTCCCAAGCTGAGGGAGGTCTGTAAGGGTTGGAAGCTAATGGGACATCACCAGACTGTGGCTGGAAATCTGTGGAAATGGATTTCAGAAGGGATTTGGGTGTCTGATTTGGGGCAGGACTTAAGCTGGGCTGCACTGCATGTCCTGGTATGGATAGGGGGAGCACGTCTAGACTTTGAAAAGCTCTTGTGGGAAGAAACAATTTTCCACCGTTTTTGTTCAAGGTCTAACTCCTAAAAATCTCAGCATCACTGTAACATGATAGCTTTTTAAAAGATCCTTCACCAGCCTCATGCTCAAGGCTCTTGGGGTGGTTGGGTCCTTTCGGCACGCCCAGAAGAAGACCAGAGGGTGTGAAATGGCTGCACAGTGAGGACAGGAGCTGGGACACCCATGAGTCTTGTGCCCTGACCACTTTCTCCTGCAGGATTGGGGAAACGTGCCTGCCTATGTTTGGCTACAAGCACGTCCTGTCGCTCACAGACGAGGTGACGCGCTTCAACGAGGAGGTGCGCAAGCAGAGCGTCTCACGGAACCGCGACGCCCCCGAGGGCGGCTTCGATGCCATCATCCAGGCCACCGTGTGCGATGTAAGGGGCAGGAAGGCTGGGACGGGGCTGGGAGAGGGTCGCTAGGCTGAGCCTGGTGGGTTGGCAGAGAGCTCCCACCCCACCAGAACGGGGCCTGAGGCCTCTTGCAGTGGAGCTACAGCAGGGCTGGGATGTGGGCAGGGCGCATGTTCAACAAGGGCATTTCTGAGTCTCAACCAAGGAGAGGGTAGAGCATGGCCCTTACGTGGACCTGGGAGGAGAGAGGAGCAGAGCAGATGCTTTGGGGATAGATGTGGTGATCCCATGTCAGCCCAGAAGGGACACCTTTTCCTCTGCCAGCACCTTGATTTTGCTCGAGATGGGAGGGTTCGTGCCCCTCAGTCGTTAGCCACCATGATTAACACTCTATCAAATTAAAGCCTGTCTTTCACCTTCACAAGCAGCCCATGCTCACCTGCCTGGCTCCCCAGCACTTCCCTGGGAGAGGGGCTGCCCTTAATTCCCCCTGCAGTGACAGGCTGGTCCCCAGGACCCAGCCATGCCCCATGGTGGCAGCGAGGTGCCGGTATAGGGCTGCCCTCAGCACACACTGCCACCCCACTGGGAGCTGCTTTTGGCCACAGAAGAAGATCGGCTGGAGGAATGATGCTTCCCACCTGCTCGTCTTCACCACGGACGCCAAGACCCACATTGCACTGGACGGGAGGCTGGCCGGCATCGTGCAGCCCAACGACGCCGAGTGCCACATCGGCCAGGACAACTTCTACTCAGCCTCCACCACACTGGTAAATCCAGGCCCATGTGTGGGGTTTGGGAGCCCACAGCTCCTGCTGGGGATGGGAAAGGTGGTCCAGGTGTGCTTGGAGGGCATGGTGGGGACTGGGGTGGTTGGGACTACGTGTTTCAGGGTGCAGCCTTTCCCCTTCCCCAGGACTACCCCTCTCTGGGCCTGATGACTGAGAAGCTCTCGCAGAAGAACATCAACTTGATCTTCGCTGTGACGGACACAGTTGTTGGCCTCTACCAGGTAACGGCTGCTGTGCAAAGCCACCTTCGTGGGGGGCTGTGGGGTCCTGAGGGCACCTTTTGTGGGTGGCTGGATGGATCCTGGTGGCACCCATCCTCACAAGGCTGCTCAGGAAGCTCTCGTGTCTGGGAATGGCTTGACCCAGCAGTGGTGCCTTCACCTGTCATGAGCAGACTGTGCTTACGGTGGTATTTCTCCAGAACTACAGTGAGCTGATCCCAGGAACCACCGTGGGCACCTTGTCGGGAGACTCCAGCAATGTTCTGCAGCTCATAGTGGACTCCTATGGGGTGAGTGTGCAAGGCCAACACATCCTGTCCCCATGGGCAGCTCAGAGGGAGCAGCAAGGTGCAGGGGGCTTTCTCCTCATCTTGGAAGAGCAATCACCCTCGCAGCACACAAACCCCACCCAGGGTTGCCCAAAGGAGAGCTGTGCACTGTGATGGCCCCACAGCAGCACTCTTCCTCCCCAAATAACCACCACAAGCAGCTGGACACTTGGCAGCTCCCCCAGCTTCCAGCAGCCTCCCTGGGCCAGCTGTGAGCATCTGCCTCCACCCACACGTGTGGGGGCCCCAGGGATGGGAGCTCACCCCTGTCCTTTCCCATCCTCGAAGGTGTTCCCCGTGGGGAGTGACGTGGCCAAGCTCTAGAAAGCCTCAGGGTGCTTGGCTGCTTTCCCGTGTGTGTAGGAGCATCACTGGGGTGTGGTGGCTGCTCGGGGTGGTCCCCCGTGCAGCCTGGCTGGATTTTTCCATCTTTCTTCTCTCCTCCCCCAGAAAATCCGCTCCAAGGTGGAGCTGGAGGTGCGCGACCTCCCCGAAGAGCTGTCCCTGTCCTTCAATGCCACCTGCCTCAACGACGAGGTCATCCCTGGGCTCAAGTCCTGCATGGGGCTCAAGATCGGGGACACGGTGAGGCTCCTGTCCATGGGCTCAGCTTTTCTCCCCCTCCACACTGCCTGCTTCCCCCCAGATCCTGGGGGACACAGGCTCTTATGGGGACATTATCATCTTTTTGGTGGAGAGAGGGTCCAGCTGGGTGGGCGCAAGGAGAAAAATGTTGTTGTCTGCTGGATGCAGAGGCTGTGGTCTACCAGCCATGGTGCATGGGCTTTTGGGCTGATTTTGTCTACACGCTGTGGTGGGCAGGTGCACTCTCCCATGCTGGGACAGTTTGGGAAAGCCCTAAGAGATCCTGCTGGACCCAACTCTGGGCTGCCTAAGCTTGGGCACAGAGCAGATGCTGAGGCCAGGCTGGAACAGGTACCCCAAGGCTGCAGGGGGGTACCAGCACCCAGACACACCCTTCTGCCCCCCCCAGGTGAGCTTCAGCATCGAGGCCAAGGTGCGAGGGTGCCCGCAAGAGCGCCAGAAATCCTTCACCATCAAACCCGTGGGCTTCAAGGACAGCCTGGTGGTGGTGGTGAACTTCAACTGCAGCTGCTCCTGCGAGAGCCAGGCTGAGACCAACAGCTCCTTCTGCAGCGGAGGCAACGGCAGCCTCGAGTGCGGCGTCTGCCGCTGCAACCCCGGGCGCCTGGGCTCGCACTGCGAGTGCTCGGAGGAGGAGTACAACCCCTCGCAGCAGGACAACTGCAGCCCCCGGCCGGGCCAGCCCCACTGCAGCCAGCGCGGCGAGTGCATCTGCGGGCAGTGCGTCTGCCACAGCAGCGATTTCGGCAAGGTGACGGGCAAGTACTGTGAGTGCGACGACTTCTCCTGCGTCCGCTTCAAGGGCCAGATGTGCTCAGGTGAGTGGGAGGCCTGGGGGTGGTGGTTGCATGGAGTAAAGCACCTTGGGGTGTGCTAGAGAGGTATTTTTGCTGCCCGGCATTGTGGTTGAGGGAGATAGCAGCCATCTGGGGGCTCGTTGCATGCATTGTGTCATGCTTAGCCATGGATTAGTTCAGGGTGTGATGCAACGACTCCCCCTTTGGCAGCCTGTGCCCAAAATCCTTGGCAGAGGATGGACTCAGAGGGTTAAAGGCAGACCTTGATCCTTCCTTAGGCTCGGGAGCCCCGTTGAGGTGGCTGGGGGGCTCCAAGGGAAGTGGCTCTGGGGTGCACAGGGCAGGAGCCGGCCAGGTTCTGCTCGACTCCCACATCTGAGGAATTGCTCCACAGGAGGAATCCCCAGGGTGGGGAGATAGGGGTGGGGAGAGGCACTGGGATTTCCGAGGAGAGGATGCACTAATTTTATCCTCCACCCTGTTCTTGAAGACTCCCTTTTGGCAAAAAGCGGTGGGGAAGAAAATCCTCCCCCATCGCTGGTCTTACAGTGAATATTCATCTCCTGAATATTCGCCTCCTCCCTGTGCTGCCAGGCTCCCAGTCCTGCCTGCTGCATTTCTCAATTTGGGGAACCTCGCTTCTCCCATGCCAGGGACCAGGGAGACCATCTCTGCAAAAAAAAAATCCCAGCAGCAGTCACCTCATGTGCCCCATGTGTCAGAGCCCCTTCCTCAGCCACAAGCCCCATCTCCAGCGAGCCCTGGAGGTCTGAGTGTGCTGGAGGAGCAAACCCCAGGGCCCTTCCCCATCTCCTGGCTTCCCAGGAGATGCGAGAGGAGTGGCAGCACCCAGAGCCCCCAGCTGCCTCCACACCACTGGGGTTGATCATTCACCTTAACATCAGACAGGGGGGGCTGGGATTTTTCCCCCCCAGGCAGTGATTTTCCGTGGGAGCCGGGTGCTTGTCCTCAATGCTGCCACCCAAGGCTGTTCCTGTGGTGCTGTCTGTTTGCACAGCATCCCCCGTGTCAGGCAGAGTGAGGGCAAAGGTGCTGGTGGCACACTGCCCCCGAGCCAGGCGAGCTGTTAATTAACCCCATCCGTTGGTTCCCAGCTCCGTGCCCGAGTCCTTTGCCCAGCGGGGCCAGCCCTGGCTGCGTGCCCAAGGCTGAGGAGGAAATGAGACGGGGAAAGGTTGCCAAGCCCTTCCCGGGGGGCCACCACCCACGAAAGCCAGACTTGGCAGAAGCCCTGCCCTGTCTCATTGCCAGTGCCCCGTCTGACCCCGCTGGCATCCGTCACGTCCCGTTCAGCCACGCTCCCCCAGCCTCCCCCTCTGTTTCCATACCTCGTCGCCCGGCGCGGCGCTGTTTTCCTGTGACTCAGCTCCAGTTCCTCATTAACAGGGTTACACATTTATTTCTCACACCGGTGCCTCCAGGGCCATGGGGGCCGTGGGGGACGCGGTGCCCCGGCGCTCCCCAGCTGGGAGCAGAGCTCCCACGTGCTCGGTGTTTGGGATGGGTCGGCGCGTGCCGGCACCGCGGTGTTTCCGCTGCTCGCTGTGTCTGGTGGCTGAGTCAAAAACCCAACCGGGATCCAAATAGCTGCGGGCTCTGGCAGGATCTGAGCACGTCGGGCTGTCTGACCGAGCCAGAGGAGTGTGTGGAGCTGGCTGGGCTCTTCCCAGCAGCCAGCTCTCCCGTGTGTGGCGCTGGGCTGGGAAATGACAGCAGGGGTTGACCAGATGGCCTAACCAGATCTGAAACTAAAGGCAAGAGCCAAAGCTTGGGCAGCTCAGATGGAGCTGATTGAGCATCTCCAGCTGCTGCCAGAGCCAAGCTAGCTCAGCCTGAAATTTGGCTATTTTTTCCTTGTTTGCATGGGATAAGAGAAGAACAGGGGGTACAGAAGGCAGGGAGGTGAAGGATGGGGTTTGCTGGGGGCAGCAAGATCCCACCCCAAGGACAGGGGGACACAAATGTCCTGGGTGGCTGCTCCACCTCGCTGTGCCACGCGGAGACGGAGCTGTGGCTCTGGGTGCACAAGCATCCCACGTGGATGATCCCCAGAGGAGATCTGTGGGCATCCATGGGAGCACCCATGGGTCCTGATGCCCTCCTGGACATCCCCAGGCCATGGGACGTGCAAATGTGGGGACTGCGTGTGCAACTCGGACTGGACCGGAGACTACTGCAACTGCACCACGCGCACGGACACCTGCATGTCCAGCAATGGGCTGGTGTGCAGCGGCCACGGCTCCTGCGTCTGCGGCAAATGCGACTGCACCCAGCCCGGCTCCTACGGGGACACCTGCGAGAAGTGCCCCACGTGCCCGGATGCCTGCACCATCAAAAAGTGAGTTGGGGGGGAGAGCTCGGATGGTGCCCGTCAGGGTTGGTGCCCGCAGGTATGGTGACCATCCCCAAATCCATTGGGTTGGGATCCCGGAGAGAAAAAAGGGTGGGAGGGTGCCTCGGGGATGGTGCAGAGCAGTTCACGGCAGCTCCCTCCTCTTCCTCAGGGACTGCGTGGAGTGCAAGAAGTTCGAGCGGGGTGAGCTGGTGAAGCAGCAGTCCTGCAGCCGTATGTGCCGCGATGAGATTGAGACAGTGCAGGAGCTGGGTAAGAGCGGAGATGGGGCGCACGGCACAAATTTCTGCCCTAAAGCAAGGAAACACGGGGCTGCGTACACCCGCCATGCACATGTCCCCAGCACGAGGGCTCTGACAGCCTCTCAATCCTGCAGGGGACAGGGGCAAGGACGCTGTAAACTGCACCTACAAGGACGAGAACGACTGCGTGGTGCGCTTCCAGTACTTTGAGGACTCCAGCGGCAAGTCCATCCTCTACGTTATAGAGGAGCCAGGTAGGACCCGGCTGGGGGTGCCGATTGTGCTGCTCCTGGGGGTCTGCACTAACCGTGGGGTTGGAGCCCCCTTTGTGCCTCCTGGCCAGGATCCAGGGGCTGGCACAGGTCACAGAGCTGCTTTGTTCCCCGCTCTGTGCACCCGGGCTGTGATTTCCTGCCTGTGTCTCACATTTCCCCATGCCTCTGGGTTATTTCACCCCCCTGCTGAGCCACCAAGGAGGAGCTCGGTCTTCCCACCACATTTCTGACTCCAGGGGTCTCATTTTCTTGACGTGCTGTTAAGATCCAGCTCTTGGCCACACAGGAGCGATGCTGCCCCTGCACGGAGTAGCCCAGGGCCTCCAGCATCCTTGGGGACTGCTATCAAGCTGAGCAGGGGGCCATATGGCTGCAGATCCTTCAAAACCAGGGTCATTAAAAGAGCCATCAGCTCTAATTACAGCCACCCATCACCTCCCCAGTCCCTGCACAGGCAGCCCTGGGGGGCAGGACAGATGCTCAGAGCTGGAGGCTCTCTCACGAGGGAGGATAAAGCCCTCTGGAGAGCAGAGGAGCCCCCATACCCGCAATCAGGCACCCTAGGGTGCCCACCCAACCATGCTCTCCTATCCCCCCAGACTGCCCGAAGGGGCCAGACATCCTGGTGGTGCTGCTGTCGGTGATGGGCGCCATCCTGCTCATCGGCCTGGCCGCCCTGCTCATCTGGAAGCTGCTCATCACCATCCACGACCGCCGAGAGTTCGCCCGCTTCGAGGAGGAGAAGGCCAGGGCCAAGTGGGACACGGTAAGGGCTGTGATGGGCAGGAGACCCCAAATTCTGCCTCCACTGGGCTGAGTGGATCCAGATCCCAGTGCTCCCAGTACAAGAGCCTGGTCCCCATTTAGGACCCACAACGCGCTGTCCTTATGGACCAGCTCATCCATCCCATTGCTCTCTGAAGCACTGTGTGGGGTCACAGCAGGATCTGGGGTGGCACCACCAAACTGGGCACCCCTTCTCCCAGCCTGCTGTGGCCCCATAGGCTGTGCACAGACCAGAGCAGATGTCCCAGGCACTTTTCCCACCTCTGGTGTATCCTGAGCACTTCTCTCCAGCGTGACCCTCTTACTCACCACCCACACAAGTGTTTCCACCCCGTGAGCTGGAGGAAGGTCCCTGCTGCCACGGGGTGCTGGAAGGGCTGAGGCACCCGGAGCACGAGGGAAGGGGCCAGGATGGCACCAGTGCCTGTCCCCCACCTCCTGGCTCCTGGACTGAAGGGGTGGATGAGCTGGGGTTGCTCTTTCTGGATGCCTTTCTGCTCCTGTGCCCTCCTCCACAACTGCTTTTCCCTGCTCTCCCCTATAAAAACCTCATGAGGAGCTGTTGAATTGCACATCGCATTGTAGAGCCAAAGCCCTGAGCAGAGCCATGGATCCCACACCCACTGGTACCCCAGTTTCCCCAGTTGTAAAGTGGGGTGAGTGCCGATGCTGATCACGAAGCGGTGATGCTCTTTGGTTTCTTTTCCCAGGCCAACAACCCGTTATACAAAGAGGCCACGTCGACCTTCACCAACATCACGTACCGCGGGAACATGTAAGGATGCTGCATCCAGAGCTGGCTGTGGGATCAGCCGGGGATCGTGGGGTCTCCAGGAGTCCAGTTTACAGAAGAGCTTGTGTGCATGTGTGTGTCTGCGTGTAATTTAACAACCCCCGGGCTGCCTCCGGCCCCGTTCTCCATCACCTCACTGCACTGCAGGGACGTGCTTCCACGGCAAACCTCTCGTCCATACCTCTGCGGGCCGCCCCATAGGAGCTGGTGGCCCCTTCATACACTGAACAGGGAGAAATGGGTCTTCCTCTGCCTAGTGGTGAACCTGTGAACTCTTCGGTGCTCCTTGGGCCAAGCGGATTTTGGCTAGAACCCAAGGCCAAGCTGTGCTCTGCTTCCTCGGGGATGCCCTCGTGCACTGGCCATGTGAAGTCCCAGCAGCCACGGTGTTGTTTTGGGGGTTGAGGACACCACTCAAAACCCAGCAGTTCACACGTTTCTCGTGTTGCTGTGGTTCAGGATGGTGGAAAGCAGCCCCCAGGCTGCTTGTGACCTTCCCCCTCCCCTCCACGTGCCTCCGCTCTGCACCGCCGGCCACCTCCATGTAGCATCAGCTGTGCTGGTCCCAGCTGCAGCCCTGGGATGGGGCTGAGCTCCCCGTGTCCCCCACCACTGTCCCCATGTCCCAAAGCACACGGACTGCATTGCCTGTATGCCGGGAGCCTAGCCCAGGCTCTCCGGGGAACGAACTCTCCCCTCCCTGTGCCTTTTGGCCAGGGTAATGGTTTTCTGCTTGGCTCAGGGTCCAAATGAGCAGGCGGCCTTCAGGCCCCATCCTGCAGCCTGGGGCTGTGTGTCACCCACCCGTGGTTTGTCTCCTGTGGAAAAAACAGCCTGGGGACAGAGAGAGCTTGGGCAGGTGCTCTGGGCCCTATCCTGGTAGCTCCGTTCCCCTCAGTTCCACCAAAAAGCAGCACCCACCTGTCCTGGTGGAGAAAATTAACTCTGTCCTAACTGAAACCAGGACACCACCTCATGTCCCGTGCCCACCCCAAGGCCCTAGGGCTGGTCCTGCTGGGGGCTGTGTCCCCTGCTCCCTGCCTGGCCTGTCCCCAGGGGTGGTGGACATCAGGGATGGTGCTGGGGGGCAGCTGGGGCCGAGCCCCGGAGCAGGCGTTGGGTGGGCAGAGATGTGCTCCACATGGGGGTGCTTCCCAGGGCACCAAATAAAAACCTCAAACCACGAATTGTGTCGGCACTGCTGTGTGACCCAGTACCAGGGGGGCCTGTCTGGGCCAGGAGGGGTGGATGGGTGAGGGAACCAGCCCGGGCAGGGCTGTGGGATCTCCATGGGGTTTTCTCTGCTCTGTTATTGCTTTTTCCTGGAGTGGGTAACACAGCTGGGGGCACAGCGTGGCCCTGAGCCTGCTGCAGGCTGGGCTCCTCTCGGCAGCCCCCTCCGTTCATTGCAGAGGAGCAAACCCCAGCATCCCCCCTATTTCTGCAAGACTCCCAAAACCCTTCAGTGTGCACAAAAAGCCCCTGGAGGAGGGCAGCTGGGCTGAGACCACTGCGGGACCATCCTGGGGCCAGCTGGGCTGGGGGCAAAGGTGCTAAAGTCGGGAGCTGGGTGCTGCCTGAGCACCCTGCCTGGGCACCCGCTCAGCACCACGACGCACAGGGCTGCAGGGACACCTGGTGGGCACCTTCCAAAGCAGCATTTTGGGACCACAGAAAGTGCTGGGAAAACTCTTTGGAAAGGTGCAAGGCTGGCCTTGGAGTGAGGATGCTGGGGCCAGGCCCTGTAGGGTCAGCCCAGAAGGGTACATGGGGGGATCCTGCTCCTGCTCGGGGCTATGGGCATGGTGCAGGGCCCGGCGAGCAGCTGGAGGGATGGAGGTGCTGTTGTGCTTGGAGCCTGGGTGTCATCCCCATCCTTGTGTCACCCTGTGCCTTAGGGACCCCATCGGTCCCCATCACAGCGCTCATTGGCACGGGGGAGCTGAGCCAGGGAATGCCCCCGGCACTCTGTGACATCAGGCAGAACGGGGGCACCAGGCGACATCGGGCAGAGGGGTGACAACAGGCAGCGAGCCTGGGGACTGCCCCGCACTGCCTGGGTGCATCGAGGCCACCACAGCGATTGGCCAGGGGGTGAGTCTGCTGCGGGGTGCCCGGAGAGGGGCAACGGGACAGGGGGTCTGCACTGCAGACCTTTAACACCCATTGCTCTGGGGTCACATCCTGCCCCTGCAGACAGAGCCGGGGGTCACACCATCCCGGCTGTGTCCCTGCTGGGTGCGAGGACCTGGGTGTCAGCACGGCCCCGCGGGGCCCCGTTCCCACCAGGGCTGGCCAAGGAGAGGATGAAGCCCCACAAGCGGCCAAAGTCCTGCAGTCCTGTGGCCTCCAAGCAGCAGCAGACACCACAACGTGGCTCGGCAGACAGCTGGGAAGCGTCTGCCCCCTCCTCAGCTGCGACTGCCCCCAGGAAGATCTCCACGTCCAGCAGGACCTCCACGTAAGTGAGGGGATGCCTCCTCTTTGGCTGGACGAAGCTTGTCCCCATTCATGTTTTAGGGCTCCGTTATGTCCCCTGACCACCCTCGAGGCAGAAATAGAGCCGGGTGGGGTGCAGGGGGTGACAGGACGGTGCCCACCTTGCAGGGAGTCTGTCCCATGCTGCACGATCCTGACGGCCGAGGTGTACCCGCCCAGGCAGGTGGAGTGCAGGACGGACGTGTCGAAGGAGGACAAAGCAATACAGGTGAGGGTGGGCAGCGCGGCCCCACGCGCATCCTGCTGGGAGCGCACCCGGCCCCTCAAAGCCATGTGCCCATCACCGAGATGTGGAACACGCAGCCCCGGGGATGCAGCTGGGTCGGGGAGCTGGCTGGGGAGGGCTTTGGCCACTGCTGAGCACCCTGGTGTGGCCCAGCACGGGCCCAGCTGGGGAGCATCCCCGGGATGGTGGCCACCAGGTCTCTTCGGTTGCCATCCTGGGCTCAGCCCACGCGGTGTTTGACGACGTGGGTGCTCCTGGCCCCAGACACCCCAGTCCTTGGAAGCGTTACCGAAGCAACAGCACCCACGGCACGAGAAGAAGGGAGAAAACAAGGACGTGAGCAACAGCCAGGACCAGCCTCAGCAACGAGCCTCAGCAGCCAGCAGCGCCCCGGGGGGCTCCCCCCAGGCAGCGGGGCGCACAGCCCCCAGCACCCCCAAGGGCACTGCCGCAGCACAGGACAGGTAACAGGGATGGTAACGGGGATCACCCCCGGGGTTAATCCAGGGACCTAAAGCAGGGGGACGGGTGCTCAGTGTGGGAATGTCCCTCGGTAGGAGGAGCAGCCTCACGTCCGACCTGTGCCCGAGTTCCAGCGACGCAGAGTGCGCAGAGCAGGGTCAGGCTGTGCTGGGGACAGAAGGTAACCCTAAGTCCTGGCTCTCCCCACCCTGTTGAACCGTGCTTCCTCCAGCGTGCTGCTCTGAAATTCTCTGTCCCACCTCGGTGAATCCAGCACTCTGGAGAAACCAGATCCAGGGAGCATTTAATGTGCTGGCGTCCAAAATATCCTCCCTTCCTTCTTCTCCCACCGCAGGGGATGAGGCTGATGTCCCGGACACCGCGGCAGTGGGCAGTCTGGGGACCTGCCCGGCAGGGGAGGGGAGGCAGGAGGGGCTGAAACAAGCTCAGGCTAATGGTAAGCATAGAACTGTCCTGGAGACATGCGTACAGCAGCCTTGGCCCCCTTCTGTGCGTGTTTTATGGGTCCTCTAATAACAAACCTGGGCAGGAGCTGGATCACACAGCCACCGGCTGCAGACACAGCTGCCAGAAGAGGTGCTGCAGAGAGCACAGAAATGAGCACGCTGGCCATGCCGAGCCTGGGGGAATGTTAATTAATCCAAAAATTCATCCAAAATTAAGGCAAATTAATCCAAAAATTTTGGCCCAAAACCAAGAGCAAAGCCTCAGGGCTGGTGGCAGTCAGCCTGTGGCACCTCCTGGAGGTGAAACCCCGAGCTCCGCAGCTTCCAGGCCATCTGCAGGCTGTCCTACTCCCATCTCGAACACATTTTCACAATCCTCAGTTTTACTTTTCCAGTAGGATAAAAATGAGATCTTTATTTTTAATGGAATTTGAGGTGCTGCTGTTTACCACGTGCCTCCAGGAGCTGGAGCAGGAGCTGAGCAGTGTAACCCCCGATGTCCCCAGCAGCAATCAGCGCAGGATCTGGCTGCTGTTCAGCAGCCACAAGGAGAAGGTAAACGCCTTGTCCCAGGGGACACAACCACCTCCACCCACTTCTCCTCCAGTCCCCGGCTGGGGCAGGTGTGGGACAGTCCCCTCAGCTGCCCGTCCCTACGCACGGGTGGCTGCGTTGGATCAGCTGCAGGAAAACGCCTCGGTGCATCCTCCAACCCCAAACTCCTTTTTCCTTTCCAGAAAGTGGGGAGGCAAACGTGAGGCCGTTTCTGGAGGCTGATGGAGCCTTCCATGAGGATGGTGAGCAGCAGAGTCCGTCTGCAACCATCGCACACCTGGGTACGTTGGACAAAGCCCCTGTAACACAGAAAATCTTTACTTCCCATTGAGCCATGGGGTGGGGCAAGACCCCTGCTTAGCCCTTAATGCCAATGAGTGTGGCTGATCAGGCTCAGGACCACAGGAACCACCTGCTGGGATGCCGGAGCGGCTTTTTCCAAAAAAATCAGGGCCATGTGGCTGCACTGGCCGCTGTAAATGAGCCACGAGCAGCCAGAGGCACCTCCTGGAGCAGGAGCAGGAGGTGGAGGCTGCTCGCAGCTCCCCAGGAGAAGCCATTTGCAAGTGCTGATAAAATAACTCCAGCCCTGCCGAACCTGCAAATGCTGGGCTGTGCCGAGGCTGCCGGCGTCAGGGACCGCTAGATGGTGATGTCTGCACGCTCCCGGCCGCTCTCCGCCTTTCTGTGCCGTTTTCTCTCCCCGTGCAGCCGGGGATCCTGAAGGGTTCTCCCTCGTGAAGGTTTGCAGGTTGCGGAGTCCCTGCAGCCAGCCCATCCCGCAGGCACGGCTCTTGCAGCAGCACTGCGGGCTGGGGCTCTCCCTAATGCTGCTTTTATTCCACTGGCTCCTTCCCAATCTCCTTCCTGAGCCTCAGAGCACGAACTCCACAGAGGGCACCGTGCTAAGGCTGCCTTCGGGTTTCAGGTGCTTGCTGCAATGATGAGCAATAAAAGGTCTGACGTCTTTTAATAAATCCAAAAAACAAAACGAGCAGAGCTCTCCCTGATGCAGCTAGTTAAGGTGCATGCTGCCCGTTCACAAGCCAGAACTGAGTTTTCCAGGTCTCCAGGAAACTTCCTGAAACAAAACGCGTTTCCCCATTGATTTTAGGGAAGCAGGGCTCTGCCAAAGAGCTGAAGTCTCACCTCGCCCCAGCAGAAACCCCCTCAGCCCAGCATCACCAGGAGGCACTGGAGGATGCGGCTGCGGATGGTGAGTGTGTTCGGGTCCTGGAGCACCTGCTGGGCAGGAAACCTAAGGATTGGGGCTGAAAAGGAGAAAGAGCTAGGATTAAAATAAATAAATAAATGAAAGCCAAAGTACTGACATTTCCCAGGGCACAAAATCATAGAATTCAGGCTGGAAGGGACTTCAGGACACCTCCATTCCCACCTCCTGCTCAAGGCTGGGTCAGCTGTGAGATCAGACTGGGTTGCTCTGGGATTTATCCATTACAGGATCTCCAGGGCTGTGAAGCAGTCAGTGATAACCTGGGATGAGAACACTGTGCTCTAGGAAAGCCTGGACCTCCAGCCTGGATGGCAGGCTGGCCAGAAAGGCCCTGGGTTTGTGAAGCAGTTTTGTGGTGAAATTCTCCAAAATCACCAAATCCTTTGTGGCTATGAGAGTTCTCAGTGTTGTAAAACTCCCCTTTTGGCGAGACATTTATAGCTGCAGCCAAGAGCCTCCCTGCAAGCTCTTGTCTGGTTGTTGGGCTCTCCTTCCTCAAACATCTTCCCCCCAGCCACACCTCATCTTCCCCCGTTCCCCAGGGAACACAGTCGACAGCCGGGACACAGTCGACAGCCAGGACACAGTCGACAGCCAGGACACAGACTCCAGCACAGACACCGTGGACGTCTTCTTAGCCAGCGAGGAGCAGAAGGAGGTCCTAAGACATACCACAGGTGGGCTTTGATATTTCTCTCCTTGGTTTCTGCTCCTGCACAGCCCCTGCAGCCAAAATCCCAGAAAGAGGAGCTCAGAGAGGTCTCTGGAGCTTGGCCATGGCCTGGGATACGCCTTGCACTCAGCAGAGGTTAAACCCTCTCTGCTTCTCCCTTACCTTTAATCTCATGTTCAGTTTTTTGCTTTGCATTATTTGGCACAAGTTGCTCCATGTGTCCTGGCAAGATATAAATGCCATCCTTCAGCATATAAAAGTAAGAGGGGGTTGTGCCTAGAGAGTGCTAGACAGTGTGTGGAGGGAAGCAAGGGTTGATGAATGGCCATGGAAAGGAAATTTAATCTTTCTTGGCCTCAACATCCCACCCTGCCTGGGGGGGAGGGAGTTTCATTGCATTATTGTGGCTACAGTCCTTTAGATCCTGAGATGGAAAGGGTAGGTGAAAGGCAAAGGTGCCTCCATTACTATTATTAACAACCTTTTCTTTTTTTCCCCAAGTCTCTCTCTGCTGGCTGCCAGCACGTAGAGGAGGTTTCTAACGCTTTCTTGTTACAGAGGACACAGACATTGTGGATAATTTTGGTTCTGACCTGGCTGCGGTGGAGATCCCCCTGGGGGAGGTCCCCCCAAACCCAGAGGAGCAGCAGGAAGTGCTGGGTCCCGCTGCTGTGGATGGTGAGGGTCTCCTCCTGCCCTTCCACTGTCATTTCCAAGGTCAGGAATGTCCCCAGTGAGCCCATTCCTGCTCCATTCAAATATTGCCTGGGCTCTAGGGGATGAGGACGACACCCAGGACCTGGTCTCCACCCCGGACAGCACAGCCAGAGAGGTCCACGTGGGCAGCCAGGAGAAGCAGGAAGCCTCAGGACACAAGGAAGGTGGAGGTAGGCTTTTGGGATCCCTTGGAGGAAGCCCAAACGTCTCTGGAAACCAACAGCTGAGTTAAAAGCCTTCTGCGTGCCCATTACCAGTGCTTGTCCAGCAACGAGGATGTGATGTTAACACAAGAAGCTACAGAAAGCTATTGAGCCCCTTAAAATAATGCTGTGGGTTCCCACTCACATGGGGCAGACGTGGAGGAAAGTCTCTGCGGGCGAGGGATGTGATTGCTCCTCCAGCAGTGCAGTCCTCCTGCCCCATCTCAGCCGTGCCTGGCACCCCATCACAGAGCCCTCACGCTGTGATGGGATTAGTGCCCAATGCACTCACTCCGGATTCCTGCCTGTAAAAAGCCAGCCCCAGCACTTTTGCTTTCAGTTTTCCCCTTTTCCAATGCCTAACCCTCCCCGAAGACTCCTTCCTGCCTCCATCTGGAAGCTCTAGCCAACATCTGAGGCAAGCCCTTGGCTTGTGCAGCAGCTGCCACTGGGTCCAGCACCAGCACCTGGTCCTCTCCGTGCTCTGCTGTCTGTTGTTCTCACCAATTTATCGTTTTTATAACTGTTATTTCCCCTGAAAGCTCTGCTCTCCCCCTGCAGCTGATGTGAAGGCGAATTTGAGCGAATCCATGACAGTGGTGAGGATGGCCCAGCAACCACCCCCGGAGGAAGGTGAGTGAGATCTCCATCATGCAAGCTGCTGCCAGATAACAGCAAACAGGATTAGACAAGAGTCCTTCAGAAGAAAATTCTGTGGCTGTGTATTGTAATGAATTGCAAATCTGCTGGTAATGAAGCTGCACGGGGAGAGGCAGAGGTACAGCAGAGCTGCAGCACGTTTCCAGTGGAAGCTGCTGGAGCAATCAAGGCACGGTGCTGCTCTCAACGCACTCCGTGCTCTGTGTTGTAACTCCTGAGCCACCAGGGTAGGAAAGCACAGCCCTAAGATGTGCTGCAAAGATTTACTTGGCACCCTCTGGCTTCTGTTCCCCTTCTTGCTGCAACTCTCCCGCACAGCACAGACCTGATTTGTCTGCAAGCCACCTCGTCTCACTCGGCTTCCCCCTCCTAGCAGTGATGCCAGGGCTTTTCTCCTCCCTGTGTGCAGGCAAGATTAATTTCACTAATGTGCTGAAAAGATTTTAAACCCTCTGGAGGACAGAGCTGGAGAAAGGCAAAGGATGTTAATAACACGGCTCTTACTTTTATTTAACCAGTCTCCCTCCACGTCCTGGCTGTGTGTAGAAGGCAGTAACGCCTTGCTGTGTCGAGGATGGTGCTTAAGAGAACCATGCTTAGAAGGAAAATAGTGCTCAGAAGATTTTATTTTGTTGCTTTTATAGAGGCCAAAGTTGATGTCAGCAGTGAGGGCTCCACCCTGGCCACCTCAAGCACCCACTCAGCCCCAGAGAAGCTGAAAGAGGCACAAGTGGATGGTGAGTGAATCATAGAAATGCTGGTGGGAAGGAGACTCCAAACCCATAGAAAGGGTGGGAAGGAGACTCCAAACCAGCCTTCCACTTGGAGCCAAGTTATTGCCAGCACTGGATGAGGTTGGCTGAGGTTTTATCCAGCCAAGCTCTGGACTTGAATGCCTGGACATGGCCCCAAGTGCCTTACCCGGTTTCTCCTGGATTTTCTGGAGTGACAAGCAGGAACTGAGCCTGGGTCTTCAGCTACCTGCGCTGTGACGCCTTCATTCTGGGTCACAGTGTGACAGGCTGGCTGTGCTGCGATGGCACTTGTGTGGCCTCTCGTGCATCACCCAAGCCGGGTTCTGGATGAGCAGGCAGAGGAAAATACCTGCAAGAAAAAGCTTGGCATGCTGTTAATTCCCCGCTGTGATTAGTCAGCCTTTGGCTACCATGAGCCACCGTGATCAAGGGGAAGAGAAAGGAAAAACAGCCGTGTCCATGAAGTGCTGCCGCTGTGGGCATCAGGTGCTGGTGGCTTTGAAGGGAAGGAAGAAGGGATATAAGGATGCAAGGGATATAAGAAGGGATATAAGAAGGGATATAAGCTGCCCTTCATGTCCACTGCAGGTGGGATGGGAAATCAGAGGCTTAAATGACAAGAAGAAGGGATTTGGAAGTATCCACAGGGAAGATGCTGTAGCAGAGGACAGGGGATGCCGGGAGGCACAAGATTTCTCTTTCTCAATATCCTGCTATTCATGGACAAGAGGGCACAGAGAGTTAATGCTGCTGCAGCTCAAAACAGGGGAAGGTGCTATCACAGGGTCCTTCCAGCTCTTCTCCTTGGGATGTCTGAGGCTGTGGGTGCTGGTGAGAGGGAAGCCCACGAGTTTTTGGCTTTCCATGTCCAGAAAAAGTTGCTGCTGGCCGTGCTTCCAAAATCCGGGTAAAACTGAAGCTCCTGCCAAAGAAGAGGGTTCAAAAACCCCTCCCAAGGAAGACAAGAAGGTAAGCATCAAAGCAGAGACAGGGCTTGTAGGAACGCCGTGATCAGCTGTCAGTCAGTCCATCTCTCCTCCTCATTGTGTGTGGCAGTGACCAGATCCCTCAGACGAGAGCTGAGTGTGAAGCCGTGAGGAACATGACAAAGAAGCAATGGAAAGGTAACGGTACCGTGCTACGTGCTCCTCCTCCCTGTTGACATGTTGCCAGCACGGACAGGAATGGTTCGATCTTTAGCTTGGTCCTGCAGCACTGCACGACCCTCCTGAGACAACAGCCTCACCTTGGGGTACACAACGGGAGGGACAATTCCGTGTCCCAAGGATGTGGGGACCCAGAGACTGAAGGAAGCGTCACTGCCCTTTCTGGCAGAGAGACAGCTGAAAATGAGGAGAGCAGGGTTAGCAGTAAACCAACCGCCCCACCCAGCACCTCACATCAAATACCTGCTTACCCTTCTCCCCAGACTCCTCGACTGCCCTGCACTGTTAGGAGCTATTTAAAGGTGGATGCTTTGCCACTGGCAGGAAGGAACAACCCACCCCAGTCCTAAATCCCTGCTGGTTATGGTTCATTGCTTCCAAAAGGACGTAGGACAGGCAGCTCTGTTCCCCCACACCCCATTTAAACCACTGTCTTCTCCCTGCCTGCCTGCAGCATTCTCCGATGCCTTCAACTTCTTCCCCAAAGACACGGACGGCAATATTAACCGCTACAGCCTGGAGGTGACTGCTCAGCAGCTGGGGATTAGCTTGGCCGGCGAGGAGGCTTACAGCAAGCTGGAGTGTGCAGAAACTGATGGTGAGTGCCTCATGGAATCACAGCGTGGGCTGGGTTGGAAGGGACCTTAAAGATCATCTAATTCCAACCCCTTTCGTGGGCACGGACACCTCCCACTAGACCAGGTCACTCAAAGCCCCATCCGACCTGGCCTTGAACACTTCCAGGGATGGGGCTCGATGCATGGATTGTTCTGGGTGTGTAAAGTGATCCATCTCGATGCGCCTTCCCAGCCGTGGGCAATGCTGTGCTGAGATGTTTTGAGCCAGTGGCCGTGCCTGAGCTGCTGTGTTTGAGCACTCACCAGTGGCTCCATCCTTCACAAATGCATGTTGTGCTTTTTGGACCCCTTTACACATGCGGAAGCACTAAGTGCCACTGTCCAGTTACCTGTAAAAGCTTTAACAGCTTTTCCTCCTGCCCTTAGGTTTTAGCAAGCAAATCTTTCTGCAGTGCCAGCTCTGAGCTACTCACCCCAGCATTTTGTTACAGCAAAAATCTGCCTTGCTAACAGAGATGCCACTTGCTTGCAGGAGAAAAGGCGATGAATTTCTCAGACTTTCTGACCACCATTACTGACAAGAACTGCTTTATCCAGACAGTATGTAAGTAAGAGACACCCTGCCCACGCATATGTTGTGCTCCCCTCCAGCAAAACTTGGAGTTACCCAGAGATATCTTAAGTATCTGATTCCCAGACTAATTGGTATGGAGCAAGAAATCAGCATTGGGACCCAAAGAAAGAAAGGCTGCTTTGCTCAGACAAGACCATGATAGCTCAAAGGGTTGTCACAGTGCAGCTGAGGGTTAGCTCTGTCCCCAGGCCAAGCAGCAGAGCGGTGGGGAAGGACCATCATAGTGCTGGCCATTCTCAGCGAGGGGAACACAAGGACAGTGGCACGAATCCAGCATCCAGTCCAAGTGCTCCTGGCTACCAGAGCAGAGGCCAAACTCACCTCTCACAAGCAGAGAAGCAGTAGTAGTAGAAGACGTTATCCTTCTTTGGCTAATGAATGGCTGAAGGGATTTGTCCTCCCTGCTAGATGTCTAACTAGCACTCAGAAGAAAATGGGGATAGATCCCTATTGTCCAGATCTTTCTGGGTGCTGCTGGTGTCTCTGCTCCCTGTGAGCCCTGTGAAGGTAAGACAAGGCTCAGTCATGGCTCTGACTGCTCTCCTTCTCTCCAGTCCCTGAGAAAAGTGATCCAGGCAGCTTCGATTCTGTCGATGCCAGAGGAATCCTCCTCTGCAAAGTCTTGCTGAAGATGGTGGAGTTGGAAGCTCTGCCTCGGAAAACTCTTCTTCAGATTGCCAGGTGAGCACTGCATGACAGAGAAGGAAGCTCTCCGTTTTATTGGGACATATGTGGATTATCTAATTTAACATGTGGATATCAGGGCCCAAGACTATATTTCCTGACATGTTCCATACCTAGATGGATATCCAAAAGCACCTACATAGCTACAGTATTTTCTTTAGAAAGGTGTTGTTGTAAATGCCACCATGTGTCTATCTCACACCATTTAAATATGGCCTGTTGAGATATGTCAGTGTACAGCAGCCAGTGCTGAGCAGGCCTTGGGCTCTGTTTTGCTGGACAACTACGCCCTCTTTTGTCTTCTAGTTACTACCAGCAGTTTAGGGACTACGCTGGCCACATAGACTGGATGGATGCTGATTTCCTCACGAGTTACAGAAAGCACAACAACAAAACTAGGAAAGACCTGGTTTACCCTATGTCTTCCTTTGTAAGCGCTGCCCGCATCTCAATGATGAAGGAAAAAGAGGCAGCAATTTATATGGAACGACTCAAAGGTAAGGCTCGCACGCTGTCTTTCCCACTCTGTCATTCCCACTCTGTCCAAAAGGGAGTTCACCAGAGTTACAAGGGTGAAATACTGACGGGGGCTTTTCCCACAGCTTCCTCCATTACTTCATGGCCCATGGCCTCCTCCAAAGGTGGAGAATCGGTGCTTTGGTACTTCATTCAGCAAGTCCCAGCACCAGCCTCGCATTAGCAAACCCTTCCCCAGGCAGCAACAGCCAAGAGGAGCACAGAAAACAGAGCTGGAGCAAAACCTGGGAGTCCTTCCAGCCCATAACCCTCTTAGGGCACAATGCGGAATCAAACAGTTGGAGTGGGTTGTGCTCCAGAGACTTCTAGGGCCAACAGAATCACCTTCCTGAGCTGTCTCTGGTGGTTGAGTAGCTTTGTGTTTCAGAAGAATTGAGAAATCTGGGACCTACGAGCCCTTCTCTGGTCAGAGGAAAAAGAGCAAGAGTCACTTGGCCGTGGCTGTACTGTGACCCTTGTTCTATCTTCCCCTTGCCAGAATCTGCACCCCGTTCAAGCAGCCCGTATGCTCAGGTACCCATCTTCCCACTAATTTTGAATGAAGACACAAAGGCACTCTTGAAGAAGAAAAAAAACATGCAGAAGCTGGTGATGCAGAGAAACAAAGAGCCAGTAGCTTCAACAGAGAGCCGCTCCATCCGAAAGAGAAACCATGTGCAGGAGGTGAGAGACAAACATGATGCTTCCAATACATGGAAGCAAGGGAGGCCTGGGGACAAGCCTGAAAAGCTGCATTTTGTTTAATCAGGCCGCTACCCGCCAGCCTCCTGCTCGCAGCAGAAAGCAGAAACGCTGTCCCACCATGAGCTCAGAGCACCTGAACAGACAGCGGCACCCGAAAACAGGCAACCAGGGCAAGACACGAGCACACGTGAGCGTGAGATCCAGCCCCATGCCCCCGCTGCCCCACAGCAGCTGCCCACACTGCGCTCCGTGCTCAGTCAGGCACTCGCTTCCCATTTTCTCCCCCTTTTCAGCTGCAGCATTCAGTCACAGGCTCAGTTAGAACTCTTTTTTTTTTTTTTTTTTTTTTTTCCTTGGTAGCCATTAGCAATACGTAATGATAGCTGGCAACCCCACTGACATACCATGGCAAGGAGGCGGGCTGCAGATACCGCCCAGCTCCGAGCCCAGGCGTCAGGGCTGCGGTGTGGGGACTGCAATTCAGCCAGCACCGAAGGGTGACTGGTCCCTCGTGCAACCTGGAAATTAACCGTCTTTAACTAGACGTGGGTATTACACGGCAATTTTCTCGTAAGCGCAAGGAAAAACGAAACCAGAGGTATAATAATAGCTTCGCTGTTTATTACTGTTAATTGCCAGCATGAATTAGTTATAACCTGCCACCACCGCATCCTAGCGTGCCGCTGAGGTGTATTTTTAGCCTTGTGCGCGCATCTGCGGCACGTGCTCCCACCGGGGCCAAGCTATGGGGCTTCCCCCCATGGGGCTCTGCCTCCTCCTGAGCTTGGCCCCCTTCTTCTCCCTTCGGCTCCCAGGAGGCGCGGGTGGCCCGGCAGTACCAGCACGACCTGGCCCTCCGCCAGCGCGCCAGCCTGCTGCGGCTGTGGCGGAGGATCGGCGGGGCCGAGATCGGGCGGCAGGCGGGCAGCAAGCGCTTCCACCACACCTTCTCCACCTACTCCTGGTCGTGGAACGCGTGCCAGGAGCTGGTGACCGCCGAAGAGCTGCAGGCGCTGGACCGCCTCAACCGCCGCCATCGCCGGGCCGCCAGGCAGGCGACGGCCACCAAATGGACGTTCCTGGAGCCCAGCAGAGCCCGCTGAAAACGCCGCACGGAGCCGGTTTGGGCCGGGCTTCGCTCCCACCCTGCCTCCTGGGGTAATAAAATGAGAAATAAGAGCCGAGACAAGCGTTTTTATCGTTTTTGAGCGTTTTTATTGCACCACACGCGGCCGCCGCCGTCGCCGCTCCCCTGAGGCGGCGCTGAGGTAACGGCCGCCCCCTCCCCCCACTCCCTCACCGCCGCCTTCGCGCGCGCTTCCCGCCGCCGCCGCCCCACGTGACCCCCACACCCCTCCGGGTCCGTCCCCGGGACTTCCGCACTTCCGCTTCCGGTGCCGCGCGGCCCCGTCATGGCGGCGCCCAGCGAGGAGGCGCCGCAGCCCCGGCGGCCGTTCGGGAGGCGGCTCCTCACCGACCCCGCCCGCCTCTTCCAGCACAACGCCTGGTGAGGGCGGCCGCCGCCTCCCCGACCCCTCGGCGGGCCCGCGGAACCCCGCTCCACCGCCCTTCCCTGCCCTCTCTCCCTAGGCCGAGGCCCGCGGAGCTGCCGGGTCGGGTGCCCGTGTGTCCCCCCCAGCCTCGGGGTGCCCCTTCCCGAGGGAGCCCCCGCCCCGGGGGTGCCCAAGTTCCGGGGATCCCGTGCCCAGGGGACTCTCAGCCCCGGGGCTGCCCGTGCCCCGTGGAGCCTCAGCCCCTAGGAAGCCTCTTCCCGAGGGTGGCCCTGTCCCCGGGGTGCCCCTTTTCCCTGGGGTGCCCGTGCCCTTTCCGTGGGGTGTCCCTGCCCCTGGAGAGCCTCTGTCGCAGAGAGTCCGTGCCCAAGGGTGCCTGTGCCCCGGGGGTGTCCCTGCCCCCAGGGGTGCCCGTGTCCTGGGGTGCCCCTTCCTAAGGGTGCACATGCCCCAAGGGACCCCTTCCCTGGGCTGCCCCTGTCACGCAGAGCCCGTGCTCCAGGGAGCCCCAGCCCCGGGGGTGCCTCTCCACACCCATCGCAGTGTACAGGTGGCCAGAGGGGTTTATCCACAGCCTGATGCTGTGGAAGGGCAAGGCTCCACGTAAGGGAGCTCTGGGGGTTATGGGTCAGCCCCGAGCATCACCCTCCACCATCTCTGCTTTGCAGAAGCCCAGACATTGTTCATGCCCCCTCCCAGCAGGCTGGCCCGCTGCCCAGGTTCCCCTCTGTAGCACCCGTTGGGGCGCAGAACAGGCAGGAGGGCAGCTTGGCGTGGGGCTGTGAGGGGACACAGGCCTGCACACCAGGGCTGGGGGGTTGCTGGAGCTGCCCTGAGGGCTTGGAGGTATGGAGGAGCCCAGCCCTGCTCATCCAGTGCTCAGGAGCACCCATTCCCCATGGTCCTGAGCCTTCATTGGGTTGGAAGCAGTCAGGATTCACAGCCCCTTTCCATATTTCAGGAGCATGTGCTGCTTTGCTTCATGGCAATCGATTTGTAGCTGTAGTTAGTGCAATATCTGCTCTCAGACACTTAAAACTTCCCCACCCGTACACATGAGCAGCTGATGTGCAAATTGAATGGAGATAACTTCACCCGTTTGCTGCCACGCGGTGCTGTAAGAGTGTGGGGTTGTGCCGGGTGTTAGCATGGAGCAGGAGGGCTTTGAGTGCAGAAAGCTGTTGTTTGAGAGATGTTCAGTGCCCAGATGCTTGAATGTGATGGGAACCAAAGGTATTTTGCATTTTTGAAGTAAATCTATCCACGTTAGGGCTCTGTCTGCCGTACCTGTTGAAAATTGGCTGTTTAATTTGTAATAAAATAATGAGTGCATGTATCAGCTTGTCATCTATTTTGGGACTATCAAAGGAGTGTTACAAAAGCATATCCTCAGTAGTACTTCCCTGCAGAAACTCCCTAGTAGTCTAGTTTTTCAGAGACAATAGTTAAGGCTTTGTTTTGTTGCTTAATATCAAAAGGTGTATTCTTCCTGAGGCCAGGATTGTTCTTCTTGATCCTTGTATTTTGCTTTTCCTTCATTTGTTTTAATGAAAAAAGGTCAAGTGAATCACTTTAATGACTATACAACTTTGTATGCACATTTAAGTTATTAATAGGTTCTTAATGCTTTTAAGATTCCTGCATATTTGTGCCATAATTGGGTTTAATATTAATGTAACACTTTACCTTCCAAGTAACCCTAGCTGCCCTCTTTCTTTTAACTTGAGAAATAAAACATAATTTTCTGAGACAGCTAAATCAAACGGGCTGTGGTGACGACCTGCTCAAGTGAAAGTATGCGAGTGCCAACCCAGCAGTCACCTGTACAGGAACAATTACTTGTTTTCACTGTGAGGGAATGGCAGCTTCTCTCCAAGGAGCTCTGTTTGTGCTGAGTGCCCCGGTGGTTTTATAGGAAGGGTTTAATTCCTCTCAGCATGGCTCACCATCAAACAGGGGAAAGGATTAGGGGACAGGTTTGGTGTCTCTTGGGATCCCCTCCAGTTGTGCCTTTTGTAAAGCTCCGGGTACGGCTCATTCAGAGCTGGGAACCATCCTTATGTGCTGGGAGCTGGTACGGTGCTGCTGAGCTGGAACTGGAGATGTGGAAAAGCTCCCCAGCCGGTGGCGGGGAGAGCAGTTCAGAGCTTTCTCTGTTTGTCGTTGTCTTTGCCTCACGATTCTCCGCTGAGTAGCTCACCTTCATTTTTACAACAGGGACAATGTGGAATGGTCGGAGGAGCAGGAAGCCAGTGCCAGGAGTAAAGTTCAAGAGAACAGCTCGCAGCTATTGCCACAAGATAAACAAGGTACCTTTAGATGTTGTTCTAATGCATCAGTCTTGACTGTGTGTGCAGCAGCAGAACAGTCTGAGCTGCGTGTTCATCTTCGTGTATTCCTCCCTTCCCCCTCTCCTGAATTATTCGAAATACATTACCGAGTGCATGATAGTGAAAATGGCGGGGAAGGAGTCTTTCTGCTCTAAATTTACCTCTCTGTGACTTTCCCACCTTCTGCCTAGGCTCGTTCCGGGCAAAAGAAATGACCTTGGTGGGGAGGAGTCATCTTGGCTTGAGATTCTTTGTTCGTGTTGTGTACATTTAAATGTTTGGTAGTGTTTCCTGTCAACAGGCTTCGTTCAGCATACAGCACCAGTCTCATTTGTGTTTTGCTCTCTAAAACTTAGCTTCTAATCGCTAATTTCTGTTTGCTTGCGTGCTGCAAGATTATTTTTTCCCTCTTAAGAGGCTCGAATAAAGTAGTGTCCGTACCCATCCCTGCCGAGTTAACAAGCAGCACAGTCCTGCTTAAATCTGAAGTGAGGAAAAATGATTTTATCCTGATGGGAGCGTTTATCATCAGAGAGACAGAAAAGGGTTTCCAAATTTATTTCCTCAATCTTGGCTTAAAGGCTATTGATACATCCAAAACGAAAACTTACCTGAACAGGAATCGAGCTAAAGGAGCTCTATGGTCAAGGTGCGCGGTTGAAGCTGTTCTGGAGTTGGTTAGCACTGCATCTTCCCACCTCTTAGGTACCATCCAGTCCCTCAGGTGATGGTGCTTTCAGATTTCCTCTTCTTTGGTATGATAAGAGACTCGTTTGATGATGATCTTGTTATATCCTGCTGAGCTCTAGGATGTATCCGCTCCTTTTGTTCAAATTAAATTGCATGTGTCATCTGTAAGGCAGCGCTGAGCACTACTGGAGCTGTTCAGACACTTCCCATATAGCTTCCAGTTGTGTTCACAATAGCAAATTTAATTAAACCAAAGAGCAACCCTCCTAATTTCTTGGATTCCCAGAAGTATCCAGCAGCTTCTATTGTGATACCCATTGTGTTGAGTTCATTTTAAAATCTGGTTAACATTAAAGGTTGCTGTCTGTCATGCTTTGAGAACCTATATGCAGCTCTGAAATTGTGGAGAAATTTGCTGTTAGAGCAGTTTGTCAGGGCTTCGTGATGTATTCCCAGACCGAACAATGGGGGACGGTCAGATTTTGATGGCTTCTATTCAATAGGAAGCATGTGGAGACAATGGGATGGCTGAAACATAGGGAAGTCAGCCCAGCCAAATGTGCCTGAAGGGTCCAGTATTTTGAGAATCAGAAGCATCCAGGCAGGAGAACAAAGACAGGCTATTGGTCATTATGGCTGTATTATTCTGTGGACTTCTTGGGCTGTCAGAATTTATCCTGAAGAAGGAGGGAAGTTCTGTGTGCTATATAGAAGGTGCATCTGCTGGCTGGAATCAGAGAAAGAACTGAAAGTTTCTTGGTTTTCTTTAGAGAAAGCCCCCACGTGACTCAGGGGATCGCTGGTTTTCTTCTTGCCTTATATGAACAGTTATTTGTGTTTGCGTTTCTGCAATGTAATAGGGTGAGTAGGGGCTTGACTTCGGGTGTGTCCTACCAAAGATGAGCAAAAAGGTCAGGAGTCCTTGTCAGGAAGGTCTCTGGAGGAATCCGCCTCGCATGCTGATATCCTTAGGAGCTAATACCACAAAAAGGATGTCAAAGCAAGTATTATGAGAACTTCTCTGACAGAAGTTGTGTGGGAAGACAGACTGAAACATTACTATGGTCATTTTTTGCTTTAACCCTGTTTCTTGCATGATCTCTATCAGCTGGCCCTTGGCTTCTTGTGTTTATATTGCTGGCGACCCTTTATCCTAGTGCTTTTAAAATGAACTCTAAATAAAGCTTCCGCACATCTGGGTTGGAGCGCAGCAGCTGTTCATTAGCATCCAACAGAATTTCACAATAATTTGGGAAGAGCAAAAATGTTGGTGATCCAAAATGGCTGGCTTGGAACATCGCCACAGCTCCTGACGGGAACATCCTCTTATGGTCAGAGGCTGCCATGGCACCTTTAGGGATGAGCAGGACTCGGGACTTTGTATTTTTGTTAGCTGAAAGAGCGACTCCAGCCCCAGCAGCCCTACCAGTATCCCTACTAGTGCGTGGAAGAAGTTGACAGCTCAGGAATGAGTGCACCATGGACAGAATCCATAACTCGTTCCTCTGACATTAGCAGTCACAGAGTGGCTCCTGTGCAAGTAGCAAACTGTCTTGGCTGCCTGCTTTGAGGTCTGGTGAGATCACAGCACAAACGTACTGCTGTAGTCTAATATCAGACTAAAATTTCTTTCAGCTTGGTGTTTAAGGACAAGGCTTCTTACAATGAGAATATGCTTGTCATTGAGGTAAAGGGGTTACTTTTATACATAGTTCTTGTGCTTCAGGGATAGATCCTACTACAAATACGTGATTGACTTCTGATTCTGCATTAAAGCCATTTTTGTCTATATTCTGCTGAGGCTATGTATGTTTCCAGGTGGTCTTGGTTCCTTCTTGGTATCTCCCTTCAGATGCCTTCTAAGCATTTTGATACTTGTCAGAAGACTAGTGAATAAACTGCAGTTCAGATAAGCAGGCGTCCTAAAATTGGGGATTCTGGTTGTTCTCTTAACCCTGCTCTTAGTGGATGTG
This sequence comes from Aythya marila, assembly GCF_965140915.1. Classification (NCBI taxonomy): domain Eukaryota; kingdom Metazoa; phylum Chordata; class Aves; order Anseriformes; family Anatidae; genus Aythya; species Aythya marila. The sequence goes on from NC_139066.1 coordinate 2,859,829, forward strand.
GTAGAGAGGCCGCCCGTTCTCACATTCAGTTGTCATCTTTAATGGTTGGAGATATTTTTGCATTCAGTAACAAACTTGTTGCCGTGCAAAGATGGCAAAGGAGTTGCATGTTATTGAGATGCAGTTGGGGTCTCTGGCCAAGGCTGTTAATACCTCTAGTTGATTACAAGTGCATAAGGTTATAATTAGGACTTATTTGTTAGGACAGAAAGCTTACTGCATTGACGAGAATTCAGGAAACCAATTGGATTCTTCATTTCCCATGGAAAAATAACTCTCCTCGAAATGTACCCGATCTGAAATACGTGAAGCTGTGGAAATAATTCTATGGATGGCTCTAATTTCATTAGGTTATGGCTTCCCAGGAGTTCTTCCAGCTGTCTGTAATAATCATCTTGCTACTGGAATGTATCTACTTGGTGTGAAAATAGCATTGCTTGCTGCTGCAGTTAATTCTTACCAACTTCAGTCCATCCACCTTAGCCCTATGCTATTACTCCAATTGTAGTGGTCACTTCTTTCAGTTCCTCTCTTTTGTTCTAATTTCATGCTTGTGATGTTCCAACCTGCACAGAACAGTGGAAAACAAAGTGCTAAAGACTGAACTCCAGGAGTGTTTGTGTAAAACAAGATGCCCTGTAATCCTGGAGTATTGTGTAAATGCTAATGGAGCTTTAGGCCAGGTCTGTGGAGTTGACTAATTTTGCTGTTTCTCAGTCTGCAGAAAGGGGTGGTGTGTCAGACAGAGCTCTTCAGCTCCAGGCACTTGTCGTAGAATTCCTTAGAAGTTTAAGTGCTTGACACTTAAAGTCATGAGGCTCCAAATGAATTGCTTCTGTGAACTGATTAAGTTAGCGTTAGGGATGGAAGTAAAACCTGGATTTCTTCATTCCAGCCTCCTTCAAAGAGGCCTTTTCTGTTGCCAACTTCCTTTAAATCCTACCAGGAGACAGGCAGTTTCCTCTTCTATCTCTTTTCCCTTTAATATTCCTAACAAAGTGACAGTAAGGAGGCAGACTGAGTGTTCTTGTGGGAAGGTACAACTTAAATCAAGGTGATTTTCAATCAATAACCTTACTTATAATAAGGGATTACTGAGTAAGATATCTGCAGCAGTCCCTAACTGACTGAACTGATTAAACTGAGACCTTCTGATTTGACTGCTGGTGATGTTTCTGTTTGTGTTTACAGAGGAATATGAGGTGAATGCTAAGAGGTACTGGGATGACTTTTATAAGATCCATGAAAATGGCTTCTTCAAGGACAGGCACTGGCTGTTCACTGAATTTCCTGAGCTGGCACCAAACAGGAACCCAGGTCACAATGGGGACTCTGTGTGTGAACATATTTACAAAGAAGAATCCAACAATGAAGGGCTGGGAAGCTGTGAAAATGGACATTGCTCTTTAGAAACGAGGGCAGAGAATCAGTTAAACTTGATGAAAAGCACGCCTAAGTTCTGCACAGAGGAGCTGGCTTCGCAGAAGCATGGTGAGGTGAACCAAAGCTACGGAGATTACCCGGGATCCTCTGCCTCTTACCGCATATTGGAGGTAATGGCTGTAGAACAAAGAATCACCCTTCACTCTCTTATATCAACGTTGGAGTGACTGGATGTACAAACATGTCATGGCAAACAGCAAGTGAGTGGGACGATTGACAGAAGTCAGTAAAACGCATAAAAGGAAGGGGGCAGCTTAGAACTTGGAGTTCTTTTGGTTCAGACAGTCTATCGGCAGAGCACATGGACCATAAGAAGTTTTCCATGCTTAAAATACAAACTATCTCATGTTGAAATAAGCCATTAAGTCACTTTCTGTGTAAGAAGTTGATTGTTTTATTTGTGTAAATCTTTCCCTTATCTTTTGTGTTTTGTGGTTTTTCTGTTTTGTGCTGATCCTTGTTTGCCTTGGGAGATGGATAATGAAACAGTGAAACCAAGAACGTAAAGATCCTGTTTGTTTGGGTCCTCCCAATCCACCTGATAGCAGTGGGAATCTCAGATTAACACAGAGTATCATGCTTGTCTTGGGCAAGCCTGAAGGCCTTACAAATATTAGTCTCCTAACAGCTCATAATGACCTTTTGCTCTGCTAGTTTGTTTAGTATATCACTATTGTTGTTGAATGCTCATGTGCTGTGGAAGCTCTGCCCTCCCAGGGAGTCAGCATAAGCTGCCCTTTAGATTTGTGTATAGTCTGAACCCTCGAGACTTCCTCAGACTAACGTTCTTGGTTCGTGGTGGCTTTCCTTTCTCACCTGAGTATTCTTGGTGCTGTCTGTCACTGGGAGCCCTTGGTGGTATTTTCTGCTCAGTCTTTCAGTTTTACTGATTGTTTAAACAGAGACAAATTCCCTAAGCCCAGTTGTGAGAGTCCGCTTCTCTTCAAATGGGAACTAGTAGCAGGAACAGCAAGACAGAATCGTAGGCCTAGCTGTAACTTGAGGAAGAGCCATCTAGTGAGGGGAACTCGGAAACAGCAGGATGTAATTATAGTAAATCAAACTTCTTTCTCCATTGCTCTGAATTTCTATGGAAGTTAATGTAACTAATCCCCAGCCTTTGCCAGTGACTCATACTGGTTGTTATGCTTGGGATTCCAGAAAAAACAACTTTCAGAGAAGTAACAATATGGCTTGTTAGTAAGATTTCTGGAAGAACTGCCTAACTCAGTGGTTTCCCACAAATGCCCATATGTAGGCCTGTTCCTCAGAGCTGAACTTACTCAGAACTTACAGTGATATTTGCAAATGGTCATTGCTGTGCTCATGAGTTACTTATGAGTTGCTCTTTGTTCCATGGCTGTAGAGAGATGATTTGAAACGAGCTGTGTGGGACATGCTGAAGAAACAATTTTCACTATGTACGTCTGTTTTGTTTGTGCAGGTTGGCTGTGGTGCTGGGAATACGGTCATCCCAATCCTACAAACCAACAAGTAAGTAGTTCTCAGTAGGTTTTTGCCTGCATGATGAACCAGCTCTGAAAAACAATTGGAAAAGTGCTGCATGTGGTTTTAGTTTCGACAGTCTCAGAGAGGAAGGCCATATATAAATGACTGATTTGCCATACAAGTCTTCAAATAATTGTATTTTGAGCCTGGAAATCTTTGCCTTTAGAGTGCAACCTACAAAGCATGATGCGTGTTTGCGTGTCTCGTTCATACTCATTCAAGCATTTTCATACAGACCTTAGTGTCTCTCCTTCTCCTGAAGAAAAAGCAAGCAGTCCAGTTTCATGTGAGAGTAACTGGAACATAAAGGAACAAAGTGGTCCACTCGATTTTGCACAACAGATGAGAGAGAGAGACATTAAAGCCCAGCATTTCTGCCCCCTAGTTTTGTGCTCTGTTTGAGACAATGTGTTAATTCCTGTGGAGCACCTTTATATAAATTATGATAGTTTCTTTTATTTATTCCAGTGACCCGGGCCTTTTTGTTTATTGCTGTGATTTTTCTACAACGGCTGTGGATCTTGTCCGGGTAAGCTCAACGGTGACTTATGAAGGTAGGAAGTACAAGGTGCCAATTGCACATTAACCCAAGTATATCATAGCTTCCACCAGCTGTCTAGCTGTGTTGGAAGCTTTCTGGTTTTAGCCAGCCCTGATGCTGACCCTCATACTGGTAAATCAGGAAAATGAGCCATCAAAGAGTGTAGAAATGAGGGAAGCAGGAGTTCTGAGGACTTCACGTTGGCAGCAGACAAGCCAGCCAGATTTCCTTTCCCCTTTGGTTGGCAGCACTCTTCCAAGTGCAGTGCTCTTTTAGTTGAGTAACTGCTGAACCTTGAAAACAGTCAGGCTATTTTTTAACAGCAGCTGAAGTTGGTTTTGATTTGTGTGTGCATTACTGTCACTGCGGTTCTGGGAACGTGGTCTGACTGCTTCTGCACAGACAGCTGAGGAGGGGTACTGCTGTCTGTGGAGCAGAAGCTGGGATTCAGTCAGAAGATAAATGCTGCTAACAAACTTCAGGTCAGAACAGAACTGGGTATCTGTGAAGTATCAAATATAACCAGACGCTTTAAGAGGTGAAATGGGAGCGTGGCAGCAGATCCAACGTGCGATTTCATTCTCTAAGCTGACACAAGCACTGCTTATAGAAGCCACTGCAATCCATAACAGCAGCTTTAGAAAATTAAACAACTTATGGAAGTCTGCATGAGATTTTATGAACATAACTTTAGGGAGCTGGGTTTGATGGTTGGGGTATTGAGAGTAGCTTGCTTGCAGTTGAAATTAATATCGATTTCAGCAATGCAGGTGCCCTAACACACCACTTTCATAAAGATTTCATACTTAACAGTGTGAATTTCTCACTTCTTTCCACTATCAGTGGGAAGTCCAACCTTAAAATTGCAATTATCCCTCAATCCAGTTTTACATTTTTTGGCAGTGCTCATTGCCCAAACGTAACAAGTCCAAAGCTCTCTGTAAAACTCCTACATGTACTTCTTTTTCCCTATCTGACCAGGGAGCCCATCAACCCTACCTAAGACTCTGCCCCTCCTGTTTAGTTCAGTGAAGCTGAAACAGGCCTCTGGGCACACCACGTCATTAGGTGAAAGTCGAAGTGCTCCCATGTCCAGATAATACAGAGATCAGGGGCTGCTGATGTGTGCTAATTCTCTAATGTCTCTCCCCTTAAATACAGAACAATGCAGAATATGATTCTTCTCGCTGCTTTGCGTTTGTCCACGATCTGTGCAATGACCAAAGTCCTTTCCCAATGCCAGATGAGAGTCTTGATGTTGTCATTCTTATCTTTGTCCTCTCAGCAATTCTCCCAGAGAAGTAAGTTTTAATAATTCCTTCTGGTTTCAAACAAAATGGACGTAGATTTGGAGTTCTTTACTAGGGAACCTTTAAAACAGTACAGAGGAAGTAAAAACTTTAATTGTTGAAGTCTGGCTGTTGGCCAGCGGGAAGTACTTGCCCTGTTGTTATACCTTCTTCCATTTCATTCAGTTTAGATAAGGCTTCTTATTGATCTGTTCAAGTTACATCATTATAACTTATATCACACACTTAAAATTCCCTGCCTGTATCTCTGTAATCTCAGCGTATCTTGTCTTCATCTCTGCAACTTCGCTACTTCATCTCTGCAGTTTTATGGACTTCACATTGAAGTCTAGGACCAAAACAGCCTGCATTCCTGGTGTATTTTTTGAAAGTTGCACCACTATTGGTTGCACAAAGTAGTGATATTGGGTATATCAAGAAGAGTTTTCTATTGCAGTCACCTGTTGCCAAGAGCAACATGTAGCAAAAATGCCAAAGAAAATGATTAGACTGGCTAGTAACTAAGCTCTCTGTACTCCATAGTGTTGCTGCATGGGATCTCCCTGGACTGTTAAGTTGAGGAGGAGACTGGTAGCTTTCTACGTAATGAATTATTTAGCTTCAGCACTTGCTAGATAGTAAAATGATCTGTGTGCCGTCCATATCTTTATGGAGTTTAATTAACCAACAGTTGAATAGGGAAACATTATACGGTTTGACCACCTGTGCTATAACCATGGTGCAGAGAGGCTGTTAGCAGTTAAATAGCTAAACTGTTATTTGCATGAACTCTGCAAGAGCAGGGAAGAGAATCTTGTTAAATGAAACATCTATCTGCAGCAGAGTACATAAGAGATGTTTGATGGGTACTGATAGGCAACAACTAATGGGAAAGTACTGCTTTGAATCCTTTTAGATGAGGCTGCTGGAGCTGAGCCTGCACTTGAATATACGGAGATGAAACTCGTAGAGCCAGCGTAAAAGTTGTAAAAATGGTTTGGTGGTTGGGTGTCAGGGCTTTCCTAGGTATGTGTAAAGCTTCAGAGTAGGTCCCTTTGTATCAAGGAAAATTAAACTTTGTTCTGTGACTGGTCCAGCTTTTTCCTAAACCTCTGGAAGTGGAACTTGCCAGTGCTTTGTTTTAGCAAATTCTGGTATGGGACAGGTGTAATTTAGAAGTGCTGAATGGCTGTGGTTGAAGTCTTGCTGTGGTCATGGTTGCTTGCCTGGTCTGAACACCAGCCACACTGAGCACTCAGCACCAGTTTGTGGGAGGTATGCTGCTGTATTTTTAGGCTCCAATACTAGATGGATTTCTCTTCAGCAGGTGGGAAGAAGGGAGGGGGCAGGTTCAGAAAACAGTTTAGAAAAGTACTGCGCTTAGCATGATGATGTGCTATGACCTATGAAATGCAAATAAATGACTTAAGTATTCCTGTTCTCTCTTTAATATTCCCTTTGGTTTTATTTCACAGCATTTTTCTTCAAGTTCACTTTCTGCTTGTTTTACAGAAACCAGTCCAGATATTTTTGTAATTAGTAAGAGAGAGCAATTAACCCCTGCTGTGGTAGGCTAAGTTATCCGTGTAGGAAAAAAAGCAGAATTGGGGAGCGTCAGAAAAAAGGTGGCCAAATAAAATCTACCCACCTAAGCCTGCGAGAGCTCAGAAAAGTACCGATTTTGGGTAGCTTTTTGTACAAAGTTGAAACGGAAGTGAAGCTTTATACCTTCTTTTTGGGAAAGTAGGCTAAGTAAACGGGCGTGATTTTGCAGACTGTTGAGTACAGCTTTTTTGTTCTTTCCTCAGGATGCAGTGCGTCGTTAACAGACTGAGTCGCCTTCTGAAACCAGGAGGAATGATTTTGTTACGCGATTATGGCCGTTACGACTTGGCCCAGCTTCGGTTTAAGAAAGGTATTTCCATTTCCCATGGGGAGCCTTAGCAGCTCGCTAATGGATGATGCTTCTCTGGAGTAGTGTCTGCCCTGTTTGGGAGGCAGCTCGTTAATTCTTCTCAAGCACAGCATGTGCTGGGAGGAGAAGTGCCTCTTGTCGTTCTATGCAGTTGGATGGCAGTTGTTGATTTTTAAATGATAGCTGGTAACTGTTTAAATCCTTCTTGCCCTTAGGTCAATGTCTGTCTGATAACTTCTATGTGAGAGGTGATGGCACCAGAGTCTACTTCTTCACCCAAGGTAGGAGGCTAGAAAACAGCCCTCTGGCTCTGCTCACCTCTTTTTGTCCTTGTGCCCTGAAGTTTTGTCACTAGATCTTTCCAACCTGTTTTATTCTTGGAGCAGAGTGAAATGTTAAGTGTCTCCCAATCACACAGGGACCTGGGCCTGACACTTACTGATGCGAATGTGGCACAGTGAATTCCTAAGCACAAGATCCTTTTTAGTTTAAAACTGGTGTATTTGCTACACTGGGAGGAAGGGGAGTGCAAGAACTCTCCTTGAATCTTGTTGCCTGAGAAGGATGCAATGAGATGCACACAACTGGAACATCTTCTCTTAACTTTACTGACACAAGGGAGTAAGAGGAGCGTGGTTCAGCACAGAGCTGAGGCAGCCTTCTTGGTTTTATTGCTGCTTTGTACTCAGCAGGGTTTGTTTCTCTCTCCTTATCACCAGTCACACCTCCAGTCACTTCCACTGAGGGCACATCTGCAGAGTCTGTTTCAGAGCAGCGGCACAACTGCAACAAACCATTCCGTTCCCTACTGCACAAGTCTTGTTTGTCACAACAAAATTAATGTTTAATGCGTGTTTGGCAAACGCTTCACTATGGCAAGCATCTGATAAAAGAGCACAAGCTGAGACCTGTTAGCCCTTTCCTACAGAAACTCCGTACAAATCACGTGCTCCCAGGCTGCAGTTGAACGAGCTGTCTGCTGCTCAGCAGGACTCACTCTGGCTTTGCCCAGGGCCACTGTGCTGGGGCACTGTGATACTATTTGCTTGGTCAGGAATACCTAACAGAGTAAGTGTTGCAGCCTTGAGGGCTCTTGGTGCTTTGATTGGGCCCCAGCTGGGTGTGGTTTTGTACGGATTTTTTTTTTCCAGACTTAACCTTAATGAATCCAGTTCCCCTCCAGCCTATACAGCAAAGATCTTATTGCCACCCTTTGGAAGTGTAGGCCTGATTCATCTGATCCCGTTCTTTACTCTTGCAGACTCTGAAATCCCTATGGAGGGAGGGAGAGGGGGAGGGAATGGATCTGTCCCTGCTCGCCAGAAGATGTTCCCTTAATTGTTTACTGGAGGCGATAACAAAGTCTGGAATTGCAGTTGTTTTCTCCCTGTCGAGTCTCTGTAACTCTACAGATTGTCCTCACAGTACTTCTTTCCTTCCTTGGTAGAAAGTAAACTCAAAGGAAACTGGTGAGACTGTGATCTTAATCCCCCCATACCACAGCAGTTAAGTCCAGTCTGATTCGCATTTCCCTGCCAGACAGAGACCATGAGTTTCCTCTGGCCCATCTTTCAACTCTGCTTAGCCCTCATCGTGAGCAGGTATCAGTTAAATGAAAGCTGTAGCATCCTTATCTCCCTCTCTCTGCTTACAGATGAATTAGATGATCTCTTCACAAGAGCTGGGCTGGAGAAAATCCAGAATCTGGTTGATCGGCGACTGCAAGTGAACCGTGGGAAGCAAATGACAATGTATCGAGTGTGGATCCAGTGCAAATACCAGAAGCCTGCTGCCCCTCAGCTGTGAGGAACCAGGGCGTGCTTTTTAGATTCAATCTTCTTTATGGCCATGTGCAGACTCCTCTTGGTGAGAGGTGTTAGGGAGGCTGGCATGCACAGAACCTCAGTGCCTTTTACAGTGCCTAGCATCACTTCGAGTGAATTTTGTTAAGGACAAATGCTCTAGGAGGAGACCAAGCAGTATTTTAAATGTCTTGCCACTGGGGTGAATTTTTAAACTTGCTGATGGTTTTAACAGCATAAGAAATGTCCGTGCTGTCGAAGAGCAGCCGAGCAGGCTGAATAGCAACTGACTTTTACTCTGGATGTCTACATGAAACAGAAGGAGATCTTCAACCTTACCTCTGTGTTGTGTACTCTTGTCTTAGGGAAAAAAAAAATGAATCGGTAAGTCTGCCTTTCTTCATGGCTGGTCACTAGGATTGATATGAATCCCTTGCCCTACTTATTTCATGCAACTCTCTTACAATCATTCAGGTTTGTGCAAATCCACAAGATAAAATACGTTCATCAAGGTCATGACCTAAGAGCATTCTAGTTTCTCTGTGCCACCTTCCCCATGGATGCCTCCTGGTGAGCAGGTAACCTGTGGAGAGAGCAGATCATGCTGCCTTGCCCCTTACTCTCCACAAGGATGTTTGTCTAGGGAGCAGGCACACTATAGCTCAGGTGCTGTAAATTCACATCAGGCAGGGTTCAGGCTTTCAAACATGTCGGGCTGATGCCAGTTTTAGGGCACCTCCAGAGTGCAGAGAATCAAAAGCAGACTGGGACCGGAGTTTATGCAGAATCCATTTCCTGCTTTTTCTGCTGGAGCAGTCAGAACTGTTCTTGCTGGCTGCAGTCAGGTGACAAGCTGTGCCGCCCTGTGATGGTGATGTGCTAAACCAAAGGAGACAAGACACCTGTCTTTGATAAGAAATCTGAAGAGTGTCTCCCACTTTTCTTTAATTTCTCAGAGGAAGCCAACCTTGTGGCTTTCTGACAGTATTTCCCCACCTTTGACAGCTAACATCTTTTATCTCAACTTGTTTTCTTTTGTGATTTTTAGGGTGTGGTACAACAGGTATTAGAATAAATTTTGTGGTAACGCTTTTCAATGCTGGGTTGATTAATACAAATCAGGCTTCCACAGAAACTCACGTGTTTCTGCAGGATTTCAGACACTGTTAAGTAGCTGCTGTTTTTTTTCCTCTTCGATTATCTTGGCTCTCACTATTGCCTTCTCACACCTCTCAAGGAAAGAAAGCCTTGTCTGATCTCTCAGCTTGTTTTAGCTCATGAACTAACAGTGCCTACTGAGTGCAGTACTGGCTGAAGAGCAGTTTGTGTACTAGTACTTTTGTAGCTTACAGTTGCCTAAGAATAACTGTCATCTATAAGGACATGTAGGTGATGAAATAACTGCTGTCTTGAAATGGGCGAGAAAGGGTAAAAAGATGAGGAAGTGTCATTGCTAGATTTGGAGAGTCTGCAGGAGTCTTCATGGAGCATCCTGGTTTGTGAAGTGCCAGAAGGGGCATGCTCCTTGCTGGACATGAGGTAGCACAACCAATTCATAGCTTCCACATCACCGTGTCACCCCACAGGTATCAGTATGCCTTCTAACAAAGGCCTCTGAGCCAGGACATTTCAGCCATTCCTGTGGAAAGGTGACCCAGCAAATCCACTCACAGTCGAAAGGCAGGCTGCAGTGCTGGGGCAGGCATGGAAATGCATCATTGTTTTTATATTTTTATTTTATTTTTTAAGTAATATTGTAAATTGTATGAGAATTGAATTCTCATTCAGTTTGTTACACTGCTATGGTTTGTAGTATGGGAAGAATTGTCTTCCCAGTTATTTTTTCTAAAAGAATAAGAGACTTTCCAGTGCCTCCAAATGACACAGGAGAAGATAAGGCTTGAAGCAGCTCTTTTCGGAAAGACAAAAAACAAACAGAGACAGTTTTGTTTCACAGATCCTTTACTGCCTTTTTTTTTTGTTTCTCCACTTCCTGTCTCTTTTTGTCAAGGCAACTCAGAAATCATACCCTGCTACTGACCTGCCCTTGAGATGCATTTTCACTGGGGTGCAGGGGGCAAAACACTGATGCACCAGCACTTGGAGGAACGCACGTTCCTTGACTCTCCAAATCTGGGCTTGAAATGCTGAAGAAAACCGTAGTGCTGAAGGCAGGGGAAGAAAAAGAAAATGTTCCTGAGGGTCTTACACTCTCCTTCCAGCTCTCCAGCAAGGAGTCAGGCTTAGCAAAAGCAGTCCTGTGAGCATTGAACGCAACGTGACTCATGTAACCAGCTCTGTAGCTTTCTGTGAAAGACCTCCCGTATGTTGCTGGTGCCTCAGGCAGTTCTCTGGGGTCCTTTTCCTCCTGGTCCCTGGAGGGAGACCTCCTCCTGGGATAGCTTTATCTCCCTGGAAGGAGAATTATTGACTGGGGTAAGCAAGCAGCGTAATTAGTGTGAATTAAAGTAATTCGAAAAATGCCTTATTAATCATCCAAGGGCTTGTAAGCAGCACAGGAAAATGTGTTTTTAATTATAAACATGATTTATTTAAAGTTGATGGACTCTTCTTTAAGTTCAAACTCCCGAATGGGAGAACATGAAGACCAGTAATTTATTTGCTTCTACTTTGAAGGCTCCGTCCCAGTTGTCTGCCTGGTTTTGACTTGGGCTTCATGCAAAAACTTGCAGCCCAGCGAGCCTGCAGCCATCGCGGTGGCTCTGTGCCTTTCTCAGCGCTCCTCGTTCTGCTGCAGTCTCGAAGCAGTCACTGGACGTGACCCACGCTGAGGAGATGTTTTTGTTTTCCAGCCCTGTCGGTGGTGCTCAGAGAGCAACAAGTTAATGGCCTTGGACCGAGCCAGGCCTCCTACAGACAGATACTGCCTGAGCTCCCCTCATTAATCTCTGTCAGCTCCTGCTCGCTCCGAAGCTGCTGCGCTCCTGCAGCTGCGGGCCTGGCCTCCCACACAGCTCTGCTCAGGTACCTGGGCCCTGCCTCGCAGCAGCTCCTGCCATTCCCACCACGGGCCTGCCGAGCGGGCTGGGTTGCACAACGCCTTTCTAGAACGTGCAGAGATCCCTGAATTCACTTTCACGACATCTCACTACTTCTTTTTTAGCCCTGGAATATTGACTTTAAAGCTATTCAGAGCGTATCTGCCCTGCTTTCGTTCCCAGCGCTCCGGCCTTGTGGTCTGCGGCTGGCAGGCCGTGCCAGCGCAGCTCGTCGAACCTCCCAGGCAGCAGAGATGGTTCCAGGGCCCTTCAGAGGCGCTGCCCCCGTGGTGCTGGAGCCAGACATTGTTGCGCTTCAGAAAGTCTGGTCCCGGCTCTTGCCAGGGGATGGTGGATTTCCTTGGAGGTTCGGAGATTGTTTTGGCTGGAAGGGGATTTTATCATCACCTATTCTGACCCTTTGCATAACCCTTTCATGGAGGGATTATGGCATCAAGCCCGTGACTTGGGCTGAGCCTGGACCGATCCTTCAGAAAGGCTCTCGGTTTCAATCCAGCCATGATGCTGAGGGGCCCAGTGACTGGCAAGGGGCCCTGTGCCTCCCTACATACATATTTCCTCCTGTAGCATCTGGATTTCACAGATAAGCTTTGGAACCTGGGAAGCAGGAGGGGGAACGGGATGTAAAGAGAAGAGAAAGCTGAAGAGTGTCTGATGTCTTCACTTCAAAAATAAATGAATTGTAAATTCCAGTGGAAATTGGAGCTTTTTCAGGATCTTCCTGGCAGTACAGGATTGTGGCAAGCAGCAATCATCCTTAGTGATTTTTCTGGTTACAACAGTAATCATCAAAAGCTTTTGAGACCAGACAATTGTCTTCTCTCCCAAACGCTTTGGCTCCACCTTCTCAGGGTATGTCACCACCATTTCTAGTTGTGTAGTTACTTGTAGTGCTCCAGGATAAATGAAACCTGATTATTTTCAATAAGAGGTGTGAGCAGAAGTAACCTCCGTGTACGGGTGCCTGCGGCTCTCGGCGCTGCATTGTAGCCAAAGCTGAAAGAGCTTCCTTTGTCTTTAAGCACTGGGATGAGCCCCTGGCGGGTTCCCAGCTGGATTCCCTACAGAAATCACAGACCCAAACTGAACTCAACTGTTTCCCCTGAGCACAAATGAAAGCTGCCCAGGTTTTAGTGCCTAGAAGTGTTGACGAGGATGAGGCAGCAAGGATCACCTTGCTGAGGGAGCTGGGGAGCATCCCTCTGTCTCTGTAAAGACAGATGCAGGGAAACTGAGCCGTGCAGGCACAGGAGGAGGTCTCTTCTTCATTCTCATCAGTCCACGGGACAACCCCTTTGGGTTTGGTGCCATGTTAGGGAAAAATCAGAAGAGAAGATGCATGATCAGGAACTGGGAGAACGTGTCAAATGCCCAGGATCCCTTCTGCCATCATAGCTCTTCCTTCCCCCCAGACGGGTGTGTGCTTGGCACGCAGCTTTCTGCTCAGCTGTCTGTAGGGCTCTCACCCTAGCAGTGTTGTCACATATGCTTCCAGGGCATGATAGAAATTATTAGAAATGCAAAGAGGAGGGAGGGTATCTTTTTTTTTTTTTGAGGAGTCTCCTGTGAAGTGAGGTGCTCAAGAGGAAAAGGAATTGTCAACTCTGTGCTTAGTCAGCAAAGCACCAGAGTTTGTGCTCAACTCTTGCTGAAGGCAGTAAGTTGCTGTGCTTAAATGCCTCGCTGAATGGGAGCTTGTATTGCAGAGAAAGTGGGACACTGCAGGAAATCACCTGTGTGGGCAACAGCGAGGGCTAATTCAAGCTAAATGGGATACAGCGACCTCTGTTACGGAGAGCGCAAGCAGGGAGCACACACATGGGGAGAAGCAAGAGGTTGGCCACATGTGCTTCTGCCTCCTGCCCAAAGCTGCTGTGCTTTACTTGGAGGTGTCACTCCAGAGAAGGATTTTACTCTGGAAATGCGGTCTTTGAGCCCCATTCACGTGTGACAACAGCGGGATGAGCGGGAACGGGTTGTGGCTGGAAGGCATTGATGGCAGAGTTCACTAGAAGCATTAATGTGTCGACACCAGCCCGGAGCTGCCAGCCTGTTGGTCCATGGCTGCTTCTAGGAAGGGAGAACATCCGAGTGAGATTTGGACCCTGCTGCTCTCAGCCAAGCTCCCTTGTATGCAGTAAGCACCTGGGAGTCTTCCAGGGTGAACAGCAGCTTGATTTGGGGGTGAAGAGCTGGCATGGCTGCTGTATTCAGGTTCTTTTAATGCCTTGTAGTCCAAGGGACTCCTGTAGCTCTCGTGTTTTCATTTTATTTGGGTTTTGAGGAGTTTTGTGGGGATTAGGGCCACTCCTTCATCCTGTGAAACTTTCTTTCAGTTCACATGAAATGGAAAGTTGCTGCTTGCAGTCCCAGGTCACGGCGTCCAGGCTCACACCTTGGGGGTGTGCAAGGGGCACACCAGGGGATGTGCCCTACTGGAAGTGGAGAGGTTCCCCAGCACCCTCCTCCACGGGGCACTGGATGCGGCTTTCCTCATTTAGAAGGAAAATTTGGCTGATTTCCCCCCAGACCACTATTTTATCCATGGGACCTAGCCCAAGGCACTGTGCTGGGTGCCCCCCACCAGGGCAGCAGATACACCGGGCACCACCTAGACAGCCAGACTGCACCGCAGCCTTTAATTACACAGCTGTCTGTTTTTTCCATATTCTATGCCAAGGGTCGATCAAGGTTGCATGCAAAACTAAATCTGGCTTTTCCTTAACTTCAAGTGACTTCTTCCCTACTGAGACAACCCTTGTTGTGAAGGTTGGTATGTATTTACACACGTTCACACAGCCTGAATATAGGCAGAGAAATATGCATGCAGTACCTCCAGCTTTACAATAGGATGTTGATTTAATTTTCCTCTTACACAAATCTAAGAGCAGTTTGTTTAATTGAAGCTTTCAGAAAGCCCTGGAAGGTAGGGTGTTATTATACCCGTTTTATGCAGGAGGAAGAGAAGCAGGGGGCAAATCCTGCGGAGAACATTATCCTCTGGTATTCTAGGAAGCTAGCAGCGAACGAGGACAGGGGAAGGTTTGCTGGCACATAAAGGAATTCGCACCGGTTCAGGTGCATGCAGAAGAACAAACAGTGGCTTTCTCCAGAGCCCTGCACTTTGGGGAAAGCGAATGCCTCCGGGCAGGCAGGACACGCTGCCTTGGATCCCGCACGGCGCTGAGGTTGCGCTTGGCTCGCTGCGAGCCTGGAGGTTGAGCGACCTGGATGCTTTCCTACTGGGTTCGGGTATCAAAGCCTCCCTAATGGGATACCTGAAGGTGTAGACAGAGGGAGGGGCAGGAACAACCTCCGAGATAAACCCCATTGTGTGGGAGGGCGGAGGCTCCGAATGGCCTCAGGAAGGAGTCAGGCGATGGCATGTTATCTCCAGGTAGCTGAGATACCAACTTTCTCCCTGTCTAGAAAACCAGGAGACCCTTTTACCGTTCCTAGGGAGGGAAAGGCTCTGCAGGAGTCCTACCCTTGCTAAATACCAGAGAATCTGCACAAGGCTAAGATGCTCTGAATGCCCCAAGTCTAGAAAAGCCTTCAGTTGCCGCTCGCGCCTGGTTAGGTAGGACGGGCTGCTCTGCAGGCAAGGCTTGGCCTCTTCTGGATGTGATGCCTGGAGTGAGATCATCCCCCGTGCTGAATCTGTAAGAAACCTGTTGAGTGCCGAACTCGCTTTGTTTTTCTGTTGGCTTTAGAGTTTCCAGGTTTGAGATCACTGATGACAGCTCTTATGTTTTAAGGGTTCAGGCAATTGGAGGCTTTCTTCAAGTCCCCAGGTCCCGGATTCCTGCTATCAGCCAGGAATCTCAGCTCTCCTTTTTCTGTGTTACATCATGTCAGTACACTCCTAGACTTCTTGGTTGTACAGAAATGCGAGGGAAAATGCAGTCAGAATATTTTACAAGCCTGGAATGCAAAGGCAAAGCACCCGTGGCGTTAAACAGATAAGGACTTTGACTTTTAATTTATCTTTTCAAAATTCAAGCCAGAGAGCTTGTTACACGGCGGTGTTAAAATCTCCAAAACCTTAGCAAATTTTGACCAAATCTAACATGGGTTAACAGTGAAGCAGCAATGCAGAGGCAGGGGTTTGCTCTCCCTTTGCTAAACACGCGGTGCTGGCTGGAGAGGAGCTCGGAGGCTGCTCCGGTACGAATCAGTGACAAAATGGCTGCGGCAGCCGAGTGGTTCTTCTCCAACACGACACGAGCACAACATGCCAAGCGTATCGCTGACATCCAAGGAGAGCGATGCAAGAAGATGAGAGCTGCCACAGGGGATGTAATAGGAAGCGTTAGCGCTGGCTGATGGCAGACCTGGAGAGCAGGATGCTGTACGGGAGGGATCTGGCACCGGCACCGGTGTAGGAGGGCTGGCTTGCCCCCACGAATGAGATAATATTTGGTCAGCCGTGCACATACTGCATTGCTCATAGCCGTCCTGCCCGCCAGCTTTCAAACCAGCTCCTCTAAAAGGACCAAAGCACAGGGGCTCCAGCCTCGTATGGGGTTAAGGAAAAGGGGGGAAACAGGGGAGTTCTCACGTGCTGCGCACGCGGGGGCTGGCGGAAGGAGTTTTGCTGCATGAGAGTTCTTGGAGATCCAAATGCTCTCTTCTCATTCAGGGCCAGGTTTTGGCAAACTGAAATAGTGTGGGGAAAATCACAGCGAGATAACAGAATTTTGTTTTCCTTTTTTTTTTTTTTTTTTTAATTTGGATGTTTTGTATGTTTCTAAACACGGTATCTTAAAATTTCACATTACCATTTTGGATTGAATCAGAACTTTTCTTGCACAAAATGTTTCAATATTTACACATCCCAGCCACTTTGAATTAGAAAACCTTTCCCTGTGAAAACAAAGTCACAAACTGATCGTGTCTTGCAAGGTCTTTCCGATAAGTTAGCTGTCCTTATTTAGGCAAAAAAAAATTAAAAATAAAAATCTGCCACTTCTCTGCTGAGTCCCAACCTGGGTTCTGAAGTCCCATGGGAAGTAATGGCATAACAAAGAGCCCAGCTGTGCTGTGTCTCATCCCAAGTAAATTCATTTTCCCTTTGGAGACCACTGCTGTTCCAGGGCAGCCGGTGTTGGCCCCCCACGGTAAGAAGGGAAAGACCAGGCAGGGGTGGATGCTGCGTCCCTGCTGAAAATGGTGTTGAGATGGGAGTATAGGACAAAAACCCCTGAAATGTCAGACTTACAGGCTCTGATTGGGAAATCTATCTGATAACTTACTTCCTGCAGGGGCTCAATGGCAAATTTGTCTGCAATCCCCTCATACCTACCCAGGACTTCTCTGACAGCATGCAATGCCCTTAAAGGCTACTCCCAGTTATTGCCCACAGCCATAAATACGGTTGCAACTTGTTGATTCCTTTCCCCTCCGCGCCACCAAAAGATGAGCTGCCTCGTCCTACGTGCTGGTTTGGCATCTCGGGAAGGAAGCTGCAGCTGAGGGTGTTGCTCTGAGCTGGGAGGACAAAGGCAGAGGGGGCAATTGGGGTTTGCAACAGGCAAGGGAAAGGTGCAACTGTGCGGCTGACCGAGGCTGAAAATAAAGGGGTCGTGAGCCCACAGCTAGCAGAAAATCCAGGAGCGTGCTGAAGGAGGTGGGCTCCAGCCACAAAACCACACGTGAGAAGAGAAACCCTGACCCTTTTGCTAAGGGCAGAGCAATACGGGGCTGGAAGAGGGGCAAGCTACAGGAGGAGGATGGTGCAACCTCAGCTCGTCGGGTTCCTTATCAGAAGTAGCCACCCGCTGCTCCACCAGCGCAGGGCACCTTTCAGAAAACATTTCTGCCTGAAATAAATGCTCCGGGTCTCCAGGAGGCTTCTACCTCCCACAGTCCTCATCAAAGTGACCCTACCACCCCTAAAACACAGGGACAGGGCGATGGGTCCAGCAGCACAGCATCTGTTTTCCGTTCAGCCCTACAAAGTTTGGGGCGTTATCAGGTGTGGTGGCCGGGCTCCAGAAGAGCCGGGGGGTGTTGGAGGCCGGTCCCTTTCCCGGGTCTAACGCCTTCCAGATCTTCTCCTCCCTCCACCCCAAATCAAGCAGAAACTGCACGAATGAAATTTCTACCTCCTCGAACGATGCTAACTGCAAATGTTACCAATTAGCGCTCCCCTAAACGGCTGTGATTAGCTTACCAGCTGATGGAGTATTTACTCTAGAATTTCTCCTTTTCTTTTGAGGGGTAAAAAAAAAAAAAAAAAAAAAAAAAAAAAAAAGACACACGAAACGCCATTTATTTATTTATTTTACAAATTCCTGCCGCCGGCCGTGCTGAAAACGTGAATCACGCAGCGGGAGCTGGAAGTGGAGTGGCTCTTCTGCCGAAAAACAGATTAAAGCACAGGAAACAGCCTGCGAGAGCAGGCAGGCGCTCCGCGAGCCATTTGCGACACGAGGTTAACAAATAACGCCGGGCTGCGCGGCCGATAAATGAACGAGTTGAAAATGATGGAACTTCCCCCGGCGCGTCGCAAGGGCGATTATTCCCCCCCGAGCTGAACCTCGCCAGCTCCTCCCCGCATCACCCCCGGTGCCAAACTGCTGGGCAAAGGCTCGGGGAGAGGATTTGGGGTGGCGGCGGTGCGGGACGCCCCAATTCTGCCTGGCCGAACCCTTCCCGAAGCGCCGGCAGCCTCGAATCGCTAATCCGCGCCTGCCTCCCCTTGGACAGGCCTGGCCACTTCCCTTCCCAACACGCCGATTTTTTTTTTTTCCTTTTCCTTTTTTTTTTTTTTTTTTTTTCTTTCCGAATTTCCCCCCCTTGCTTGTTTGCCTTTCAGAAAGCTGATTCAGCCTCAAAGCCGAGCGGGTTGCACCGCCCGGCGCTCACGGCCCCCGCTGCCTGCGAACACGCCACACTGCAACCTCTCGCCGCAGCCAGGATGAACCTTTTTTATTATTATTATTATTATTTTTATTCTTTTTTTTTTTTTTGGTCTTTTTTTTCCTCAGCGTCTCGGCACAGCCTCAGAAAGGCAGCGGTTAATGTGGTCGGGTTGTGCTTTACGGCCACGTCCCTGCTCCATCGGCCCCAAAGGACGGGGCTGCGTGAGGCGGCGGCCGGGCCTGGCTCCTGGGGGGGCTTTTTGGCCCCTGGGGGGGCTTTTAGGGTGCCCATAGTGACAGGGGGACAAGGCCAGGGGGGCACCAGGGCACCTCGGCCCCCTCCCTGTGGGGCTGAGGCGGCCGCTCCTGAGGCAGATGGAGCTGGGGGTGGTGCCGGGGGGGTGCATGGAGACCCCCCCCACATCCCCTCTCTGGGGACACCCTGGACTTCAGGGGGGGGTTAAGGGGGGAGCACCCCAGAGGGGGAAACGCCCCAGGGCTGCTGTGCCCCCCCCTCCTTGTGTCTGCATCTCCCCCCCCAGGTCTGTCCGCACCCCGAGGCTGGGTCTGTCCCCTCATGGCTGCTGCCCCCACCTCGGCCCACCCTGACCCCATAAACTGCCCCCCCCAAGCTGTCTGCCCCCCCCCCAGCCCCACCCTGACCCCCATAACCTGCCCCCCCGGGCCTCTCTGACCCCCAGCCCTACCCTGACCCCCATAAACTGCCCCCCCAGCCCATTCTGACCCCCAAAAGCTGCCCCCCCCCAGCATCCCTGACCCCCATAAACTACCCCCCCAGGCCCTCCATGACCCCATAAGCAGCCCCCCCAGGCCCCTCAGCCCCCCCTTAACCCCCCATAAGCTGCCCCCCACCTCCAAGTCCCCCATAAACCGCCCACCCCCCCAAGCTGCCTGCCCCCCCCAGCACCCCTGACCCCAGAAGCTGCCCCCCCAGGCCCTCCATGACCCCATAAGCAGCCCCCTAGCCCCCCCCCTTCCCCTCAGGCCCCCCCTTGACCCCCCATCACCAACCCCCCCCACCCCCCCTGCCCCCCTCCCCCCACCTGCTGCCCCCCCACTACCACCCCCTCCCCCCCAAGCCCCTCCCCCTTCCCATAGCCCCGCCCCCTCCGACCTCCCCCCTCCCCCCCTCCCGCGCTGACCTGCCCTTCCCCCCCCCCCACCACCACCCCCGCCCCCTCCCCTCCCCTCCCTCCCCTCCCCCGCCCTCTCGCCGCGCGTGCAAATCTCGCGAGACGCGGCGCGCTTTCACCACTGTGTGTGCACCAATCGAGCCGGGCCGGGCCGGGCCGGGCCGAGCGCCGCGGGAGGGAGGGAGGGGGAGGGAGGGAAAGGGGGGGAGCGAGCCCCGGCCCCGCACCTGCCCGCCCCCACCCAGCCCAACCCAGCCCAGCCCAGCCCAGGGGTCCCAGCCACCCACCCGCACCCCCCCCCCCCCCATATTCAGCGACCCCCCCTCAGCACCTGCCCGGCCGCCCCAGCCCTCCCCCGGGCCTTTGTCCTGCCGCCGGGCCTTGCCCTAACCGCCCCCCCCCCACCCCCCCACCTCACCCCGGCCTAGGCTCCTACGCGAGGCCGGGGATCCGCGGCCTGCTCCGGCTCCTCCATCCCCGCCCTCGGGGCTCGCCCCCCTTGGTTCTCCCCCACCTCCTCCTATCCCCGCCGCCACCCCTCCGCCCTTCTCGGTGCCCGGGAGGCCGCGGAGCCGCCCCTGGCCTCCCCCCCCCCCTCCCGCCCGTGCCTCCGCCACCACCACCGCCGCAGCAGCAGCAGCAGCAGGTTCCCTCCCTCCTTCCTCCTCCTCCTCCTCCTCCTCCTCCTCCTCCTGCCCCCGGCGGCGGGAGCCGAGCGGTGCCCGGGGAGCGCTCGGCCCGGGCAGGAGGGGAGAGGAGCGGCGGGGCGGCGGCAGGAGCAGCGGCAGCGCCAGGTGAGAGAAGCCCCGAGGTGGAGGGGGGGGGGGGGAGAGAAAAGCGGGGGGACAGCGGGGAAAACCCCCCCCGTATCCCCCTTCCTCCGCCTCCCTCCCGGCCCCGCAGGGCCCGGAGAAGCCCCGGGGGGCTTGGGGGAGAGCCTGGGGAGGGTCCCGGCGGGGGTGCGGGGGGCTCCGGGGGTGTTGGAGAGGCCCCCCCGGGGCCGGGCCGAGCCGGGGTCACGGCGGAAGGGCCCGCGGCCTGCGTGCCCCGAGGCGGCGGGAGCGAGGCCTGGGCCGCGGCTGCTGCCCCCACCGCGAGGCCTGGAGGAGAGCAGAGCAAAAAGAGGGGGGGGGGGGAAGAGAGGTAAAAACCGCGGGGCTCCGGCCCCAGCCGCCTGAAAATCCCCCCCCAGGGGGAGGTGAAGGGGAGGCGGGCACGGCCTCCGAGGCCCCGGCCTGGGAGTTGGGGCAGCGCTGCCCCGGAGGAGGCAGGCCGAGGCGGTGCAGGCTGCTCACTCACCCATTTATTTCCTAACCCTTCTCTTTTTTATTTTTATTTTTTAATTTATTTTTTTTTGCCAGCTTGGGGTTGGAGAGGGCTTGAACATCATCCCCTCACCCCCATTTTATTTTATTTTTTAAGTCTGTCGGGGAAGGGCAGCCCCGCTGCTGGGAGGGAGGGGAGGGGAGGGGAGGGGAGGGGGCGGCTGCCAGCAGTGCCCCAGCCCAGGGCATTCCCCAGGCCCCAGCTGAAGATGGGCTCCGGTCAGAGGGTGGAAAGAGGCTCGGGAACTTGTGGCAGCCCCTTCCCGGCCCAGCATCCCCGCCCCGGGCTGCCATTCCCTCCCGGGTGGTGCCCCCGAAATGGGGGACGAGGTTGGGAGCTCTTCGACATCTCAGCCCGCACGGCCCGTCTGTCATTTTCCTCTGCACAGATTTCCTGTTTTGAAATCTAGGCTGATAGCTTTTTTAGGAGGGAGGGGGGGTGTTTGGAGCAAGTAGTAGAAATAAGGCTCCCCGATGACTGCGTTTGGTGTTCCATTAGTTTTTGAGGCTTGTTGCTGACTGGGGAGAGCTTTTGGAAATGCCCCTGGCCTGATTCACTTAGCCCCCCGTAACTTGGATCTGCAGCGTTTGGAGGAAACAGCAGGGACAAAATGGACAGTTAATAAAAGGAACAATTGTATCCTGCCTGTTCTAGAGGGCACTTGCTGCCCTTCAGGAACTTTCCTCATCGCATATGCTCTTTATACAGCAAATCTCTATCTTCCATCTCTTTTCTCTACCTTCGTCCGGGAAATGAAACTGGAACAGACATTTCTGGAAATGATGAACTTGATTGGTGCAGTTGGGAAGATGTGATTCACGGTTAAAAATGAGCATTGAAATTTGTCCCATTTTTTCACAGTTCAGTATTTGAATTGTATATTTTGTCATTTTAACCTGTTTATATGACTGCTTTTTTTTTTTTTTTTCTCCTCACCTGAACCCTTCAAATAACGGCATCCGCTCTGTCGGATTGCCAAGAGGTACCCCAGGTACATCCAGTATAAAGATGCAGATCTAAAGGTATCCGATACTTTGTAGAGTAAAAGGTGTAAATGTGCTTTATTTTTTTTCCTGTGATCCTTTTCTGGGCTTGGAAGAACCACGGCTGCTGTCAGTATTACTGTCAGTGAAATCTGGAGTTTGGGGAGACCTTGTATTTTAGGGATTGGCCAAAAATAAATTCTGGGGTGAGGAGTGTTGCTTTTTTTTTTCTCCTAGTCATGCAGCATGGATGAAAAGCTCTGAAGCCTTTAGTCATAACGCTCTAGTCCCATGTTTTCCTTTTAATAAAGCATCCAGTGGGAGAATGTGACATAATTGGTTTCTTGGATTAAGAGATCTTGAAATGGCTGGTGCTACAGATAGAAGATGAAACTCTCCAGCAGGGTTGTGGTTTAAATACAGTAATACGGTGACAAAGTCATGTTATTATGGCATGGTAATTTCGTATTTCTCCTGCAAGAAAACGCTCTCTACACAGTTCTGCTGCAAAACAGACGCTTTTGAGTCTCATTAGTGGCACGGAATGTTAAATCTCTCCTTTCCTTGCATTGCATAATCTGGCTGTTGTTCTCCCACAGCAGCAGAAATGATGGAAGAATTGCATAGCCTGGACCCACGAAGGCAGGAACTACTGGAGGCCAGGTTCACCGGAGTTGGTGTTGCTAAGGTGAGCGTAAGTACCTTCTGGAAAAGGCATGACTGCTTGTCCATCCTGCACCGCACTTTTTTTTTCATTCTACATTGATAATTTTGCTTTGCTAACAGAATGTTTTACATTGATAGTTGTGTTTTGAGTGCTAATTTGCCTGAAGTATGTTTAAGAGGAATGAAAATGGGATCTCTATGAGCAGACACTGCTATACAGAAGATTTGGGCTTCTAATTAAGTTCTTAGGAGTTGCTCCATCTTGAGGTAGCTTGCACGCCCCCCAAAACAGACAACTTTGTCTTTGGGATTGGGAATCTCATCTGTCTTTTCCTTTCTCCAAGTTTTCATTTTAGAATTGAATTTGGCCACTTGTTAGATGCAGTTTCAAGCGTATTGTGTTTGATACAGCACGTAACCAGGCTTAATATTTTCAGGAATTTGTTCATCCAGTTCTTTGTGGGTACAGTGCGCTAAAATTGTGTACTCGATTGCTTGGGACACACACAAAAAGTACTTGAAGGCAAACCCTCCTATATCAGTGATCCACAACCTGCTAGTAAAATCCCATCTTTGTCCTCACGTACAACTTCATAACTGTTCAGTAGCTGACTTTCCTGAGTAAGGCACCTAATGACAACATTCTGTGGTTGCTTGATATGCTAGCATTAAGTTGTTAGCTCTCCTGATGTCGTTGGTAGCGTTAATTGATTGTCTCTCTGAGCAATGAAATGGTGGCAGAACTCATTTTAAACTAGGTCAGTGATAGGGAGTTTATTTTTGATGAAGATACCAAGTTTTGGACTACATCAAGGTAGAAGGTAAAACACTAGTTTTGCAGTGTCATTTTTTTGGAAGCATCTTAGAATTATTTTGGAAAGAAACTTTGTAGATGTTGTATTTCTTAGAAAACATGAAAGTAAAACAACTTGAAAAACAGTTTAGTTTGAGTGTACACTTTATTTCAGTACTTCCATCTGGATTCAAACAAGGCGAAGTCCTGGAAGGGAGCATGAATAGGTAAAATGTTCAGCATTCAACTAGCATAGTAACGATGATTAATGCTAGAAGTTTGGGGGTAACTATTTCAGGTACTGAAGTAGGAGTGTGGGTTTTTTGATCTTTTTCCCACCCTTAAGACTTTTTTTTAACCTTAGGGCTTCTACAACTATTAAGTTTATGCTCCATAACGTAGTTATGATCTTGAAAGACATGTTTTATACAGCATTACAACTTTTTATGTACTTTCTCATCTGTTTCTTGCTTTTTCCCCCCCACATATGTAACTTTAACATCTTTAGCTGTACCAATAAAAATAAAGCCAAATGACTTTCTGGAATAGCTAAGACTTAGAATCACAGACACTATCATTGCTTTACAACAGTGCCAACATACTCGGTGCTCTTGAAAAATGTTAGGAATTGCTCCTTTTAAAGGAAAAGGATACGGGAAAGCAAGTCTTAATTGTTTTCTCTGTGTTTGAGCTAGAAACACTGTGTACCTCCGTAGCTCTGTATAGGTTCATATTGAAAAGCCTTTTTTTAACTAAAGCATACCAAATAATAAGGCCTCATTTCTTGAAGGTTGTACTTGGAGCAAAGCTCCTCTTTAACTGAGTTTTGTTTTTATCTGTTGTTATGCAGTATAGTGTGTAACTTTGTATTAGTCAGTAAACTGTTAAAATGCATTACACTTCAAGCAATATATATTTATTTACTTGCATACTTGCTAATTTGCAATAGATCAGCCAACCATTGATATGAATTAGCATGACTCTACTATGTTGCAGCAAGTCTTGGTTGCAATATTAATCTCAGATACTACATTCCCTCCCAGGTTGGTGCTTCAAATTCCCTCCCTACCCCCCCAAGTCTCCGTCCGTCATGCTCCGCACTGGCATTGGTAGGTCACTGTCTTAAAGGGAATGTATTGGGAAAGCTGTGATACAATTTGTATGATTCAACTAAGGTTTTTAGCCTTTTCCAATTAAATGTTTAAGGAAAGCTATGTCGAGTAAGTTAGTGCCATCTAGTGGGACTGGGACTGGCACATCCTCCTGGGATAGAAGGTATTCTGTTGCTGTTTATTGCATAAAAGGAAGAAATGTCATCTTAGATGCTCTCCTATTGGGTGAATGCGGCAGGCAGTTACAGCTCCGAGCTTCCTGCCTTCCACTGGCTTGTTGTATCACTTGGTGTGTTTGGCTAGGTTTCTTTAATGTTTAAAAATACAGGGTATATTTTGAGCCTGCGTAAAACTAACGTGCTAGTTTACGTCCTTGATATAAATGCAGCTTTAAAGCCTGTTTTCCCACCATGTTTGCAAGGATATCTGTACTCAGTTTGAAGAACGAATAAAAGTAAGCTGGCCGAGGATAAATTTTCGGTCTAGAAAATGGAATAAAAAGCTTCTAGTCATCAGAGTCACAGGATTCTAGAAGAGCTTTCCAGTAACAGTAGTAGAGGGCAGAAATCCTAAACTGTTTTGGAAGCAGCTGTGTGCTGTCACCTCCTGTGGTAGCTGAAGGCACAACCCAATGACCGAGGTCATTTGCAGTCCCAAATGCCTCTAAATTCTGTTGCAAGACTGTGATGAATTCTCTTACTTAATAGTTGGAGAATATATTTCTCTTGAAGCTTGGAGTTAATACGTGGAATTTATGAGCAAGGAATGTTTCTAGGCAACTGTTATACTCATGTGGTTCATCCAGGTCACTAGATAGCTTCAAAAAGCCAGCGATGCTTTAGATGTCTATTCTTGCCATATGGTAAAGTGCCATTCTCTCCCAAATTCACGAAGCCAGTCCTTGAATTAACACATGACTGTCTGACATCTACAAGTATTCTGCTTATCTAACTCCTGTTTGTGTTTACTTATTTAGGGCAAACCTAAGCGTGTTCAGTTGAGGCATTATTCTCAATAGTCATCTCAGGCATCTTTCCTGGGTCAATGGGTACAGAAGACAAAAAGTAGTTTATTTCTGGAGATAACGTTGTTTGGTTTTGTCTGTTCTCATCTTCTGCCTCCCTTCCCCCTGCCTGGGTGCCAGCTTTAAGATACCACACAGGTTAGCACCGAAGGATTTGTGTCTCTTCCAGAGACTTTTACTGGATAAGAATTGGAATAGGTAATTGTGCTGGATGAATTGGTGTTTGCACACAGCTTGCTTCAGGCCTAACCAGGGTGGATCATAGCTGCAGTATGCATTTCTTCTACAAATTTGGTCTTTAAAAGATTTTCAAGCTAAGCTGCATGCACCACTTCATTATAGCTAATCTAAAAAGGCTGAAATATTTCTAGAGAGAGTAACTGTCTGTCTTGCTGTAGGAATGTTGTAGGTCTGGAGGACTGTGCTGGAATTGAAGTGTTGGTGGTAGCTACTGTGCTCTGCCCTCCCTCTGTGTGGTGTCACAAAGAGGGAAATGAAAATAACCTGAATAGCGTCACTTACGTTGCAGGACATCTGCCTCCAAAAAGAGAATAAATAGAACATAAGAAAGAACAGCATTTACTCGTATTATTCTGTTGTTGCCTTTTTTGTTTGTTTTTCCCTTTTTCTGTCGTTCTGGGATGGAAAGTCTTGATTAGTTCAGTAACTACCAGTTGTTTGGTCTACTTAGCAGTGTTTTTAGCAGCAAAAGTTACTAGGTTGAGAATTAATGCATGAGCATAATTGTATCTTCCCTGGAGGGAAGCAGTGCTGCACAGTAGTCCTTGACAGGTGTCACGTGCCACCAGAAGAACTAATTAATAAGAGTTTTGAAGCTTAGAAATGAATTTATCAGCTACCACAGAAAGTGCCAGGACTTTATACCAGATACTTGAAAATTGTTTGGATGCTTCTTTGTGCATCATGACTTATTTCAAACGTGCTGTCTGGCTGCTGGAGTTCAGGAATAGTTCTCAGATCTCAGTTCTGCTTCTGCCCCTGAGCTGAGGTTCAGGGTGAGTTGTGTGACACTCGTGTCCGGTTTGCCGTCAGTAAAATAAAAATACTGGGTCTTCATTGAGGGAACTCCTGAGGTATAATGGAAGCCAAGCAAATCCTGTTGGAAATACGCTTACCCATCAGCTGTGTGGAGGTTACCTGTGAACATCCGATAGTAGATAACTTCCCGTGGCAAAAAGACAAACCTGGAACACAGAGGTGATGTGGGGATCTCATTATTGGCCATGAAGTTGATTAACATGGGACTTTCCTAGAAGCCTAGTTAAGAAGTAGTCTTTAATTCTCCCATGTGGAGTCAGCAGTAACTTTCAGTGGAATTAAGGACTGACTTTTTCCCTTTGAAATCTCTTGATTTGCTACAGAGTTCAGAATAATTTGGGCTGCATTGGCCTGAGGTAGTGAAGCACATCTCCGCCACTGAGTTAGCAAGAGAGCTTTGCAACACACGTAAACCCACATGTGAGGCTCCAGCTAGGCAGCTTGGATTCCTAGAGCTCCCTTCCAGTCTGAGGAGTTGCAGAGCACAAAATGGAGACTGGACAACAGAAGAGTTGTGGACGAGCCTGAAGGATCATTTCTGGCAGCTTGGAGAGGCTGAGGAAATGCGCGAGTCATGCAAGGCAGTATTTAGGCTTGAACAGGAGGTAGGTAAGGGAGGCCTGAGTCAGACTAACTTTGTTCCAGAAGATGTGATGGGAGCTATTATCAGGCAAAGTTGTTGCTATTGAAACTGCAGCCATTGTGCCTCCTTTGTGGCCCTCCCTGGGCTCTCGCAAAGGGAGAAATGACTAACTAGCCTGTGTAAATGGACAGGTTTTTAATTCTTGCCTTTGAGTAGGAGTCTTGAAAGGGCCTGTGAACTCTTCATCCACTTCTCAACATGGAGGTGTTGTCGTGCAGAGGTAGGCCACGGACTCAAAGCAGCAGTTGAAAGGTGAATCACAAGGGAAAAGAGCACGCCAGCTTATCTCGGAAAGAAATTCCTCGCGGAGGAGGAAGTGTGTGCTGTTCTTGTGCTTGTCATTTGGGTAAACACTATAGGAGCCATTAGCTTATTTCAGATGACCCACGTATTTCAGATTTTTGCAGGGCCCCATCATGGTTTCTCTTGACAGGGAATAGTGGGTGAGGGGGCTGGAAGCGATACCACAGAAATGCGGTATTATCCTAATAATGTCTGTGCTAGAAAAGCCAGATACCACTGAAAATGACTTCAGGAACAAAATTCATAAGCCCTTCCCTTGTGAACTATGGCATGCTCATTCCCTACTACTATTTCCCAAGCTATGTTCTGATGTCAGTATTCCTTGCTCCTGCTTGCTTGTTTTTCCCCCAAAATTCACGTTCATTCCTTTAATTCCTTTTGTGTCACGACCACTTCAAATGGTATGCTAAATTAAGTACTGAACATTTATCCAATGTCAGTTGCTGAGTTAAATATAAATAGTCAGGAATGATAAAACATAAATTTGAAGATTTTTTTAGTCCGTGCACACACTTACTCCCTCACTGTCAGCTGAGGGGCAGATGCTGAGATGTATAGCTGCTCATATCCATTGTCTAAACCTGTTGCTACCAGCAGTGGCTAACATGAGGTACTGTGTGAAACCAGATATCAAGCTGGATGAGCGTGAAAACTGTTTTGTTCTCCTCTCAGTTATGCAAGAGGAAGAGGTACAGCTGAGGACTAGGCCGTGCTCCTCAAGCATCCTCGGTATTGCATCCTTATTGCTTCAAGTGCAGCCTGTGCTAATGAACAATACGTGTTTGCATAGCCAAAACACCTCAAAACAAGACTTTTTTGCTGACAGTTTGACTCTAGCAAGATGCTTTAGCTTCTTGCCTGTAAGATAGGCCTCATACTGTACAGTAAAGGAAGTGGAAGGCTGTCTTGAAGATATGGAAGGGAAAGAAAACTTGCTCAGTGGAAATAAGTCAAAAAGTGTCTACAAGGGATTTTGCATTTGTTCGCAGTGTCAATAAACAAGGCAGTGAACTTGCTAGATATTTATAAACAACTGACAAGCTTTTCTTTCCTGATTCCATAACTAAGTACTTGGTTCCTTTCCACCCTTTCTGTTCCTGTGTTAGCTTCAATTTTATGATTTTGTTGTTGTAGTTTCTAGAGGAAGTTTTTAAAGTAAAGGGAAATTAACATTTTTGCTCTTCAAGAACTTGTGATCAGAATTGATTTTTTTTTTTTTTTTGGATCAGCACAAGAGCAAAAAGATTTGATTCCAGCTCCTCTAGAGCTGTAAATCTCACATGGAATAGTACAGGTAGTTGTGTCTTGTAAGGAAGAAAAACGTTTTTAGGTATTCTTCTGGCTGCTTGTGTTTCAGAACTTTATATTCTGATGCAAACAGACAGGATTTTTTGTATAGGTGAGGTTAAACCTCTGTTTCTGAAAAATCTTAGGATTGCTTCTAACTATAGATGGCTTTATCAGCTTATTACTCCAGGTTGCCCTGGAGTGCAGGTCAGCACCATGGCCACATGCTTTCAACCACAATGTCTCTGCGAAGCTCAGATGTGGTGCTTTGGGATAGCTGTTCTGTCACTTGCTCTCCACGTGCAAAATGGAGGCACCAAAACGTGGAAACAACTTTCACCTTGGTTATGTCAGAGCCCCAGCCTGTCCATCTGAGGCCAGCAGAGGCTAATTTGTTGGGGTGTCTTGGCCATGCTGCCGAGGTTTCAGCGCACAGGAGGAAGCAAAGGATTTTAGAGGATGTCGCTTGAGCTGTTTGTAACCAAGCTCTTTACGTAGGTGAAAAGATCAGCTTTCTATTGCCACTTGCCATCAGACAATGCATTTATTATCAAGGAGGACTTCGTGTGGATATGGTTAAGGTTGGTGTTGGCAGTTCCATTAAGTTCTGTTGGCCAAGAAATAAATCTCTGTGACAACCGGGGGCAGCACCCTCGTGAGCCATTACAATGGAGAGGTTCCGGGGCAAGCAGAGGTGCAAGCTGCTCCTCTGTATAAAAAGCCGTATAATTTGAATCAATTGCCTCGCCAAGGGCGCAAGGTAAAACATCTTAATGCTTTTGAGCTATTTGTGTGATGAGCTGAAGGGGGTGATGGTATGGCTTAAAGCATATCTGCAACATACTTCTCAGTAACTTGTGTTTGGAAGGGAACCCTGAATGTGGAGCTTCCTGAGCTGTTCAGCTGTAGGCTTTTTTTATTCCCTTGAAGCAACCCTGTCCTTTAAGGAGTAACAAACTTGCTAGTTAACATTCACAGAGTAACACGGGAGGTAAACAGAACTTGTGCTCTGTGCCATGCCTGATTGGGAACGGGGTTAGTAATAGCTAGGTTGTGTCACAAGCCTGCTTTGAGGGTGCTGTTTGTCTTATAAATGGGGAAGGGAGAACTGCCACCCTCAAAAATAATCTGTTGTGGGATTCTTCTGTGGTATTAAGGCTTCTTCGCTACCCCTCCCATAAGTCGTCTTTTCAAGTATATAATGAGAAGTGGCTTTGCCTTGAGGAAAGGTTGATTGGTGGGAAGTGGTTACTGCCAAAATAAGAATGCCAAAATAGAATGAATCTTTGGGAGAAGATGCTCACAAGTTATTAATGGAGAGTTGGCTTTATCATGTCATTCTTCCTGTTAATGCATTTCATCAGTAATTGTGAATCTTGTTTTTATATCTTTGTCAAATTTGTCTAGATTTCTTAAGTTAGGTCCGTGGGAGGATGCTTTTGTGTCAGAGCACTAGGCTAAAACAGTGACTTTGCATGATTCACTTTTCTTTCTTTTTAAAAACAACTTAAAGAGATTTTTAGAAAATAATTTTCAAAAGCGCTTGTGTACCTTAAATGTAGGTGTGTATCCAGCAGAGCCTGCGAAGATGTTAGACTCTTGTAGGTAACTGGATACTCTTTAGGTAAATCTGTTCCAGCCTCTTGGATTTGTGCTTTAGCGTGGCAGAAGCAGCTGCTTTATGGGCAGGTCAGCCTTGGGTCCATAAAAGAGCCTAGCAGGGGAGGTTATTTTATGGGTGACGATTCTACTGCTGTTAACACAACTTTCACTTGTTCATTTCTTTAGTGTGGGGGGAAAAAAGCATTAAATAAACACTTTTCAAGAAAAATCAGTGGTACTGCCAGCATCTGATAACAGCAAGGGATGCCTTGCCAGATGGAAGATACCTTTAAACTCATAGCCCAAGGTTGAGCAGATGCTTGCCTGAAGAGCTGAGCTTTGAACTAATGCTCCTCAACAAATCCAAAGTTCTGCTTCTCAAGCCAGTTGCCTTAGACCTTTGTGAATAGTGCCTTGGCTGTTTTGTGATTGTGGTTAAATAAGACGATTAGGATTTAAATGGACATAGAAACACCACTCCAAAGGCCAGATCAGTACGCTGAGAAAAGCCTGTCCAACTGGCAGTCCAGTTTCCATCTTACTCCAAATGACTTCTGGAGGTTTTTAGTGCTCTAGCACGTGTCTAGGCATTTGACCTGTGTTGCTGCTGTACCCACATGGCTTAGAGCAGCATAGTTAGCCCAGAGGTGCGGTGTGTGGTAGGGTGTGTCTGCCATGCATGGGGATCGTTTCTAACTGTCTCTGCTTGTTTTTTACTAGGGTCCATTAAATAGTGAGTCTTCCAACCAGAGCTTGTGCAGCGTGGGTTCTCTCAGTGATAAGGAACTGGAGGTAAGCAGGCATAAATACTACCGGTAACTGGGTTTTTCAAAAAGGAATTTTGTGAGAGCGAATGACAGTGGTGTGTGTGGGGGGTGTGAAAGGGACTAGCAGAAATACCTAGTCTCATTCTAACCCTGCAGCCTTCAGACCATGCTATGAAACAATCCTTCTTGAAGCTTCCAACTGCAGCAGGCAGATTTTACCCAACCCCAAAAACACAGTAATCATAAAATTCAGCTTATGAAATTGTTTTCAGCTGCATTGTGATTTGTTTGTGGCTTTTGGCTAAAGTTTAGGCCAAATAAAAAGCCAGAGAGCATTAATGGAAAAGTTTGCCTTGCCTATCAAATATGTGAGTTTGCAGAAGTCTACAAAGCTGAGCGTTTTTATGAATCACTCTGTGGAAGTGTGGAGAGGTGAAAATTGATGCTTTGTCCCTGTTTAATCTTACTGCTTTAGTGTTAACTATTTCAAAACACTTGCTAAAGCAGCTGTAAAATGAATCACAAGGTTCATCGTTTTGCTTTAAAACGCTGTGTTAATAAAATAGTGTCTCAAATTAGAGTGCATTTTCTTAAGACTTTAAAGAACTTACCACCCAATTATCAGGTAAGTTTTGGATCGCATTTCCCTCCGTTATATGGCAGTACTGATAGGAGCTGTCTGGTGAAGCTAAGTCTTTCAAGAATGAAATATCCATACAAGTGAGTACAGCTAATAGTGAAAGATTGAGTGCTAAGTCATATTTTACTTGATTTTGATAGGCTTGCGTGGAATGATTTAAATTGACCAAGCTGATGTAATCAAATCTACCATTCCTGGCTTTTCAGTCTATAAAAGATAACGTTGTGTGTAATTTTGGTTGTATAAATGTACTTAAGGGGAAGAACAACCGAATCTGAATCTCATTAATATGCTTAGAGGTCTACAGGGGCTGTGCTGGAGTCTGGTGTTACCATTGCTCCAACGCTGCTCATGAATTACTCTTTGCTCAGCAGCGAGGAGGCAATTTCATGGACTTGTACGTGTTTGGGAGCTGGTGCGACAAGTGTCTAGATCATTACAGAGTTTTCAGTCTCTCCATTCTAAAAAGTGCTTTGCAGGCATGATGGCCACCCTTCTCTTAACATCTCCTACATCATCTTACCAAAATAATGTCAGTGACCACCCAGTTGGTGACGTGGGACCATGGATGTCCAGCATTCACTGGGGCACAGCCAGATTTAGGTTCTGGCTGCGTCAGCTTTATTCTTTCTGCTATTAAAGAAGGTAGATTGATTTCTGTGCTTACTGTGTGCAAGTCTTTTGGCAGAGATCTTAAACAGGGTACTTTGGACTTTGGTTTCCAAAGAGCATGAAGCTTAGGTTTGCCACAAACTTTCTGGCCATGGCTTTCCCTCCCCCAGTGTTGTTTTGCACACTGCGGTTTTCTTTCTGCCCCTGGGCTACAGTTTAGTGGTGACTGAAGTGATTGCAGAGCTTATAGCTTGGAAATTATTTGGGACCCTTAGGGATAAGAGATGGTTTTAAAACGACATTGGCGATGGGAATGACAGATATCTTTCTTTCCAGCAGCCTTGGTAGGCTGCTTCCAGTGCTCTGCGTCCTATTGTTCTCAGCAGACTGAGCCACATCAGTGACCCTGGTGGCAGTGGAGCACCGTGCCAGGGTCCCCTCACTCTAGTGTTTCTCTGTTTTCAGCCTTGTAGGGCTAGGTGTGATGCTTCCAGAGGCTTCAAATGGTGATCTGTATCATGCCTGCCCATAAATATATCTTGGTCCAGTTCTAAGCTGCACCTTTAGGTCTCTGGCTGCTCCCAGAAGATGCAGGTGTAACTGACCCTCAGCTTCAGTGAGAGCAGATGCAAAGCAAACTGAAGTTCAGATGAAATCCATCTGCGGTGGCTTTCTCCTGGCTGCCTGCTTGGGGAGCTCTGCCTTTATTTGTGCAGGGTTGCAGATGTGCACCATGGGCAGGATAGTTCCCGTAGGCAACTGCAAACAGCTTCAGGAATGAGCAGAGCTGCAGGCAAGATGGATTGTCCTGGTAGGCCGAGAGTGGCTGCTGCGCTGTAAATCTGGATGTCTGTACTCCAACCTCTTGTCGTTGGGGCCTGTTCTCAGCCACCTTTCACCTTTTGTGCCAGCGCTGCAGTCACCCTGAAATGGTTTATGCATTGTTTTTTTTCCAAGTGTTTGGGCTTGTTCTGTTAACCGTGTGAGGTAACTGGGCAGTGGAGGCTGGCTTACTGCAGCTGAAATTAGGGAAGAAAAAAAAAAAAACAAAAACTAATTCCTAACCACGTTCTCTCCGTTCTGCAGTGCATATATCCAAAGGTAGCAGCTATTTGAGAGCTATTGTTTCTTTAAATACCAGCAGTAGAAGCGAATGCACCAGAGAACTGAAATGGCCACTGGGGATATGGAGCAGATTATTGTGTTTTGGCATTTTCTTTAAATTTTGGAATAACTGCAGAAATGTTAATTTTGAAGTATTGTTTAACAGACTCCTGAGAAAAAACAGAATGACCAGCGGAATAGGAAAAGGAAAGCAGAACCGTATGAGACCAGCCAAGGTAATCCATTCTTCTGACCCTGCTGCAGGATTTCCGAACGGTTGGTAATTTGTGCACGTTTTGCACAGTCAGTGTCCTAGGAAACTAATGGCTCTTCTCAAGGGTGTGTCAGGCAGCTTGTTATAAACTACTCCATGATGGTGTAGTTCTCTTCTGGGAGCCCTGTTGTCCTCATTGGCAGGAAAACACTCGTCTTCGGCTTATTTGCACAAACTATCCCATTTTTATGGGACAGACTGCCCAAAGGCTTAATATGGCTTCTCTGAAGTGTTGTTCTGGTCCTGTGTCACTACATATACAGCAGCCAGACTTCAAAATACAGGCTGTACTCTCTCTCTCTTATTTGAGACGTATGCCTGCCTTGTTAAAGTAGGTTCTCACCATAACAAATAGAGAACAAACTGTACTCAAGTATAAAGCAAGCAGTGCTGTCTTGAAGTACTAAGAAAAACCCAGAGCATTTCAGTCCAAGTTCAGATTTTCTAGCAAATGGGCATAGGGGCAGATTTCTAGTTCTTTTATGCTTCAAAAGAAAGTAATGAGGATTGTGTTGACAGAATGGCTTTGATAATATTATAATAAGAGAAAAGGGCTACGTTTTAATGAGCTGCTATTAAGCCACCACCAGCTATCTCTTTAACTCTTATAGGAATGCTGGTGAGAGATTTCATGTGCAGTAATTTACCTGAAGGTGAAGGAGTGGAAATACTCTTTGCTCTGCCCTCACCTTAAAGGAAAGTTTGGGAGAACCCGTGCACCATTCAGTGAGGTTTAGTGTTTTCTAAGTCCTTCAGCAAGTGCAAATGCTGTTTGATTAGATTTGACGTGTTCAAAATTGATTGTTAATTGAATTGCCAACTGTAAACCCTCCCAAAACAGCACAAGAGCAGTAACCCTGGGGCAGTGTTTTGTTTTGCAGAAGCTTTTGTTAGGATAGGTGGTGCACCTTTACACTTTGACTTCCTTTCCCCATATAGAAGTCATTTTTCAGAAAACTACTTCATGACTTCTGTACTTAAAATATCCACTCTTCATTCTTCTTCTTTCTCAGGAAAAGGCACTCCTAGAGGACATAAAATTAGCGATTATTTTGAGGTAAGCATCTTTACGTTGTTTGAGAAGTCAGAATTCACATTATGCAAAATCTGAAGATGGAGGTCTGTAGCGAGACTTCTGTTACTGATCCCTCACATTAAATAGGATCTGGGAGTCACTGATTGATTGAGGTTAACCTACAAATCTGCCTAGCTAGGGCATGTGAGACTTCAGGAAGTGGTTTTTAAGTTACTTTCTCTTTGAGCAGTTGATAAAATGGGTTGGAAGTTGACTCCACTGAAATGTGTATCTCAGGTGAGGATACTTGAGCTCTTAATGTGCAAACCTACATTGATAAAGGTCCAGTGCTGCAAAGGAATCTACCTGCCAAGTCCTGCTGATTTGAGTAGGAAGTTTCTTACAGGGTTCCCTCTTTAGAGGTAGCTTGCCATGGGAAGCTGGCATGACGTGGAATCCCCCATTCCGCATCACCACTCCATGTCCACCCCCCAAAAAAGTTTGTTCTTTATTTTACTGAATAACTTGGAGTCAGAAATTAAGTGCTTATTAGTGTTTATTGCTTTTCTGGCTTAAGTGTTTGGTAAGTATGGGGCATTGTGCAGTGCAGGAACATACAGATTGCTGAACTGATCAGTTGCCCAGCTGATTTGCTGTCTTTGACAGTGACTGGCACAAATACTTCAGTGGAGGTGCATATTTCCTACTACTTCTGTGCTGCACAGTTAGCCACTTCCTTACAGGGAATGCAATTCCTAATTCTGTACAGTAAATAATTAGTATGTAGCCAAGTATGCAAGTTTATATCATTTTTGTCTTAAAATGAGAAATGTATTCCATGTAAATGTCGATGTTTGTCTGAAATGCTTTTGCTGTTATTTTTGAAAACAGCAAATGAAATTTTGAGTTTTGCCTCCCAGCTTATCTTCAGTTTGTTTAAATGAGTCCCTAGAGCCTGTATGGCTTCATTTTTAAGATTGTGTTGGTTCTGTCTCTGTTAAATTTGCTTGAATATAGTATCTCTGTGGAATTACTGATGATCAAATATGTTGCTTTGGCCAGTTTGCTGGGGGAAGCGGCCCAGGAACCAGTCCTGGTAGAAGTGTGCCACCAGTAGCCAGATCGTCACCGCAGCATTCCTTATCCAACCCCTTACCGGTAAGCGTACTGCCTGGGGACAGTGCGGGGGGCATGGCGATGATTGGGTTGGTGGCTGTGCTTCAGACAGGTAATAAAGCGTCCTGCACGGGAAGGAAGGGTCTCTTGGTGAGTGATTTCATGTGGTCTGTATTGTTTTTCCTTTCTCGGTTTGGTTCGTTTTTCTTGTTTATTTTTTTATATCTGAAGCTGGTTTCTGGCAACAAAGCCAGATTTCTAGGAGCCTGTAACACTTTTTAGTCCGGTTGTTAATAATGTGGGTATCAGAGCTTAGAGCATGCAAGATCAATATTTTTAGCGTGCTTCGTGATTACAGATAGGGTGCTGTCCTTAATAAAAGGTGGAAGGGATGTATTTTCTTACCTTGTATTCCACTAGTGCTCATGAAATTCTGTGTGAAGTTGGGATTATCGTGTATGTTTGTATAGCACTACCACAATGATATTCTGATCTTAGTTACGCCCTTTGGGACTACAGAAAAATGTGCATAACATAGTAATATTGGGAACATCCTTTACTTCTGTCTGTATGTGACTTGAGCATTAGCAAAAGCTTGCAAAGAAATGTGTATACAAGCACGTCTGTTGCTGTCCTTTGTTAAATAATTCCATTTTGCTGCCTGAATGTTTCTGCAAGATCTGAATATGAAGGAATAACCAGTATTTTTAAGCCGTTTTAGCACAAAGCAGTTAAAGACATTTCTTTGAGCTGGTAAAGCCATATTCAGAGGCCCTGGTGCTTGATCTGTAGTTCTGAGTGTTGCCAGTGCCCTTATGTAAAATTTTTCAGCATTTGTTGTGTCTCACAGAAGCACAGAGGATGGGAAAGGTTTAGTTATACCAAAAAGCAAATGCAAAGGCTTTTCTGATTACATTATTCTGCAGAGACCTTTGCACAGTTCATGAATGTGTACCGAACTAAATCCCACCACTGAATGCTCTGATCAGAATTCAATATACGTTGCTAGATTTTTGGGAGCTTTGCATTGCTGCTTTAAGGGAGAGTTTCAGATATGGCTTCTAGATGTTTGTGACGTTTATAAAAATTAAAATATCTGGATAATTGAACATCCTTGTCTTATTAATTCACTAATACTCCTCCTTAAAGAGAACTTAATGAACGAAATAACATCTCTGTTGCAGATGAATGATATCCTAGGGACAGTTCTTTATTCCAGCAGATGAGCTACCCTTCAAGTGTTTATAATGGGATCAGTTGGTTCTTCCTTTGCTTTTCTTCTTCTCCGCTTGAATATATTGAGTAGGTAAACGTTTGACTAGGATGTTTCTCAGGTGGTGAAGACTGATGGTACAGTTAGTTTGAGCTAGGTCAGTTTGTCTCTCTCCTTACACAGATGCTCTTTGTGTTTCTTATCTTCTGTTCTTTACTCTTGCAGCTAAACTTGCAATGTTTGCATATTCATAACAAATTATGTGCATTTGCAAGATCTATCCTCTTCTTACAAACTGAGTATCAACGGTTTGAGCTAAGCCCAAAAAAATGGGGGGATGAGTGAAAACTGGAGAAGATGGAGTATCTTATCCATTGCAGATGTCAGTGTGGTCTAGGAAGTGAGCGGAGTGTTAAAATGTCTTTCACAGTGAGACAAACCTCCTCCAAACCCGTGAGTTAATGTGTGCTGTACTGGAAATTTTCTGCAATCAGAACTTGTGGAGGAATTGTACTGACTTCAGGTTGTTACCTCTCGTCTTCAAATCTCTTGACTGCTTTGAATTGCCTCGCTTCTCCCTTGATCAGAAGAATGATGTTCAGGTCTTCAGACTTTTTGCAAGGTCGCTCTCGTATACAAGCATTGTGTTGGAGGAAGAAAGAACGCTCTTGACATTTGTAATGCTAGCCAGAAAATATGCTGCAGGTTGCAATTTAGGTTTTGAGAGAAAGTGGAGCCTGACCTGACTGTTTACTTTCTATGTGGCATATGTCTGGCCTGGAGTTACGACTTGGAAGGTCTTAGATGAGTATTACCCAGGCTGCCAAGTTTTGGTGGTGTTGGGCTGGCTTTTGAAGCAAGAGCAACAAGATTCTGAGTGCTGTAATCAACATAGCTCAGATAATCCTTGTTCTTACTCATCTCAATTCCCACATCACCTTTGGAAAATGAGTGTACTGAATGAGAAAGGAGTCGGTGTTTACCTCTGCTATGCATCTCAGATCTTTTAGAAATACGGTAGCATTTTACTTAACTTGCAAGAGGTTGGTCCCTGCTTTAATTGACAGAAATGAGGCTGTGATATCTGGGTCCCAGACACGCTTAGGTTGCTGACTTAGCAGTTCAGTATTGGTTTAAATTTTAAAATGAGTCCTTAGTAACCAAAGTATTGTAACTTCACGTTGCAATGTACTAAGATATTTTGCCTCTCTGGCTCCAAAATGCAAGTATTTGCAAAGGAAGGGTGTGTGTTAACTGATGAGGAATTCTATCCAGTGTGTTCATTTGTTACGTTTTTTTTTAATTGCTAACTTCATCTACTTTTTGATGTCTGCCATTGGAACGAACATTCCAGGAATTCTGTCTGAGTTATCAGATCCTCGCCATGCTGCCTGCCCATTCCTGAGCTGCTGCTTCACTGACAACAGTTTTGGCAGAGTCAGAGAATCGCTTTTAAAAAAAAAAAAGTTCATTGTATTTTTTTTGACTATGTTACAGCGGCGAGTGGAGCAGCCGCTGTATGGGGTAGACGGCAGCACAGCAAAGGAACCACAGGAGGATCACTCTGCTCTGCCAACGCTGATGTCGGTGATGCTGGCGAAACAGCGGCTAGAGAATGAGCAGCTGGCACAGAGGGGAGGTGGCCTCTGCTTTACTTTTGTCTCGGTGAGCAGCTCTGGAAAGACTTGAATGCCAGGGGATGGTTCTAGTTAAGGGATGGGGGCATTTGAAGCAGCTCAAGTGCAGCCTGGTTTATTGATGACCAAGTCTACCATCTTCTGGTAAGTTCATCTTCCTTGTGAAGAGTTCGAGGTCCCAGGCTATCTTTGTTTAATAAAATGAGATGAGTTTTAAGTTAATGATTCAAAAGTTTTGTGTAGATCAAAATAATAGTATCTGAATGGCTAACCAAATGAGAAAAACAAAAAGAACAGAGTATAGACTTGCTTTTAGAAGCATTAGTTTTGGCCTAGCTTAATCTCAGCTGACAGAACTATACGAGGTTTTAAAAAAGCTTTGTCTTTTAGCAGATTGGGCCAGACTTCTTGAGAGGAGCTGATTCTCTTGTTTTAATGAACTAAGTCTCTAGAGCATTCTTAAAACTTAAAAGTATGGTACCCAGGCCAGCCTACACCTCCCATGTAAAGATAAGTGTATCTGCATGGGCACTAGCAGTCGTTTCGAGGAGCATATAACAATACACTAACTTTCTTTTGCAGGCCCAGCAAGGCAGCCCATCTTCTACGGGATCAGGGAACACTGAGCATTCCTGCACTTCCCAAAAACAGATTTCCATCCAGCACAAACAGTCACAGGTATAGCTTACTAGATGATACATCTCTTGGATATGAGATTTAAGCTTGGCACAGCTTGTCTTCTGCACGAGAGGGTGTCAATTGCAGGAGGCATAATGTTTCCAGTGGAAAAGAACTGGTAGTACCAACTCTGTAACTGTACATATTGAAGGTAAATCACTCTGAACTTTGTTCCTTATCCTGTAAAGGATGCTTCTCAGTTCTGCTACTGGAGTTTGCTTGATCTGTTACGAAGCTTTTCCTTGTCAATACTGTGGGCAGTTCTTCAGCTGTGTGAGAACGTGATCGGGGAGGAGTAGCTCTGGATTGCCCTGTCTCGGTTGTGTTGTATCCTGAGTGGTCTTCCTCTCCTTTAAAAGTGAAGGCGTGATGGAAAGCTAAATGGTGGTTATGGATACCTCTGTTTAAGCACTGGCTCCTGGGTGCATCCACGCTGATTACAGTACAGATATCCGCAGCTGCAAGTTCTTTGTCTTCTGCAGTTGTTAAGAGTACACCTGTGGTGTAGTTTGCCCTGCGAAGGTGGAACCTGATTTGTTCCTGACAGTGCTTCTCAGCAACTTCACTGAGCTGGAGTCGAGGAGTAGCTGCTTTGTCTGTGCCACTGTCTTTTGGTGCCTTTTATACTCTGTTAAGATTCTTCTTGTGGCTTTATGGTGAGACTTACTTTTAGCTGTGTCATCTATCTCTGTTTCATGTAAGGACATTCAGCTTTATCTGCAATGCATCTTGCTCGTTTCTTCTGCAAGCCTGCTCGTAGTCTTCTGATTTTCATCTCTGATTTCTCTGTGACTGACCCTTCCCTCAAGTGATTTCTAAACAATCAGTTTTGTGTCAATCAT
This sequence comes from Aythya marila, assembly GCF_965140915.1. Taxonomy (NCBI): domain Eukaryota; kingdom Metazoa; phylum Chordata; class Aves; order Anseriformes; family Anatidae; genus Aythya; species Aythya marila. Next base: position 2,900,064 of record NC_139066.1, read on the forward strand.
TTTCACACATCAGTCTGTGTCAGAGCTGGTTTTACTGCTGGGGGAAGTTCATTCTCGGTTTCCCCAGCAGGTGGTACAAGTCCTTTGTGCATAAAGAATTGCTGGGGACACTTACCAGCTAAAGTCTCTGAGCTCTGTCGTGTCATTGGGGTCACATCTGTTGTCTGTATTGTTAAAATGCTGGTCTGTGAAGATCCCTGCTTCTTGCTAATGCTTGTGATAGAATGATGCCGTGGCTCAAGAACCTGCCAGAGAGACTTCTCAGATTTCAATCTTTGCCATCTCACCACCACTGTTTAAAACAGTGGCCACAGCTGTAGTGAGCAAGATGTTTTTATTCTCTCCTGTGCTCAACATGCTCACAGCATCCATCTTCCTCGAAAAGGGCGACAGGTTAGCTGAGCATGCTCTCTGCCAATGCTCAGCTGCGTGGTGTTTTCCACAGATGCAGCTGTAGCATATGCTTAAGACAAAGAATCCAGAAAGATGCTTGATTCTGTGTTGAGGATGTTTACATTTTCATTTTCACCATCTCCACCTGTTTGTAGCTGATAAATGGAGAAAATAAAATCTTAGTGATTTCTAGCTTGAATCATTTTTGGTAGTGCCAAAAGCAAGTCAGCATGAGAATGATTTTCTTAGTGTTTTCAGTCAGTGCAAGGGCCTTCACGAGTTCTCTGAGGCAAGGTGAGTTGTGATGAAGTAAATCACTGCAAATATAAGAGCATGCATCCTGAAGCATGACTTCACCTGATGCAGTGCAAGCACGTGTGCATTTGACAGATGGATGTAACAGTTACCAAAGAAACTTTCTGCTGCTTGGCTGAGTGGATGCAGCCTAGGTTTTCAGCAGAGAGCCTTCTCGCTGCCTTCAGTGACAAAAGTCTGTTCCATGTGCCTCCTGCAGGCTGTCAGGAAGTATAAAACAAGTTAAGGCCACAGTGAGGTGACCTGCCAAGCTTCCTCTTTGTCTTTTGGGATTTAGGCTCCTCTTGCTTGATGTGCAGTGCTGGCAGGTGTTCATTTTGATCTTGCCCATACTGGGTGCATGTAGAGAAGCAACAGAGTTCCTGCCAAGTTTGCCTCTTACTTCATGGTGTTAGCTGCCAGGCAAGCTTGAAATTTGGAGAAGGGTTATTAACAACTCCGCAGGTAAGTCTCTGCTAAATCTTCCCAGAACCAGGATAGTTGCCTGCTAGCTGTAAATGTGAAATCTGTTTGTAGCCAGGCAGCAAGATTCCCTTGGGCTGACTTGTTTTTTCAGTTGTGTTGTTCGTGTGCATGCTGACTTTGTCCACTTTTCTTCCCCATCCATTAACTGGAGTCCTGAGATTGAAATACTCTTACTGCTACAGAATGTTTCTTATTTCTTTTGTACCCTGTTCCTGGGTTATAATTATGATTTCAAAGGGTGAATGTATTAAAGATGTGCTGCACCTTGTAAAATTTTCCAAATAAGTTTCATTCAAGAATTGTAAAGTTTCTGTCCATAGTGGATACTAACACATCAGTTTGTCAGAAGAAAAGCTTGCACCTAATATTCCTGCTGTTAATCTGTTGTTATATTTTAAAATAATGAGGACCTGCATTTTCTGCCAAGACCACCTGAAAAACCTCATAGGTATTATGTTTTGTCTAGCAGGTGGTTGTCTATGCCCATTAATTTGTTATTCCAGCTGAGGGATGGGATTTGGTGGCTTTTTCATAAGCCTTTTTTTCCTGTGCGAGCGAGCGATGTTGTGCTGCAGGAAAGGATGCTGAATGTTAGAGACCATCAAGGGCTGGGCAGAACTCCACTATAAAAACAAAATTGGCAGGGTGTTGTAGCCTGCTATGTGTTAACAATCTGTGTTCTCCAGAGCAGAACTTCAGGCCTTTGTGCTAGCTGCTTGAACCTCCTGTGTTGGAGGAGCCCATCATGCAATGAGAAAATGAAGAACTGGGAATGTTCTTCCCCATACTGCTGGGGGATGCAGGGGCTTGGTTCCTCCTTAGACCTAGCTGTTCAGGTTCAAGAGGGTTACTATATTATGCTCTGTGCTGACTCTGAAATATCAGCTGTTCTATTAAATGTGGTTTACGGTGGTTTTTTCTCTACAGTCGGACCTCACAATGGAAAAAATCTCTGCACTAGAAAACAGTAAGAACTCTGACTTGGAGAAAAAGGAGGGGAGGATAGACGACTTACTAAGAGTAAGTATTTCAAGTGGGACAACTCTTCTGAAAGTTGCTATTTAAAGATATCAAGAATGCCTGTGCCAGCTAGGCTGCAGAGCAGGGGCTTGTACACTGTAACATTTGTAGAACCAACACTCCCAAGGTAAAACAAATCCAGTCATCCCTTGCTTGCTAGATAATTATCTGGTTTGTAGCAGATACTGTTAGGGCCTGCTCGAATCCACAACCAGTGCAGCAGCAGCAGTGTGGTATTTATAGTGCAGAGTCATTGTTGTAGCTAAGCACTAGCTCAGGTGTCTGTGTCCTCAACAGGGTTGGCTTTTCTTTATCCGTTGCACTCCTGTGTATTTTGGTAGCTAACCTTCAGAATTATTCCCCTCTTCTCAGTGCTGGGGAGCTGACTCTGCCTCTTGCTCAGTAGATGGAGAGGTTTTATTCAGAAATGTTGATTTATGAGAGTGACACGAATAAAGATGAAGAGAGGATCTTTTGGTCAAACCTAAAGAATAAAGCTGCTCTAGCTCATTAGTATTCTTCAGTAAAAGATAAATACCTTTAAATCAAGGATCTTGTCTTAATGGAGGAATTGTAATTGATCTAGCTTTCATCAGCTGGAGAGGCATCTCTTGAAGTGTTGAAAAGGATTAGAAAACACAGTAACAGGAGAAGAGCAGGGGCTCTGTGTGTTTTTATATTTCTGATCAGAGTACCTAAAAGAGCTAAGACATTCTCTTAGACATACGCAGACAGACGTGTGGCTTTGTGGAAAATAAGCCATGGAGCAGGAAATAGATTTTTACCATCCACTGTTTAAACAGAAACCAAACTATTGATTGAAAGGGGATGGTTAAATATTATTTTTTTATCAATGAAAATAGTTGCACGTAAAATACTGATGTACATTTTGGTGTTCTTTTTAAAAACAAACAATCAGCCTCTGTTACTGGGAGAAGTCTATATATGAGGGCTGATGGACAGTAACTCGAACAAGAATTTAATAGAAAGTGTAAAAGGAGTTATCCCATCCTTTTCCTCTGTCAGTGTTGTGGCTAAAGGGGGAAGATAGTCCAGGGATGACTAAGCTATTTTGAGACTTGATAGCTGTGGCAAGGTCATAATTGTTATAAAAATAAAAAGTCCTTGTGTTGAGTTCCTTTTTACCTTAGTTTCTCACATGTAAAACAGGATGATAGCACTTCCCTGTTCTAGAGGTGTGTTAAAATTTGAATGGGTTAAAAACGATGAGCTTAGCTGGGATGTTTTGATAAGAGAAACCTAGTACTTTTTTTCTTTTTATTATTTTTATTTTTCCCTGTCATATCCTGCTGCTTTGCTTTCTTTAATCTGATGCCTAGAGCTAGCTGGAGGAATTTCTTTCTAGGTGATGCTTAGCTTGGCTCTCATGGAGCAACTTAGTCAAAGGCTTGTCTTCTCTGTTCGCTTTTAGGCCAACTGCGATTTGAGACGGCAGATAGATGAACAACAGAAGATGCTGGAGAAGTACAAGGAGCGGTTAAATAGATGTGTAACGATGAGCAAGAAGCTCCTTATAGAAAAGGTGAGCAGGGGACTCACGGTTCATATGACTGAAAGGTTCTCTATCGTTTTTGTGGCAGTGAAAACCTCTTCTTACTGCTGTAATGATAAAAGACAACTGGAATTTTGTCTTGAATTACTTCTCTGCAAATAGTAATATAATCTGAAGACTAGAAATGTTCTGAATGTTTTGGTTTGGTTACTCTTCACTGACTCAGCATGATCTCCCTTGCTTAAGTGAAATAGTCTGAGCTCTAAGTGCAACAGGCATTAGGTCTGGTAGCTGGTATACCCAAAAAGCACCATTGTCCAGCACTTGCCATACAAGAGCAGTATCCCATTGTGCAGTGAAACTGCCAGATAAGCTCTGTGACATGGGCGAGCCATTTAAACCTTTCTTTCTCTCAAATGGCAAAATTGGCGATCATTGCTTTGTTTGCACAGCACTCAAAACAACATGTTTAAGACACTGAGAAAGTGCCAAGCTGTTGTTTACCAGCATCCAGTCTGCTTCAGTCTTGAAAGCTTCACAGATTTCCTTTTGGTGAAACAATAAGGGGGTTTGATTACTCTTTCACCTGTTGGCCAATTACATCTATTGTTTGTGGGCACTGGATGGGCACAAATACCAGGGTGCTGGCTAGTACACGCAGTCTGTTTGACTTGCTTTTGTCACAGAGCTGATTGTTCCTGGCTGAATGGGACTCCCTTTTCTGGGAGGATTTCTAACTCTGGGCTGTGTTATGTAGGCTTGGTGTACAGATAAGTCCTGTGTAGCTCCAGTGAGGAGCTTTGCCTGTTCATCTTTAATCCTAATTGACTGAAGCTTTGCTGCTCTCATCTCAGGCCTTTTGAAATTTCCTTTCACTTACTGAAAATACTCTTGACAGACACCACCACCAGTTTTTATGCGTGTTGGTGTCCTAATTGAGATCATGTCACTTCCGGGAGTAGTGCTTGTCTAGGATTGAACTGGCTGATCATTGTATCTTAGTCTTAACAGTGATTTAAGGTGCATTTTCTTCCTTCACCTCTTGTTGGAGTGAATAAGAGCCTGATCAAAACCATGCCTGAAGTCCAGCTAAGCTACTGATGCAAAGGGATGGTTTTAATCCTACTGCTAGATTGAATTTCAACTGGTGATAGAAAGGGCGAGCTGCCGAAGCAGTAATGGGCAAGGGAAGATGAGGCTGAAATGTCAGAAAAGCAGCTGTCTTACAAATGCCTGTCAGATCACAGAAGCACCATCAATAAATTTATCAGTAACGTTCAGCTGGGTTTCAGATAAGTGGCACTGGAATAGTGTGAAAGGTGATAAGGGTTAGAAGTTACTTAAAATACAGCGTAACTCGGGGCTGCTGATTTATGGGTTTTATTTTAACACGTGTCTTATTTTGTTTTCAGTCAAAGCAGGAGAAAATGGCATGCAGAGATAAGAGCATGCAGGATCGATTGAGGCTAGGTCACTTCACCACGGTGCGGCATGGGGCGTCTTTCACCGAGCAGTGGACAGATGGCTATGCCTTCCAGAACCTCATCAAGTGAGGACAGAGTTATCTTTACCTTCAGAGCCAGAGAAGGAAAATCTAAGCAGTTGTGTGTGTGGTGTCTTGCATGTCAAAATGTGAGAGTGGTGTGACCAAAGCATGGAAGGATCAGATAGGAACTCGGCTGCTGACAGCGGAGAATCTTTTAATGTTGAAATGCAAAATGTTTCCACTTAACTCCAAAGACTTAAAACTCGAATCAAATTGTTTGAGTTGGCCCTTGGGTTGGAAAGAAATCGGCTGCCCTGCTGGATATTCTCCGTGCACTTGGCTGTGTGGAGGGTGAAGGGGCAGAGCAAATCCTCACACGTATCTTGAGTCTATCAATTTGATTTGCTCCATCTGTGTGTGTTACTCCAGGAGGGCTACTTGGCTCTGTGTTTTCTGGTTTTGTTGTTTTTTTTATTTTATTTTATTATTATTTTTTTAAGTTAAAGTAGAAAAGCTTAAAAGAGAAAATCCATACTATTTAGTTTTTTTTTCCTCCTGGTAATGGTGATCAAAGGGGCTGCGGAAACCTAGAAATTGAGATCAGAGACCCTTTTATGCAGGATGTTAATGGAAATACCCAGTAAATTCCCACCTGGCCTAGACCTTTAAGTAGGACTTGGCAAATTAATTGCATAGAGAGAGCTATGTGTGATCCTTTAAAATCATCTCACTTTTCTGTAGTCTGGTATGGAGGCGCAGGTCTTGTGAGGTGTAGGTTGAGTACTTTATAATTCTCCCTTATTTGTGCAGTAAGACGTGGAAGAAATACTTCTGGAATTTCTACCTGCAGTCTCAGTCTATTTTTAAAATGTGAATTAAGTATGTAAATTCTCAAGTCATCTAAACTTGTAATTCCACGAATGCTTTTATCGCTATAAAATAACGAGGCAGTTTTAAGACTTGGAGTCTCTCCTCCAAGACAAAAAGACTATTTTTAGAGTGAAATTGGGAATGGTGTTAGTTACACTTCAGAGAAGTAAGGACAGCTTTAACTGTACCACTAAAGCATACGGATACTTTCTCAAACAGTGCCAGACTTCAGGAATAATTTGAACAGGAAAGTCTGAGGTTTAGAACAGAGCCTTCTAGGAAAAAGAGTGTGGAAACTTAGTGACTTACCATGGATCCCTGGGTTTTCTATGAGGTTAGCAATTCCTTGTTTTTGGATATCCTCTGCATGAATAAAACCTTTCACTTTACTGAAAGGTTTCTGTGGGCCAGGAAAAGAATCCACTTCTATGTGTGTATATATTTAAAAAAAAAAAAAAAAAAAGCACATCCCCCTTTTTTGTACAAGAGTGTTTTGTTACTAGTCTTAAAACTGATTTGAATTCATTGCTCCCGTCTGTTAAAAGCAGATGCTGAAGACAACTGAGTATATCCCATTAGTTTTCTGCTTCATGTTTTTTCTCCCCTCTTCTTTCCAGGCAACAGGAAAGGATAAATTCCCAGCGGGAAGAAATAGAAAGACAGCGAAAAATGTTAGCAAAACGGAAGCCACCTGCAATGGGACAGACCCCTCCAGCAAGCAATGAGCAGAAGCAGCGCAAGAACAAGACCAATGGAGCAGAAAATGAAACGTACGTTATGTGGCCTTCCTTGTGCATTGCAGAGCTGCGTGCTTTGATTAGAGCACAAAATATCTACTGGGAAATGGAATCTTGCCCTTGCCTCTAGGCTTCACTACATGCACAAATGAATAGTGTGGAATTAGCCTGGCATTCAGAAACATCTGGCTGCAGTTCTAAATAGTTTTCATTGGAGTAAAACAGGGATCATTGCTGAGTCCAGACTTTGTGTAAGCTTAACTACTTTTGAATGTAGTAGTTTTCAAACTTGATGCAACAAGAGTGCTGAAAAAGCAGTGTCTTTTTCTGAAGAAAATACTTCACACTTAATTTTGGTATCACTGCAACGTGTCTCTTAAAAAAAAAGAAAGCATAGCATTCAGAAGCTTTTATTTCCATTTATTTTCTGTTGAGACTTTTCATACAATTAATTTGGTATACTAGAAAAAGATGCTCTACAAAAACAGTGCATTAAGCATTAAACTGTGTCTCAGAAGCAGTCCTTCCCAGATACTTGAGTCAGGGAAACAGGAACATTGTTAAAGTATTACTCTTTCTTCTAAAAGAGAAATTTTTCCTTTTTTTTTTTTTTTTTTTTTTTTTGGAATTACTGATACTTTGAGACTCCTGATGCTCTTCAAAGAGGAAAGCTTGTCTCACAAGAGGTTTCAAACATAACTTCTTTTTTAGAATTTTTTGTGGAAATGTGAAGTCAGCCTCTCACCAGCTTGTTTCTTGTTGGAGATCATTATTAAGTAACTTTATTGTAAATAAAACTGACTCTCAACATGCTGGTAAGCCACACAGCCTAATTTTCCTTTCTTCTTTTTCTCCCCATTCTGGGCACTCAGAACTTTCCCATAACTTCTGCAAGTCTCCTTTTCAGTCTTCATTTTATTGCTCTTAGCTAATACTGTAATTCTGGATGACACTTTTCTTTTTGCACTATTAAATCTCCTGGGTATGGCCTGACTTCAAAGTTCTTGCAGCCCTTTGAATTCCTGGTCTTTGCACTTCAAAATTGCATGTGAAGCAAAAGCTCCTGCTGCCTTTTTCAGTCACAGCAAAGAAGGCACATGATGGGTGAGTTGTGGTGTTCAGAATGCTCTCACCAGCCAAGGTGGTACCCTAAATAGGATGCTGATAACTGCTGATAAGGCATGTTGTATGGGAGCGCACTCCATGTTTCTGCAAATCTGTAGTTTGAGCAGAGAGATTTACCTCTTGCGCTGGCCAAGTGAGCTTAAAAACAACTCAATACGCTTTTCAAGTTGTGCTTTTGCACAGGGACATTGGAGAAGTAAGTTGAATGTGTTTGGATATTTTGAAGCGTTGCAGCTTGTTGCAGGAACATTTCATATATGAGGGAAGAGATAACACTTTCCCCATTTCTGTCAGGATATTTTTACCCATCAGGACGATGCAGCTGGTTTCTGGCATGTGCTGTAGATGTGGCAGTATGGGTCTTGATGTGCCTGGCAGTCATGATATGTATCTGTGATACCCAGTGAGCTTCTGCCTATGGTTGTGAGCGTGCCTTGATATTATCTCCTAGCGCAACCTGGGCATGCTAGTGAGCCTTTTTGTCCTCCCTGCCCTTTCTCCCTGTTTCTTGCTGGTGTATCATCCTTCACTGCTACATTTCAGGGTTTTATCTTTGTGGTTTAGAAGAGCTGCTTGTGATGATCTCGATAAAATCAGTTTGCCAGTTCATGTGGAGTGTTTTAGGTTTGTTTTTGTGAGTCAGTTGAAGCAACTACACTAAGTGACTACTTGCTTAATTGTTAGTTATCCTGTAAATGCGTTTGTTGGACGTGTTTCATGTACAAAATCTTACTGAATTTTGAGGGAAGTTATTTTTTGAATTCTTACAGAGGCTTTTGGGCAAGTTGAATCTGAATGTTTCTGAAACTTGAATGGGGAGTGGATAGCCAAATCCCTACATTTGATTTTGGTTTCCTCTTAGTTTCATGGTCGTTGCTGTGTCAGAAAGGAGAGGAAGGTTCCATTATGCAAATTTAAACATACTCTTCTCCAACCCTGCTCTCCGGAAAATGTCTGTCTTGTGAATGAAGTTATTTTATTCACAGATACTAATCTACTGGGGCTTTTTGAGGTTTGCTGGGACAGCTTGGGCAACCTTAGAGTCTTCAGGTGCAATAGAAGGAGTGTATTTCAAGCCATGTTTCTGTGAAACAGGCAGTGTTTGTTTTCAAGCCCCCTTGATTTTTATAATGCTTTCTGCAAATGTAGCTATTTCAGGCAGTATTAGCCTGGTACTCGTTACATCTCTTGCTTAATGAGTAGACTGTCGGTATTTAGCTCTGTATTCCTCTTGCACATAAGAAGATTTGGAAAGTTTGTTGCTGGCTTATTCAATTGTCTTTTTGTTCCTTATGAGCAAGACCAACCAAAGACCTAAACTTCTGGGAAGGCATTTGGAATTAGCTGAATCTGATCTAAATTCAGGCTGTCATGTTTTTCTTGTGGAATAGCGCACTTTTATATGAAATAAGACTTCACATAAGCTTTTACAGTACCAGGTGGTTTTTGTAGGTATCTTTAATTTGTAATAAGCAGTTCCTTATGATGGAGATTCTTTCAAAGGGAGCTTGGTTTGAGAGTGTTATATCAAATCTATCTGCTAAGAACTGCTTTAGAAGTAATTTCAACTATGCACACTCTGCATTATCAATGGTGGAGGGAAGTAGGGTATTTCAAGATGAGCACTTAATCAACTAACTACAGTCATCTCAATTTGCTGTGCGGTGAGCTGAGAGCCCATGGCCCTGCGTAGACAGAGCTCAGTCCTCTCTTTAAACAAGGTGTGACGTTGATTCTGTGGAGACCTTATATGCTAACCTTTGTGCTAAGTATTACGCAGAGCATAACTGCTGCAACAGGAATCCTTCTGGAATATGGTTTGAACTTAATTTAGGTTAAGGGTATGTGTATATATTGTCGTGTGTTACCGTGTTTACAAAGTAAGCAGATGCAATTGATACCGACTTGATAACTGGTTCACATGCATGATGCTTTTACCAAATTTCATGTTGACAGCCATGAGAAAATCAGTATAATGATTTGTTTTGTAACTTTAAAGATCTCAGCACATCATTCCACTTCACTAGTGATGGGATCTGTCACTATTTTAGTGTAAGGCCGTACTTTGCCACTGTTGTACACGGCACACTTTGTTTATAAAAGACGCTGAAAACATTGTGAAACTTTGCCTTTTTTTGACCACCCACTTCGGATGGAAACTTTACACATCATTTACCATCAGCAAAAAGCGGATTGTTTCCCTTATTCCATTGTCTCTACTAACTACATACGGGGTCAAAGATGAAGTGAGCTTTCCAGGGTTTCCCTGAAGCCACTTCACAGCCTGAAACAGAAAAAAGTTATGACTCCCAGTTCACTGCTCTGCTTGCAATGGCACGGTAGCCAGTTGTTCTGCTAATGCTGAATAGATGGGCTGAACTATCATGTGCTTACTACACAGAAAAAAATGAGAGTCAAACAACGAAACAAACTTCAAAATGAAAAATAAGATGTTGAATACTGAATACTTGTGCTTCAGTGTTCCATGCTTAAATTGTTTTAGGTCACTTTGTTATGGTCCTGTCACTATCCTAAATAGTTGTTCTTAGGGAATTGAATTTGAAATTGATACGTGTTTTATCACGGTCTCCTTTACTTGATTGCTAGATTGCAGAGTTTACAAAATGAAGTCCTGCTGGGTGTTGACATACACTGTGTAGTTGTTGTTTTCTTAGGAGAAGGTGTCTACTGCAACCTGTATACTTTGCCACATGCATTGAAACTTGACGTTGGATCTGTCACTTCTATGCAGGTTGACGTTAGCAGAATACCATGAACAGGAAGAAATCTTCAAACTCCGACTAGGTCATCTTAAAAAGGTAAGAACTAACTGCAGAAAAGGCTTTTGGGTAGGTTCTTGATGGTTTTCTGCAAACAGTAGCATTTTTCTGCAGAAGTCGCTACTCTTTGTTTGATAAGAGGTTTTTGTTGCTTGAAAAGGATGTCTGGGGTTTCGTAATCCTATTTTCCAAGGAACTAGTATTGTACTTTACTTCAGGAAATGGATTCTGTGTTGTTACAGTCAAAATTTCATTCAGGGAGCACCACAGTTTCAGTGCATCTTATTCTGCCACCAGCGCCTGCCTAGTGCTGGGCTCTATATGCTCCAGGATGGAGGACCATAAAGGAAGGTACCAAGGGAACGAAATCACAAGAACACCACAGAAATTGCAAGCGTCAGTGGCTTTCTCATTTTTGTCATGTCAAGTAACCAGTGTTACTGCTAACAGACCATTAAAACCTCTTGGGCTTTTGAATGTGAGTAGTGTCTAGGTAGCTGTAATGCATATTTGTTTTCAAATATTCAGTAGGAGCTGCACCTGCAAGTGATTTTATATTTAAGTAAGCCATTGGTCCATTGGTTACCATTTAAAGTGAGTGCAAAAATGTAGGAATAAAACTTCTGGGACACTTCAACCTATGAAATTAAGAAGTCTTCTGCCATTTCCCAGTTAGCTGTGATCTCTATTAAGGCCAAAGAGTTTTCATTCCTGGGTGAAACAGAGAGGAAAAGTGCAAATGCACTGCTAGTCTCCTTTTCCCAGGTGGTGGATGAACTCTACACTTATTTTTTCCTGTAACCTTGATGCTTAAATTGAATGCAAGGCCTCATTAATGCTGCTGTACCCCTCATTATTTTCAGTGGCGAGAGAAAGTTTAAGCACACATGGAATCTGCTGGCTCTCTGCCCATTGTGTTTTATTGTCCAGTGAGTAAAGATATGTGATATGGGCAGGAGTATGCTAAAGGCATACTTGCTCTACAGCTTCCGCATTGCTGGAATGGATTAATTGCAGCTCGGTCTATGCTGGCATGTAGTATGCCACCCTGGAATAGAGGAATCCATTAGGAAATGGACCTTAATGGAAAATGAAGTAATGTTCTGGGATTGTGGCATTGTCTGAAGCTGTGCTTATCCTTCTCCACTTTTGGAAACCGGCTCATTCTTCGTGCCTAAAAATAGAACAAGTTGAGAAGGAAAGGAACAGAGTCACAAGACAAATGGGTAACTATGTCCCTTGAGTCATATGCACCAAATAATGCTGCTCAAGGCACATGTTTTAATTGAGGTCTGCGACTGTCCACAGTGATGTGAATTCTGGTCTTGTGTTTGAGGGCGCTAGAGCTTCCAGCTCTACAAACGCTGTGTTGAGACTTTGATGTGACTCCTTCCTTCACAAGGGAAGGAGCAGGACCACCACGGAGATGAAGCTGTACGTGTTCCTACGCAAGGCAAGGGCTCTCAGCACATGCACTTCATCACTCAGTTGCTAGGCTTAAAGTATTCTGGAACGAAGTCTTTCTAAGAAGTATAAAATCTCTGTGGTCCAGAGAAAAACTCTTTGGTTTTGAGAAGTAGCAGCTGCAAGTTCTTTTGGGTCATGTGCGGCTTATCAGTCACTCCTATCCTATAATAGAGAAAACAGCCTCAGTTAAAACTGGAGGGTTTCAGGGGGAGGGTTCCCTCCCTGTTGGCAGCATGAGGCCATGGCTGTTAGCCTGGTGTTGAAGAGGCAGAGAAACAAAAATCCAACCAGGTACTAAATAGCCCATTAAACTTACACTAATATGTTGTTCTGTTCATAATAAGACCTGCTGGCCACTGCAATGTGTGTTTTATGGTATTCCTGCTGCTTAACGTTAGACTGTTTATGTGGTTCAGCTTGGCGTCAGGACTTTTACTTATGTGTGAACGAGTCTTTACTTGCCTTACCTTTGTTAACTGAAGCATGCTGTCCATTCAAGTGGTGTCTTACAACAGAAGTTTTTGACTAACTTCCATTTTTGTTTTAGGTGGCTTTTAAATTTCTAGGGTAGAGAACATACGACCCTGAAATGTGTTGAAGCTTATCGTAATGTTTATGTGCTGTGATGGTTTTCAGAGTAATCATCTGTCAGAGATAAAAATGGAAGCTAGTATTGGAAATGTTCTTTTATGTTAAGTTAGAGCCATGCACTTGCAATGTGGAAGCCAAAGCATCAAGCAGGCCACATCATCCTGTGTCCTTCAAGCATCCCTTTTTTTTTTTTTTTTATGGCTTTTCAAAGTCCAGAGTCTGTACTTTCTTCAGAAAAATCACAATTTTGTTATCTGCATAATTTCACGTTGAAGCCCAGGGTAACAGCCTCTGTATTTAGAGCACATCTTTGTAAAGTGTCATGCCCCATTTTTTGAAGATGCGATCTTAAAAGATTTGTCTTCACTTACGGAATTGAGAGAGAAGGAGGGGGGTTTGGCTCTGTTAATGTGCAGTCTAATATCATGGGGCTTTTTGTTATAAGGTCCCAGGTGGAATGCCTCTTAATTAAAATCTTAAAAACAGAAGACACAAAGATATGTCTGCTCCTGTCCATGTATAATTTTAAACAAAACTGTCCAGTCAGTTTGCATTCCTTTCATCTTCCACCTGACTCTAAGTTAACTGTGAACATCAGTTTAATCTCCCAAACGAGTTATTTGTCAATAACATCTTTACAAGTGGAGTTACGTTTGTGGTTCCATAAATCAGGCAGAAATGCTAACTGCATTATTGTAAACAGCATTGTGTTTTCCTTTTGGAAACGTGTCTTTCCCTTTCCTTGTGCAGGAAGAAGCAGAGATCCAGGCAGAGTTGGAACGGCTAGAGAGGGTTAGAAATCTACATATCAGGGAATTGAAAAGGATACACAATGAAGATAATTCACAGTAAGCGCATGGGAGTCATAAACAAAAGTGTATTGCAAATTTTGATTTGTCTCCCGCAAAAATGTCAAATACAGCATCTTTTTTAAAATTTCTTTTACCTTAGTATGTCACTTGACTGGGGGGCTATAATCTTTTATCAGTACAAAATGATCAAATATTGTCAAATCTTCTAGCCATTACGATTTTATTTTTAGACTTAATATAAAAAAATGTTTCTTCACTGTATAACAGCTGTAACTTATTGTGCAGTAGACATCATTATTACTGTCAGTGCTCCTAAACTATGTCTTTCTCACCAGATTTAAAGACCATCCAACGCTAAATGATAGATACTTGTTGCTACATCTTCTGGGTAGAGGCGGCTTCAGTGAAGTATATAAGGTAAATTTGGGGTGCTGGTCTGGTGTAATCTGAATCTGAAAGAAATGAAATGAAATACTACTATAAGCAGAACCTTGCACTCATTTTTGCAGCAGTATGTGTGTGGCTGTAGAGGGAAGAAAGGAGTACAAAACAAATGTTACATCTGGCTTCTATTAGACAGCAGGCTTGAAATTTTTAGGTTCTGCTCTTGTCCTCAGAGGTCAGTTTTCCTACAAATGTATGTTTCAAGAAAACATTGCACCAAGTCTGCAAGTTCTGTAAGGACAGAGAAACAAAGCATTTGTTTCTTCAAGGGCTGCACGCATGCATACCTTACGTGGCTGTTTTATTGAGTATGGCATAGCAAGTCTTAAGTGTCCAAAAGAGAAAATAGCTCCAATAATAAATAAGAGCAAAGCCTTCATTTCCTGGGGGTAGAAGACTTTTTTTTTCTTGTCTGTTTTTTACAGTCTGAAGTAGCAGACTGTGTGTGTAGTCCTTAGAACTGAGCATTACTTTTGTGTGTCAGCACTCTTGCATGGCCACGGCCTGTGATACGTCGGAGGTTCTTATTGATTGACAATTGCAATTTAGAGCCTCTCTAGTTGTAAATATTCCCCATCTGTACCTACTGTTCTTTAATTCATGTTGAACTTGAATGGAATTAACATAACTATACCAGTGCAAACATGGGAAACATCACAGTGATTGATTTTGATGCAGTATAACAACAGGTATCCAAACCAGGGGGCTCAGGTAGCAAAGAGGGACAGCGATCTGCATGCAGTGCCTCTGAATTTCTCTTTGGGGTCTCTGCTGACTCAGTAGAAAACCTAGGCTCTGCAGGTGAAAGGTGAAAGCACGAGGGTATGAATGCTTCATACCTGACTGTGCTTCAGAGTTCTAATTGCATTACTAAGACAAAGAAATGCTTACTTCTCTTCTCCAGGGTCTTGGCCAATCTCTTAGGCACTAGCAGTTGAGTATCCAGCTTTTGAGCTGGACACAATTATCTTTGTTTGCAATAGGAGTCTGTCCTGTCCTGTAAATTATTGGGTGTTTCTGCTCTCAGACAAGGTAATAGGCTTCATTTCTCCAAGAACACAATTCCAGTGGTTGATTCTTTAAAGGATGCCTAAATAGTGAGAGACTGGAGGGAAAAAACACAGCACAAAAATTACATGGTTCAGCCAATGAATTCTCTAGCTTCTAAATAGGCTGAAACGTTTTGCTGCAAGCTGGAGAGCTGAGCTACCTGTGTGAAACAAAGTATTAAAAAATCACGTGTGTTTTTTGTTCTGTTTTTAACTGAGTGTAGAAAGTAAGTTTAGGTGGTTTGGGGCATAATGGCAGTCTTTCCCAGTGTGATTATGTGGCTACACTTTGTTAATTTGTCCTCTCTGATCCCATTGTAACTCTCGTAGTAGAATGTCAGAATAAATGCAGCACTGGTTAGGTCCCATAGGGAAGGGTCAGATCAAAGCACAAAATATTCAATTGTTTTCAGAGTTGCTTGGTTTCATTAGTGAAACTAATTACATCAAAATGTGGGTTTGCTCTTCACTCAGTGTGTTGTAATGCTGATTTCCTGGGTGGGGATATTGGTTTGTTAGAGCTTGTCTGCTTTTGCAGTGTTAACTTGAAGCTGTGATTCCTACTGATACTCAGCTCTTCTCTCCACAGGCATTTGATTTAACAGAACAGAGATATGTAGCTGTGAAAATACACCAGTTAAATAAAAACTGGAGAGATGAGAAGAAAGAAAACTATCACAAGTAAGTAAGGCTGTAAAGCAGACAGATGTGTTTCCAGACTCCTCCTGTATTTGGTTATTCAGTGTCTGAACAGGCTGCCATTTTTTTCATGTTTTGCCATGTTTCAAAAGCTGCTGTTTCTTTTAGTAGCTACTTCTAAAAGTTCTGTTCATATTAGAAATGTCTTCAACATATGCAAAAGCGTGTTCGTGTGTACGAGCACTGTGACACGAGGTTTTAAAACACCAGTAACACTCTACAAAGAAAGCTTTAAGGTGGCTTCTCCTCTCCAAAACATGTAAGCTCTTTCAGAAAAAGGGTGCTTGTGCCCATCTTCCAGGTACACACCTACATTATGCTCACAGAAAGATTTCACTTTGTTTCCTAGAATACTTAAGCTTTTCACAGATGATTAGGAATACACTTCTATGTCATGGCCTAGAAGAGAGGTAGAGGAAGTCTTAGGTACTGGTAACTCGTGCTTCCTAATGCCATGGATTAGAGAAGCGCTGCAGAATAGCATCCAGGCTTTTTTTTTTTCCTGACAGAACTGCAGAGATAAAGCTGTGATCTTAATTCCCCAACAAGTCACTAGCAAAAGCTAAGCTGGAATTGAAGCTTGGAAACTGGACAGTTGAGTGTCCTGGAATTTTTCTAGAACTTGCTGATTTTTGTATTCAGCTATCTTGGATCCCATAGCAATTTATTATGAGATTATTCTGTTTTGGCAAGCAGTACCGTTAATCAGGATTAGTTATTTTGTAGTACTGCCAGCACTTGAGAATCTGATGTACTTAAATTCTGTGGTTCTTCAAAATTGTTCTGAGCAGTCTCTGATTTGCTTGCCTTTTCTCAAGTTGTCTGAATAATGTGCATGGGTTTGTGATTGGACTTGGAATGCTGAGTGGTATGTCTGGGTGCTCTATCTGTAGAACTTAGAATTAAGTCACTCGTATGACTAATGCTCAGACTTTCCTGCTTTCAGACATGCGTGTAGAGAGTACAGAATTCACAAAGAACTGGATCATCCTCGAATAGTTAAGCTATATGACTACTTCTCGCTGGATACTGACTCGTAAGTTGTGTTGTTGTGTCCTTTGACTCAATTTGACCCACTCGCTACCATGGTTTTGGTCTCTCACAAGCAGAGTCCTGAATATATCCACACCATGCAGACTGTACTGCAGAGATGTCTGAAGCAGTTTCAGTATGCACAGGTTTCCTAGAGATGCGATGCTCTACTAGTAAATCCTGCTCTTTATTGGCCTGGGTGCATGCCCCAGTGGATACAGCTTTCCCCTTCTGCTTTTAGTGCTAAACAGGGCACATCTGACCTTTGCACTGTTGAGCACTAAGGACTGTGCTCCTGGTGGCCTATTTTTAGAGAAGGATTAGTAGGCTGGAGGGCTCTTACTTTGAAACTTCGATCAAATAGATGAGACTTGCAGACAAACAACAACAGCGTTCTGGTTTCTATCTGATGCCTTAATTACACCTACTCCTGTTTTGCCTCCAGGTTTTGTACAGTGTTAGAATACTGTGAGGGAAATGATCTGGACTTCTACCTGAAACAGCACAAGTTAATGTCGGAGAAGGAGGCGCGATCCATTATCATGCAGATTGTGAATGCTTTAAAATACTTAAATGAAATCAAACCTCCCATCATACACTATGACCTTAAACCAGGTATGCTATGCTGCTAGCTGCTGTGCACAAGGATGCTTGTTAACTAAAGGTAATGGGTTATAAATAACATGGGAGCATTTATTTTGGTTAAACAGCGAAAGGGAGACAGTCCTGCTTGGGAAAATTAACTTGCATCAAGAGAAAACTAAAATGCATAGAACATTCTGTGAAAAGCTTATTGTCTCCCAGAATTGCAACATAAACAAGGAAGTAACATTCCAGAAAAAGCAGCCTTCTTGTTCAGAATGAGCCCTTGAACCACCAAGTGTCTGTTTGGTTTCTCAATGACCTGCTTGTGTTCTGTATTTGAGGGCTTCTGTTATTATTGCTTCATAAAGGTTCCCATAATTACTAGTGTGTTTTCTGTTCCCATTCTTCTGACTTACTCTTTCTGTAATCATCTGCCTGAAAACTCGGTAGCAGAAGCTGGCTTGGAAGTGTTCGTTTTTTCGTATCACATGAAAGCTCACAAAGCTGAGGATATACAGTCAAACTGTTTGCTCAGGTCTGCCTTTTGATTTCAGTAACGTCTACCAGGTAGAAGGTCCTCTGCAAATGTAGGTGTTTCCCTTTAAAGTTTCCCTTTTAGCATTGGACGGAGTAGTGAGGGCAGAAATGAAAGGGCTCCCTTTTGGGTTACAGATAGTGGCTCCACTGCTGGTTACTAGTCCGGTAAAATTCAACCACCTCTTCAAAAAGTTCTTTGGTTTGCCTCCCTTTACTGGTGGCACTTCATCAGTAAGTCTTGTGTAACTGGTATGTGATGTGGTTTGTTGCATCAGCACGAGGAGTCTGTACAGGAGGTGGTGCTGTTGCTCTAGTTCTAGTGCACAGTTTCTTCCCCCAGCTGTTGGCTGCTCTTCCGCTGCAGAGCTCTGCCTACAGTTGTCTAAAGTTGTGATTCATCCGCTGCCATCACACACAATTCTGCTGCTTAACTGTAGGCTTTGAGAAAAACAGCAATGATCTGACTGCTTGATCCCTGATGGATTTGTAGAAGACTCTTGCTTAAGCAGTAATTGTCCTTTTTGAGCTTAGAAAGCCACTGGGGAGCACTGCCAGGAAGGAGAGTGTTTCTGGCTGTTGAGAGGCTGGGGCAAGTCAGGACTCCTGGATAAACTGAGTCATAACTGTGTATGTGTACTTCCTTCTCTCCTTAGTCCTCCCTTTTGACCTGCCCTTCCAGCAGGACCTCTGAGAGGGACCAAAACAGCACGGGCATCAAGCTGCTTTGGAGAATAGGGCTCGTAATCTGAAAGCCCCAAGTAATATTGGGCAACTGAGTCATTTGAGGATGGACAGATGAGATCTAGCATTCAGTAGGAGCTGAGTTGTCTTTGAAGTTGTGTATTGAATGGTAAAACACCTACCCCAGGCTGCTGCAACTCCCTGGGTTTTGTAGACTCCATGTTCCCTTGTGCAGAGAGCCAGAGTTCAATGTCATTTTATTCTTGCCTTTCTCTGCTAAATGTATATCCTAAGAGCCTGTTTCCTTCCTCCGTTTAGGTAACATTCTTCTAGTCAATGGTACTGCATGTGGAGAGATAAAAATCACCGATTTTGGACTTTCCAAGATCATGGATGATGACAGCTACAACTCTGTTGATGGCATGGAACTGACATCGCAGGGGGCTGGTACTTACTGGTAAGCATTGCCTGGGGCACCGGCAACTTACAGAGCTGACACAGATCCAAAACTGTCTGTAAATTATTTTTGATCTGTATGTGCTGCCATTGTCTGTGACAGCTTGAGACGCTGGGGGTTTGAGACCCTGGAAACCACTTTTTCAGTTGACACACACAGCTTCTTTTGAGGCTGGCAGCTTTTTGCTTTTCAATCTGTTTGTGTTTATATGTTTGAAGACCACCTCTTGTCCAAAGTGCCCGGTGAAAAATTGCACGTCTGAGATAGCCAGCTCTGGAGTGGAATTTGGCTGCTATTCTACAATGCATAATGGCACAGTCTAGCAGTTTGGGGGGGGAGGAGAATGCCATGCAGGTACATCAGGGGGAAGGAAGGAGTATTCTTCTGAATTGATGGTACATCAGGGTGAAATAAAGAGTATTCTACTGAAATGATGTGAAAATCCAGGGTGTTAGCTCTTACAAAATATGTAAGTCTCATGGTGCTATCTATAGCCAAACCTTCACTTGTAAGCATCACGTGAGAGATGTTTCAGTAATACTTTACCTCTGATGCCAGTTGTTGGCACTGCATCACCCGTAGCTGAGAGCAGGACCTATGGTGAGTACCCCGAATGTGGTTCTTAGAAATCACCCAAGCTGCAAACTATCACTATGAGCAACAGTTGCCCAAACATTTTCTAAGGCCTTCTGTATTGCACAGGTTTGTTCCTTTCCTAAAACTGAAACTAGCTGTAGTTTGAAAAAGGCTGGGTCTCTGAGACATGGCATCTGAGGTTGTGTTTCTAGAAACACGTACTTTGGCTGTGAATTTCTATTGTGGAATTGTTGGCCAAGCTTTTTTAACAACAAATGCCAGTTTCAAAGATGAAAGAAAGAGAGGCTATTTTGTGTGTGCTGTTGAAAAGAAATTGACTGTGCTGACTAGCTCAGACTGTGGATGTCTGGGCAGTCTTTGGGATCGTGGTTTCCAGGAGCTGGTGTGCAGTGGTGATCTTGAAATACAGGAGCCAAAATCTGGTCCTGTGACTCCCAAGCCAACATCTGATCACAGAAGCTTGTTCCTTCCTTTCGAAAAAAATGACAAAGTATTTGGAGATATTACTAATAACTTGTTGTCACTTCCTCCTCATCAGGTATTTACCACCAGAATGTTTTGTAGTTGGGAAAGAACCTCCAAAGATTTCAAATAAAGTTGATGTCTGGTCAGTAGGAGTTATCTTCTATCAGTGTCTCTATGGCAGAAAGGTAAGAACACAAGTAACTCCTTTCCAAGTAGTGATTCCCAAACCTTTTGGAGGCAGCCCTGACTTTTGCTTCCTTCTCCTTGCCAGACTAGAAGGTGCTTCTGCCTTGTCCCTGCCGCATTAACACAGGCTCTGTCTTGGAGCTGATGGCAAGGAGACAATTTACTAGGTTGTGTTTTGTTCTACATGGCAATTCCTTCAGGAACAATCCTCAGAACATCTCTTTCCACTGGACATGTTTCCAGTGAGGCCCTTACAGGCAGGACAAGTGTGTCATTCAGGGCCAGACACCGGAGGTTCCTGGTTTGGCATTGCTTTGTGATGCTTTCCATGTGTTTTGATGTTCTTCTTCTGAATGCTGAGTCTTTGTAGAGCCAGGTATTCCTTGACAGCTGCAAGTGTTTTAAAATAAAAAGTAGGCACAAGGACCTCCTCTGGAAGTTTTTAGGATGCCTTTTGGAAGGGAAGAGTCTGAATCAGGAAGGGGCGATTTGTCCTGAGAAACAGCTATCTTATTTTGGTTTTGACAAGAAAATAAATTGATTGGGGCAGGAAGAGGATTCCATCAACACTTGTGTTCCCAAGTCCTTGGTAACTGAGTGTTGTGAAAGCCTGAGTTGCTAAACACACTGTGTCTGCTTTGTGGTGTCAGCGGAACCGGCCCAGCAGAGGTTGAAGTAGGTGAATCTCCTGGCTGCTTGGATCGCTGAAGGTCCTTGGCATGTGCTGGTGCTGACCCATGAGGTCTAGAAACAGATGGAGGTCCCTCCTGTCTGAGCTGGAGGCACCCCAGACACGTTCCAGCTTGATGTCCCTTTTGACCAGTTTAAAAACAGGAGCAGTGCGTCCTGCTCATCTGGCAGGAATCTGCAGCACCTTCAATAATATTCACGGGCGTCTTGCCTGGAAAAATGCTGATGTCAAGTGATGATTAACAGAAGTGTTAAGGTTTATTTAAGGTCTGTCATCAACCTTTAACAACCCTCTTGTATTTTTTTGGTAGCCCTTTGGCCACAACCAGTCACAACAAGACATTCTGCAGGAGAACACGATTCTGAAAGCTACCGAGGTGCAGTTCCCTCCAAAGCCAGTAGTCACGCCAGAAGCAAAGGTAAGTTTTGCTGCAGAAAATTTGATCACCCCGTGCATGCTGTTCAGCAGTCGGCACTGACAGTTCCTTTCTTACAGTTCTCCTAAAACTAGCAAGGAATTTTGTGTTTTATGCGTACCTCCTACAGAGCGCTCTGGGACTTTGCATCGTTGTAGTTGTCAGCCTTGGGTTGAAGGGAGCACAGCGTGTGCCTCTCCCCGTGCTTTCTCCTGTTAAAAGATGAGCTTCTGGCATGGGAGCTGGGCTGTCTGTGCAGTCACCAGGAAAGGAATTTCAGTGCCGGGGCTGTCAGATTGGCCCAGCTCCCATGGAGTTATCTATCAAAGAAAGCTTCCTGTTCATGTCGGTCTACTGATTCTTGTTTCGCCTTTGGGGTATCTGCAGGCATTTATCAGACGCTGTTTGGCCTACCGAAAGGAGGATCGGATAGATGTCCAGCAGCTGGCCTGTGACCCGTACTTGCTGCCTCACATCCGCAAATCTGTATCCACAAGCAGCCCAGCTGGAGCTGCAATTGCATCAACCTCTGGATCATCCAATAACAGCTCTTCAAACTGAGACAGAGTAATAGGCCAAAAACTGCTTGAGAAACCGGCAAAAGGACTTTCAGAAACAGCTTTGGAATAGAGGAATCCGCAAGGGTCTCGAGAAACCTGTACCAGGTGCTTTTTTTCTCTTGCTTTTTTCCATCCATAGAGCATGACATCAACTCTCATCAAGAAAACCTTCGGCATCTAGGCCAAGCCATGTGGATAGGAGATGGCTTGAGGTTTGTCCAGTAAATGACCGCGAAGGGTGGCTGCTCTGAGCAAGGAGGGGAAACTCAAGAAAATACAAAAAAGACATGGTTTCATGTACTGTGAACTTCTGAACATGCAGCCTTGGGGAATCCAGGACGCCGTGTGTGCTTCATATGAAGAATGTGGACTTTGGAAAAAGACTGGGCTAGTCCAGTGTTGATATTTAAACATTGTTCTTTTTCTTTTAATAAAGTTTAGGTAACATCTCCTGAAAAGCTCGAAGCACCAAGGTTCAGCTGGGGATGGTATATGACTCTTTGCCCTTTGGAGGGGAAAAAAGTTGATCCTGCCTGTTCATGGCACTAGAGTTAGTGTTTTACCCCTAATTAATTTCAGTTTTTTAAAAATAACAATTTTTTGGAAGAAAACAGTTTTCTGGTCTCAAAGTGAAACCCGTATTAGCAGGTCCGTGGCAGTGTCCGTTCTGCAGATGGCACAGCTCTCTGCTCCCTTGGGGTGGCCTCTTACAAATAATCACCTTCTCAGGAGGGCCGTGGAGCCCGTAGGCAGCCTGTGTAGATCTCCTGTGATCAGAGCGGATCACGCGTCAGACTGCCACTAGGTTTTCAGCTGCTGTTTCATAGATCTCACAACGGTTGGTTGCATCTTCTTAATTTATTTGAAGTGCTGTTCTTTTTGAAAACATACCCTGACATGCTCACGACGTGCTCTCTGCTCTCGTGAGCGTGATAGCTGTTGACTGTTGAAAAGGCAGGCAGTGAACGGGAAGGAATCTGAGCACGGCTCAGGTGCGGTCTGTGCTCACACAGTACTGTACATATCTTGTTTATGTTACAAAAACCTGAAGCTGAGGAAGGCTCTTCCCAGTTAGGTGACTTGGCAGGAAAGCTGCCTCTCTCCCTTAGCATTTTCCTTCTAAAACTTGTTGACTTTTCTAACTTGCTGTCGTTACTGCGTCAGATTACAAATAGAGGAGATAATGTTCTGGAAGGGAACAAACACCCAAATATTTTTGTCTCCCTTCTGTAATCTGCCCGGAGAGGTTTTACACCTTCAGCTGGAGCCTGCCTGCTGTGAAACACAAGCCTGTTGTCCCCAGTGTGCCCCCTTTTTCCCCCTGCGTTGAAGGAAGACTGAAAACACACACAAAAAGCGCAGCACTTGAACATGTGGCAGCCAGGTTGGAGTGTTTCTAACATGTGGCAGGAGCTCGTAGCCAGAAAAATTTAAAGATGCAGTGTTCCCGGCAGAGAGCTGAGCCGTACACTACTTCAATCCAAGGTGTTTAAAAAACCAAATGGTCGCGTGCACGCTTCCTAACCCGACACCCAGACCACCGTGTTGTGGACTGTTCTCGGTGCGGCACCTCTGGGATCAATCCTGCAGCTCCAGCAGCGCGTGGGCTGCTTTTGGGGGGCGCTCGGTACCTGAATGCTGCTCTCGTGGTAAGCAACGTTCTCCATCTCGCGCTTTTTGAGAGAACTAGCACGTGTCTGCCTTATTTGTAAGCCATCATCTGCAAACATCGCGCTTAACCTGTTCAGGAACTCGAGGTTAACTGAAAATTGCAGGAGTCTGTTGAAATTGAGCAATGGACATGGAAAGCGTGGAACTCTGTTGCTTTGATTTTTATTACTATTTTTGTAGTGACTCTTGGGCTTTTAATTGGATGTATTCACTTGCAGCTGCGTTAGGGTGGTCTCTAAACTGTAGTGTTTTAAACAAAGAAAAGAAATACTGCATCTTTAAATACTCAGCCATAATTTCTTAGCCCTTTCCATCGCTGCTGGTCTCTTCCAGAAGTTAACTGTTTAGCAAGCAGTGATTCAACGTGTCTATCCAGCCTCTGTCGGGCAAAATCAGGGTTGATGCTTCGTCCTGTTTGCTGAAACGGATGATTTGGTGTCTGTCCACATCGGGGAGAATTCTAAAAGGGTTTTTTGTATCCCAGCCCCGTTGTTTCTTGGACATACAGTGTGTGCTATCTCTGTGGGTGTGATTAGTTTTGTGTCAGATGCATTTATTCCTGCTGTGTGACACCCATTCAGGGGCCATGGGACCGCGTTAGCCTTTTCTGGGGCTGACAGCAGTGAAGAACCCTGGTAGAATTTTAGCGGCGACACCTTCCTTGTTAATACGGGTTTCACTTCCAATAACAGACCCTATTGCCACACTGTTCATTTACTTAAAGAAAAGTGTATGAAGAATTTGTAACTTAAACCAGGCCAGACTGTTTTGGCTCTACCCAACAGATGAGACATGGATATTAAAATAAGTTTTAAGAAACTGATTTGCTTGGCTCTTTCTGTTTTTGCTCTTCGTAGTGCTGGCAGGAGCTGTTTGAGGGGCTTGGGGGGTGCCAAGACCGGGAGGAAGGATGGAGAAGGGCGGTGCCCAGCAGCTCAGAGCAGTGGGATCTCTGCCTCACAGGAGGGAAGCGTGCCCTGCACAGGCTTTTATTGAAAATTACCAAGTCTTGTTTAATTACTGATACCGATCTGGTTCTGGAACGGGGAAGAAGACATCAGCTTGGGGTTAATCCCTCATTTCTAGCAGAGCAGTAGCTGCCTTTAAAAGCTGTTTATGTGCAGGCCACAAAGAAACCCTCTTTGTGCCTGCTGATGAAACTGTCAGCCTCCCCCTCTGCCCTGGCTGGCGATGCTGCGAGCTGGTGGCCACAGCCAGGCCCCGGGACTGCAACAAGAAATTCAGCTCCTTCAATTTCAGTCTCGGCAGCTTTCAAACTACACAATGGAGAAGGAACAAAGACCTTGGCAGCCGAAGGCAACGAGTCTGCTTCACCCACTGAGTGCCAGCTCCTGTGCCCAGCTCCCTGCAGGCGCACTGCGAGCACTGTGCGAGGTATCCCCGCGAGGTGACGCACCCAACCGCTGCAGGACGAGGGGTGGTGGGTGAGGATTCCTCTCCTCCTGATGTCACCTGCTGTGTGCTTGGGGTAAGAATGAGCTTTCAGTGAACAACGGGTGAAACTGAACACTGGGAGCAGCTCGGCTCCCTCTGCACTGCTGCAGCTGATTTGGTTTTGGGCCCCTGTGCCAGTTGGGATGATGCAACACAGATTTGGGCAGCAGGAGGTGGTGGTAGCACTTCAGCAGCAAATGTAGGAGCTGAACGCAGACGTGGCCAGGTACCTGTGGGGCGTGTGGCATGCCCAGAGCAGGGCCATAAGCAGCAGCATAGGAGTTCAGCTCAACGCCAGCAGGAATGAGGCTTCCCAAGGGGCTGCCTCACTGGATGCTTCGCCTCATACGTTAGCGGTTAGGCGTCATGCTATGAAACGAGCTCCCTTCTGCCAAATAGGCCAGTCCCAGTTTATTTTGTGACCTGGCAAACCCTCGACGTGAGGTTTGCTACTGCTGCCAGCGTCTCCCTGGGGTTTGCTGCTGGAGGATGTTATTTTCTGGGTGCTAAAGCTTTAAACCTCGCACCACCCAGAACGGAGAGGAGGTTTTACAACACAGAAGCAGGGCTCTCACCCAGCACGGGGGCAACTTCCCTACTGCCTGCAGCTGCTTTTTCCCCCCGGGGCCGTGCCGACAGTGCCCGCGGAGCATCCGTGCACCCCTGCAGCGCCCACCCTGGGCAGGGCTGGGGGCGAGAGGCCAAGCAAACACCACGCTGCTCGGCCTCCCCTCGCACGTTCACGCCCAGGGCCAGGCGTCTTGGCCACAAGGACGCTATTGTCTCTGCCAGGCGGGGGAGCGGGAGCCGGGGCCGGTGCTGAGAAAAGCTCCAAAAGCTCTCATTTCATGCGTTAACTGCGTGGGGGCGCGAAGGCCGGGAAAAGCCGCTGGCGCGTGCTGTCTGGTGAGGAGCCGCGAGCGGCTGCCAGCGCCACGCTCACCTCCTTACGTCTCCCCGGCTCCCGGCCCTGGATCTCGCCGTGGGATCGCTCGCTGCAGCCTTTCCTCTCCCTCCGTCCTTCAGCTGCAGCTCGGCCCTTTCTGTCACTCCCCATTGCCAACTGTCAGCCCGCTGGCTCAGCGCAGCTCGATGCCGCGGGACGGGCCGGCAGAGCCAACCCTCGCCCTGTGTAGCCAAGGTTACCGGCACGTCCCGGCTGGCCCAGGGATGTGGTGGGGAGCAGCATGGTGAGGGTGGGAGGCTCGGCCTCGCAGGTGCTGGTGCCAGGTTTACGAGGTGCTTGGCTTCCATCCGCGTTCACAGAAGTGAAAGGCCGAGCTCTGCTCAGCACTGTCCTCGCTTGACCGAAGCTGCTGGCAGCCTGGGCACTGCGAGCATGCGTTGGCCAGGGGACAGGCCACCCCTTCGGTCATGTCCTCCCTCTTGGCCTAGCCTCGGCTTTGCCTCAAGATCAGGGCTGGAACCCTGCTTTGCTCAGCGTGGTGGCTTGTCCCAGCTCCTGCTAATCCTGACAATCTGCCCGCTCGCACCCAAACCCAGGAGAGCGGCCAGGACGGTGCTGAAACCCCTCCAGGAGAGAGGAGACAGCGAGGGACTAAGGCAGAAGGGGTCATGGCCAGGGCTACGAGGTGAGGCAGTGGCAGAGGTGGAAGAAAAGAGTCCAGGGCCGCCCACGTGGCCCTACTTTGTGCTGCTCCCACTGGGAATGGCCACGGGACAGGGCGGGAGCCTGGTCCAGAAGCTGCCGCTCGGGATGTGCCGTCCCCCGCTGCTCTCCAGCTGCCTTCCCTCCCAGCCCTGCGTCCCGGTGCTGCAAACTTGTGCCTGAGTCATGAGGAGAAAGTAGTGATTTGTTTTTTTTTTTTTTTTTAGAAGGCGATTTCCTCGCGAAGGGCTGGAAATCCGTGCAGCCCCTTTCCAGGTGCCCCGGAAAGCAAGGAGCAGCCGTGGGATTGGGGGGCAGCGCTCCTCCCTGGGCAGCCCCCAGCCTCGTCTCGCCCCCGCGTCGGAAGGGCAGGGACCTCGGCGCTGGCCCTCCCAGGGCTGGAGCGCCCTGAAATTCCTCGTGGCAGCTTTGAGCGAGCACATCTGGTTTTAATAAATTATTTGCAGCTTGAACTTGCCTGACTTCTAAGGGCTGCAGAAGAGAAAGCAGCGAAAGAGCCCCGCCAGCCCCAGCAGAGCAGCCCCAAAGGGACCGACCCCGCTCACAGCGAGGGGGTCCGGGGCCAGCCGAGCCCCTGGGGGACCCCTGCTGCTGGCAGAGCCCCTTCAGCTCCTTGCAGGAGTCGCGGGGGCGGCCGGCAGGGAGAGGGCTGCTCTGGGCCAGGAGCCCGCTCCCTGCAGCTGGGTGTTGAGCAGAGCCAGGGCTGACGGCCGTCTTGGCTGGGCTGGTGGTGTCTCGGAGATCGGGCGCGGTGCCTCCCCCGTGTCCCCGGGCTGTGCCCGTGGTGCCTCCCCGGTGAGATCCCTGCCCGATGTCCCTGCTTGTCCACAGCCAGGGGAGTGCAGCTGTGACCTCTGGGGACGAGTCCCTGTCCCAGCCCCGTGCAGGGGGATGCATCCAGCCCCCCAGCCCAGCACCATGGCTGCCGACTGCTCCTTGCTGCCAGCGCTGCAGAGCCCAGTGTGAGTCCCGGGGAGGACAGGGACATGGGACCCTATCCATGGCTGGGGCAGGGGATTTTTGTAGGGGTTTCCATGGGGACCTCTGCTCCTGCCACCCCATCCCCACCGTGGCATGCAGCTCTCAGAGCCTGCCACGAGTGCTGGGGGATGCGGGGGCTTGCTGGGATGAAGGAGCAGAAGGAAAACAAACATTTCTCTTCATGCTGCTTCCTCATCCACACCCATTTCTACCCCTGATCCCTGCAACCCCGCAGCAGCGCATTCCCCAGCAGAGCACCCTCTCCTTTTTCCTGGCTCCACCGGGCAGGGCTGCGATGCTCGTGCACAAACCCAGCGCCGCTGCGCCCTCCTTCCCTTTTGGCCCCTTCCAGGCTGGGTCTCCCCATCACCAGGGGCAGGCTGAGACCCCCCCGCAGCCTCCGCTCCTCCCGGCGGGCGGGGAGCGACGTGGCCTTCCCCGCTGCCGGCGCGGGGGAGAGAGGAGCCAGCAGACGCCGAGACGGCCTCTTCCCTAAGCGGTGACCTCAGCGCGGTGATGCTTGCCAGGTGGGTGTTGATCTTGGCCCGGCCGGCCTCATTCGGAGGCCAGGATGAGGCCGAGGTGGTGCGGACGGAGGCTGAGCTCGTGGCCGAGCCTGGCAGGTGCTGTCGGTCCCCATCACGGCCGAGTTGGGTGCAGGGAAGAGCAGCCCGTGGCATCGAAGCCCCTCAGTGGCTGGGCTTTGGTCCTGGGGCTGCTGTCCTGGAGCCTCATCCTGCGGAGAGCCGGGGGCACGGGGACTCTGCCGGTCACAGACACCATCCCAGCAGCGGC
This sequence comes from Aythya marila, assembly GCF_965140915.1. Classification (NCBI taxonomy): domain Eukaryota; kingdom Metazoa; phylum Chordata; class Aves; order Anseriformes; family Anatidae; genus Aythya; species Aythya marila. Next base: position 2,928,568 of record NC_139066.1, read on the forward strand.
AGTGCCCTGGGTGGTGCAGCTCTGTCCTTCAGGGCAGCTGCCTGAGCCCCCAACACTGCTCTCATGGTCCACGGGCACCCCGACCCCGTCCTCAAACACCCGTGGTGCGAGCGAACACCGACCCTGCCCTGCATGGAGCCGAATTCAATACCCAGCTCTCTGGGCACCTCTCTGACCCTGGGCTCTTCAGCCCTGGGGTTTGTTCAATCCTTCAGGCTCCTTCAGAGCAGCTCCCGGCCCCGTGGTTTTATCTGAGGTGGTTCCCCAAGCCCTAATGCCCTCGGTCTTTAACAAAACCACGTCTGAGAAACCGGCCTCCCCCTCTGCGCAGCCTGGGGCTGCCGGGCAGCCGCATGGCTTGTTTTCCCATCCCAAATAGCCGGGTGACAGCTGGGTCCCACGGCTTGCTGGCGACGTTTCTTTCCCAGCCTGTGGGACACTGAACAGCCCCGATTCCTGCCAGTATCCCCTAAAAGCCCAGACCCCCACCCAAGGAGAGCTCACGGCACAGATCGAGCTCAGAAAGTATTTTCTAACCCCTTCTGCAAAAGCAACTTGCATTCAAGCTGGATTTCACCCTGGCTGTCCTGCTGCAGCCCCTCCGCTGTGACCATTCCCTGGCCAATAAGTGGCTTTTGCCAAAACCCAGCATTTATTTAAGTTTTTCCAAAGAGGGGACAGATGCAGATGCTCTGGCTGCGGGAGCCAGCAGCAGCCTGGATCTCCCGGTGCTGACTAAGCTGGGATGAGCCCGTGGCCCCCGGCCCCCACCCGGTGCAAAGAGACAGCCCCAGAGCTGTCCCCGGCATGCGGCCGCGTCCCCTCGTCTGGCAGCAGCTCGTTAGGGCCGGAGAGGTCAGACAGCTTGGAAACGTCCCAGGGGAAGGGAAAAAGGCATTTCCTCCAGATCCGCTCCGATGAGCAGCAACTCGACTGGTACTAAACTGGATTAGATGAGCGTAAGTGGGGAGCTGCTGGCCCGCACTGGAGGAATTAATGATTAGGAAGTGCTAATTGTCTTCTAATTGTACACAGAGGAGGGGCCTCCGAGGAATGGGATGGACGAGGTCAGGAGGCGGTGATGCTCCCAGAGATCCGGGGCCTTTCAGCTCTGCCGCGTCCCCTCCTGCCGATGGGATTCACCTCCTGGGAGAGCAGAGCTGGGTTTGTGTGGGTGCAGGGACCCCTTGGTGGGACTTTGCAGCTCCTTCATGCCTGGCTGCTGGCACCCGGGGTGGGTGACACCCCTGGAGTCATCCCCATCCCATCTCCAAGGTTTAGGGATGGGACAAAGCACCCAGGTGCTTCCCTCCTGACCCCCAGGCTGCTCTTCCAGGTGCTGGCTCAATTGAAAAATAATCTGTGGCTTAAAAAAAAAAAAAAAAAAAAAAAAAGCCCAACAGCCCAGATGCTGATGTGCATAATTGGACCCCTCTCGGAGGGTTTGCATCCCCAAAGCCTCTCCTGGCACCGCTCTGCAGGTCCTTCCTGCCTCGCTGGGAAACAACGGATCCCTTTATTTTTTTAAGGATCTGCCAAACCAGAAGTGGCTGGCTCACGAGCATTCCTCCACACCGGGCCATTTCAGGGCCAGATCCTGCACCCGGCTCAAGGGAGCGATGCCATCTTGGTTAAAGGCATCATCTTCCCTGAGTTGTGCATGGCAGAACCCATGGAGCTCACCCTGTGTCCCTGGGGAGCTCAGGGGGGAGGTGAGGCTCTGGTGGGACAGGGTCTTCACTGCTCCAGCAACAGGGGAAAGCCAGGGCTGGGGGAGCTGCTGCCTTCAGCCCCCCGCCCCCCAGGGACTTTCTCCTCCTGGCGTTCTGGGATTTGGGGTTTTCATTGGCTTTGAGCGTATTGCAAGATTTAACCTTCTTGGGGTGCTGCAGGCTGATCCCTTGCTCCAGCCAGATCTCAGCAGCTCCCCCGGTTCACCAGATCCGTGCAGACCTCAGCGCCCCTGCAGCTCCAACAACCCTCCTACAGCAGCACAGCCCGCCCTGCAACGTGGGGAAAATGCCAATTTCCAGCGTTTTCTGCCCAAAGCCATCCCATGCAGGGGGCCTGGGGCACCCAGAGGTACACACAGATGTCGCTGGATGCTTTAAACCCACGTGCAAGTGGAACGGAGCCGCAGCAGAGCTGGGCTTCTCCTTCCCTTCCCACCTCCTCGCTCGGCTTCCCAAGGGCAGCGCCTTCCTTCGCAGCCCTCTGCACGGCTTTCGGGGCTTGTGCAGCACCCGCCGGAGGGGAGGTGTTAAAAAAAAAAATAATAAAATATTGTAAAAGGGGTTCAAAGGGTTTCAAAAGCTTCTTGTACTCAGCTCGTGGACACAGCAGTGTGGGACGCCGCGCGAAGCTCCTACCCCATGCCACAACAGGAATCCAGCACAGAGCGCCGTGGGGACCTGGCGGGGGGGAACCCAGCATGGGGCTGGGGGTCCCCGAGCATCCCCCGTGTACCCCAGCCACGTTTTGGGGTGAAGTTGGAACCCTGCATGGGGGGGCTCCCACACAGGACACACCACACACCGCTCCCCGCCACCTCCTTGGCACCACTCCTGACACCTTGCCCCCAAACCCCCCATACCCCCGGAGCTCCCCAAACCCTCCAGTGCCCCCTAAACCCCCCAGCTCTCCCCAACCCCTCTCCCCAGAGCTCCCCAACCCCCCCAGAGGCCTCCAGCCTCTCCCAGTGCCCCATAAGCCCCCCTCCCCAGAAGCGCAGCCGAAGCCCTGGCGCTGTGCAGCGGGCTGGGGCTCCCTTCTCGGGGGAGGGGGTCCCTTCATGGAGGAGTCCCCTTCCCGGGGGGGGTCCCTTCCCTTTCCCAGCCCCAACCCCGGCCCCCCGATCCCCCCCCGGCTCTCCAGGGCCCGTCCCACCGGCGAGGGCAGCTCGGCTCCCGCTGACGCAGTGTCTGAGGCCGGCCCTGGCTCCCCCCCACCCCCCTCCCTCCCTCCCTCCCTCCCTCCCTCCACCTCCGACTTTTTTTTTTTTTTACTATATTTTCTTAACTTTTTTTTTTTTTTTTCCCTCCTCTTTTCGGCGTCCCTCCTCCTCCTCCACCTCCTCCCCCTTCTTCCTCCCGCCCCCCTCCGCTCGTCCCCTCCTCGGCCGAGGGAAGCGGCGAGGCCCCGGCGCGGAGCGGAGCTCGGAGGGGCAGCTCCGGGCATGGGGCGCCCCCGGAGGCCGCGGCCTCTGCGAGCCTCCCTCGGCTGCCTCCTGGGCCTCCAGCTGGTGCTCGGCGCCGCTCACCCAGGTGGGACCGCGCCCCCCCCGCCGGCAGCTTGTGGGGTGGGGGGGCCAGGAGCGATGCAGCCTCACGGGGAGACCCCTAAATCCACCCCCCCCACCCCAAAATCCTCCCCTCTCAGCCCCCGGGGCGCTGCGCGGGGGTCTCCGGCCGTGGGGAGGGCGGGGGCCGCTGGGCTCCGGGAAGGTTTTTTTTCTTTTTTTCTTTTTTTTTGGGCTTTTCCACTCCCTCGCTTTTCTTCGCTTTCCCCTCGGCTCCTTTTACTCCATCTCCCTCCGGTCGCCTTTGGGACCGCCGCGTTTTGTTTTTAGCCCCCGCCGCCGCCTTTGCTTTCGCCGCCTTTTTTTTTTTTTTTTTTTTTCCGAGCCGCCGTCGCTTTTTTGGAGCTTTTTTTTTTTTTTTTTTTTTTTTTTTTTTTTTTTTCCCCTTCAGTTCCCTGCTCCGTGCGGCCACGCAGCGCCTGGAGAGCCCGGGGGAAAAGTTTCCGAGGCTCCGGGGGGGGGGGTCGGGGAGGCTCCGGGACCAGGGGGTGGCAGCGGCCCCCAGCCCCGCTCCGGGCTTTTGTCTCCCCGGGGAGGGGCTGAAGGGTTTTTTTTGGGGGGTTCCTCCTCCTCCCACCGCGTCCCACCCCAAAACTCTTCATCCCACGTCCAAGTGGGTATTTGCAGACTTCCGTTTTTGCAGGACTTTCACAATAAATCGTGGCTTTTGGGGCTTTTTTTTTTAGCACCCTCCGAAGACACCATGTGCCAGACGCCGGGGGCTCCTGGGGCCGCTCCCATCCCCGGCGAAGCCATTTCAGCCCCTTCATCCCGGGACAGCCCGGTGCAGACGCCGGGCACCCGTTGGGTTGCTCCCTTCGCTTAATTTGTCTGTATCGAGAAAACTTTTTTTTTTCTCGTTTTTAAAAAATGAAAAAAATTCGAAATTGGCTACTTCTGCCCGAACAACAACAAACATAAACCCTTGGCCTATTTTATTAGAGTACGCTCAGCAAATCCAAAGCAGATTTGGAAATGGCAGGAGGGGAGGCGCTGCTGCCCTCCTCCCCCTGGCCCCCCGCTCTCCCCCGTGGCGTTTGCCAGCAGGGGACAAGGAGCAGGGACAGGGATGGGGGACAGGGAATGGGGACAGGGAGCTGCTACCTCAGCCAGGGGCAGAGCAGGGTTTTTGGTCCCGTTGTGGTGCAGTGTTTGGAGGCAGCTCGGTGCCAGGGGCAGGATTTGGCCCAGGAGCGTAAAAAAGAGGCACAGCTGGGAGAAACGGCCTAAAAACTGGGGAAAGGGACGGGGCGATGGGGAAGAGATCCTTGTAGTGCCGGAGCACTCAGTAGAGGTTCTGCTGCTGCGTGGGGACCATCTCCAAAGAACTTTCCTGAGCCGGATCCCCGTTAACGCTCCTCTTGTCCCCGCAGACGCCTTTTCTCGAGGTCGCGAATCCCTCCTTTTTGCAGTGTCCTGGGGGGGGGCTGCTGGATTTCTGCAGGGCTCAGCCACCCGTCGGGCCCGATCCCGGCCGCTTTGCCACTGGAAGCAGCCAGGTCTGGCGCGTTCCCTTCGCCCGCGTGACGCCGAGGACAGAGGCAGCTCTGTCCCTGCGGTCGGTGGGAGCGCAGCGAGGTGGGAGCGCGGCGGCGAGCGGCGGTCCCGCGCCGGGGCCGGGGAGGAACAAGGAGGCTTTGAGCTCCCCCAGGCCAGGTTTCGTTGCTGGTTGGACTGGGGTGCGAGGCTGCTGCGGGGCTGGGAACGCCATTTATTATTGTTTATTCTGTAGGGGATGGGATTTCAGGGCGTTTGCCGGTCCTCCAGGGAGCCCCGCAGAGCCTGCGGGTGCTGTTTGCCTTTCTGCACCTCTCTGTCCCTCCCTGCTCATTTTCCCTGGGGTCTCTCCATGCTCATTCAATTCCCTCCACCCTATTCCCTGTTTTCCCGCTGTCCTCCCCAGCATCTTTCCCCAGCTGGAACCTGGGATGGGGACAGGGGACGGCACTGACGGAGCTGCCACGTCCCAGGTGCCTGCTGCCTGCAGGCAGACACTGAGGTCTCCAGTGCTGAGCGTGCAGCTGGGAAGGAGCCTTGCTTGGGTTTGGGGATCAGTCCCTGATGTCCCCTTAGCGAGCTGCCTTTGGAAGGATGCTCTCCGCATCCAGGTCCTTGCTGGGGTCCTTGGGGACCTCGCTGGTTGCATCGCTTTTCCCCTGCTGGTGCAGAGCCTCCCCGTTGCACCGGGAAAGGCTGAAAAAAATGTAAATTTTGGGAAAACTTCTCCGCCCAGCCAAACCGCGCAGCTCCCCTGCATGGGGCCGAGTGCCTGTGGCTGAAGGCAGGGGCTGCCACGGCGGCTTCGCGGGGTGGGGAGGGGGCGGAAGGGACCCAGGGAAGAATTTACAGCCTTTAAAATAAACACGGCAGGCTTCGTGCGAAGTTCTCCCCGTTTTCCTCTTTGCAATGGAAATAGCTTATTGCACGGCCAGTGTGGCTCCGAGAAACGATAACCGGGATTATTTGGGAGCAGGAAGGGGGAACGGCGGTGTTGGATTTGGGGTAAAAGCCCCACAGCGTGGTGCTGGGCTGGGGGAAGCCGGGAGCTCGCCTGCAGCCTCAGCAGGCAGCCGGGCCGAGAGGAAGAGGCAGGCAGAAGAAGGGATTGCTTGCGCAAGAATTAAAAGAATGACAAGCAAACGAGATTTATTGCTTAATGCAAAGCTGCCCCCTGCCCCCGAAGCCACCCAGAACCATGCGATGCCCAGGGATGTTTCCCATGTGCTCGACGTGAAGGTGCTGCCCCCATCCTGGGCTGGCTCCCACGGCGAGGGTCGGGATCAGCATTTGGGGTGACCCCAACTTGCCCCACGCCTTCCTATGTGCAGCCGCATTTTTATTTTAACCCATAAACCGCAAGCAGACGTTCTCGAGCCGTTACAACGTAGCCTGGCCTCGCGGCTCCTTGTGCAGTCCTTCCCATTCAAGATTTCTCGGGGAAAAATGAGCCGTGAAATCAAAGCAAATGGCTGCTGATGGCTGGGATCGCTGCCGGGGGGATCCGCTTTTACAAACCCGTAGCAGCAGATCCCAGCTCTGATACCCTGTGTTGGCTGGGGAGGGGCAGCGGGCGCTGCTCAGGTCGGGTTTGGGGCGTGCAGCCAGCGACGATTTCGGGGTGGCGACACGGGCGCACGCGTGGCGGCCGCGCTCTGCTCTGGCGAGCCGCAGGATTCCTGCTGCTGCTCCTCACGTGCAGCCGGGGAGCAGGGTTTTAATTAATTTGAACCGTGCCGAGCCCGCGGAACATCACATTTTTCTCATTCTTCGGATTGCTTGGAGCCCAAAAGGGACCCACACAGATGCTCCTTTTCTTAAAGGACCCATCTTTAATTAATTAAGGGTTAGCAAATGATTAGTGGGTTGACTTGCAGATTCTTGAGCGAACTCTCGAGCCCGGGAGGGGAGGTTTGGGTGCTTGCAGGGGGCACGAGGCACTTTTCGGACCTGATGCTTCTCATGTCCCAGTCCCAGGGAGAGCTGAGTGCTGCGTTGTGCCTTGTGCTGTCACAACAGGAACACAAATGGGATTTTTCCTGTAAATCAGCATGTCTGCAGGATGGAGATGAAAATGGGAACAGGGAGATGGAGAGCTCCTGTGCTCCCTGCGTGAATCCCAACGCAGCGACTTTGTGCTCTGCAAAATGGCCCCATTAACCCCAGCACCCTCTGTGAGCATGGGACAAGCAAATAGAAGAAAAACTTCATTTCAACATCTTGTCCATTTAAAAAAAAAAAAAAAAGTAGATATTTCTTTGGGGCACCTGGAGCCTGATCTGTGCCGTGCAAGCACGCCTGGTTTTGCTAAAATGGAGGTTAATGGGCACTGGTGGCCCAGGTTGGGGTGTTAGCGTGAGGAATGATGCTGGAGAAGCAAGGAAGGAAATAATTGTGCATGACTATCAGTGTTTGTTATTATTGTGTTTAGTAGTGTTGAAAAAAAGTGTTACTTTTCAGGCAATTGCTACACCCCGTTTACGGGGATGTGCATCGGGGCTCTCTTGCCCGGCCCATTGCTGGAGCCTGGAGCCGAACTGGGGGAAATTTGGGGGGAAAATCCAGGTGCTAGGCACGGAGGGCTGATGCTGGGACTTGTCCCCTTCCACGGGTGGGTTAAGTCGCTTGGCCTGCCCACGGGCAGCATCCCCCAGGGAACAGGGTCCGAAGCTTTTGTCTGCATCCCCGGCCAGGTGCGGGGAGAACGGACCTAACGCCTGCATGGCCCTGATCCGACAGCTCCCCGAGGCAGCAGAAAATGAGCAGGGTGGTGGGTGGCCTCCTGGGGTCGCAGCCAAGTCCGGAGCTCGTCCCGGTGGGCTCCCACCCCATAAACCACCGGTGGCTGTTTGCACCGCCGCGGGCTCTGTGCCGCTACGGGTGCGGGTCCTGGTGCTGCACGCCCGCATCGCGAGCTTTGCTGTCATCCCTGTGACAAGGGACCTGGCCTCTGAGGTTTATTAGAATTTAAAAACCACCACCGGCAGCAACAGAACCCCTTTTTTATCCTGGTGCTTGGCTTTGAGCGCTCAGAGCTGCATGCTGCTGCGTCCCAGGGATGCCATGGGCCATGGGTACTGCAGCTGCGTTTGTCAATGCTGCATTCCCAGCCCTTGGAGGGCTCCTTCCTTGGGCTCCCTTTGGCCAAAAATTGCTCTTCATGACCATGTTTTTGCTCTTCTCCATGCTAAAACCTTGGGGATGTCTGCAGGGGATGGCAAACTATGGCAAAAGCTGGGCAAACTACTGGGGTGCAGACATGCTGGGCTTTTCTGGGGCTAACCCAAACCCACACAAATTAAGGTGGAGCTGGGGGCCCTCCTGTGCTACTACTGGAGTGCAGCTTTGGGATCCTGCATCCCTAAATGTCACTGGGGGTGGATTTGGGGACTGGGTCTCTCTCCTTGTGCCTGTGGTTCCCTCCCCTCCTGTGTGTCCGTGGGTCTGGGCACAGAGGTGTCACTGTTGGGTGAAACCTTCCTGTGTCTGATGAGAACAGTTTGGGGTTCTTCTTTTTTTTTTTTTCTTGGTTTTATTCCAGTGTTTTAGCTTCTCTGTTGGTTATCTGCCCCCTGGGCTGGGTACATCCCTGTGGATGTTACTGTGAAGGAGCTGCTGCTTCCCATGGCTTCTCCTCCAGGTTTGCACCCTGGGGTTCGGGGCCACTGCTCAGCTTTGGGCAGCAATAAAGGATGAAAAAGCAGCAGTTTGGAGAAGGGGGCTTGAGGGCTTCCATGCTGCTTCCCACTGGGACAGCAGGGGAACAGCATGTGAGCTGGGCTGGGCTCGCCAAGCCATCCGAAGCCTTCGGCCTCACCTGCATCCCCGGGGGGCTACGAGGGACCTGGCTCCTGGGGCTTGGAGCCGTGACCCAGCCCTGGTTGCTCCCACAGAGCCGATGTTAATCGTCAGCCCTGCTCAGGGCCACCTCCGTGGCCTCTCATCCTGTGCTGCCCACGTCCCCAAATTGCAGGTTGCGCTGCTTTCCTTAATTGCCCTGCGGTGGCAAAGCCGTCGTGGGAAGGGCTGCGCTGAGATCCTTCTGGTTCGGACTTTTTGGTGGCTAAAAGCTTTTAAAGAGGCAGAAAAACAAACAAACAGGAAAATGCCGCGGGCAGGCAGCAGGACAGGGCTGCTCTGAGCTGCCCCGCCAGGAGGATGCAGGATGAAGAGGCACAGGGGCAGCACCCAGCCCTGGCTGAATTTTGGCCGTTCCAGGCAGAGCGTCAAGCTGGTGCCCTGCTCTCCAGTTCCTTCATCTCCAAAACTGGGTGCAAAAACCCACAGAACATCACTGAAAGGAGTCATCTGTAGCTGCTCCGTTGCTGCTGAGGGTGGTGCTGGTGATTTTTGTGCACGGACTTGGAAGAGGTTTTGTCCCTGCAGTGTCCCTGTTGGACGGTGATTTAAGGGCACCGGGTGAAGTTGTGGTTTGCAGAAACCTTCAGTTCTGCTCAAGTTTTCCTGCAGCGTGGACCAGGCTGGGGTTTTACCCCAAGAGCATCGCTCCTCCAGGGCTGACCCCTGCGAGGGCCGGGTTTATCCCGCGGGATAACAGTGTGGGAGAAGGCGTTTGGCCGGACACCCACGCCCCATGCCCCAGGCACTCCGCCGGCAGCACCGCAGAGCGCCGGGCTCCTGCTGCAGTGCTCGGAGCACGCTGTGCTCCCGTGCCTCTGTACAGAACTCCCGTCGTCCTTCATAGAAACGCAGCTCCAGCAGCTCTATTTCCAAATCAGAGATTTCAAAAAATCAAAGATTTCAAATCAAAGATTTCAAATTTTTTTCCAAAACAAAGATTTCTGGCACCAGTGAAGCTCCCCGCTCCTCCTGCGAGCCTGGGCGTGAGCTCGTGCCCCAAACCAATGCCCCAGGAGGCAGCAGCTCGGCCAGAGCTCGCTCCCTGTTTTGCCCAGGTGAAAGCTCTCAGCAGCACACCCCGGGCCCATGGCTCTGAGCAGCTTCTTGCTGCACCTGTAGCATTGCTCTGGTGCCTCCAGGAGCTTGCTGAGGCCATCGCGGTGTCACTGGGACGAGCCTGATGCCAGCAGGTAACATCCTGTCCTTTCTTTAGCCCCAAAGCCTTAGGCTGTAATTTCCAAGCTCCACCTTGTCCATTTTTAGAGCTTTTTGGTGCCTTTCCGGCCCTGGGCTTTCCCTAGAGTCTGGACAGCTTCCTCCAAGCCCACGCAGTGCTGTGGGTGCAGCCTTGACAGGCACGGATCCAGCACCTGACAGCAATGGGGACGGGATCGTGGGGCGCTGAGCACCCCAACACCCCTTCCCGAGGGTTTTTTCCTCCTGCTGTGAATTTTCAGGGCAGCTTTTTGCAAAACCGGGTTAAGCAATAAGCAGAGGAGGGTGTCCCGTTGCTGACCCCTGCTGCTTACGGCTGCTGCGGGGCTCACGGCGCGGAGGATTTGTTCCCAGCACCAGCGTTCGGCTCCCCGCACAGTGCTGCAGCCACAGCCCATAACCCAGCCCCAGCAGAGCTTTTGCTTAGTTGGGAGCTTGCCGGGATTAAAAAATGTCTCCTGAGAAATGAACGGGCTTCTTCTTCTAGTCCTTGGCTTTTGGTATTGTGCGCGCACGGAGCCTGCGCCCCCCTCACCCCCTGAGAGCTGCGCGCGGGCAGGCTCCAGTTTTGTGTGTTTGGGGCCAGCCGTTCTCTGGAGCGAGGTCAAGGTGCACAAAGCTTTGTGCTGAGCCTCCCAAAAAGCCCTCTGATCGTTTTCTCCTCCTTCCTCCATTTCTTCCTCCTCGTGGAGACAAGTCAGCAGAGCTGGCTGAGCCCAGCCACTTGCCAGAGCTGCCTGGAGCAGCGTGGCTCCCCCAGGGCAGGGGGGAAGCTTTGGGTGGATAGGAAACGAAAACCTTCTCAGACCAAAAAATTCATATAGTGGCAAAAAAACAAAGCAAACAAAGCTAAATATAGCCAGGCCCGTGAGTAGGCTCTGACTTCTCGTGATGTTTGTAGTGAAAAAATTGGTTGAATTTAAAAAAAAAAAATAATTAAGGAACAGTTGTGTTCTCAACGTGCTGCTGGTCGCTGGGCCGTGGGGGCAAGAAGCAGGTGGAGGTTTTGGAAGCAAGGCATCAGCTGGAGCAGAGCTGCCTGGGGAGTCATGCCCCAGTGCAGATCCTGGTGGTTTTACTGGTTTATGTTGGTTTTGAGATGGGAAGGAATGAGGTGGCCTCGGAGATGGGTTCCTGCGAAGGATGGTGCAGGAAAATGCCAGGGGGTGGAAGTTCGGGCCATGGCGAGTGGGGATGGTGGTGTGGGGGTGCTGGAGGCCAGCATTCAGCACCCGGGCTGGGGTTTTGGAGGGTCCCAACACAAGGCTTCGTGTTTGCCCTTGGGGCTGTGCCTGTGCAAGCGTTGTCCATCGCGCCCTGCCCGAGCCGGGGGACACCTCCCTCCCAAACCTCGATTGCTCCGCGGTTTTTTAACACATCCCCAGGCACAGGTGAAGATGCTGGCTGTGCTCTCTATTTTCCTGCTCTTGTTTCCTTACCTGGAGCAGATGGCTGGTGCCAGAGCTGGTGGTTTGGCTCCTCTGGTGCTGGCACAGGGCTTGTTTTGAGCACCGTTGCCTTGGGGCGCTGCTGATGGGGTCTCAGTTTTGAACAGCCCTGAGTTCTTTGTGCTGGCTCTGATGCCCGAGAGCTGCTTGCTGGTGCTTTGTGGGGGTGCCAGGAGGCTTCAGCTCGGTGCAAATGCCTGTTGGGGCTCCCAGGGCACCCATCACCCCAGGGCAGGCACTGGGGCTATTCCTAGAGGGCAATGGTGTCCCGCAGCCTGCTGGGTGCTGTGCGCAGGGCTGCACCCCAAAACTTGCCGTGCATAGAAAGGGAACTGAGACGGGGGTGGGGGCGAAGCGCGGTGCCAACCCCTCGGCGGTGCTTTAACCCTTTCCCCACGCTTTTTCCTCTCTCTTTCCCCCCAGACTCCAAAGTCTTCCTCATCTACAACGCGGGCGCTCAGGGCTGCCTGGAGACCAAGGACTCGCTGGTGCGGCTCGCCAAGGGCTGCAACGCCAGCGCCCCAGCCCAGCAGTGGAAATGGGTCTCGCGCAACCGCCTCTTCAACGTGGGGGCCATGCAGTGCCTGGGGGTGTCGTGGCACGGGGCCAACGCCACGGCCGGGCTGCACCCCTTGGCCACCTACGAGTGCGACCGCGAGTCCGTCAACATGCGCTGGAGCTGCCGCAGCCTCGGCGAGCAGCTCTCGCAGCACCTCGGCGCCCGCCCGGGCAATTCCTCGCTGGACAGGGGGGACCAGGCACGCAGCTCGCAGTGGAGGACGTACGGCACCGAGGAGGATCTGTGCTCCGTGCCCTATTCCGGTAATGCCTCGCCGGGTGCCGGGCTCGCACTCTGCACCCTGGGTGCTTCCCAAGTCCCCTGCTCCTCGTCCCCGTTGCCTTGGTGCTCAGACCCAGGAGGTGTTAGCAGTAGGGTTAGCCCCTAAGCAAAAGCAGCCCCAAAATGGAGGGGAGGGGGAGCAGCCCCAAATCCTGATCTTGTCAGGCTCGCTGGGGCTGCAAAACCAGGCGGGAGCAGGGCGATGGGATCAGCCCCGCGGGTGGGATCATGCCCTGCCAGTCCCCGAGCAGCCGCCGTCTCCTTGTCAGCTGCCCCCTGTTTTATCGCTCAGTGTAACGCCACGTGTAGAGCATCCCTTGGGCCAGTCCGAGTCAGCTCTCCTGGCTTCATCCCCCCACCCAGCTCCCTGTGCACCCCCAGCCCCTCACTGGAGGGGCAGCACCCGAAGCGGTGACATCCTCGGCTCAATGTAAGCACCGCTCATCGACAGCCAAAGCATCGGGTGTTATCAGCGTTACTTTCCTCCTAAATCCCCCACACAACCCCATTCTAGCTGCTAGGAAGAAATTCACTATCCCCTCCAAAACCAGGACATCTGTGCATCCCAGGAGCCCCCCTAGAGGGGGAAAAACCCACACCCCTCACCCCGACCTCCCCCCAGCTGCCCCCTGGCCGCAGCCTCAGGAGGGGGCCCCTCTTGTCCCGCAGAGATCTACACCATCCAGGGCAACTCGCACGGGAAGCCCTGCACCATCCCCTTCAAGTACGACAACCAGTGGTTCCACGAGTGCACCAGCACGGGGCGGGAGGACGGCCACCTCTGGTGCGCCACCACCCAGGACTACGGCAAGGACGAGCGATGGGGTTTCTGTCCCATAAAGAGTAAGTGGGGGCAGCGCGTCCCCTCCCTTCTCCCGGTGATGCAGGAGCATCCCCAGGCTCCCCAGCACCTGGGTTTTGTGGGATATGGGGTTTTAGGTGGGTTTTTTTTTGAAGTTTGGGTGGGACGTGCTGGGTGCTCGCCCCTGCCAACTGCTTGTCCCCATAGGTAACGACTGCGAGACGTTTTGGGACAAGGACCACCTCACCAACAGCTGCTACCAGTTCAACTTCCAGTCCACGCTGTCGTGGCGGGAGGCTTGGAACAGCTGCGAGCAGCAAGGAGCCAACCTGCTCAGCATCACCGAGATCCACGAGCAGACCTACATCAACGGTGAGCGCGGTGGCCCCGCGATGGCACCCAGGCGCTGGCTGCCCCCATGTCCTCGCCACCCGGGGCAGAGCTGGTGGCCCCATGGCCATCCGTGGCCCCAGGTTGGGCTCCCTGTCCTGGCCAGGGGGTCTGGGGATGGTTTCGGGCTGGGGTTGAGCTTGGCCTCGCTGGAGCTGGGGGACTGATCCTGCTTCTCTCTCTGCCTTGGTGCCAGGGCTGCTGACGGGGTACAGCTCCACGCTCTGGATCGGGCTCAACGACCTGGACATCAACGGGGGCTGGCAGTGGTCGGACAACTCGCCGCTCAAGTACCTCAACTGGGAGAGCGGTGAGCTGGGGGGCTGCGTGCGGCCGGGGGGCTGCGGTGGGGCAGGACACGCGGCGTGGGGCAGGGAACGGGCAGGTAGCAGGAATTGGCCTGGGCTGCCCAGGGGACCGGGTGTCCTGGGCTGAGCATCCTTGTGCCACGGGGCACTGCAGGCCACTGATGGGCAGCTCGGTGCCGGAGCGTGACGGAGGACATAGGTGGTGTGAATTTCTCTGCATCCATCTCTAGCCCCAAAAGGGTGTTTGGGGGCAGGAGGACTTACTGCAAGGCATGCCCTGGCTCTGTCCAGTGCTGTCACCCAGAGGCACTTGTAAGGACAGAGATACCCCGGGAAGAGGGCTGGGGACAGCTGCACCCGCCCTGTGAACCCCCCATCACCCTGTCCCCCCCTTGGCCCCTTTTCCAGACCAGCCCGACAACCCCAGCGAGGAGAACTGCGGTGTGATCCGCACCGAGTCGTCCGGCGGCTGGCAGAACCGCGACTGCGGCATCGCCCTGCCCTACGTCTGCAAGAAGAAGCCCAACGCCACCGCTGACCCCTTCCTGACGGGTGAGCGGGGAGGCTGAGTGTCCCAGGGAGTAAATCCAGGGCGTCCCAGGGTGGGAACAGGTTTGGAAAATCCCAGAGCAGCCCCACCTCGGTGCTCGGTGCCGTCACAGGTTGGGTGTTAGGGGAGGGCTCAAGCGACACAGGAGCTCTGCGGTGCTTCCCCAGATCTCTGGGCTCTGCTCTTGCATCGAATCTGTGCAAACAGAAGGGATTTGGGATGGTTTCCAGAGCTCTAAAGCTACCGTTGCTTGCACCTTGCTTGGTTTTGGCCGTGGCTTTCCCACACCTTGGCCTCTTGTCCGGAGCACAAGGCGCTCTCTGAGCGCTCGAGCAGCCCCGTGGGACCGCGGTGCCCCGCAGAGGAGAGGGTTGGGGAGCGGGACGGGAGCCCTCAGCTGCTCTTCTCCTGCCAGACTCGTGGTCGGAGGTGAAGGTGGACTGCGAGCCCAGCTGGCAATCCTTCCAGTCCAACTGCTACCGCCTGGTGGGAGAGAAGAAGAGCTGGCAGGACGCGAAGAAGACCTGCCTGCGGAGCGGGGGGGACCTGGTCAGCATCCACACCCTCTCCGAGCTGGAGTTTGTCACCAAGCAGATCAAACAAGGTACGGGGAGCCCCGGCCCTGCCCAGGGGAACATTGGCATCCTTTAAGGTTTGCATTTTGCAGCACCAGAGCTTGTAGGTTTGCTCTTGGGGTATTTGGGAGAGCCAAATGTGGCCCCAGCTTCCACTCTGGTGCCCTGGGAGACGTTGGGCAGGACAGCACCTGTCCGATCTCTGCAGCCATGCAAAGCCACTTCTCTGTAATGGAAAATTAAAATTAATTAGTGGCAGTGAACGGTGTGGAGACCCCAGGCTGGGAAGTGGTGGGTTGCTCAGCCACATTCTCCATCCAGCAGATGTAAAAGCCATTCACAGGAGCCTGCAGCACCAGGGTGAAAATAACATGGCCCCATCACTAGTCCTCTTTGATTAATGCAGAAATAGGGGGAAAAATAAAAATTGCTGACAAATTTAGTTCTGTTTGTTCCTTTGTGGGGAGAGACATCCTTGCTCCTCCTGATGGCGTGGGGCTGAGCCCTGCAGCCCCTGCTGGGTAGGGGTTTCGGGAGGTGTTTTGAAGCCTTTTTGGGAGGGTTTCTGCAAGATTTCAGCCAGGCAGAAGGGATTTTGCCTCCTGTTTTGGCAGACGTGGAGGAGCTCTGGATCGGCCTCAACGACCTCAAGCTGCAGATGAACTTTGAGTGGTCGGACGGGACGCCCGTGAGGTTCACCTACTGGCACCCCTTCGAGCCCAACAATTTCCGTGACAGCCTGGAGGACTGCGTGACCATCTGGGGACCGGTGAGGGCATGGGGCTGGGGACGGATCCTGCACCTCCACAGCATCCCCATAGGGACAGGGATGGGGCACCCAGGGGAGCCTGGGTTGAACCTGGCTCGGGAAGGGTCCAGCACAGCCCTGGGGGCTGCTGCAGGGAAGGAAAAATGTATGGAGCATGGATTGAGCTGGGAAATTCCCCAGGCTGTCAGCTGGGCTCAATCCTGCTCTTCTTCACCCTTTCCAGGAAGGGAGGTGGAACGACAGCCCCTGCAACCAGACCCTGCCCTCTATCTGCAAAAAGCCCGGCCGGGTGAGCCAGGAGAAAGAGGAGGATGACCACGGGTGCCGAAAGGTGAGGGGGGCGCAGGGCTGTGCTTTCTTGGCCAATTCCTTGCAATTCCCAAACTGCAGCCCCAAAGCAGCCTTGGCATCCCCAGAGCTGTGGGTCTGTGCCCAGGGGGTGCCGAGCCCCTGCTTCCGGGGTTGTATGAGGCCATGGGAAGAAATTGGGGCAAAAAAATGCCTCCGCCATCCAAGATCCTCCCCCTTGGTCTGGCACGAGTTTCCAGCAAGGAAGTTTTATTTTTATTTTTTTCCTGCTTGCTCGCCTTGCCTCTCGGTGTGCCAAAAGGCTGCAGCAAAGCGGCTCCATGCAGGAGCAGGACGGGATGGGATGGAGGAACCTGGTGCATTGGTGCTGGTCGCCTTCACCCCATGGCCCTGGGCTCCTGGCAGCTCTCTGGGCTGGCATCGGGCTGCACCCAACGGCTCGAGGATAAAGGGAGCATCTTGGCTTTGAGATGCACAAAGCTCAGGGCTCCTGCAGGGGACCGTGGTGCTGCCATCATCAGGATGGGGCTGACTCTTCCTGGCCCTTATAACACCGTTCTCGCTGCAAAACTGGTGCTCTCGGTCTTGTTTTCCCCATGTCCACGGGGATGTTGGCATTTGGGACACACCGACGGCTGTGCCACCCCAGCGTCTCAGCCAGCTGCCTCAGTTTCCCCAGCTTGGCGGGGACGAGGCCTTGCAGCTCCTGAGCCTGCTGGAAGGGGTTTTTGTGCCTCAGCTTTCGCGCAGGGAGCCTGGCAGCGCTGCCACCCTTGAACTTCTCCCAGTGCTTCAGAGGCAGCGCTCGCTCACACCCAGCCCGGCAAACTGACCTCGAGGGGCTGCTGGGCTGTGCAGGTGGCTTCGCCCAGACCTTTCCTTCATCCCAGCAAAGACAAACCCCAGCAGATGGCTGGTATCTGCGAGGGCCCGGGGACAGGGTGGCAGCCAGGCAGGTTGGCACACCGGGCCAGGTCTGGTGGCACCGGAGCAGGAGGACCCCCAGTGTCAGCAGGAGCTGGGGACGAGGTGCTGGTGGCCACATGCCACCATGCTCAGCCCTGCCAGCTCCTGACCACATGCAGTTAGAGCACGAACCCTTTATTTTTGGAACGGCCTTACAGAGGGGCCATGCTTGGCTTTGCCAACTTTGGAGACAGGAACTCGGGACAAAAATGGGATTTGGAGTCATTTTCCTCCCAAAGGCACCCTCCCGCATCCCTCCCTCTGCTTCCTCCCCGCTGTGCCGATGGCACGTGTCCCCCAGTGTCACTGGGGACACGGATAAAACCCCGGTGATGCTTCCTACTGTATCAGAAAGGTTTCTGAGTTGAGGCCACCTACCTGCCCGGCCAAGCCCCTTCACCCTTCCCACCCTTTGCTTTCCCACCCCGTGCACATCCCCTGTCCCAGCGCAGCTGAGCCCCCGCGTCCCTCCCCGTGCTGCCGCCCCGCTCACTGCTCTGGCAGAAAACAGGCACTATTGTGTCTCCAGCCCCGGAGAGGCTCCAACATCAACAAGGCGAGCGATTAAAGCAGGCTGCGGTGGGACTCGCTCTCCGCTTGGCCCCGCCGCATAAGCAGAGGATTGTGCTCCCCTCCCCGCACCCCGGCGGGGCCGAACGCTGGCGGGGAGAGCGATTTCTGCTGCTTTGAAGCTGCCCCGGGTGTTTGTTTTCCTCGCAGCCCTCTCCTTTGCGAGAGCTCTGGAGCAGAGCCGGGGCACGCCGGGTCGGCCGGGGGCAGGAGACCTCCCAGGAAAAGGCGGAGGTGGCAGCAGGGGACGTGGGACCTTGCTCCCATCCCACATCTCCCACAGCGGGGAGCTCGGCCCCTGCCTTTGGGGTGGTTTCGTGGAGGAGGTGCAGGGACTGGCACGGAGCTGACCGGGTGACTGATGTCTGCTGCCTCCTGTCCCCAGGGCTGGAAGTGGCACAGCCCCTCCTGCTTCTGGCTGGGCGAGGACCGCGTCACCTACAGCGACGCCCGCAAGCTGTGCTCCGACTACGGCTCCACGCTGGTCACCATCACCAACAGGTCAGCCCCAGGAGCCAGCAGCCCAAGGACGGGGTTTGCTCCAGGGCAGGGTTTTTTTGTGTGGGATGGGAGGGGGCGAGGGGGCTCAGCCAGCAGCTTGTGCCCCCCAGGTTCGAGCAGGCGTACGTCAGCAGCCTCATCTACGGCTGGGACGGGGAGTATTTCTGGACGGCGCTGCAGGACATCAACGAGACGGGCGCTTTCCGCTGGCTGAGCGGCGACGAGGTCATGTACACCCACTGGAACCGCGACCAGCCCGGTAAGGGGACGGCGGCGGCGGGTGGGATGGGGACGTCCCCTTCCCTGCTGGCTCTGCCCCCGGGGAAGGGACCGGCAGTGACCCTGAGGCTGGCTCCAGGTTACAATAAGGGCGGCTGCGTGGCCCTGGCCACCGGCAGCTCCATGGGGCTGTGGGAGGTGAAGAACTGCAGCACCTTCAAGGCCAAGTACATCTGCCGGCAGAACCTGGGCACGCCGGTGAACCCCGAGCTGCCCAGCCCCTACCCCACGCCCAGCCTCACCGGCGCCTGCCCCCTCGGATGGAGCGCAGACCCCAAGCTGCGGCACTGCTACAAGGTGAGGGGTGCTGGGGGTTGCGGCGAGCCCTGGCTGTGCCCTCCCATCCTAGGAGCGTGCATTGGGGCTTGGGTGCGTGCAAAAGGCAGCCCGGACCCCGCTGTGGGCTGGTTAGGGGCTGGGGGGGGTCTCTGAGTGGGGTCCTGGGGCTGAGCCCCTCTGCTCCTCCCTCGCCAGGTGTTTAATTTTGACAAGCTGCAAGAGAAGAAGACGTGGATCGCGGCGCAGGAGTTCTGCCGGGAGCTGGGGGCTCAGCTGCTCAGCCTGGGCAGCTACGAGGAGGAGCACTTCATCGCCAACACCCTCAACAAGATTTTTGGGTGAGGGGCCAGCGCATCCCGCTGCGTGGATGTGCTCGGTGTGAACCCACGGGGATGGGGACCCAGCGGTGGGGTTGGCCTGTGCCCATGGCTCTGTGCCACCGTGTGTGCAGAAAATGCATCGTTTGGGGCCATCGTACCTTCTGTGTGATAGAAGTGCTTGAAATTTGGGGAGGGATTTGGATTTAAAACTGTTCCAGCCCTGAGCCTGCATGCACCAGGGAGTCTGTTACCTGGGGTCTTTCCTTTAGGCATCACGGGGACAGCAGGTTTAAAAAAATAAGCGTAAAAAGGGCCAAAATATAAATATATACCAATGTACACATATAAAAACCTCTGTTTTGGAGGCTGGGCATGTTCTCACCACTTCCCCCCGGCTCCCATAGCGAGTCGGAGCCAGAGATCCACGAGCAGCACTGGTTCTGGATTGGCCTCAACCGGCGGGACCCCGCGGGGGACCGGAGCTGGCGCTGGAGCGACGGGCTGGGGGTGAGTCGGCACAGGGCACCCCCTGCCTGGGTGCTGAGCCTGGTTCAAAGCTGAACCTCAGCAGCAGCACCACAGGCAGCAATTATTGCTGCCACGGGGGGGATTTTGGCAATGTACTGCCCCAGTTGGCAGTTGGGGTGCAGGGGACAAATCCAGCGCTGGTGGAAACCCAGCCTGGGAGCCCCAACCCCGCCTGTCTCTCTCGGCCCCCCAGTTCTTCTACCACAACTTTGACCGCAGCAACTACGACGACGACGACATCCGGAACTGCGCAGTGCTGGACCTGGCGTCCCTGCAGTGGATGCCGATGCAGTGCGAAGCCCAGCTGGACTGGATCTGCAAACTGCCCAAAGGTAGCGCCGGGCAGGGGCTGGGATTGCAGATACCTGGGGGCCAGGGAGCAGGGACGGCGCTGGAGCATCTTTTTGGAGCAGGAAGCTGTGCAAGAGGAGGGGAGGGTTGGTGGAGCTTGTGGGGGTGCGTCTCCTCTGCAAGCTGTGCTTTTGTGGCAGGATGAGCCTTAATTTGGTGGTTGGGGGGTGAAGGGAGCTGCTGCCAGGCCTGGAGGGATTTGGGGCATCTCTGCCCCATGCAGGTGGTGTCAGTGTGGAGCATCCCAGCCCCACATCCTGCTCACAGCCTCTCCTTTCCTTCCCCAGGTGCTGATGTGAAGGAGCCGGAGATCACAACCCAAGGTGCGTTAGCAGCTGTCTGTGGCCATGTGTCCGTCTGGGACACGCTGTCCTCCCCGGGCATCTCCCATCCTGTAGCAAGCACAAAGCGAGCTGCGGTCTCACAGGGCACCGGGAAGGGGCAGCGTTATCCAGAGGAGGAGGGACCCTGTGTAGGACCGTAGAAGGGGTGGGAGGTGGGATAGGAGCCAAGGTGTCCCCACAGCCGTGGCACTGCATGGTGTCCCCGTGCCAGGCAGAGCATGGAGGCCCCAAACCTGCCCTCACCTCCTTGTTGGATGCTCCATGGGGCCGGTCCCCCCGACTCAAGCTGAACAGCAAGGAGGAATTGCTGCCTGCAAATGCACGGCAGGATCAGGCCCCCAGTTGGAAGCTGGCCCCCTGCGCTTGCAGGGAGGAGCCCAGAGGCCAAACCCATGCAGGGCAAAGGGACAAAGGGACGGGGACGCGGTGGCAGCATGGGGGGGACGCTGCAGCATGGTGCCGGGTCCCCTCCTGCAGGCAGCAAAGAGTGGGTGAAGTACCAGGAGGCTGAGTACAAGTTCTTCGAGCACCACTCGACGTGGGTGCAGGCGCAGCGCATCTGCAGCTGGTTCCAGGCAGAGCTGGTGTCAGTGCACGGCGAGGCCGAGCTGCGCTTCCTGGGCCAGAACCTGAAGAAGGTAAGAGGTGGCGGTGACCTCCCTGGGTGCAGGCATGCTCGGCTGGGTGCCCCCTGCAGCTCTGTGCCCCCTGCAGCCCCTCCTGGCACGGCTTCTTCCGTCCTTTGCCTGAAGGACGTTATCTGGGGACAGCCTGGCTCCAAGCTGGTGGCCGGGTTTGGTGCTCAGTGGCTCCGTCGTGAAGCTCGTCACCAGCAAGGTGCCACCACGGGGCACTCCCAGAGCACTGCGAGCTGCAGGGGGGCTGCGCAGCCCCCACTGTCCTGCCCCATGCCCCAAGTGGCCGTGGCTGTCCCCAGGGAGATGCATACAGGGCCCTCCAGGCACTGACGTCTCTGCTCTGGTCCTGCAGTTCTCCAGGGGCCAGGAGCAGCACTGGTGGATCGGGCTGCACACCTACGAGAACGACGGGAGGTTCAAGTAAGTCAGGGTCAGGCTGAGCCCTCCGTGTCCCTGTGTGTCCCAATGCCACCAGCCCCAGCCTGGAGAGCACTGCAGCTCAGCGCTTGCTGCTCAGGTTGGGCCCATCCCGGGCTGGTGCTTTGGGATGGAGGCTGCTGGTTCCTCACCCAGGAGAGGGCAGTGGTGGTGCACGCTCCCAGTTCAGGCATGGGACTGGTCCCATTGCAGCCAGCTCGTAGCATTCACCAAGTCACTGCCCAGCCTCGTGCTTCCCCAGGTGGTCCGATGGGTCCCTCCTCAACTTCGTCTCCTGGGCACCCGGCAAGCCCCGTCCCATCAACAAGGACAAGAAGTGCGTCTACATGACGGCCAGCAGAGGTGAGGGGCTGGGTCCAGCGGCACCGGAGGGGCAGGGGGCTGCAGGCAGGGCTGAGGTACCCTGTCCTGGTGTGACGGGGGTGTCATTGGCCTGCCTGTCCCTGCAGAGGACTGGGGGGACCAGAAGTGCCTGACGGCGCTGCCCTACATCTGCAAGCGGAGTAATGCCACCGCCGTGAAGCCCTCCCCACCACCGATGCCCGCTCCCACAAGCGGGGGCTGTCCCCAAGGCTGGTTCCCCTTCCTCAGCAAGGTATGGTGGGGACAGACCCCGGGGAGAGGATCATTGGGGAAGGATGGGGCTGGGGAGGGTGTGGGAGGAGGTTGGGGGTTCTGGGACCGGGAGCGAGGCCTGTGGGGTGGGAGCACCCCCAGACCATCCCATGCCCTGCTGCCCGTGCAGTGTTTCAGCTTCAACGGCCGCGACAAAGCCGAGATCGTGAAGTGGCCGGAGGCGAAGCAGGCGTGCGAGAACCAGGGCGCCGTGCTGGCCACCATCTCCAACCCCCTGGAGCAGGGTAGGTCCCCCCGATCCACCACCACTGCCACCAGCCCCACAGCTGCTCGGGGTGGCCCTCAGCACCTCGCCATCCCTCACAGCTTTCATCACGTCCATGCTGCCGAACATCTCCTTCGACCTCTGGATCGGCCTCCACGACGCCAAGAAGGAGTTCCAGTGGGTGGAGGGCGAGCCGCTGCGGCATGTGAGCTGGGCGCCTGGTGAGCCCTCAGGGTGCAGCGCCTCCAGCCCCAGTGACAAGCCGGTGAGCCCCCCCTGCTGCCCCACACTCTGCCCCATAGCATTACCCTGCCCCATAGCATCGCCTTGCCCTGGGAAGGAGAGTGGTCAAGGCACCTGCCACCCTGAGAAGGCCTCAGCATGGTGTCCCACTGATGGTGGGCTGGAGGTTGTGGGGCTGAAGGTTGTAGGGTGTTGGGGGGGCTCTCTGAGGGCAGTGCAGGATCTGGTCCTGCAGCGTGGGGGTCCCTGGGCTCAGGGCGGGGGGTGTGGGATGGGACATGCGCTGGGGGCAGTGCTGATTTTGGGGCTTGGCTGTGCAGACCAACTGCGTGGTGGTGTGGCACGGCTCCCCCCCACACTTCACGGGGCGCTGGGACGACCGGAGCTGCGTGGAGGAGAAGCACGGCTACATCTGCCAGCGGAGCATAGGTAGGGGGGGGTGCGGGGGTGATGGGGCCCTCCCGAGCGGAGCTGGGGGCTGCCAGCCTTACCCCAGCACCCCACAGCAGGGGGGTGCCACAGCCAGGGAGACTGGGGCGATGGGGTCAGCTTGGAGGGAGCATGGGGCAGTGGGGAGGGGGCAGGAGGATGGGTTCGGCTTGGGGGGAGCACTTGGCCCCAGCGGTTTGTGGGGCACCCCCAAACCTGCGTGCATCAGCCTGGCTTCGTGAGTCCCCAGCCAGCTGCACGTGTCCCATGCATGCACAGCGCTGCCTCGTGGACACCCCAGCGAGGAGGCGACCCCCCCGATATGCAGGAGCAGCCTCTGACCGTGTCTCTTTACTCCCCCAGACCCGTTCCTGAGCCCCGCGCGGACGCCGTACCCCCCCTCGCCCACCGGCACCCTCTTTTACCACAACAGCACTTACCGCATCCTGCAGAAACCCCTCAGGTGGCACGAGGCCCTGCTGCTCTGCGAGACCCTCAACGCCACCCTGGCCACCATCCCCGACCCCTACAGCCAGGCCTTCCTCACCCAGGCCGTCAGCAGCCTGCGGGCCCCGCTCTGGATTGGGCTGGCCAACAACGAGGTGAGGGGACGGGGACAGCCCCCCCGGCTTGGGGGCCATTTGGGAGGGGGTCTCAGCAGCCCCCCAGCCTCTCCCCTTGGCTCTGCAGGGAGGCCGGAGCTACTCGTGGCTGACGGAGGAGAACCTCTTCTACGCCAACTGGCAGGACGGGGAGCCCCAGCAGGTCGCCGGCTGCTCCTACATGGATGCGGACGGGAGCTGGCGCACGGCCGGCTGTGACACCAAGCTGCAGGGCGGCATCTGCCAGCTCCGCTCAGGTACGAGGGGGGCGGCCGGGGGGGGCTCTGCAGGCCCCACAGCGGGAGCTGAGTGGTGTTGGAGGTGGCATCCCACCAGGAGCTCCGGTCCCGTCGCTGTGGGGCTGGGTGGCCCAGGGTGCTCCGACGTGCTGTGGGACCCCGAGCACCCTGTGCCCCCCACCCCAATGCATTGTGTGTGTGTGTGTGTGTGTGTGTGTGTGTGTCCCCAGGTGCCACCCGCACGCACAAGTGGAGCTACAGCGGCAGCTGCCCCAAGTCGCTGGAGGATTCATCCTGGATCCCCTTCCGGGACCACTGCTACACCTTCCACATGGAGATCACCCTGGGGCAGAAGGACGCCATGCGGAGGTGCCAGAAAGGTACGGGGAGGCTGCAGGAGAAGAGAGGTCCCAGGTTGCCCCTGGGTGCAGCACAACACCCTAAAATAGAGGCCCCGGCCCTGTACCAGGCCACCTCTGGTCAGTCCTCGTCTCTCCCCAGCGCTGCTTTGCGTTGGGGCTCCCCGTGCACCACAAGGTTCATGGTCAGCAGTGGTTCCTCGGCTTTGTCCTCGCTGTTGCTGCCACTCCCATGCTCCATCCTCCTGGCCCTGGGCTTCCCCCTCACCCCCCTTTCTTCCACAGTCGGAGGCACGGTGTTGTCCATCCAGGACGAGACGGAGAACGTCTTCGTGTGGGAGCATCTCCAGGCCTATGAGGGCCCATCCAAGGGCGCCTGGCTGGGCATGACCTTCAACCCCAAAGGTACAAAGGAAGGAGGGAGGCTTTAGACCCTCCCTGGGCAACCCCATGGGTTCCCACCAGGTCTGCATGGAGCAGAGGAAGCCCTCGGTGGTGGCACCATCTTGGGGGTGGTTGTGCTATGGTGTGACCAAGAGCATCTCAGGCTGTGCGGGATGTGCCACATGTGTCCTCCCCTGGCTTTGTGGGCCCTCCCCATCGCCCCCTCACGCCTCCCCCTGCTTTCAGAACCGGGGCACAGACAGGGCATCCCCTTCGGCCTCCCCAGACCCAGTTCTTCCACTTCTCAGGTGGCACCTTGGTCTGGCACGACAACACCGCCGTGAACTACTCCAACTGGGGCCAGCACGACACGGGGCCCAGCATGCTGAGCCAGAACAGCTGCTACTGGATCCAGAGCAGCAACGGCGTCTGGCGCCTGGGTTCCTGCACCAACGTCACCATGGGGGTCATCTGCAAGATCCCCCGAGGTAGGGACCCCCCTGCAGAGCCTGGGCTGGTGTGGGGTGAACCAGGAGTCTGGGCACGGTGCTGCAGGGCAGGGCTATGTCCTGCTGGCAGGGTTGGCCACGTTTTGGGGAATTCCAGTGCAGCGTGGTGGTGGTGGGGGGTCTGCAGGTCCCAGTGGGATGGTGGGAAGAGGGGAGAGTGTTGTCATGTACTCACCTCTCTGTGTTGCCATTGCAGTGGAGGAGAGCAGCTTTTCCAGGGCAGGTGAGTGGCACCATCAGCAGCATCACTTCGCACTGAGCCCAGCAGTGGGAGCATGACCTGGTCCTGTGGGCCCGTGCTGCAGCCGAAATTGCATGAATAACAAGAGGAATGGTGTTTGTGGGTGGGAAATCCCATCCCTGGGCAGCTTTCAGTCCTCCTCTGTGGAGAAATGTCTGGCCAGCCCTTTGTGGGGCTCCCTTGCCCCTTCTGGAGGGGTTTATCCAGAAGGTGCCACATCTTCTGGTGGGATCCTAAAGATCCAGCCCAGACAGCAGTGGATCCTAAAGATCCAGCCCAGGAGTTCACATTCCTGATGTGAATGTACATCAGGAACAACCCAGAGAGGCTGTCCTGCACCAGGAGCTCTGCCGTGGGCCTGACATCCCCAAAATGCTGCGGTTCTGTCCCTCCCTGACCCATCCTACCAACCCACCCATCCGGAGAGCCACCACCTGAAGCTCCTCATGCGCCAGGCTGGGGCTCGGGCAGGACATCAGGAAGTGGCAGCCTGCATTTCACCGGCCTTTCCCCCTCCCTGCAGCTCTGCCGGAGAACACAACGGCCATCGCGGTGGTGGTGCTGTCGACACTGGTGCTGTGCGCCCTGGTGGGCATCGCCATCTACCTGTACAAGCGTCGGAGGAGCTCGGAGCGAGGCGCCTTCGAGAGCGCCCGCTACAGCCGCACCACCTCCAACCCCAGCGAAGCCGCCGAGAAGAACATCCTGGTGTCGGACATGGAGATGAACGAGCAGCAAGACTAACGGCAGGAGGGACGCTGGGGACAGGGGGACAGGGAGGGGGGGATGGAGAGCATCACACAGACGATCCCCAGGGCGAGCACGGCAGGGGCAGCAGCGGGGCAGGGAGAGGGGCTGGGGTCGGGGTGTCCCAAGGGTCACTGCCACCAACTCCAGGCTCGTCCCCGGCTGCTGGGCGTTTGTCTGCAGCAGCCGCGGAGGCAGTTTCAGGGCTAAAAAGTTGAGGGGAAAATTGCCCCCTGCTTCAAGAGCTTTCCCTGAACAGGCTCCGAGACACCTTCCCCTTGGGAGAAGGCAAGTGCGGGCGTTCAGGGCCCTGCAGTGGGCTCTTTCCCCCCAGAAAATGAGCTGGTGTCTGAAGACATCCTCCTGGGCAAGAGGTCTCCAAAGCCAATCTACCTCCCCTTCCCGTGCGCGAGGAGGGCCAGCCCCACGGCCCGGTCGGTCCTCTCCTCCTCCTTGTCCTCATCTCCCACTTCCAGCAGCAGAGACGTCGCGGTGACCCCTGCAAGGACACCCCCGCCCCAACCCCGACAGCTCAGCGATGCGACCCCTTCTCCTCCCCGCTGCATCTCTCGGGCTGCGGCCGGCCGCGGCGAGGCAGCTGCTGCTGCTTCCTGCGGGCCGGTGGCACAATCCTGCCCCGCTCGCTGCTCCATTGGTCCCCATCCCAGTTAGCACAGAGCAAACCTCCCCGGCGGGAGCATCCTCGGCACCCCAGGTTTTGAGCAGATCAGAGAACTGGAAGCCCCAAGCATCCTCCTGTTGGTTAGGCGCAGCGCTGGTTGGCGGCCCCGCTCCCCGAGCCGCTCGGCACTCGGATCCCCCGAGAGATTTGGCCAGTTTCTGCCCGACTGCAAAGTGCGTGGAGGAAGGAGCAAAAAAATAAAGAAAAGGCTCGGGGCCGGGCGCTGAGAGCCGGAGCCGCCCTGCGTCCCCCGCGCCCACCCGCTCACCGCCCTTCCTTGCAGGGCAGGGACAGCGCAGGGCTGGTTTTGCTTGTTCGGGCCAGGAGGATGAGCGTGAGGGATGTAGGGTGGGCACCAATTTGGAATTTTTTTGGTGGTAATTTTGGAGGTTTCGTTGTTTTTTTTTTGGTTTTTGTTTTGTTTTGTTTTTTAAGGAAACGATAGCTTTTTTTGCTATACTGTATTGAGTGCGTGCTGAATATATACGTTCTTTCACACAGCTGGCTGGGGTGTGTGTGGTTGCCTGTTTTACGTGTCAGGTGTAGGTGAGGAGGAGGAAGGCGCTGCATGGCTGAGCCCCCTGCTCGCTGTCGAGCTGTGCAATAAGGAGCGCGCGTGTCCCGGGGCTGAGCCGTCCTGCTCCTGCAGCACCCCCTGCGCTGGGGTCGGGACAGAGGATGCCCAGAGACAGTGAGAGATGCTCAGGCCCTGTGGGGGGGGGTCCCTGCTGGGAACGGGACCCGAAAAAGCCCCCATAACCTCTGAAGCAAGGCGGCAGAACCCCCATAAAAAGACATTTTCACGTAGCCCTCTGCCTCGAAGGCTCACATTTTTTTTTTTGTTGTGAAGACGACGGGAACTAGCTAAGTTGTGTTACTCTCATTTTTGACACCTGTGTGGATTTTAAAATCTGTTGATTTCACTTAAGCTGGACATTAAGTGTTTAAGGAACTGTTGGGGGGTGGGACAGGGGAACAAGGGATCCTTTCATTTTGTTTACTTTTTGGCAACATCCAAAAGCCGCCACGACGTTTCAGGGCGAGAGCAAGCCTGGAGCTGCCCCGGGTCCAGTTCTCAGTCTTGGCTTTGTCCACATTCATTTCCTGAGGTCCTTTCTGGCTTGGAGCTGTTGGTTTTCTTTCCTGATGTGGGTGCTGGATCCTGGAGAGCTGAGCATGAGTCTGTCCCCATCCCCGTCCCCAGCAGGAGTTCAGCTCCTCCAGCACCTGGGCTTGTGGGGGATGCTGCGCTGCGTGTCCTCTGCGACTCCTCCCGCTGGTGGAAAGTCCCAAAGGAAAAGCTGAGGTCAGGTTTGGTGGGATGGAGTGGGGAAGAGCGGTGCTGAGGGCAAGAGGTGCAGCTGGGCAGGACTGGGCTCATTTAGGGAATTGCACAAAGCCCTGGGCTCAGCAGGGGCAGCGCGGCGCAGGGTTCTCTGTGCTCTGTGACTTTCACCCAGCCCTATCCAGGAACACTTTTTAAAAAGATTTTTCTTCTTATTTTTTTTTTATTAATTCCGTTCTTTATCCTCCTTCTTCTCTACCTTCAAGCAAAGAAGTCTGTACAATATAGGGGAAATTTTGTACAAGAATAATTTGTCAGCTCTCGGCAGTGATCAGGATTACAGGAAAACTGCATATACGGTTAAGTGGTATCGCCTATCACCATTAGAATAATGTGAAGAATTGCTTAAAAGGACCCTGTCAATTATATATATATATATATAATATATATATATAGTTTTGCATTTTTTTACTCTCTGTGGTTTGTAAGATCCTTTTAGAAGCTTGGAAATAAAATTTCCTTCCCCACCTATTTTCTTCCTTTTTTTTTTTTTTTTTTTTTTTTTCTCCTTCCATTTGGGGAAAACCAAAATTTGTCTTTCCGTGCGTTCCAAAGAAGCAAAGCTGAGGGTGAAACGGCACCTACCAGCCCCGGGCCAGGGGAGCAGGTAGGTGGGCGAGGGAGCATCATCATGCTGCACGTCCCTGGGCATGGTGGCTGGCCTTTGCTGGCTGTTTTTTGGGAAGAGTCAGCTGGAGAACGGACAACCTTCCCTTTTGGACACCCAGCCCTCCGGAGTTGGAGAGAGACCTCAGTTTGAACAGAGCCCTTTGAAAAGCGCTGAAATTTCTGTTTCTCACTAAGGCTCAGGCTGTAATCCAGCACTTTTGGAGCACTTCACACGAGAGGTGGAAGAGAAGCCGAGGAGCTGGCAGGAAGGTCAGAGGGGGCCGCTCTCGTTAATTGCAAACAGCAGTGGAAATAATTGTGCTCATTGCAGCAGCTCAGGGAGAGGACGCTCGAGTCACCCTTGCTCTGGTCTCAGGGTGCCTGGTCCCAAAGCCAGGTGGGCAGTTTGTTTTCAGAGGAAGCCCCGTAAAAGTTGCACTGCTGACTTTAGACCGTGAAGCCCACAATGTGCTTTATTATTTAATTTAAAAGAAATGGAGCCTTTGGGGAACGTAGCCGTCTGGAGTGACCGAAGGCCCTTTCTCATGGAGGCGAACGATCTCCGCCTTCTGTCAGCTTTTCCCAGCCTGAATCGAGCAAACCCATTTTAAGGGAGTCGTTACAAAATTCCATGATGTCTGGTTCAGGCTGGGCTCAACTGGAAAAGGATATGAAAGAGCCTTGTTATCTTAATCCCCTTTAATTTCCCTACTGACTCCTTACGTAGCAGTAGGAAGGCAACACCTCCTGGGGTGGCAACGGGGGCCGGCTACAATTAGTCAGCAGCCCCGTGCTTCTCACCAGCCCCTGCTCTGCGGATGAGGGGCAAAATTTTTGGAGAAGAACTTCAGCTTGACGTTCAGAAGCATTTCGCATCGGGAAGCCTTATGGTGCTGCTCGGGAGCCTTATGGTATGCCCCGGGCAGAAGTGGTCATCCTGTCCTGGCTTTGTTCTGCCTGCAGGCTATGGGGAGCAGCGCACAGCCAGGGTGCGGAGTTTGCTGGGCTGAGCTCTCTTCCCCAGGCGGCTCTGACACAGCTGCATTTGCAAAGGTCACAATTGAACATTAAATGATCAGGAAAAAGCAAGTTTTCAGTGGCCGCAGCGAATTGAGGACCGGGGATCCCTGGAGCTGCAGCACTCGTGCAACGCGCGGGGGCTGTGGCCAGCGGACGCTGCCCTTTTGAAGCAAACCACAGCTGGCAGCGGTTTTCATTTCACCCCATGGTAAAAACCGCTACTCTGAAAAGAACCAGTTTGTGCAAAACAAGCGACCACAAGATCTTTGTTTCCTCATTCCCAGAATCCAGCCCTAAGTCTGACTCAGAGGTTATTAATCTTTGCTGGATAAAGGAATGCAGCCTTCTGTGAATACAGTGTCTGCTTAGTAAGGAATTTTATTCCTGGATAATGACAAATCTGCTGGGTACTCCTCGCTGCAGGTGGTTATTGGTCATAGTATAATGCATGGTTCGTGTTTAATAATTCCCCCGTTTCATGCAGTTATACGTAGTTTATAAGGACCAACTTGGAGACGGGCGAGCACAGCCATGCGTCTGGGTCAGGTTTCCAGTGACCAACAATAACCAGCACGGGGGATATTAAGCGCCTTAAAACTTGCAAAATTATACCCTCTCATCACACACAATAAAAAGAATTACAATTTATTCAGTAATATATTTCATGTTTACGTGGAACTGAGAAGTTAGGAAACGTGTTAACCAGACAAGAATTCAGAAGGTTCCTGCACAAATCTGTGTATAGCTTAGAAGAATTTCTTCAGCAAACTTGTGCCAATCAGTCCAATATTTTGCTGAGCTACAGATACTCCAGGCTTCTTGCTGTACTGTACAGTGAAGCCTTCAGTCTCCTTATCTTCGCTTCCAAACAACAGCAGTATTTACTAGTTGCTTCAGGTGGATTCAGCATGGTATTTTTGCATGTCACCATTATACTCTAATTCAAGTCAAGATCTGAGTTAACTGTTTTTTTTGTTTGTTTTTGTTTTTGTTTTTGTTTTTTCATTCTCCCTTCTAAAATACAGAAGGACCCTCTTTGTTCAGGCTGTGCTATTTGCTAGAGAATATTAAATATTAGAACTTTACTGAAAGCTTTATTCCAGCTGAAGGCGATGCACTTGATGGTTCATTGTTACATGCCTTAAATCAACGGATAATAAAAACATGCTTTGGACCTTTTGGCTGTAAGCTGTGGATAGGATCACATCGCTTTATAAGCTTGAGCTCTAATCAGAAGAAAGCTCAGAAGCACCGAATGTCGGTATTATATGTGACTCACAACACACAGTAAAGGAACCACAGGCATCTCCATCACTTGTGATTTTAAAGGTTAAAGGAGGTCAGTTAAAAACACAACTTGCCAGCCAACTGTTTGCAATTAGGCGAGGCAGTTTTAGGACATAATCAGCAGAAATGCTATGTTGACATCACTACTAGTTACCTTGACCTGTGGTCTTTTAGAGCAATTAGCAGGCAGTGTTTGGACTTTTTAAGACATCAGATGGACTACAAAAAGGACTGTGTGACACAGACACTCTTGTTTTGGCTTTAATTAGAGTAGGACAGAATATAAGGGGTATAAAAGACAGGGACAAGGGTACAAAGGCTTCTTGGTGGACTTCCAAAGTCATGAGATTTTTTAATCTGATTTTCTCAGAATCTGCAAATGAAAAAAAAGAGTGTTTCAGGATACTTTTCTTCATCAAGAAAAAACAGTAACTGAATAGAACAAAGCAAAATGTCTTTGCTTTCTTTTAAATTTGGAAGTAGAGAACAATCACTGAATAATTATTTTGATTGCCTATTATCTGCACTACTAGCCTGCTCTCAAAACAGCAGTGCAGTGCTTTCTGAACTCAGTTTTGCTGCCCATCTGAAGAGAAAGTTTCTCCAACATTCAAAATAAATGTGTCATTCGATGCAGCCTTCAGATTTTCACCATTTTGGTTACCATGGGAAAGTATGGTAAGGCAGAAAGTACAATCCCTCCTTCTTGCACATAAACATCTTCTAAATGCTGTGGAAATCGTTTGAGCTCACTGCTTCAGCATCTTTTTTTCCTAGAATGAGATTTTTTTTGTGTTCCTTATAGCATTGTTGTGAAGTTTTAATAGGTGGAAGACGCGTTCAAGTCACTGGTTTTAAATTATGCAAAAGCTACTAAGTCCTGCTTTCTTAATTACCTTGGTAATTTATTTATTTCAATTTATTGAAAGTACAGCTGAAAATGCAGTTTTCTGTCCTGATGGGATTGTCAAACCTACAGTATTTGAATTATTGTTTAACTCTTACATATTATATAAGAAGTAAATCTATCCTGGTTAGCTAGCAGATGTGTTTCTTCTGGGGCATGAACTGCTGGCATAGCAGCCATATGGAGGATGATGCAAAATGTAGAAGGCATGCAAGAAGGTCTCCTTAGAAGTGATACTATATCACTAATTAATTAAAATGGATGATTCTAAGCATGATTTTATATTGCAAGGAGTGTGTCAGCATAAGCAAGTAATTGCTGCTTCTCAGTGGTTTAGACCATGCAGCTCTGAGCACTGGCTCCGGGAGGTGCTGGTAGCGCAAAATCCCTGCTGGGGATGAGGAATTTCTCACCGCTGGAGCCAATAGGCCAGATAGAGGCTGGATAAAAGCAGCAGGTCGCAGAAAACCTGAGCTGTAATTAGCAAAGCAGTTACTAGGTGTCACTGTAGCCCCAGCTGACAGAAGTGAAAGATCCCTCCTTGGCAAAAACCCACGGCAGGGGAAGCAAGTCCAACAAAGAAACTCAGCTCGCTCCAACTGCAAGAGGTTTGCTATGAGAATATTAGCTGTGTTATAAACACAGAGATCTGCAGTCTTCCTCTAGGATGAAATAACTCATTTGGCATTTAGCATTGTTCCCGGGCATTACAAGTCTTCAAAATCCTGTTTATATGTGGTATTTTTCCTGCAACTGAAACGTTGGGATTCAGAGAAACCTTTCTGCAGCAGCAGCATTATGATTTCATTGCTCATCAGCACCTCCTCAGTAAACTGATCTTCAAGACAACAAATACCTGTCATTCACTGGTAAAACATGCATTTAAAATATGCATTCTCATTTCTCTGTTCAGTAATCCTGGACAATGACATTGTAATAGAACTTAGAAGGTGAGGGTGAAGTGGCTGGCTTGGCCAACGAAGGCAATTTCACGTCTCTGGAGAATATTAACATGCCAAGGTTAATAAATGATTTGCCAGAGAAAACTTCCTTACCCTTTTATTTCCATTTTATTTCTACCGTTGAGACAAAAACAAGTCCTCCCTATTGGCTGGGGGAGAAGAGTCCCTGTTCTGTAACGGGATTCAACAAGCATTTACATCAGAAATGGGGAGTTAATCTCTTCTTAGCCCATAATCATTGTCTACACAACTTATCTAAATATGAAATGTACTTTGTTTAAATGCCCATTACACAATCAGAGTTTAAACAAAGCAAAATATCTTTGTAATGGAAAACGGATAAAATATTTTTGTAATAGATAGTATATCTTAGAGGTCAAAGACAAGGTTATAGCCAGACACTTTGGAGGCAGTACTTTTACAATTACAAGGTAAAGTACAAATGTAAACTGAATTACTCTCAGCTGTGTGAATTGAAAGATTTCCTAACTTACCAGGTGATAGCAAATAAATATCAACAAGCAAATAAGTTCAAATAAGTGTCTTAACTAGCTTTTAAAATTGTTCTTTACTTCTCATTAATTCATTAAAAAGAAAAAAAAAATGTTCACAGAAGATACCCTAGGGTAGAGCTTGCAATAAACTCAGCAGTACTGTGGACTGAAGAGGAATTTCATGATTTATTTTGACTAATGGTTGTATTTAGGAAACAGCTGCCAAGATGATATGGAGTTTGAAGGGGTCGGAGAAGGGGATACACTTTAGAAAACAGTTTTTGTCTCTGCTGAAGAACAAAACTGTTTCAGACTGCTGAAGATGGTGTTTTGTTTTTGTTTTTTTAATCATTAGTGCTAGCACCTCTTTAAAATTTCTGTCCGGAGTGTTTCGCTAAGATAAGAAAAATTTAACTTGGGAGTTTTTTTTTTTTTTTTCAGCTAGTCAGTAGAGTCCAAATTTCCTTCAGTTTCTGTTCTGATATCCTACGCTCAGCAGGGCTGGCCACCCAAAATCCGGTGTTATAATATGGTTCTAGACCTGGAACCCTGAAACAGCAGAAATAAATGCAGAAAGCTTGCTCGGAGGACTTGGCTTCATTTGCTGTTTGTTCAGACAGTGATCTGAGTCTGGAAAACAGCTTCAGGCTCCTCCTCAATATTTGATGTAGATGTACTCTTTGACATCACAGGGACCAGCTGCATGACTAAGCGCTCACTCTTCTAACCCATAAAATCCCAGATTATTTTGCAAGTAAAAGCAAAGCCTTTTCTTAGAGTTTGTGATTACATCTTAGCAAATAATCCGGTTCGTTGCCCTGTTTTACATCTGTCAGTGTCTCCCTCTTAGTGTTTCTCTGTTCAGACTGGATGGGTACGTCAAATTTCCTGATCGGCTCAAAGGGAAGAGAATGCTGTGACTATGCTAAAACTAAATGAAAACAAAGGCCTTATGAAACGAGTGGAGTCTTTAACCAGTAAGATGCCAACCTTCTTTTTGGATGTTTCCAGAAAGCTCATAAAAGTTCAGAAATTGCTCATAAATGCAATTTAAAATCTCATTGAATCAAATAAGGAGGAAGAGTGCTAGCACAGCACGGGTGCAACAAATCAGAGTTTTACAGCAATAGACTCTTAGAGAACCAAAGGACTAAAGCCCGCTGCCTGGACCTTGTACACTGTGGGTTTTTTTCTCTTCATATTTTATTGGGAGCTTCAGTTAAATATATCTACTGTACACTTGGTGTCATGTAAATTTTCCTAATTTCCAGAAGTTGTATTTCCTGAATTTTTTCCTCCCACTTTTTGATGTTTAATGTGTCTCTTATAACTGAGTCCCTCTTGCCAATACATGAGATCTTGCATATTTAATGAGAACAATTAAACAAGAATGTGGTAGAAGTGTTTTAAGCTCCAAAGCTTACTTTCATTTTCCCCTGCTCTAGGCTGCCTTGAGCACTAGGAGAAAGGCAACCAAGATTAATAAACCTTTTCTGTTTTGACACTGATTAGACATGCAATTTAATAACACTAGAGACAGCAAGGAGAATGCTTTTATTTAAAAAAAAAAAAAAAAAAAAAAAAAAAAAGCATGGAAATGCCTAAAAGCAAGAGAAGTAAGAAAATTACAGAATCATTTAATAGCTAGGGTTGGAAGGGAGCTCTGGAAATCATCTGGTCCAACCCCACTGCTCATGCAGGAACACCTAGAGCAGGCTGGTTTTTGAAGAGCTCCAAGGAAGGAGACACCACAGCACTAATGGGCCACCCAGACAGTAAAGAAGTGTTTCCTGATGTTTAATTTAAACAGAACCTCTTGTATTTCAGTCTGTGCTCATTGCCTTTTGTCGTGGCAGTGGGCACCACTGAAAATAGCATGGCTCCAACCTCACTGCACCCTTCCTTCAGGAAAGGTTTTTTGGTTGTCGACGAGGATGGGATTCGAACCCACGCGTGCAGAGCACAATGGATTAGCAGTCCATCGCCTTAACCACTCGGCCACCTCGTCTGTGGAGCTTTAATCTTTAAAATACAGCACAACTCTGAGTTAGTGTCAGTATGAAAACGATTGTAAATACACATGGCTGTCTGAACCTTTATTCAAGTTATCTATAGTATACTTTATTTTTAAAGACTTATTTTATTTATGCAGCTAGTCCTAAGACGAGTTTTAAAATTATCATTATTATCATTATTTCAGCACTATTGATAGCATTAAGAAAGTCTAAGGTTGTAGCTTTGTTTTATGGTTTCTGATTATATTTTTTAATGATTAAATCCATTTAAAGAGTTTTTATATGGATTTAATTAAATTTTGTGCTAATAACACTCCAAGTTTCAGAACTATGATTGAACTCAAGCCTAGGAGTAATACGTTTTTCTGGGATACATGGGGCAGAGAGTTCAGTATCTGGATTTGGTATTTTTCTTTTTCAAGTCCAATCCGAATTTAGACTTTAAAAGAGAAGAGATGCAGGAACACAGCATCTCACTGATGCAGCTCTGTGTGGTCACTTTAGCTAAATCTCCTTGGTCTCTTCATGACACCTAGATTATAGGAAAACCTATGAACCCTGTCCCTTTGAACTTGAGTGACACAGGGGAGGGAGCAGGATATTTTTTTTCAAAGCCCGAGGGTCTCACATAGCCAGAAGCTCATGTGTTGTTCCACTTGCTGTTCCCCATCCAAATTGTTTTAGTGCAGACCTGCATGGGAGGGAAGGTTAAACGATGGAAGCAGCCCTACAGCAGAATAGCATTGATGGCAATCATTGGAGAAAATAGCATCAAACATTTATTAATTGTCCATCACTGACGTAACATGTGCTACCTCTGAGCCACCTCTGGGGGACTGCTCCTTCAGTTTTCCGGCTCTGATCTATTTACTTCGAGCAGGCTGACTCAGCTATCGGAAAGCACACACACTTCAGAAATGAATATACGTGATTCTGTATCAAAATATTTGAGTGACTAACCCATGAATAGTAGTGAGAAGCTTCACTGAACTGCTCCCGTGGGTCTCTTGTTTTAATTCGGTATTCTCTCTGAAGTGTTTGTCTGAAAGTGGTTTCTCTTTCATGTTTGTCTGTCACTGATAGACTTCTTTATGAGCGCTTTTAACAAGGCCATCTGTAACCTCTGACTGCTGCAGCATTGTATTATTTGACACTAAAGCTGTCCCTTCAGGTCCTGAAGGTTTTAGGGAAATGATGGTAAATAAAAATTTTCAGCATTTTGGGCTATTTATCCTGCTTGCAGTAAATGTCCCACATCAGATGAGCTTGGCTTCTATTATAGGAGAGGGAGTTAGACTAATTTAGAGCACATTTGACCATGTAATGTTGGGCCATTAACAGATAATTGAGGTTGCTCAGAAACCAGAATCATTCCAGTTGTAATTCTGTCCTGCTGCTGCACCGTGCCACAGGGACATGCCCATGTTCTGCACCTTGTTGTCTCGCCTGTTACAAGATTTGGTATCTCGCACCTGAACCCAAGTTTTCAGAAATTGAAAATTCTGCCTATGGGTCTGCCAGTGTTGTTAAATGACTCTCTTTGACTCACTCTTCCAGTAATCAGCATGAACCACCTTGACTGTGGTCTGTCTGCTCCACTTCACAGCTGCACCCTAGGTATTTATATCCAACCCACTCATGCCTTTACAATCCAGAGAAAAGACAGAGGTCTGGAGAGTGAAGCTCGTGTGACCAGCTTCAGGCATCTTTCCCAAGGAAAGATGAACCAGATCTCAAAACTCGCCTTTTTCTCTACACAGACTGTAACAGGAGCATGGCCAGCTGCTTGAGATGTTCCCTTTGTACTGGGAATGCCTAAAATGAGCAGAAAGTAATCCCCCCCTCTTTTGCCTGAGTTTTCAAAGTGCTGAATTCTTCACCAACTTCAGCTGACAGTGCAGCTGCATCCAGCTTTCTGAATGTCAAACAGAAAGGGTTTTTTTTAATGATTCCTTACAATAGATATTCAAAATGAGAGGTAACCTGTGGAAATGCCAAGTCCTGATGCACAACAGACAGGTAGTTTATGTGCTACATCTGAAAGTATTTTTACGTTATGTTTTCTCATCCAGACTGATGATTTGTCAGGAGAAAACTGTGAGGTTACTCAGTTCTTTGGTTTGGGGTTTTCTGACTTCTTTTGTCTTGTCTTGTTTTTAATGATGTGCAGCCATAACTAAGCCAGAAATACCGACTAATTGTAAGGGTGAGCATGCCATAACAACAACAATAAAAGGCCAAGAATTATTCTTATCACTGTGTCAGTATTATTTGAGGCTGGACATTTCAAAATGGCAAGACTAGAAAGGAATCACAAGAATCCAGCATCCCATAGACTGGGTTCTAATTAAAATCCCTCCCAACCTCCAGAAAGTCAGGACTGAAAATCAGTATTCATTTGTACAGCTTCAAGACGACTGATGAAAGACTTCAGACAAACCACAAGAGGCCACAGGATCAGTTGATGTGACCTTTTTTTAGACCAGCTCAACTGCATTCATATTGCTCCAGTGAAATGATGTTCTGTGAATTTAAAAACATCAAAAATGTCATTCCAGAGAGCTTTGGAAGGTACAGAACACACGGATAGGTTCACGTAGAGATCGTGTGACAATTAACTGGAAAGTTGCATCTGCAGCTTTGCAATTCATAACAAGCACACCAAGACAAGGGAAACGCATTTTCATGTGACGTGTCCATAGTGCTGACTTGGTAGCAAATAGCAATACCACAAATGTATTCTGTTTTCTGGTCTGCCTACCTAAAATGGGTAGAATTATGAAGTATCTTTAAAGATGATGGCCACAGTATTTACCTACAGCCAAGAAAACCCTTCACATGGGTCTGGATGCTTACCATAAAGGAGTGTTTGCAAAAAGGCCTCATCAAAGCCCTTATTTTAACCCTTAGTTTAATTAAGATTCCCTAATCCATTACTAGCAAAACTACTCGAAGGAGTTGGTGACTAGTTAACATCAACCAGTGAAGCTGGTGGGGATACAGTTGTAATCATTTAAGTTAGTATTGCTGAAAAAGTTAGTTCTCATTCCAGGTGCATTTCCAGGCATCCAATCTCAATAGTGACTTAGGTTCTCTTCTAACCTTTTTTTTTTTTTAATGCTATGACTGATGAGCAGGGCATACACAGGTGTCTTCTGTGAAGCTGCCAAAAACACTGTGAAGATCATTTAAATAAGTGGAAGACAACAAGGAAATCAATCCCCTTGCATTAGGATGTTGAGGAGGATATGAGGATCAGGTGTGATTATAGTCTACACCTGAAAGGGAGCACGTAAGAGAAGTTTACTGGCTGGTTTTTGGAAAGGAAGGTGTGCTTGGAAATGCTCTTTTGGTTCTATGCAGATTGAAGAGCTTGAGGACAGAAAAAAAAAAAAAAAAAAAAAAAAAAGTATGTTAAGTTGTGCTGTAACTCTCAGAAGAAAGTAATGAGGGTAAGGCATAGTTACAAGGTAACTGGAAGCATTGCTGTTTTCAATACTTTTCTTACCCTGTTTTTGGTGACTAGGATGTCATTCAGTCTTATAAATTCTGCAGAATGGTCTTTGTAAAGACCATGTAGTCCAAGCTAGAGGCTTGAATCTGTTAGTTCACGTGGTGCCTATATGCTTACAAATCTGTATTTTTACTGAAGTGAATTCTAATGAACTTGGTAAATAGATCAAACTGCACAAAGATACTTCAACTTATTGTGGGTTTTGGCAATGTTACAGTAGTGATAAACTGTCTAGTGGCTGGGAAGGCTGTATAATTTTTTATGTCTACATTCCAGTGACTTCTCTTAAGCTACTTGACTGAAAAGCAGATGTCCTGCAGTTATGTGCTAAGTGTGCATGTAAGAAGTGCTGTGCAGGCTGACCTGCCTGATGGGCAGCTAGCCTGCTCCAGCAAGTGGTTGGAAAGGCACGATCAAAGGGAAGG
This sequence comes from Aythya marila, assembly GCF_965140915.1. Classification (NCBI taxonomy): domain Eukaryota; kingdom Metazoa; phylum Chordata; class Aves; order Anseriformes; family Anatidae; genus Aythya; species Aythya marila. The sequence goes on from NC_139066.1 coordinate 2,967,499, forward strand.
CACTCCATTAAGGGTGTCTGAGTGACACCAAGTTATGGATGTGCATGGGTATTTCTGTCACAGCTCCGCATGCGTGGCATGATTTTGCTTTTTATGTCCAGTACTGTAATGGGAATGGACTATGAAAAAAGAGGTTAGGATGGAGGGGGCAACCAGAACAACTTATTTAATATGTTGCTATTCCTTATTGATGTCTGAGGGGTTTTCAGAAAGAAGGAAGCTTGCATATAATCTGTATTCACCTGGAAAAAAAAAAAAAAAAGTTATTTGTGGGTTGAGTATCTTGGATTTGCTGAATATAACTGACTTATTAAGTCTGGATTGTTTTCACAATTAGTGTTATATTTGCTAATCATTCTTACTAGCAGTGCTCGCAGCTGCATAGCCTGTTGTGAGGATTCAGCACTGGTACTAAGGGAGTTAGCTTAGATTTTTGAGTCCTAGCCTACAAAAATGCAGGGTTGCCAGTTTTGCTGAAAGGATATCCTGTTACAAAGGGAAAAAATGAAGGTTTTGAATGTAGGTAACTAAAAGGTCAACATTTAGTCTGGTCTCAGGAATAAAACAGCTAAGATGTAGCACTGTGTGAATGTTAGGACACGCATTAGCTTGTTCAGAATGTACTTTGAGTCCTAGTGGAAAAATGGGACGGATCCAGAGAACACTCATAAAGATTGGTAAACCTCACCAGGAAGAAAACAACGGTGAGGTACTGACTTGACACAAGCAATGGCAAATACCAAGCAGTAATTAAACGGGAAAAGGATAGTGCAATTAAAACCACAGATATACTATCCAGAGCTGTGGGGTGGGGGAAATGTTTCTAGGAGTAGGTGGCTATTTTCTTTTTTAATCTAGATAACGTAGGTAATCACCATTGGTATGAAAAACAGGGAGTGAATTTTCTGCCTTCCTAGTTAGAAGGTCTCTGAGGACAATCCTGGTATTGTGGGGAACCAGGTGCAGAACTAGATGGCATAACACATTCCTAAAACAGCTCCTGAAACAGGGATAACCTCAAAAAGTGTCAATTCTCAGTGAATTCAGCTAGAGATTTTGACCACCTGTAGGTATTGAAGACTTCATGGCGCTTGTACTGTCATAAACTAAAATGCAGGATCCTGGCTGCGTTCTGCTGAGGGTAATTGATTTTGCCTCCCCAAATTTCCATTTTATAGTTCTAATTGAATACATTTTTTTACAGTGAATCTAATCAACCCGCAGGACAAAACACTTATTTTGCTTCGCTCTTGACAAACAAGTGTTTTGTTTGCGTTTTGCATCTGTAATTAAAGTACCAGCTGCCAATGGTGAAAAGAACTATAGAAATTAATAATTATTTCCCCTGTAAATACACGGTACAATATTGCTGGCAGGGAAGAGTAGCCCTCATTCCAAGGCAGTATGGCTGTATTCCACTGATTAGAGACAAAAAAAAATAATAATAAAAAAATGATGTGCATATGTTAGTGTATTTGGGGGGGGATGGGGGTGGAGGAGAGTGGTAGAGGAGGGGAAGGGATAATTGTGTGTGCTTCCAGAATGTACATGCTGGATGTAAATCCACGCATGCCGTAAGCTGCCTCGGTAGTGTTGCTGAAAAGTACTGTCATCTCCTTCAGAAGTGTCAGCAGGAATAGGCAAGGACCAGCCAGCTTGTGAACAGAAAGAGCATTGTCCTTAACCTTAAACTGATCCTGCTCCTCAGAGCTTTTATCAAAATACCCACTTTGTTTACTTGTTTGTTTTGGGGCTGGGGGGTGTTGTAGATCAGCTGCTCTGGTATACCTGGGAAAGGCTGTGATTGGGTTGGAGTCACTTTGGTGCTACAGTATTATTGCTCTAGCATGTTTATAAATTCTCTTCAAACTGTTCTTTTAACTGTTGCATCTTTTTCCACCCTTTTCTCCTGCATTTCTATGTTCCTCTTAGAGATCAAGCCATGATGTTTTCCTTTAGGCTTCCAATAAGTGTATGACAGTCACGACAGTCTTAGTATAAGTAAAAGGCTTTACACTCACATCTACATACATGTATGTATAGATGTATGTGTTTTACAGCATAGTGCCAAATCAATCATTTAGACAATAGCTTGCTGATGAACGCTTCTGTCAAGGCATTCTGGGAAGTCATTTACTTTTTTTTTTTTTTTTTTTTTTTAAATGTGTTATTGAGGCCTGGAGGCATGCAGATGGGGAAATATACACTGTTTACTGCAAATAATTTGAGAGAGACTCTTCTACCAGATTGTACATCTTCTCCAAGTTGATAGGAAAGACTGGTGTGGTAAATTATTTATTTAGATTAGTAGAAACATTGAGAAGGGCATCTAACCATATGTTTTAGAAGCTTTTGGTACCCACTTCATTAGGTGGGCATTACAAATAATACCCTAAAAGTACAACAGTATAATATGATGTAAACCATCTCAAGGAAGCACTACAACCTATAATCTTGATTACTCTACACACTAGCAATTACCTTTGCAATTCATCCTATTTCTTTAAAATGCCGGGGGGAGGGAGGGGTACGACACACAATGAACTTGGCAGTTTCTCTTTGTGTGTAATGTGTAAGTATGATGAGCTGAATTATCAAACTAGACTCTGATACCACCATCAGTTCAAATTCTGCAGAGTACTTGAAAGCTTTAAGACTGAACTCTGTGTGTGTGGTGCACATGCAAGCCTTGTTCCTTGACGGCTAGTACCACAAAAGCTGTGTAGACTGGGGACTGAAACTCCTACCAGGCACTCGGAAGCAAGCCAAGACATTTGCAAGACTTCTGGAGAAGGCAACTTCTATTGTAATTAGCTAAAAGGCTGTGTCATAAGATCTTATTTACTTACAGCTTGCATAGTGGGGTTCTGTCTGCGACTTGAGCTCCCTAGGGTCATGGAAACTTGTCAATAACAATGAAGTAACAGAATTTGTGCATTAACATTCAAGAACAGTGTTTTGAAGTCTTACCAAGAAGATAGGCTTTGGTTGCTGAGGCATGTTAATCTCTTTCCTCAATGCTAGCAACATCTTATGATGAAATCAATACATCATGCTCTGGCACAATTAATTCCTCTGAAAACAGGGTATCCTTGGTTATCATTAAATTAGCAGGGCTCTCCGTTTCAGTATTTCTGACCCTCATTCCTGTATTTCTTGCTTTAAAAATGCATTTTTTTTTTTTTTTTGGGGGGGGGGGGGGGGCGGGGGGAGTGTAACAGATGTTAAATTATTCTGTTGCTTAGTTCACTAAATTTCTCATCTTATATAATATTGCGAAGGACAAACAATGAAATCCTTGGCTGCTCTCCCTCAATCTGATTCTCTACTGTAATGTTGTATCTACACAACAAACAATTTTTCCATTGCCATACTTAATTACAGGTTTTCTCTATGCAAAGCTTCCAGATATTGAGCAGTTCTGTGAAATGCTCTGGGATTATAAAATCTAAGCCAAAGATGAATAAAGTCTCTCTACATTTCTTGAAATCTGCATAAGTAAGCATATCTCTCTCACACAGTTTAGCAGGTTTCAGTTGATGTTGACATTTCACGACACACTGAAATATTGCAAGGCAGCAATACCAAAATAGGATTATGGACTCATCTGAAGTGATGCAGTTTCTTAACCATGACTTCTGGTGATTTCTGTAATATGCATTCACATTAAAATTGTCCGTATCAATTATCAGGTTCTGCTTGCACAGCTCAAAGGCTTTCACAGCCCCCAGATTAGCCCCTGCAATAAGACCAAAAAATTAAGCCTTTAGCTTTAAACTATGTTGTGCCTGTTATAAAACCAGAATGACATTTTTTATTATTATTACTTTCTTTAAAGCCATTTTCTACAGATCTTTGTCTTTGTATTGGAATTCTGAATCACTTGAAACTATGGATTTTTTTATAAGCACATGTAATAGCGGTGATAACTGAACAGTCTTCTGTTAAATTCTGTGTGGCGTGACTGCTCTGAATTTTTTGTTTGCTTTTAAACAATAAAATATGCAGCTTTTAGGGAATAAAACTGAATCACGAATGGTACTGATGTAAGATGGAGTAATTGATTTCATCCACAAGTTTCTGTCGAAGGTCTTATCAATAGCAATAGAGCCAATGAGTGCCTGGAATTGTTTATTAGCCATCTCCCCTTGCTATTTTTAAGACAACAATGAATATCATTTGAGTGCCATAAAATGAGTGGATATACTCCTACTCTATAAACCGATTCTGCTTTCTCTTTTCTTCTGAAGGATTATGTGGAATTAAAAAATGTTAGAGGAAAAAGCCCTGTTCTCTATGTGCACAGAGGGCTTATGTTTTAAAAAAAAAAAAAAAAACAAAAAAAAAAACCTCTCCTTACTCTTCAACAACCAGATGCATAAACCTCTGCTTCCTAAGGTGGATTTCTTGTCATACGTGCTTCTTGGGATACTGTGCCACTTCGTTCTTTCATTGCTTAACATACCACCTCTTGCTGGCTCCTGGACTCTCGAAGAAACTCTCTCCGAACACGATCACTTCCTTGTATTCAGTCAGCTAGCTCTGAGGGGAAACTTCAATTATTCTGAGGACAGGATTCAGGGAAGGTTTGGGAAATGTGACTCACTTCCCTAATCTGGGTGCAAGCCAGGAATCTAAATGAACAAGGCCTGGCAAGGAACCAAGTATGCAGGATTCAACTGATGTATCATCTGCCTTTTAAGACTGAAGAAACAAAGCTGGCACAAGCTATTATCTTCCCACGTATGGGATCAGCATTTTACACCATCTACACCAGGTTAGGGTGTGTGTATATGTCATAGACCCACTTACATCCTTTCTGGAGGTTAATTCTTTGGTTACTATCTGTTGGTGGCTTTTTTTCTTTGCGTTTAAGTGCTTACGTACAAGAAGTAAATTGGAAATTACATTATTCATTTAGGAACTTCAGAAGTCAGAATACATCCAAGTGCTTGACAAACACTGCAGAATGTATCTTAGAAGGTACCAAGCTGTGTTGTGATTACCTTCAATTTCTTAATAAAGATATAGCCCGTATTGTGAAAACATGCACTTACGTTGCTGTAAGTTTAGCTTATAACGTCACTGATAATTTCCGCTCAGAATGGAACCAGTACAACAAGAATAATACTTGTAGGAAAAAATGGGTGCTGACAGAAGTCAGGCTGAAATTGAAGCTCATGCAGCAGTGCTAGCAGGGCTCTCTTCTAGCTGGGAGTCACCTTCCCAAATGCTACAATCTGTCCTGCCAATATTTGTTCTCCCCTCCCCATCTGCATTCTTCTAGCACTTCACACATGTCACCTCTCTTTATGGATTTGTCTTTCAAACATTTTTCTTACCTGCTAGACTTGCATGTGCAGCTTATGATCCCTACAAAATTTGATGTTCATCTGATACTACTAATTGCTGTAGATTGGCTCATTAAATCTTTCAGCACTTGACATCAAGATCTTGTTTTAATCAAAACCAAGCACTAGAAAATTGTTTTTGGTCTTGGTGATCTGCTTGCTACATACCAGTGGCCTTGTCAAATACATGAATATCTACAGTTAATTTACTGAGAATTGTTGTGCTAAAGAAAAACACTGCCATGGTGATCAAGCTTTGAGTTAAAATTATCCTTTGAGTAAATTTAAAGATTTGACAGATTCCTCTATACTAATAGAATTAAACAAGATTAAGAGGTAAATCTGGTGAGGTATCTCAACCAAATGTTTGTGGGTTCAACCGAATATCTTGTGGGTTCCTCTCTCACCTGACTTTACTTCAGCTTTGAGCCTTTCTTTTAGATGTTCCTGCCAAAAAAACTGCGTGCTTCCCACGCAACCACATGGCCTCAGCAGTGGATTTGTAGAACCTCCACCAACTTGACAAATATGACATTGATCTTCCTTGTCTGAATCTTCTGCCAGAAGATGATTAAGACGTAACAGAAGAAATCAATAACTGTTCTTGGCGAAGTCTACAGCTGAATAATGGACAATATCTTTGCACTAATATTCTAGGATTTGGAGAGATTTTACTAAGGTTACCATCACGTGATAGAAATCCTGAAAGTGTAATATCCAACAGTTCAGAGTTAACGCGTACCTTAACGCTGATAACTGGGCAAAGGAAAAACCTTAGTCTCTAAATCTGTTGTTTTTTTTCCATGTAATCCCAATCCAATGTGCCGCTGGGAATTACACAGTCACTGTCCTTTAGGAAGAATTAGTGTGTCTCAATTCCACCTATAATGAATGTTAGGACGTATGCTTCTGTTGAATGTTCTTCTCCCTTGCCTGTGTTGGCACTGCGTGCATTTTAAATGTTTGTCTAAAGTGACTTGCTTTCTAGAAACCTTTCTAGATTTGCAGTGGTACATGGAAAGTTCATTTCTTGGTTAACTGGAATGAATTTTAACTAAACAGGAAAAAAGTAATGTTACGTAACAAAACACTTTAATGCTTTTCTATTTATGACTGACGGATGAAAACATGTTAAGTATTTACTGATTAACAACTAGTGCTCTTTGCGTGCCATCTGATGAGCAGATTGGGTTCCTGTTTAATAAATAGAATTCTAAACGAAAAACACTGAGACTTGGAATTGAACTCTAGATTAGCTAATACTGTAAAAATAAAAATCTGAAAATGAAAAAGCAATTTGTGAATCTATCACTTCACACATTCAAACTCAAACCACATGGATTTACATCTCTGGCCTTAATTTTGACTGCCTACAAATACCCCTAGATGCTACACATATAATGCCTCAGAAAACCAGACTCTTCTAATTAATGTCAGCAGCAGAATGTTTGTGTGTTTTTGTTTTGTGGTTTTCTCCTTCTTCCTTTTCCCATCCTCTTCTAGCTGTGGTTTGGTTTGCCTAAATGTTTTGTGTTAGGAAAGAAGGACAAGGCTTTTGCCTGAAAACAGGAATAAAATGAAACCTGATTACCCATAGAGCTTTTGGTTTATTTCTAATCTGCACTCTTATTCTTTCCTCCCATTTCTGGCAGTTCCACCCCCTGAACTTCTTGGACAAAACAGGTACTGTTACCAATTCCAACTAAGGTCAGCAGGAGACGGAGGAAACTCAAGAGAAGGGAGGCTTCCTGTTGGCATAGCAGGAAGATGAATATTTACAACCCTTCAACACAAGATAGGAAAAAACTCTGGATGTCCATGTTGTCCCTTAGTTCTGAATTTCCTTAATTTTTAAGGATAAAAGTTGAGTTTTGAAGCTTCTGTCTAGATGTCTACCATGTCCCCTGGGATAGATGACAAACTTCAAAATATAGACAGTTGGTTTATTTCCAGTGAAGCTGAGAGTAGAAATGTTTTTCTTGATGGCATCTCTGAATCTAATTGCTTAAGCAGTTTCTTGAGACAGAGTGAGCAGCTTGTTGATTACAATGAGCAGCAGGGAAACCTATTGCTCCTTCATTCTGCCTTTATTTGAAAGTCTCTGCAGTCAAAGATTTTACTGCATTTAGACCACAGATAGAAAATAGGACCAGCAAAAAATTAAAAATAGCTTTGACAAACAAAGCTGTGCCTCTTAAAAATTGAGCTTCTGATTATGTTTGGAATACATAAAGAAGTTGAGCTTAAAGGGCTCAGCACTGGTTAAATGGGATCTATCCCAAAGGGAAGCCTTATAAAGGAAAGAAAGGGCAAGTTTTATGACTGTGTTATGAGCCATGTATACCAGTGCTCAAAAAGCATGCTTGTGGATTGTGGTGGATGCTGTCATGCTGAAGAATCTTTTTTTTTTTTTTTTTTTTTTTTTTTTTTTACCTCCAACTCTGTAACAATAAAGCCCACAAATCCCCATCGTGTCATTGCCAAAGAAGGCTTGATTTAAGCTTCAGTGATATTAATTAATATTTAGGAATAAAGCAAGTGTGTGTGTGTGACTTGTAGAAGTTTCAGGCAGCAAACATCATCTCCTCGCTGAATGGCTTTCAGTGCCTCTAGTAGAACCTACTAAAAGTCACAGCTGCTGGAAGGTTAAGGAAGGAGATATAGATGGAAGAGCTACTAACTTATTTCAATATGCTTCCAAATGTAGAGGAAAACAGAGCCCTTTCTTTACAAAGCAAGTCAAATATCAAGTCATCCTATGACTTTAATAATGAAAAAACAACCACCTTTACACGTGTATTAACTATACCTTATATGTTGCTTAAGTTTCTCTTGATCTGCCTGCAGCCTCTTTCTTTCCTCTGTGCTTGTTTAATGAAAGACTCTGGTCTTTGATTTTGTACATACCAGGAAAGTGAATGGGAACTGATCACACAAAGCATAAGCCATACAGAGATCAAGAGAGAATCTTGTCTGAAAAAAAGATGGGTTGGAACAATTCGTTTTATTTTTATTTTTTTTTTAACTTTTCCCTGTCGCATGAGCTGCCACTGGAAGATGAAGTTTTGTTACTGATATTATCCTCCAGAAAGCTGCTGTCTTCGGATGTATTGTTGGTAGGCAGTGAAGGATTCTGGAGAATTCTGAGTTCTGGAGTAAAAAGCCCCTATAATGTGTAAGGAATAAGGCTGTATGCTTAATGGATGTTGACCTATTGTTCAAATCCGGCGTTTGTCGAAAACCTGTTGCTGAGCTCCAGCTTGTTGAGGTCTTAGGTTTATGTGCAAGCTGAGTTGAGGATCCTGGGCTACTGGGTGCAGAATGCAGCAGTGGCCTGGGAACTGCTGAACTAACGTAAGGAAGCCACCGTGACGCTTTTCATTGCAGAGAAAGGCATTCTTAGGAAAGCAATAAATGTGGGCACTAGCCCTGTCTCTGGAGTTAGCTTTACTATATTTTGAATAGATGAATTACTTGGCCTATTTTCAAGTTCAAAATGATCCCCATCTTCCATGCAACTCCCACATGGAGGGTACAACTTGTTACTGTCCTGAGATTCTCTGATGTAGTTCTCCATCAATGACTATTGTACTGTGTTCTCTTAATGTTCTCTTAAAGGCCAATGGGCAGATTTATGCCCTCTTGAAGATGCATTTTTATCATTTCCACCTTGCTTCAAGCTACATCACTCACTTTGTGCTAAATATAATTTACTAAACTTGTTCTGTCCCAGCATACTAGCAAACTGGCTAATGGTCTGGGAAAGACTTTTCTTTAACTGATTGTTATCTTCAGTATCTTCCATTTCTTCAAAAGAATCTTTGATAGTTAAACACTGGACAGGATAACAGCTTTTCCCTCTCGTCCTAAATGGGGCTATTTTATAGCACAGAACAGATGAACTGCTGAATTTGTTTGCTGTGTAGGAACCACTGGTTTCCCAGGAGGTCGTTGTGGATGACTGAATTAGAGAGGATTCAGCATGTGTGTGGACTGGAATAGTTCCTTTTTTTTTTTTTTTTTCCTCTCAAGACTTCTGCAATCTAGACTGAGATTGGAGGACTGTGTTAAACTCTTTCCTTGAGATCGCTTCCTATTCTCAAACACACTTTCACTTCATTTTCTTGCATAATGCTGTGGATCTCCAAGATGTGTGTCCAGTACAAAAAGCGACTATCAAAAAAAAAATTACTTTTGTGTTGAGTGTTTAGAATGTTTGGGGTGGCTTACAAATATTCTTTTGGTATTGATGTTATGGCACAGTCAGTTATTGGCAATTCTAGTTGTAGCACGCTTCTTGTTAACAATATGAATTTATTCATGAGCTTCGCTGGAACGCAGACAGAAAAATCAATATTGCTTGTCTGGTAGGACATGTGGAGGAATATGTGGCGAAAGCTAATAAATACTACTAAATGATGCAATGGTACCAGACAGCCAATTACTATTTACCTTTTCCCTGAAATGCATTCAGACCCACCTTTGCTTGCTTTGTTGAATATGTAGGGTCAGAAGAAACTGCCTCTATGTAAGCAACAGGAATTGCATTAGCAACTTTATTTTTTTATTATTATTATTATATAATGTAAATGATGGAGTTTTCAATTTCAAGAATTTTATCTTGCTCATTACACAGTAATATAAACTTCCAGTGAGTGCTTTGATCTGCCCCAGTTTGCAGCTCAGCTGATTTTTTAGTACGTACTCTGGGGGAGGCCTGCTGTTTGTTCTAATCCTCAAGGGCACCCTGCAACAGAATTCTCTGCCTGTTAACATTTATACACAAAACCATATGTTACAGTAACAAAAAAGAAAAGTAGCTTTAGAGATTCTAGTGATTATCTTGGGGAAAAAAAAAAAAAGTCACATAAAACATTAGGAATTTATTAAATTTCGTGTGATGACTGCAAGTCCTGCCTTTTTTGGTGCAAAAATATCAGTTGGCTGCATAAAAATCTTGAGCTATATTCATTCTTTGGCACCATGTGAGGACGGGAGGTGCTGAGAAAAGGTGCTCATAGCTCAAAATAGCCAGAAGGGATAGAGAATAGGGATTGGTTGACCTTTAGAAAAATAGGAAAAAATGTTTTTAAAATGCTATTACTAATCCATATGAAGAGAAGCTATGTGCTAATAAAACACATATAAAGACAGGCCTGGAAGTGTGAAGTCTCAGCAACAGAAACTTCTACTAATGACATTGCTTGATGTACCTTAGTTTCATAAAGGTGACCCAGCTAACAACAAACTTCACCACCTGATTGCAGCGAGTGACCCTGCTGGTGTACGACTAGCTCTGTGCCACCCTGCTGTAGCACACTGTGAATGTGACATGCATTGTGACCGATCAGAAATACAGAGTGTGACTGGGCTAGCGGTTGTGGAGCTGTCACTTCATGTCATTGTATGCTGTCTGCATGTCCAGATCAGACATGAGGGGTTTGTGTGTGTGCTCTGCTTTGTGACTGAGGCTTCACAGCAGTTGGATAGCAGCTAGCAGCTAATGGCTTAGCTAGAGATCTTTGTGCAAGGATATTATGAAAGAAGCAAATTTATAGGTGTAAATTGTAATACGTAAGGAAGATGAGCCTTTTAAGAATGATTAAATCAGAACGCTATTGGGCGCCTATAGGAAACTGAGTGATGAATGCCACTGTGTACTAACACTTCAGTCAGTGTCATGTGTAGATGAGGATCTTTGGTCCCATTTGACACCTTGCACAATGAAAGGAATTTGCACCCACGATAAAATTTTTAGGGCATTATGCTGAAGCAATTCAAAAAGTAACATGACTGAACCCAACGTATTCATATAGTATTGGTAACACCTGACTGCATGTGCTTCACAATAGACCACTGACTTATTAACAGTGTGTCTCCTTGTGGAATTGCCTTGTGCAGTACAATCTTTAAACCACTGGGAAGACTGGACACTTACAGGTAGAAGAAACAAGCTCTCTGTCAGACTGATTTAGCTGTGGGCTTGATCACTCAGACCTACCCTGGCAGACAGTCCTACTACACTTGCTGGTGTGGGGCCTATGGGGCTCTCCCAGCAGTGCTTCTAACCTTGTCTGTTAAATGCATGTTTGTTTTTTATCCCAAGGAGATGTTTGGACTGTTGCTCTGGTTGTCCTGTCTGCTCATTCATACAGCATATTTTTTAATTGCTTGGGGCTGCGTTATTGTATTTTTTTTTTTTTCTTGCTATGTGGGTGCACTTGAATGAGTTTATTTCCAATTGTAATGCACATTGAAAAATGTGTCCTCTACCTGTGGATGCCATTCCATTCTTTACTGTGGCAATGTCCTTCCTTGTGTCAAGTAACCTGCTTTTACTGTGAGACGCTGGGCAGGTTTTACTAAACTTAAGAGAAGCATAAGAATTCATTAAGACACGGTGCAGCAGGTAACATTACCCATTATATTTAATTTTTCTTGTACTATTTTGGTCTACTACATACTAAAATATGATCTAGATGACAAATATTTCAACTCTAACTCCAAGGCATAATTTAAAAATGAAATAAAAAATGTAAACTGGGGCCCTAGCAATCCCATTAGTTTTGAGAAGCTCGAGTATTTTCTTTTCCTTCTTCAAAACAAGATGTTTACTCTCTAGGTAGCAATTTGAGAGCTCCTGAAGTTGATGAAAGTAGTAATTCCAAGGTGGTGACATCAAAGAAAAAGCAATGGTTGTGTTATTTCACATAGCTGCTTTGTTGCCCATGGCCCCAGCAGAAACAGCTCTCCTAGCCTCAAAACAGAAAGTATAATCTGTAGTCAGGATCTTCGTACAAAAGATAAGATGTCTGGATTCAGTTTTGTGCTCTGCTAAAACTTATCCTATATAAATCACTTACTATGTCTTAGCTTCTCAAACATAAATAAACAAGCGCAAGGGTGCTGCGAAGATAAACTCATTGAAATGGTAGAAGACAGTCAAAAACAAATTGTGAGGGACAGATAAGTATGTGAAATAATCAGGCAAGCATGTCTGCATGCATGTTAAGGATATCAGAAATAAAAGATATTACATATTAGGAATGTGGTGGGGAAGTAGTAGAATATACCCTCAGTCTAATGTGGTATGAAGAGAACAGACAGGAGGGCCGCTGGGGTAGGGAGGCCTTTAAGATAAACTTCCCTTTGAACTACATGTTGCTGATAATTCAGAGGAAAGCTTGAGTTTTTTCCCCTACAGACAAACAGCAAGTTACATGCATAAAGATATGACATAGTAATGCTGCTCTCTATTTACTCATTTTTTTTCCTGGCTGGAAGGACAGGAGAAGAAGACTGGTCCTACTCTGTGAATGCCTGCCTGCTTTACTCAGGAGACCACCACACTGATACAAGTGAAGCTTTGAATGGAAATAAGATTTTTGTCCTTCTAAGATCAGTGCAGTAGTTAATTTTGACTATATTTTTTCCCCCAAATACCTGAGGCCTATTTTCTGCTCTAAATTAAGTCAGAGACATGAAATAACACTGATGTAAGGAGCATTACCTCAGACCTACATGAATGCATAATTGAATGGGTTTAACCTTAATTTTAAAATACTTATTTTTGCTGAATGATGTTTTCGAGTAAGAAAATGCTGTTAATATGTAATAAATCAGAATTAGCAATAGATCTATCCTATTTCTTCCCTAAGACTTGAAAGGAGAAAACACGTGCACACACAAAAACACACTTAGGAGTCCTGAATATGCAATGGTATTCTTGATTGTGTGGAGAGCCCTTGTGCAATCATACATGTCAAGAACAACATCAAAATAGCTTTATGGTTATGCAAGCTATTTCTACAATGATACAAAACTGCAAGGACAGTCAAACTGCTTCTCTGTCTGTATGGGCCTGGTTTTTGTCTCCAGAGATGTAGCTGTGTTCTCACAGTGCCTCTCAAGAAACGAGAAGCCATCCATCTGCTATGATATTTAGCGAATAATCTTTGTTCTATAAATATTTGAAGCTTTGTGCTCAAAAATGGAATATCACTTTAAAAAGCAACTTGCTGGCATACATGCTAGCTGACTTCACCGAAACAATAAACTGATTAGCTAATCCTGGCAAACTTCATATTGTTTTCTGAGAATTTACTCATACACATTGTTAGGTCGGAACTTGTTTAACGTCTGCTATTTAAATTATGGAGGATTTATTTGTCGTTTAGATACAATTAACAATGATAAGCAGAGGTAACTTCACTATTTTCTGTATTTTAAACTCAAATAATTTATTTTAAATTACCCGTCTTATCTCCACCAATTGCAAAGTTGGATGAAATAAAGACTTGATCCTGTGCTCATTAAAAGCCTTGTGAACATGCCTGCAAAACTTTGCCTGCGCCCTGGAGGAATAGGGAGATTAGAAGACATGCTTTATCTCTGGCCTTTGATCCCACATTTCTAAAAGGCATGTATGCATATTCTGTGATTCCTTATTCTAAAATTAATTTCAGGTGTGCTGAATAACACCACTGAGACATTTCATGTAGTTCTCAAAGTTTATCATTATAGGCGTAATTCCAGTTTAAAAATTTCCACTGTGTGACAGTTTAAAACCAACCAAAAATGTAAGTATGAGCTCTGCTTTGAAGGTACATTCTTATTAAACTAATGTGTTTGTATGAAAAAAATAAAGCAAATGTCTATTCACGGCAGTAATACAAGCGTGATTAACTTAGATTAACATCCATCCAGTTTGCAATGTCTAGCATCAGGACAAATGTCTCGATTCCATGTAGACAGTACTCACCTGAGGTGGCTTTATTTGGGTCATGCACCCCTTTCTCTTTTTTTTTTTTTCTATAGGTTATGTTGTGTTTCAACTTCTGCTTGACTGATAGGTTGTCTATAACAGGAAACTTAAGGCCATGTTTGTTTCTAGATTTGGTGACAGATCCACATTTCCTTCCATAACTGTTTTTTGAGGAGGTCTAGAAAAACAAAAGAGGTGACTGAACTTCACCTACTCTTAAGAAAACAAAAAAACACACAAAAAAACAACTGCAGTGCAAATTTATCTGTGTGCGAACACCAGAAAGAAAACAATCCTGAAAGCCCCTTTCTCCTCCTCCTCTTTGATCTTTCCCCTGAGTTGCATAGCATTCTGAAGACAGATATTTCAATAGTATGTTTTTTCAAATTTTCATTTGTATTTTATTCAGAGATCTTTTTTTGGACTATGTGACTCTTCCCTATACAAATCAAGTCCTTCTCTTCAAAATCTTTATTCTGTTTTACAGATAACTTGCCAGAGTGATCTCACTGTTACAAGAATAAGACTGAAAGCTGTGATTCTATTACCTAAGAAAGTACAAATGCAACATAAACAGCTATGAGTGACCGTTTCCAGTTAATCTATTAACTTGTAAGTCTAATTTGGACTTGTGACCTTTTGCATGTTAATATCACCAAGGGAACTACAATGTGAGCCATTCAAATCACATCATGGTTGCTCAATTATGAAACACTTTGTATGTTCCTATTCCACAAAACAATCCTGCCCTCTGTATTCTAGAGGACAGCCATGACCTTTGTCATTATGATGTTAGTATTTTTCTCTTATACATATCCATTTACCATTCACGCTCAAATTAATTCTAGTCTTTAGAAATTCCTTGCAAAGAGATAAAACATGGTGACTTTTTATGTTAATGGATGCTCAAATATGAATAAAAATATTGAGAGCTCAAGACTGAAAATTCTAATTCTCAAATTAGACATCCCAACAACACTTGCGTAGTTTAGAGAAGGAATATAACAAACTCTTAGAGATAATACAATTTAATTCTTGGAGTTGCTACACTTGAAGCATCAACTCTAGACTAATGTGTAAAGAAAAGCAGAGTAGCTAATTAACCAGACATTCAAATTTTGAATTTTAAAAGCTATGTTAATAAAAATGATATAAACTTGAAAATAATGTAGTAAACTTTCATGCATATCCAACTTTTTATCCCAATCACAGACAAAGATGGCTTAATATCTTTGGATGCACAGGGAAAAGCTGAAAGAAGAGACGTCACATGTTGAGACAAGGGCTTATTAGTGGAATTGTGTAAATATTTAGCAGATTACGTCTGATTACATTTACCTGCTTTGTGAGCATGACGCTTATTTGTTCACAAAAGCTCTTATAAAGGTAGTAACCTAACATTCTCCAATATAAGCATACTTAATCTAACTTATATTAATCAAATGCTACTGGGAAAACCTAAAGCCTTTTTTCTCATGCAGATTCAAAAAGTCCATGCATAGCACTGGTTAAAGCTTACATTTATATTCACTTCCTAAGTGATCATGGGTTTAAATAAAAATTTCTCTGATTGCATGTGTATGTGTGGGGAAAGAAGATCATAAAGACGACTCAATTACAGAAACTATGGTGTCAGTCTGAATTTTAAGGCAGTAAAGGGTTCCTTTCCCAACTTCTTTGAGATCTTTAGTACAGTGAGTTGGAATAAAACATCTAAGAGGGGGCTTGGGGTTTTGTTTATGTAGAGCGAGCCAAAGAAACGTAGCATGTACCAACAGATATATTAGTCACAGTCTGGCAACTTCTGTATAAATGTAATCTTTTTACATGGTATACAGAAAAGATTGCTGAACCTTCATTAGAAAGAAAGAAGGAAAACTTCCATGGAGGAAGAATAATGCCTAATGATATAGCTAGAAGGCAAGAGTATTAGCTGAGACTAATGACTAGAGAGAAACATCTTAGTGTTGGGCCGCCGTCAAAGTGGTGATAAGTACAAAGTAGTTGCAGAATGATAATCAATATTATTGTTAACTTTTCCTGAAGTACCGTCTCCTAAAACCTCTCTGAACTGATTCTGCCAAGTACTTTCCTGATTATAATTGTCTTCTGTACTAACTTGCACACTTTAAAGAAGATAATTTCATTAAGCTGTATCACAATGTTGTTGTACGTTCTACACGTTGCATCATCTGTTAGTAGTACAGCAACATTCAAAGTCAGAAATAGAAATATTTTGTCATCCAACTTAGTGAACTGTTTCTGGTATGTTTTCTGAAAATGATATGACACACTGCAAAGTTAATTTTACACGTTTAAAGTAAAAACAAAAACAAAAACAAACAAACAAAAAAAAAACCACCTGCAGTACAAAAGATTATAAAGCCAATATTGTTATGAAATTAGAAACTGAGACAAATGTATATGCTCTTTTAGTTTAACAATTTCCACCTCACTGTATCATTGACAGGAGATAATTCCAGTTTTCTTAATAATATTCAGATATTCCTCTTGGAGTGTTTGTTTCTCCTAATAATGAAGGGATATTATTTTATTCACCAGTTGCTGCTTGTGGGGAGGCAGCACGGCAATGGAGGAGTTGACCACCTAGTCTTCTGTCCCACAAAGCATCCATAGAGCTCAAAGCACTGCAGCTGAAAGCTGAAGGGACATGTTGAAAAATATCACTCTGTAATGACAGTAGAACGTAAATACAAAACCTGTTCAAAGTAAATGGTATTACTGCTATTGATTTCACAGTCGCTGCAGTCTAACTTTGCTTGTGGATAATTCACGTAGTATGGTGTTGCTTTGCTTGGACAATATTTTATTTATGTGGAGTTTCTGTGGTCTAAATACTCTAACTTAGCAAGATAGTCACGTCTTCATCACATACTCTGAAAGATGATGTGTTCACATTGTTAACAACTTATTCAACTATCAGGTGCCTATCATAAAAATTTCAATTTAGAAAAGAAAAAAAAAATTTTGTAAATTAAGCTTTCAACCAATGCTCTTTGCAAATAAAGAAGCTTATCTTTACTTAGGTTCTCCATAAACTGCCATGCTAATCACAGGATCAAGCCTGGTGTGTCAGGACCAGAGTAGGCCTTCAGTACATCCTACCATAGCTTCACTTTTCTTTTTAAACACCCTAGGAAGGTCTAGACTTACACAGGTGCTTGCTATTCTACTGTGGGACTGGAGGTCTCCTTCAGAGTGTTGGATGCTGTTTCAAAGCTCAGGACAGTGTAGCTGTATGATTGAACACTGCAATTTACTGTGCTGTACGGCAAATGAGGAGCAGAATAAGGATAAAAAAAAAAAAAAAAAATCCTGAAAGTTACATGTGCTCAGTTGCTATCTTGGAGTATAAGCTTTAAACAGTAAAGACAAATAATTATGTTCTGCATCCCCAGATTACAAAATATGAGCCACATTATTCAGTTTTAAAACAATTTAGGTTCTGTTCTTACAGGCATTATAGTTTCTTTTATTTTTAACCAGATATTTTTAATATTTACTTAGGCTGACACCATAAAGTGGGCGTAATGTTCTAATCTCACAGTCCATTGTAACATACTTAGTTCCACTGTTTTAATTCCATTTGGCTTTCAATTTAGGTTAAAGATCATAAACACTGTATTGCAGAATCTAAAAGCAAGACACCAAGATCTATCTTTGTGTTAGGGAGAGACTTATTCTAGTTTCAACTCCCTGTTGGCACCAAACAGAGCAGAACAAAAACTAGAGGGAGCTGTTGTTCACAAAAAAAAATCTTTAAATCTCCATTATCCTTTATTTTGAAATAAATCAGAAAGATACTCTTTTCACCTGATTTAAAGGAAGCATACATATTCCCTGTATCAGGGACAAAGAGAAGGAAGAAAACATGAGGATAAGCAAAACATGGAATTTGTCTGTCTTCTGGTTTAAATGTATAGATATATTTTCATTCAGTTAGCAATGCACAAAACAGTCTTATTTCACTTTTTAAACAAATACCTTGATATACTATACACTGAAAATTAAAAATATTACAGATTTGATGAAGAAATGATGAACTAGTAGATTCATTCATTATGAGGCTAGTGAATTAGCTCAGTAACTACTAAAAAAATTTTTAAAAAAAAAAGCTTATTAAACAAAAAGAAATGTTTCTTCTGGAAATAGCTATTAAATAATGCAAACAAACTGAATCCTCACCAAATAGTTTCAAAGTTAAATAAATCGAAATATCTGTAGGGTAAACTTGTTTTCATTAAAAGCTGCATGAATGTAAAAGAATTATCATGTAATATAATACATGACATATGTACAAGCCAAATATATTTGTTGGCACAAAAGTCATGTGGCAGATTGAAATAAAACACCCACATATTTTAGGGGCTGCCTGGTAAGACTGTTGTGAAACTTGTCAGTCATCAGATCATTTTGGACCACTGTCTTCATTCTATTCTAATTGTAAAACAACTGTGAATTTGCTCAGTTCACCACCCTTTCCTGTGAAAGACTGAGGAAACATAACATTGTATGTTGACACAGTCCTTTAGGAAAAATAGGCTCGAACTACCAGATACTCAGCCAAGGTGGTTTCACTTGCTTGTTTCCCTAGAACTAAGTTCAGTTACACTAGAATGCTTCTTTAAAGTTCTCAATCCATAGAACTCCACGAAATAGCATTTGCAAATATTTCTTTACTTCTTACTGGAGAATCAATCTTCATGGATCTGAAAGAGGCTTTAAAGAGATTAGTGGCCTAATTATGAAATTTGTATTTTATTAAATTGTAAAATTATCATATTTGAACATTTATGCATTAAATATCAATCTGGTTGTTGTCAGCATGTAAATAGAACAACAAACCTGCTGCATATCTCTTCTTTGTATGCAATGTGCACAGGGCTGAAAAATATTTCCAGTCAAGCTACATGAATAGATGATTGGTATTTAGCAAATAATTTACGCCATGAGTGATGTTTTCCTCAATGAGCTATTGTGTATTGTGTGCTAAACAGACAGGTGGCCTTAATCCGTCCTACACCCAAATGAATACCAGCAATACTGCTTTACTTGGGAACCACCCACGTGAATTTAAACAAAACTAAGGGGCTGACCAGTGGCAAGGAAAAATCATCTAGGTAAAGATTTGTCTTCAGTTGTCTTCAGTTTTTAATTGATTGTCGCTCAAACACACCTGTAAAAACAACAAAAGCTTTATCAAGTGCAGCTTAGGGGAGTCATTGAGAAGACAAAGGGTGCATCTGCAGTAGCATTTTGTCCAGGCTTAAGACTTGTACTTTTGGAACACTCCGTAGTCTCCACTAACTGTGGAGCAGACTGGGACAGCACATACTAAAATTCCTTTTGGATGAAGCTTGACTGGAAGACAGACTCCAGCTGGTAATTAGTATTCATCCATATGACCAGCCAAGCGATAGTCAGAAGTGGAACCTTCTAAAATGTGTATAATGTGGATGTCAGGTCCTTGGCTTCAACTCTTACTCTGCTTCTGTTGAGCTGCATTACTGTCTGATGAAGACGTTAGCCAGAGAGTAGTCTCAGATGGTATAATGAACTTCCAGGAAGCTAGGGCCCATCACAATCCCTTTACTGACCCAACAATAACACTTGAATGCACTTTTTTGACTTGGTCTTCTCTACTATGGATGTGTTGTACTACAGATTTTTTTTTTTCTTTTTTTTTTTTTTGGGGGGGGGGGGTGGGAAGGTAAAACCAAAGCATGCAGTGTGTTATTTTCTCACTGGAAAGATGATGGGGGAAAAAGATAGTCAAATAATGATTGTTCATTATTTTGTTCATGTAGTACACTGATGATGGCAGTATAACAACCAGAATAGATGTGAGGTTGGTAATTGAGCAGCATATTCAAATTACTATCAGAAATATGCATCGAAAACTGAATATAACTATTGCAAAAGCAGTGTCACTTGAAAGAAAAAGTGTATGGGAGAGGCGTGCACACACAGCCAAAACAGTCGCCCATTGCATGTTTTAATGTTTGCCAAGTTCATGGAAGATCACTTTGCTTTGTAGAATAGGAAAGCCTGAATGCAGCCAAGTCAAAGTAATATCCTCTGCATTTGCCAGTACTGTGCATGTTAGGGAAAGACTCTGACCTAAATGTAATGACCTGATTTGAGAACAAACCCAACCACATAAGAGAATGTTTACTCTATAGACTTAATTTCACATTGTAGAAGACAGATTTTTTTCCATATCTGAAACTCTGTGACTCACACTCTCTCTGGGGACATCCATATTTTCTCCTATAACACAGGAAGCATGGAAGCAACATCCCATCTTTTTACTAGTATTTAGAAAGTTCACTTATGCTGTAGGAGAACTGGATTTGTTTCCCCTCCATATGAATGCTCTAGCTACTAAACTATTGTCTTTAGTGGGAAGGTTCCTGAGGCTTTCTCACCTACAGCATTTACTTTGCATGAGTGTGAACAAATACTGGTGAGGAGGAAGTCCATGCAGTTGTGATCTTGCTGTTGGGGACTGGCAAAGTATCACAGGGATTTAAGTTCAGAACAGCTCTTAGTGAAGCAGACTGGAACCAAGATTTCCTCCAACTTTTTCTGCCTCATTGAAATTTCATCTTTGAAACTCCTTTACCCAGACGTGTAGGCTACGGGGAATATGTAATGTCTGTAGCTCTTGAGAGAGCTCAGGCACGAGTGAGAAATCTAACTGTACTCAGTGCCTGAGTTCCAGCTGGGCATGGCTAGTTTTGCTCTCCTGGGAACCTGACTAGAAAATTTAGCAGTTCTTGACTTTTATTCTCTGGATTCCTAGCTGGTAAATCAATAAATAAAATGTTGATTTCCTTTATTAAAAAAAAAAAAAAAAAAAAAAAAAAAAAACACAAAACAAACAAACAAAAAAAAATCACCAACAAAAAATAACACCTCCAAAAAACCACCTCCCTCTGTTAATATGCTTTGACTGTTTTTCTAATGCTTAAAGTGTATCACAGAACTTTTGGGGTATTTTGGATTAAGACAAGAGTTCAATGAAACTACCAAATGGTGTTTTGGAAAACAGATTAACCTTTGTGATGAGCCATGTCTGTTTTGAGAAATATCATACTCTGATGAGAGATGCAGCACTACATTTTCATGTTTAATACATTTTAACTCTGAGAATATCCTTATGGAGATGACAGCAAATGGAAAACAGACTATGAACAGCAATAAGCACAGATATCCTGATCTCAGCATATTAAAGTTATCTGGGAAATAGCACAACAATTGCAGCAGCAGACTCTGTTCTTATGATGTTCTTAGGAAATTGGGTACCTGGTGAGATACAGTCATCAGATGTGGTAGGTTGTAGCTGATCCTCCTACACGTGGATTAAGCAAGTGGAAGTTTTGGCTGAGGGAGAAGCAATTCAGTTGGCAACTCAACCCGTTTATGGCCATCAAATTTTGAGATGGCATTAACTTTTACTCATTGGGCTCCTTTGTGCATTTTCTAGCACTGGTATAAGATTTCCCTAGATTTTCTATAAGGTGAAGACTTTTCTGAGACCAGAGAATTTCCCTACCTTATTTTGAATCCTTAAGGAATCTATTTTTCTGTAATTTCTAGACTGTGAAATGTTATAAACTGGCTGGGAAGACTTGCACAAAACCTGCATTAATGCACTTCTGAGTTCAACAGCCCCCTCCACCCTCACTTGTTTTCAGTTACACTCAAACAAAAAAAGCTTGCTTTTCCTTTAGAGAGAGGCAAATATTAACACAGCTTAGTATGACATAATTATTGGTCTTTGTCACCTGGAAAACTCAAGAACAGTTTTTGGTGTGTGCTATACTGTTGAAGAACTTTGGATTTACTTTTTTTTTATTATTATTTTCTAACTACATTTATAAAGGAACCAGTCCTTGTGTGACCATAGTGTTTTCCTTAATGTCAATTCAGTCTTATTCCAACTTTTGTATTATGGATGAGCAATTGTATAGGGTAGAATATTCAAAATAATTAAATTTTGATGAGTGTTGTTCCAACAGATGGCTATGGATGACTGAAAATTCATTAAAACCACACAAACAGTAGAATATCTGAGTTATTGGTGTCTTACACTAAAAATAAGTTCAAGCAAAAACATAACCAAACTTCTTTTGATGATCAGTGAGATCTCATCCCATGATGCAGCTATTATGAACCGCAGTTCTGGTCTGCAAGACGGTGAACAACTATTGAGTGAATAACATAATTTGGGGAGCTCTGTATCACTGCTGAATTACTGTGGTCCCTTGGACTTCTGTGAATATACAAGCCATTACACAAGTACTTTTGCATCATGTAATGTACAACAGTTCCTTGTTTTACTGAGTATTAAGGGGTTTAAATGAATTTTATTTCTTCTTCATTCTGCTGTGGAAGCACAGTACAGCTTTGTCATGAACAAGAATCTGACCCCTCTAAGAAACTGAAAGATGCAGTGGGTGTAGGAACAGCTGAAAAATGTAGTTGTTAACTGAATTAATTTTTCTTAATTCAGTTCTTGTGGCTTTTTTATTCTTTTTCTTTTGGATTTTTAAGGCAGGCGCTGTAAAATGGAATCTTTTGCATTGGCAGCTCTGTATGACCACAATGTAGTTAGTTACCTGTGTGATGACTGGTAAGCTTGATGGCCACGGTGTGTCATAACAACCTGTAGCAAAGATGGAACTTCAGATTTCCTTGCTTTGTTTTTCCCTTGCGTGGAGTTTTTGTTTCTTTCAGCTTGTTCTCTGTTCCGTTTCTGTAGTTTCAGACTTGCCTAAGGAGCAAAACACATTATTTTCCTGGAATGAGAGAGATTTTTCTACGTTATGCACCTGGATGAGATGATCTCATGTCTGAGTGTTCAACATTCATATTCTTTGAGGTACATCACGTGATAAAAGAGTTAATCCACAGAATGACTAAACCCGCCACTGATGGGAATAATTATCTGACCTAGTAATGCAGTAATCTTGGTAAATGTAAACAAAAAAACACTTCAGTGATTTATTGCATTCAAGGATGCTCATTGTTAAACCTGAAGATAAAATCTGTAAAATGAGGGGGCTAATGTTTTCCATGGAGTTTTCTATTCCTTTCCTTACTTGTGTGGAAAACTCATCTTAGACAATAAAAAATGCTTTTATTTGTTTTCCAATTATTCTTACGCTGAAATGCTGCAGAAGTACTGCTATCAATGCAAGTGGTCTTGCTGTGCAACTACAGAGTGGTCTTGATGATCAGTCTGATTGCGCAGCTGTTTGTGTTTTTCTTTTTTCTTGTTTTTTGATTTTCCTATTCTAATGCTGTCATCATTAGTTTGAGCAGGTAGAATGGCCACAAACATTAGATTCACCTGCTTATGCCTATGAATAAAGGAATCCCTGGCTAATATCAGCATCATACAGCAGCCTCTATCCTCCACAAATTTGGCATACTGGAATAAAGGGGGATAAAAGCAGCAGTGCCTTGCTGATATACACTCTGCTGTGTATAAAGCTGTCAGAGTGGCCTATAAAACCGAACTGTTACGTGCCAGAATCAGAAGCGTTGTCCTGCCAACTGTAAAAGGTGTAAAGACACCTTCTGCTTCTGTCCTGTTAAACTTCCCCCAAGAGCTACTTGACCAGCCTGTAACACGTGACTGGAAATTCAGTGCCATACGTCCCTGCTTGACACTGAGCACACTGAGAATTTGCACAGTAAACAAACCCACACTTTCTCTATTACTGTGAGTATCCAACCAGAGTTAAATTTTAGTATAAAATTGCTAGAAAAAGTATTCTAGAAGTTAAAAAACACTGTTTCTACCAATAGTCATAAAGCTAAAATACTGCTTGACTTAGAAAGCAAGCAAATTCTCATGGTTTGGGTCTGAAAGACATATATTTGTATGATGCATAATTTGTTTAGCCTTTGGACTAGGAGGACTCGCAGCTGTATCCTAAAAGAAATGAATAAAAGAAAAAACTTTTTTTCTCAGCGGGTCTTTATTTTAATGTATGCAACAAAGTTTGCCCTTGTGGCATTTAGTCAGTAGTCTAGCTTCATCAGAACCAAGTGTTCCTGAAGTTAATGGAAACACTTAAATTTGATCTAAAGTCTTCAAGAAATGCTAATTCCTGCAACCCTTATTTACGTGCAAAACTTTCTGCCAAAAATTGTGCAATCAGACTCAGATTGCAAGTCCCTTAGAGATGAGCAATTGTTTGTGTAGAGTGAACAACCATAATGAAGTTGGTGGTAACAGGTACACCATCTCAAAAATATAAGTAATAGATTCGCAGTCTTGTCCATAAATATTACAGTTTACACCTGCTCAAGTGAGTAGACTTGCCTGCCAAAGAAACTATCTTAATTTATGGACTAGAGACAGATTGTATAGTGTGCTGTTTCTAACAAAAGCTCCTACGCTGCTCCGTTTTCCCCTCCTCCCCTTTAGGCTTTTAAATTATTGACAATAAGATAGCAGCTGCAAACAGATACATTTATTTCAGTATAGCAATATCATATTCCAGCAGTCTTTCTGGATGTTTCCTTTATTACTTTAGTTTTCCCATTTTAGTTAGTTTAAAAATCTATTAAATTGTAACAAGTCAATGGAGTGACTGTATGAACAGCTTTGCAGAGTTCTAAATTTACTTGCAGTGACTCCACATCAAACTGGCCCAATCTGCAAATCAACAGATGATATAACTGCCATCTTTACAAATTTCGTCTTGGCTCTAAAATTCATTATGTGATCTCTCTGCCTCTTACATAATTACCAGTAATAAAGACTAGCATTCAGAATTTAGCTGAGAATTATTCTGATGATGCATGAAGCAGAAGAGGCTCCAGATGCTCTCTTGAATAGCTATCGTTGCTTAGTAAGCAATTAGGAGTAGTCACAGTCTTCTACTGTATTTAAACAGCAAGTGGGCTACTGGGGCCTAAACCTTATAAAGGCTTGTAAGTGTTACTGAAATGTTAATAATATTCTAAAGCCAGGAGTAGAAATTCCACTTGTGGTAGTGCAGTAAGTAGACATGACTTAAGGATACATTTGAAACGTATGCTAAAATATTAAAATATTATTAAGCCCTGCAGAAAATAAATGCAGAACAAAGATGCTGATGGAAATGTTGCTGCATGACTCTTTTTTTTTTTTTTAAACTAATGATATAAACTAATGAAATAAAAGGTATGTAATTCAGAAATAGCAATTTTAGAAGAACTACTCTCAGACAATACAAAGAAAAAGTAGAAATAACGTTTAATATATGCTGCAGTCATCTCTTGCTTTTCTATGCTGCTTTCTGTCCTACCTGAGATTCTGAATCTGTCCTGTATGGCATCTTGCTCAAATATCGTGCATTGCTGATGAACTTCTGAGGCTGTGCTTCATATCTCCACCAGGTAACCAAAACCTGTACACAAAGCAAGTATGTTTTCTTTTTTTCTTAGAGTTGATTCTACTAAAATGTAATGTTGTTTTGCTATTGGTGGCAAATTAAAGCTTTGACTTACCAATTCCAACAACAGTTACAAAATTCCTTACTACTGTAAAAAAGTTTGGTCTATTCATTAATATGAAATTAGAGGCATTGGGATTCAACAGAGCATTAGTTTCATAGACAGGAAACTAGGAATCTGATCACAGGAAACTTCAGTAATATTGGGATATTGTCAGAATTTAAAGTACACTGTGGACAGTATTAGTGTTCTTTCCTGAGCAATCTCTAGGCCCTATGGTAATTCATCAAGTTTTTACTAAAATAATAAAACATTCTAGGATTAGTACACTAACAGATGTCTTCAGCCTTGCCACGGTAATACAGGGAGCAAGCTATGAGTACAGAGCCATAAAGTCCGCTTGCTTAGACTACTGTGTTCCTGCTTTATGGGATAATCCTACTTGTTTTTTTTTTTTTTTTTCTTCTTTTTTTTTTTTTTTTTCTCTTTACTCATTTTCACACTGTTCCTCTTCAGAGTGATAAACACAGCCTGGTATTTGTCATCCTGGACTGGATATAAAGATTGTTTTAAAAATATATTGTTATGCCAACACAATAATTTCTGCAGTTGGGTTTAATTCTAACCATAAAAGGAATATGTGTTCTGTGCCAAATACTATTGAAAGCTAAATCTTGTCTTAACATGTCTGAGGATGACATTACAAGGTAAGTACAATAACTGGATGACTCAATCTATGTAGAACAAACCATGTTTCTGCCTATAGGGAAGAGTGCGGAAGAGGAGAGAGAAGGTACTGCCAGACATTTTCCATGTGGTTGTTTGAACCCTACAGAAATAGTTTGGCAACTCCGTGGTTTCATATCATGACGTCACCTGTACAGGTTACAAAATTGGTTTTAATATCCCTGATTTAATTGGGATATTTTAAAGTTGCTAATACCAAAGCACTGTATTTTTAACTGAAAAATCTGATCAACCTTAGTGCTGCTCTACCCGGCTCTCTATTTGGAGCTGCATGTTAAAGAGAGAATCCATCTCTGTCTGCTTAGAAGCTCTCCGCACAGCTGCAGATTTATTTTCTCCCCCAAACAACATGTTTTGGGGAGCAAATACTACCTTCTGTACATATCCAGAAGGTTCTTCATTTGATTTCAACTAAATCTGAAACAAAGGAGAGGTAATGTGAGAGAAGATAAAGCAGCTTGATCCAAGGAGCAGTATGCAAATTTCTGGTGATCCAACTGGCCTGTAAAAATAGATGTGTTCCATGCACCAGAGGAGATAATGTGAGCTATATTCACAGAGAATTAGAGAGATAAATCAGAAGTGCTAAGAGCAAAGCTCATAGACTGTGGAGCACAAGGCAGTCTTTAAGAAAGTACCATGACAACATTTTTCTGAAAGAATCCAAGATATCTAAGGGGATGTCAAAATCAAAGTTTCTTAGATATGAAATAGATGTTCTGAGAATGTATTTCAGAAATTCTTATCACAAATTATCAAAGGAATTGAGAAAGGTGATAAAAACGTGCTAGCTACCATCCTGAACTACTTCTGATGTCTTAACTACTTAGCATCTGTCAAAGAAAGCAATGAATCTTGTTATAGCCAGTGCAAACTAGAGATGAAGAATAGTCAGGAATTTGATATCCAAAAATCTTATATAGATTTGCCAATAACTCAACAGATTGCCAGAGAGAGATTGTTATGGAAAATCAAGTTACTTATTTTCAGAGAGAGAGCAAGATGTGATTAAAAAAAAATAATAATAAAGGACATAGATACTGGATCATTAATGACATACCTGCAGCTCCTGCTGCATGAAAGTCATGATTTAGTCCTAACACCTCCTCTTTCACTGTATACAGCGATCACATGCAGTCTGTGAGAATATCTCAAACATCACAACCGGTGCAAGTTTTGCTTTCAAAATTTCTATCATAAAAACGCACAATGCACATTTGTATTTTCACTGTTCTCAAGCAATAAACTGCACCGTCACCCATGTAAAAGGCCAATGTAACATTGAAAATGTGTCAGCTAAGCAGTAGCAGACAAACAAAATACCTCTCCCTGTATGGCATAAATTGATTGTTGGCAATCTCAGGAAATGAAAACAATGATTAAGTGAGATGTGAAGAATGACCTTATGCTTTGCTTTTTATAACATGTTGGGAAGATAGCATGGGCAAAATTCCACTGATGCTGATCATGTCCTACATCTTTAGTAACAGAAGATTTGGTGTTTTCTGCAGGACTGATATTTAAATACAAATTAATGATGACTCTAGAATTAGAAAAATGGAAAGACCTGTTTCCACGAAATGAAAATCATGCTGTCTAATTGTA
Source organism: Aythya marila (assembly GCF_965140915.1). Taxonomy (NCBI): domain Eukaryota; kingdom Metazoa; phylum Chordata; class Aves; order Anseriformes; family Anatidae; genus Aythya; species Aythya marila. The sequence continues at coordinate 2,995,444 of NC_139066.1, forward strand.
AATGTGTCATTTAGTGGTTATGCTGGCAATACATAACACTTATTTCTGCAATTCATCAACTTCTTTGTCAGAACAAAAAATGAATTCAGAGTTGTCCTTATTGCAGGTACTAGTCCATGATGGGATTACCTACCCCCTGTAAACCAGAAGATAGGCTTTATTTGCAAAGAAGAAAGTGAGGGAAGAGGTGAAGAAGGAAAAAAAGAAAGAGAACACAGGACGTTGGAGGCTCCATGGTTACTTAAGAGCAAGAGACTCTGAAGCCAGTAGCTATGATCCTTTCCTTACACACTGTTTACGTAGGCATTTTCAGTGACTTAGTATTTTAAGAACTGTGACACACCAACGCTTGAGTCTATTTTCCATATCAGATAGCGTAAGTCAACCTGCTAAAGTTATTCCCCAAGGGCCAAACTCTGTCCTGTTGCATCACTAAAACTCTGCTGTAGTCTGCATGCTGGTGTTAACGAAAGTGGGGTAGAGCTCAGAAAACACAAAGGCTTTCAATTTTTTCTCTTTTTTAAGCTGATGCTGAAGACTGCCTGGAATTTGAGAACTGTCCGTGTTTAGGCCACATCCTGCAAAACACTAAAGCATAACTTCATGATTTTAATTTGTGAACAACAGAATTAGAAACAAGTGTTTTGTGGGATTAAGGTCTTTAGTTAGGTTTTAATAATCTATAATCATATTTTTGTGGTATTTTAATAATATCAGCTCTTAATATTTAGCATAAGTCTTCAATATTTGGGATTTTTTATTAAAGCACCTTTTATTAAGGAAGCTTTCAGTAGCTGTTTAAAGCCTGCAAACAAGTTTGAAAATAGGTCCTAAGAATGTCATAAGTATATCTTTAAAGATCAGAAATCATCAAGCATCATAAAAAAATATAAAAATCTCTATTTTAATGTCACGGTTATAAAGACATTATTATGCTCATAGTACTGGGTATTTCCAACAACAACAACAAAAAACAAACAAACAAACAAGCTAGGTCTGTCAGTTGCCTATGGACTTAAATAACACTTTGTATTTATATTTTTCCTTATTTATCTATTGTATTATTTCTTACAAGTGTAAATCCCACAATCCTATATGCGCACCAGTACTGTACGTAGGGATAGAAATGAAACTACTCAACACCAGAAAATAAAACAGAAGAGAATGCAGATCGTATGGGTCATTTTCTCTCCCTCAAATGACTGTGAACTACTGGAATACGTGTTTCCACTATGCCCACTGCATGTCAAGCAGAGAATGAAGAGTGCTGTACTGAAAGAAATTAAAATCCTCTCTGTAATATGCTTCTACCTCAAAAAATAAACACAAAAACACTAAAATGAGTATCAATTAGTTTCCCCCTTCTCTTTTGCAGTGAGTTGGTGAGGACAAAAGGCGAGAGCACAATCTATCTGGTTTTCATCCCTTTTCTTAAGAAAGGATGTGGAAATAATAAAGTTCAAAGGAGGGCCACAGAAATGATCCAGGTCCTGGAAAACAAGCATTACTGATGTAAGGCTTAAGGAGCTTATCTTACTTAGCTTAATTGAAAAGAAGGTTAAGAGGTGACTTGATCACTGTGTGTATCTACACACACCTTTAAAAAGCACCTGATAGTGAATGGCTTTGCAACTGTAGTGACAAAAGCAGAACAAGATTTACTGCCTTGCAGAGTTGGCAGGCGAGTTTTCGAACAACCACAATCACACGATTACCCCAGTGCTGAGGAGAACTGGGCAGTGGAATAGCGTACCAAATGGTGAATTTGCCATCACCTGAAATATTCACAATTAGTTATCTGCTTAAAAGGCACTGTTCTGTCCAGCTTCTGAGCTAAATCGTGTAGTCTGTGAATGCAAGGAGATTGATTGGACTGGATGATTTTTGAAGCCCTTTCTGATCTCAAATCATGTGAATCTATTAGTTTTCCTGCTTGTCCTTTAATTCATGGATGTCATCAGGACAATGACATTGCCAGCAGCTGCAATCAATAGGCTCGTAACACTTGCAGCTTTGTATTAACACAATTCAAATCTCTTGTTTCAGAGCATCATCTGTTTAGCTATGGAGCTGAGCAAGATTTATGCTGGCCTCACCCTTTAACATGTGTTCCTAGGACGATTTCCCTTCTTCTTAAGCACCGAAGAGTGGCTAAAAATGAAGGGGTGGCGCAGGATGGGATGACAGAGCACAAGAAGTGGCAGGCCAACTCATCTTTTTTGATGTCTGGCTAATCTTCCCACTTTGTATGATTAAGGTCAAACTGATTACCCGGTTATTTTTCTTCAGGCAGATTATTGTAGGGAGGCTTTATTCTTCCCAGGAGCACAGGGCATGGTTTCCAAGCTGGGCTCATTGGGGTATTCTCCCTAGGGGATATTATCAGCACCCCCGGATGACTGTTTTATAACCTGTGAGGCGAATTTTCTGTAGGACTGAAGTGTTTAACTGTGATGATATGAGGAAAACATATTGTCGTGCAATATCCGCACGAGGGAACAAAGCAACTTCTGTTCACCTCAGCTTTGGGTACGGCCAACTCCAACGGGGCCGCGCCAACCATCACCTGTCCTGCTGCCAACTTCCCGCAGAGGTTCCTCGGCGTTAATTACCCTGTTTAATCACAGCCAGCTGTTACAACAGCCAGACATCGGTGGCAGTTCCTAGCAGGGGGGGCTCCCCACCCTACAGCAGCTCTACCTGCCTGGGGCCGGCGGGGGGGCTCAGGGAGCACCTGAGGCAACCACGGAGGAGGAGGAGAAGGTGAAGAGGAAGGAGGAGGAGAAGAAGAAGGAGGAGAAGGAGGCGCTCGTCTCCTGCCACTGGGGCTCTCCCAGCGCCGGGGAGCCGCGGGAGGAGTTACCTGGCCGAGCTGTGGAGGCCATTTCCCGGGGAGAAACGCGCCCGGGGGTGAGTGAGGGGGGTGCGGGTGGCTGGGTAGGAGCGAGGAGCGCTGCGGGGGTCGCCCTTTGGCCGCCCACCCCGCTGAGGGGAGCGGCCCCGGGCCGGCGGTGGCCGCCTGTTGCCGCGGTAGCCGGGGCCGCTGCCCCATCTCCCCCCCCCCGGCCCCGGCTCCTTCCCCTCCTCGCCGGCCCCTCGGGGCGGCGCCGTCCCTGAGGAGAGCGGGGGATGGAGGCGCCATGCCCGCGCCTCAGCACGGGCAGCCCCGCGCTATCCCCCCCGTTTTCTTCACCCCCCCAGTCTGTCCTTTCCTTCAGGCCCCGGGGCCGGGGGAAGGCTCCTGTAGGGTTTATGCTCCCCCTCTAGTCTCAAAGCCCAGCGGTCGCGGCGTTTCCCGGCGCTGAGGAGATGGCAGCGCCTCTCCCCTTAGGCGCTGAGCGAGGGGGAAAGTCCCTTCTTCGGGTCCCAGCCCTCCCACGGTGTTCGCAGGCTCTGTGGAGATGGCGGTCCCTCTCCTGTCAGGCACTGAGCTGGGGGGTGTCCCTTCTTCCCCCCCCCGGCATTGCCAGGCCCTAAGGAGATGGCAGGGTGGCTCTCCCCGTGGTGCCAGGGTCTGTTTTGGGGTGTTCCCAACCCCTTTCTCCATCCCTGGGGAGCACCCAAGGGCCGGTCCCTGGACCCTCACCTTACTCTGAGCTGCCCTGAGGGGCTTGGGCCTGCTGCAGCCCCAAGGGGTGTGTGAGGGGTGGGAAGCGGCATGTCCTTGGTGTCAGAGCCCATTTTAGTGCTCATTCAATACAGGAGCATGGTCATGTCATGGGATATTCCCATGATGAGCCTCCCCGAGGATGTTAGACACATCTACACCTGAGCAAAAAGCATCAGGTGCGACTGCTGTTCGTGTTTCAGGCATCACGTGTTGGGTGTTTTTGTTCCTGAAGAATGCTTCCTGCAAATTAGCCACACAGCCGCTGTGTTTTTAATTCTAACCCAGGCATAACTTTTGTTTGTTTGCTTTTCGTCTTGTTCATCTTCCAGAGGAAAGCAAACGTTCAGTGCAGCGTCAAGCTTGTGACATGCAAGCACGGATGGAACTACACATGTTCCCAAAGTCAGTGCATGTTATTATTTTGCAATCTAGAAAGGAATTTTATTAATATTTTGATATGCTTAAACTCTAGTGACAGCAACACAACTTCTCCAGTGTTTCTATACGTGTTACAGCATATGCACCAGAGATTGCTCTGGGACTCTGCCTGGCACATTCCAACAATTTGTGTTTCTGTCCTACTAACAAGGACAAAAAGAGTAAATGGACAAAACAGACACCAGCAAAGAATAATTATATTTAAAGCCTTTACTTTGCCCTTAGTTCACCCTCACTGTTCTTAATATTGTCAGGTTTCCAGAGCTCAGTGGTATCTCTTAATTTGGAATTTCCTTGTTTGTTGAGGTCAGGCTGCGAGGATTATTCTAATGATTTTCTTACTGTTCATGCAGTCTCTTATTGCAAACAGGAAAAAAACTTCAAAATGTTGGAAACTATTAATTAGAAAGACAGTGAATATTGCCCAAGAGTATCATGTTTCAGAGTAACAGAAATACCTTACTTGTGTCAGCATAGCCGTGGCTATTTCTTTCACTTAATGGGATCCTTATTCTGGTTTTGGTGCCTGTGCTGCATGTGAAACATATGAAAGTAAAGCAGTCATTGCCCTGAAGAAGTTAAAGACAGAACCTCGTGAGGATCTCCACCAGCTATTGTAATATAACCTAAATAAGGGGTGTAACCTTGTTCGGCATTTCTGTAGATCCCATGTGACATGTAGTAATATGCTTAAATCCCCAAATAGTGTTGTAAATCTGGCCCATAATCTATAGTGCACAAGCAGCAGGGATCTGGAAGCAACATCTGCTCAGAGTGCATATGAACTACATCTTAATATATTATGGTACTGAGTCAGGGCCCCACTCTTTTTTTTTTTTCTTTTTTTCCCCCCCCCACTGAAATCAGACTGGCTTTAGTAATGATTTAAGCAATCACAGACTCAGATCCATCGTGGATGTCGAACTGACCATTTAACCATTAATTCAGTGTGTTTGGCTTTTTAAAAATTGAATCTTCAGATGCTTTTTTTCTTTTTTCATTTGACCTTACCTTCCCCTTACTGTCTGTATTGTTTCAGGAATGATTTTTTTTCAGTGCTGACTTTCTTGCTAATATAGCAGTTGTGCTGGGCAAATGACAAAGGCAAAGAGCTAGCAGAAGATGAAAGCCAACTGGTGTTAGCCATATGATTTAAAGTTGCATTTTCTTTATGTAAACAACATGCCTGAGGTTGCTGCTTCAGCTTGCTTTATCCCACCAATGAATCTCTGGATTTACATGTCAGTCTGTGTTCTGCATTATATCTTTTTTTCCGTTTCTTTTTTTTTTTTTGGTATGTGTGTGATTCATTATAGTTTAGCATCATAAAAAGAATCTCTGGTGTACAACACATACAAGCCAGAGATACCATTATAAAATTGCTGTCCTGCAGTTCATGTAATCAGGGATATGCCCTGCGAGGAAGCTTTAGCTTCCCTAAGATGGTTTTAGAATTCTTGTGTGGCAACATTTCTCCTGCATGCCCCTGAGTGAGTGGTATCAAGTGATTTTTCAAAGCCTGGGTTCCTTGTTTTATGCAGTTTTATTTTAGGAATAAATACTGCAAAATCCAGCTCAGGGCTATGAAAATGGGAAGGTCTGAGCCTTATTGGCCCCTGTGGAGTGACATGGATTTAACATGTCATATCAGGATAACAGTTGTGAGACTCGTGACCTTGTCTGCAAGGGTGTCCTAAACAAACAGTCGGCAGCACCTCACAAACAGTTATAATTTTTGATTGTAAAGAGTTATCAAAGCAGTATAAAATCTTTCAGAATAGCAACAAACCTCACCTGGCTCACTGAAGAGTTACACTTGAGTTCAGATGGTTCCTGAAATTGAGTAGTCAGAGTAGTGTTTTTTGTTTTTTTTTTTTTCCCCAAAAAATTACAGTGTGGCCACGACAGGAACTTGAACAAAGCTGAGAACAGTGGTATTTGGGAAAACCAGAATATCGTGCTTTTTGCACGCCTGCAGACTGCCTAGGGGAGAAATCTGTTAAGAGCTAGACCTTCACATGGAGATCTGGTTCCTCCCCCCGCCACCATCTGGGAATTGATTATATTCTTAGAGGATCGTGAGTTGTTTGTTGTGTTCTAAAGATGGATCCTCTTGCATGAAAACTGAAGTACAGATACGTGTGAGAATAGACTGACTTCAGAAACAATGAAAATGAATGCTAAATTGAACAGTAACACTTTGGTGGAAGACACTTTTTGTTCTGCTGACTAAACAAAATTACATCTTGGTGGTTTCACTGTGCTACGCTTAAAAGTCAGAAACAAAGCAAAGAAAGAACAATCAGAATACAAGGCGCAGTCTTTGGAAACACACTTCATGTAGATCTCAAAATTCAGTAGCTCGAGTACTGATTCGCTTAAATTACATTATTGCAACAGTTTTTGTTTGTTTTGATGAATATATTAATGAAATGCCATCTAATTAAAATGTGGAAGTAGTCTAATGGAGGACAAAAGTATAGGTAGAAGAAGGGATGCTACAACTTAATAGACAATAGCTCCATCAGTTACTACTGAATAATACAATGGTCTTAATGTGCCACTCAGCTCAGGAAACCTAACTGGGTGTTGCCAGAAGCGAGGGTGGCAGACGAGGGGGAGAATCTTTCTGCACGCTGTAGGATCTCTGCTTTCTGCAGATGTCAGTAGCTTTTGCTGCTGGCCATAAACAGGGCAGCGGGCTAGGTGTGTGTGCAGGAGCCCCTCAGAGAAGCTGAAGTTGTCATAAACAGTCTTTATTTGCCAGCTCTGTATCCCTTTAGTGTAATAAATGCCATTTGCCTTAGTTTGATAACACAACTGTAGTATAACAAGATCGAAGAAGTGAGTTTTTTTTTGTTGTTGTTGTTATTTACAGCCAAAAAATGTATGTGCTTCAATTTAAATGGGTGACATCTGGCAGGTCTGAGTTACGCAGCTGGAGGAACTCCAGCATTCTCGGACTCCTAGATATGGGCTAGTAATTGCCTCCGGTCTGAAACTATTTTTTACCAGGCAAAGCACATAATTTGGTGCTGTTTATTATAAGCTATATTTTACTTGAAAACCACAACAATCCTTTGTCCTCTGAGGAATGTGAAGTTGCATTTGGGCCCTTTTGATGGGGTTTTCTGTTTTAGCCTCTGTTCTTGGATTTGCCGTGCAGGTTAATGTCTATTTTGTGAAGATGGGCTGGCCCCAAGCACCCAACGGCCCATATTTGTGTAAACCTGACATGGGATGAGGAATCCAGCTCAGACCTTCAGTCTGTCCTCTGGTTAAAGAAAAAAATATGTACGGTCAGCCCTCTGTAAGTAGCTATTACAACTGGAAACTGAAATGCAGAACCATCTCTACTTCTTCCATTCTCACTTGCCCTCATAGGGGTCAGATGGGAAGCAGAATTTCTTCAGAGGCCGTTTTCATCTCTACGCTGTTTGCTGTGATGAGAATCATTGATGCAAAGAAACATTGCTCTATAGGCCAGGACTTGAGTCTGGTGGGTACAGCAAGGCCCCATCAAGGAATTAAGGATGCTGATGGTGCAAGACCAAAGTGAACTTTTTTTTTCCTAAGGCCTTAACTTATGAATTACATATTCAGGATGTATATTTGAATGGCCTTGTTACCCTGCTCTGATCACTGGCAGATGCTCTACAGCTAATGGTGTCATTTCTGTTACTACATCAGTTGTTAACTGGGCCAGAAAACAGCCTTTAAGATTAAAGTTTAATCAATCCAAGTATTTGGAGAGTGAGCAAGTATAGCCTTTATTCTTCTCGAGAATTATGGTCTACTTCTTTGAAATCCCTGGCAGAGATAGAATGTTCTGTCAGAAAATGTCTCCAGTGAGAAATTGCAGGCAAAGAATATTTTCTGTGGGATGGCATGAGCAACCTTGTACTTTAAAGCTTGTATATTAATTGCTTGTTAATGGGCAGCTTTTGGCAGAATTTCTTTCTGCTATGGCCTCAAGAATTTTAATGGAGCATCAGTCAGTGCGTGGAGAAAATACACTTTAAAAACAATAAGCAGGGCTCTTGGTGGTTGTGTCAGTAGGTGACATTGGCTAAATCAGTCATGTTCTACTTCTGGTCAGTTGTAAACTCTGCGATAACTTCATTAGCAGGAGGAAGATGCGTTATATCCTTCCAACTCTGGCGCAGTAAGTTTTTCTGGAGCCCCCCTCCCCTGGCACCGCTGTTTTCAGAAGGGTTCCAAGTGTCAGACAGGAACGCTGAAGCCCCTGCAGATATTATGTTAAGGAGTGCATTTTTATGTGGCATGTTCAAAGGCTTCTGAAAGCGATTCCCCAAATGTTTTCAAGCTCGCTGAACGTTTCGTATGCGATGTTTTCACAAGCAGGGAGGCTCTTACAAGCATGAGCCTAATAGGTACACCAGCAGATATTTCCATATGTGTAAATATGCACACTATGTCCTCTGGGGATAAGAGAGGTCTGGTTTTCCTCTGCTCATGAAAAAAACAGTGCTGCTGAGGTGATTGAGCCTCTCAATTTTCATTCCTATGCTTCCTCTTCTTTTGGTGGTTATTAGTTGAAATTTCCCATAAATAGCGTGTATTTCCCAGAAAAAGGGGTATTCTTCCCAGCAAAAAAGGAAAAGACCTGTTTAACAACATAAAATTAAAACAGCCAAAGGTAACATGAAAACAATCCAGTGGGAAAACTGCAAAGTGCAGGAAGAGCCTTCAGCTTACACAGAGCGCGATCCTCGGTTTGAGAAGAGGAGTGTTGTGCACCTGAAAGGTTTTGTGTACCCGGTCGCTCCTTGTGGTGTCACCTCTCTTGTTCCTGGTCACCAGGTTTGACAGGAGGAAGGGGAATGCTGAACTGCCTAACCCTAACCCTGAACTGCCCCTCCTTGAATGAGCTTCACGTTCCACCTGACACACTGGCTGCAGTTTTGGGTAACTGAAAGGGAAGGGCATACAGCAAGCTCTCCTTCGCCATGGCCTGGCACGTTCCCTTTCTAGCTTGCTGAGCATCGTTCGCACACAAATTTTGGGAGGAACTCTCCCTGTCGAACAAAGGAGGGCTGGTTCTTCACTTTCCTCACCTTCTGTAGCTTTGCACCTCACTGCTTCTATTTCCAGGCAGTAGATGTAGTAGCAGTATGTCAATGGGGTGCGTGTTGTAACAGGGTTTGGCAAATTTCTCTGGGAGAGAGGAATGACTCCAGCCTGTCTTCCTTTCTTCTTGTTAGATGTGTTGTGAGAAACAACGGGAGCTTAGAGGCAGCCTCTTCTGGAGAGGGAAGATGGTACCTGTCACCTTACTGACGGTTTCTTGCGTTTCGTGGAAAGCAGGGTGTCCCTGCTGCTGGTAGGGTTCAATGGCAGCCCAAAAATGGGAGCTGTCGCCCCTCAGAGATGGGATTCTGCACTTCTCAGGTCCTAGTCCACCTTTCAAGGCCTTCCGTATCAATGCCAAAAACTACCACTCCTTTTTGGTCCCCTCAGTACAGCACAGAGCTTCACAGTATGGGATCAGTAGACAAAAAGGTAGTGGAGCCTTTAGGACTGCTGTATCCCAAGCACAGTGACAGTAGCAAGGAACTGGAGAGTTAAACGACTCAGCAGATCCTGCTTTTCACCCTTAAATACACACCTTATTGTATAAACATAAGTACTGTACACACAGCGTGCTCTGCAACCTTGATTCTGCCGTGTCTTTGTCGTTCTGGGGACCTGTAATTGCTGGGCTGTATTTTCTTTAAGGCCAGGACCTCTGCGTGCCTAGTACAGAAACGAGCTGTTGGAAGATCGGCTTTAACAAAGGTTTTCATGCAGAGTGGAGCTGAGAGGAGTTAACATCTTCAGGCAGCAAAGATAATGCTGTAGTCAAGGCCTTAATCTGTAACGGGGATACTGCGCCCCTTGAAGAGCCTTTGAGGTACGGCCATCAGCTGTGTGCGTATCCCACTCGTTCTGGGGGAGGGACACCATCAGGTTAGTGAATATACAAAATTAGTCATGCTTTTGCACAGGAGGCTTCCGTTAAAGCAGTCTGTCTGTGTGGCACACCAGCTTTCATTTAGGACGTGGAAAAATAACCTGAGAACAACCTGGAGCAGAATAAATCTGCTTGTTGCATTGTATCCGCCAAGGATCTTCTCTGTCTACGTTTAGTGCTTGGGAGATCTTCTTAAGTAGTGAAGAGTATGACAGGCAAGGCTAAATTTTAAAATTTTAGCTCAAAAATAATTCAAACACTTTAAGAAAGCAATGCAGAGAGGAGGCAAAACACAGAACCCCCCCCCCCCAAAAAAAAAAAAAAGTGGAAGTGAATCCTGTAAGACTAGCTGTATAAACCCAAACGGCCATGCTGCTGCTTTATTTCAAAGTCCCATTTAAGAGCATGGCTTTAAACTCCCGAGTCACTGTTGGGTATGTCTGTAATTCCAAATGCAAAGCATCTGCCAGCCGTGCCAGGGTTTGCTTCACTTGGGCACGATGCCTCTTGTGGGGCTTTTGTCACCACATTCAGGTTCTTGATCCGCTGCAACCTCTCTGAGGTGCATTGGGTGCTCTCTCCCAGCTCAGCACCCAACCTCTGTCAGTGGCCCAAGTCCCGTGCGCTTCATGATCCTCCAGGCCCCCCATGCACACACCCAGTGCTCGCTTTGTGCCTTTTCCTTTGTTCCGAGCCCTTCCATGTGCTTGGAATGGCTGTCCAGCCTGACTTCACAAAGCATCCTGTGTTTTCCTAAAAATGGTTCTGAAAATTGAAGGTATTTCTCACCCCTTTCCAACTCAGAATGCCACGCGTCCTCCTGTGTACGTTTTGTATTGATTTGTGTGCTCCTTTGGTGCCGTTAGACTGCAAATTTGTGGAGCTGACTCTTATCTGTGCAGAACGTTTTCACCTAGTGCGCATTGCTCGGCTCATCTAAAGCTCTATATAAATAATGAAAACGTACAGGGCTTGCTGGCACAAGTCAGTAGAGAGCTGCATTTCCTGAGGCTCTGCTTCAGAGCTCTGCTTTGTTTCTGGGAGCTCTGCTTTGTTTTTGGGTCTGTTGTGCAAGTATTTTACATAAAGCTTCATGCGAGGCTCGGCGCTGAGGCTCCTCCGTCTTCCACATGACGTAAGGAACACGCAGCCCTGTGTTGAACCAGTGTGCGCACAACGCACAGAAGGCGTAAAGCCAACTTCCTTTCCACTCCCAGCTCTCCCTCAAGTGCAGAAATAACCGAGAAACCTGCCTGGAGCATGGGAGTGAATGCTGCTGTCCCGAGAGCACGCTGAACTGCACGAGGAAGGTGCGTCACCGATCCACACAACGGCTGGGCTTGGCCAGTGGAGAACGCCACGGGAACGAGCTCCCCCCAAATACCTGCTTAGGATGACTGGGGTTTCAACTCCAGGATATCAAGTCAACATGGTTAGAAAAGGTGTACGGTGATTTAGGAACACCTTAGCCATACGGATAGTGTCTTAAGGTATGGTCAGTAGCAGTGGCCCTCCTGGGATTTTATTGAGTTATTTTTGCATTGTAAAGTGTCCCTGGATAATTTTTCTGAAGGGCGCTATATAAATGGAACAACTGCCTGATTGATTTAAAGCAAATCTCTTAGATTTTTGGCTTCCGTTTCTACAAATTGCACGTCTATATTTCCCTGCTTCAGAAATTAAAGCAGATATATCATGGGTGGAACGAGATCAATTTTATTACGCACAATAGTTCATTAGTGAAGTAGGAGCAATTTCATGTATTTATGCACAGCCTGCCCAGGTTTTTTTTTTTACTGCGGCTCTTTCAGATGTAAATAAAAATATAATGCTTGTCGAGTTCCTTATTAGACAGCATACAGGAATGGAAAGCGTTTGTGGGATTGCGCTGAGGGTTAGATTTTGAGATTTACAGCCTGCCACTGGCGTTGGAACCCACGAGTGATGGCTGACATTTTGGCCAGCAGCGTGGGTTGACCAGAATAATTCCAGAAGCAAAACATTGGCTCACAGAGTCAGAGAGAGGCTTGGGTTGGAAGGGGCCTCAAAGATCATCTAGTTCCAAGCCCAACTTGCTGCACCCTACATCCAGGCTCTGTAGCGTGCTGACAAATGCCTTGCACGCACCCTGCGGAAAGCAAAGGCTTGAAGTCGGTGCTGGAAACCCCAGGAATCCAAAGAGGAGCTGAGCTTTTGTAGCCACCAAGCACTGTGGGGGCTTCCAGAGCTGAAGGCACAGCTCTCTGTCTTTGTCTTGTGCTCAGGAACCAGCATTGGTACCCAGAAACTGCAGCAGGCTGGGTGCTGGATGCAGAGAACGTGGTGCTGCGTTAATTCACGCTGAGCGGTAGCCGTGTGTCCGTGCCTGCGTCCCGAAGCGTTTGCTGTTCGAGCTGCATGATGTTTATGTGCCTGCATCTGTTTTTGTCGAGTAGGTACCATATGTGAACACACTTTTTTTTTTTTGACGCCACAAGTAGCTTTGTACCCCAGTTTATTCCTACATACATAAAAGCAGCTGGCAGCTGGATGAGACTAGCAGACCTGTTAATGTCAATCCTGAGTCAGTCAGCAGGATCAATGTTATGAGGCAGTTCTTTCTCCCAGGTGGCTGATCACAGGAGCTGCACAGACATCTCTGCTTCTGGAACCGAATTCTTTTTTGTTATGCAGTAACATAATGTTGCAATACAATTAGAGGAGCTATTCCTAATCCTGCCTGCCTTTGCTCTTATTTTCAGATCGCTATCTGCTTGGTAATAAATACTTGTCGTCTTAAAAGACACGCAAATGGTGACGATGAAATTGTATATCTTCAGCTAATTACAGCACCAACCTGCACGGCTTTGTCTGGTTTGGTGCAGTTCTCATTCTGTTCTGCTCAGAACGGTTCTGACTCTGCAAGGTGACCTCTGAAGCAGTGCTGAGGCCATCAAACTCAAGCCATGTTCGGCCACGAAAGAAATTCATCTGTATGTTCAGATGTCATTACTGGTCCTGCTAATCCCTTTTGACTCAGTGGAACACTTCTGTAGGTCATTTATAAAGTTGATTATTTTCCTTTTTTTTTTTTTTTTTTTTTTTTTTAAAGTATATTTAAGGAATAAAGTGGACGTTATCTTCCTAAGAGATACAGCTAGGGAATGGTTAAGGCTTTTAATATCCCTAGGTGGGAATTAGGGAACAAGAATGGATGCTTTGTAAGGAATTGCTGGTTATTATTACAGACTTCTGAAAAACAGACGTGAAATTAACAGTTGTGTGTCATTTCATTACTGCTTTGGCAGTCTGCTTTCTTTTTCTTTAAGGGTAAGATGGTTGCTAGGGCTTTGTAGTGAATAACCTTTTTGTGTTCAGCTCAAGGCAGAGTATAATTATTTTATAATTTTGGTTTGTGAGGCCGTTTTAGACATTTTCAGGAAGAAAAAGAGCTCAGCTTCTGCGAGCCCCCCTCTTTCTCAGCTGCCCATCATTGGCATGTCACAGCACCAGGAAGGGAAGCTCTGCGTCTGCCCTCATCATCCCCACGAGGTGTTTGCCTGAGGACCTGGCCACCGCCAGTGAGATGAATGTGGCCTTGACATTGGTACAAGCTGGAGCTGATTGATTTTGAAAAGTGAAGTCCCCTGTCAAGGTATGTGTCTGCTGTCACGGCGTAATCACCGTGCCGAAAGGAGGTGGTGGGCAGCAGCTGCTGGAAGCGAAGGAGCAGTGCCTCAGGTTAAAGCTGATGTCTAACTCTTTGGCTTCAAGGGGCAAATTTGCTTTTAGGAGTCAACAAGCTTGCTTTTCCATGTGGTACCAGTGAACTTTGTCCCCATTGAGAATTTTTTTTTTAGGACTTGACAGGTTTTTAGTCTTTTGTGTCGGGCAGTCTGATACTGCCGCATGCAGCGGGATGCCGTAAGGACGGACTGGGGTCTGCAGGACCCAAAGGGGCATCAATAATACGGACATCTCTATCTGAGCCACCTCTCCTGGGTCGCTCCATAGTCCTGGAGAGCAAGTTCACAGTACACCACACAAAGCTGGGACGTGCCCCATCTGTCTGTCAGGCAACCCTTCTTGGAGAGCCAGGCCGTGCTCTGATCTCCGGGCCCTGTGGGCTGTCCTTCTGCAGGCTGGAGCCGTGGCAGCGCTGTGCTCGGATGGAGACAACTCACAGGGCAGATCCCTGAGGTTGGACAGATCCCACCCTGCGACCTGCCTGCAGCAGCACGGGTGAGCCTGCAGCACCGCTGCCCAAACCTGGCATTCCTGGACTCACAGCCCCACTGCTACCCATTCCCACGGCCTCGCTGCAGTCACGCCGTGAGACGCAGCACCCTCCTCTCTGCTTGTTAATGCACTGCGAGCGCACATACACGTCTGTGAACGTTTTACCTTCGTGTCTGAGGAACTGCTTGCAATTCAGTGCTGCAGTATCATCTTTTTTCCCTGCTAATTGCTTTGCTACATGTGCAAAGCCTCAAACGATGTGAACACCACCACCACCACCAAATATTAGCCTTGCTGGGAGCCATTTACAGTTGCACCCTCCGTGTGTTTAGGGGTTGGAAAATATTTAAAACGAGAGGAAACATATTCTTGCTTAAGGTGTGCCTCTAACTTGGGATCCATCACTTCTGCACGTTGCCCTGGCAACGCTGCAATAGCAAGGGAGTTCCTTTTATGGCTGATTTCCGAGCATGGCCGAGCTGGAGCCGGCAGCCTGGGTTACCAAGCAACCCCGGCCGGTGCTCCAGGAGCTGGGAAATGCAGCCACCGCTTTTGGATAGTGCCCGTGATCGTATGCTCATTCCGTCAACTTTGGTCTTTTTGCTGTGAAAATAATCGCTAGGGAGTCTGTCTGCATCCTGGTTCGTGGGGCTGCTTTCCCCCACTCTGCTTTCTCTCGCTTGAGCGTTCGATGTGGGAACGCTCAGAGGAAGGAGGATCCAACCGTCCATTTATTTGGGAAAAAATCAGAACGTTCCATTCAACGTCTGATGCTGAAGGGTAATTAAAGTGATGCCATCTGCACAGTGTGAAAAGAGAGGCATCCTTAGCTTCCCAGGTCTGCAGCTGATCAGACGTCATGTTTGAGGACAAGCCTCACGAAATGCAGGTGTTGAATTGCGTGGTGAAAGTTTCCTCCAATTCCTGCCCTGGTGCTGCTTTCTTCTGTGGTTTTATCTTCCCTCCACTTCAGAGGGCTTTTGATAATAAGCTGCCTTGTGGAGGAGGATGCGAATTAGGAGAGCTTAGGAAATCATTAAAAGACTTACGATGAAATAACAACGTAAAGTTGTTGTGTTAAATATTTATATTCCAGCCATATCCTACCTGCGGTTGCCTGTTGGCCCCCTGCTGATAAACAAACACCTTACAAAGGCCTGGCCCCTACTGCCAGGAACCTCGGCTCAAAAGGAGGGGAAGCTGTTTTTGCAAGGGTTGACCTGAAGCACACAACCCCTCCTACGGAAGCTGAAGGACCTAGGTGCGAGTTTCACGTTAACTTTCACCATTTTGTTTCAGCCCCCATGTCACCTCCCCTGTCGAGGGGCGGTGTGACGGGTGGCAGGTGTCACAGCAGGGGTCTCCCAGGACCCCACTGAAACGTGCCCACCAGAGGTGGGATCCCACAGACTGGGACGTGCAACATGGTTCAAAGCAGCACAACAGGGCTGAGCTGGCATCAGGAGAATCGCCTCGATTTACCACTTCTGAATAATTTTGCAGATTTCTGTGTATCTTGTGGATCTTCTCAGCGCTGGCAGCTGGAGAGGAGGACGAGCACATGGCGTGTCATCCACAGGGGCTGCGAGCTGCCAGCGTCTTGTTTTGAGTCAGCTCCTAAACAGCCACAGGAAGGCTGATTGCATGCTTCTTACAACTCCTTTCATATGGGATAATGCATTCCTCCTCTTTCGCAGGCAACCAGTGAGCGCATAGGATCTTGAAAGCCACAAGGGCCTGTATTGCAGCCTCTCGGTGAGGTTATTAAGCATGCGAGGTTCCAAGAAAGTAGTTAATGACCTATTGTGGTGGCAATTCTTTCCATCCTCTAAACGGGAAGAATGAGCAGCGAGGGCTTATTTGATGTATTTGGTGTTGCAGAGAACGTGTAGCTGCTCATCTCTGGTAACCTTCCTGTGATGTATTTCAGCAGACAGCACGGGGAGGTGTTCAGCGTGTGCTGCCATTTGGGTTGCGGGGTGTTTGTCACGGAGGTCAGAGGTAGTCTGTGAGCTGCTGGATCTGGCATCGTGGCCGTCTCTTCTGGTTTGCTTCCTCTGGCACTGGTCAGTGCTTTTAACTGGGGTGAAAACAGGCGTGCAAACTAAACCTAAAGCTAAAGCATCGGTTCCAGTTTTCAAGGGCAAACCCGCTCCTAGCTTTGGCTGCAGTCTTCATATACCCCAAACCTTGGGATTAATTTGTACTTGTACTTCTAGAAACGGAGGCAAACAGTTTTGGTTGCAGTTTTTATTGGTTTGGTTTTTATTTTATTTTAGACAATCCATAAGAATTAATCTGGATACAGTGAGACAAATTCCCAGGTAGCTTAATTTAGCATCACTCCAATGTCTTGAAATGGGCAGCACTAACTTGTTACACCAACTGTAAACATGGCCCTTCATGTCTTGTATCAATTTTCTTTTAAATAACAATCACACCAGCCCACAGTGATATTTAGCATTACTCAATCCTTGTAAAAATGACAAACTTTACCTCCCCGCGAAGTTGCCTGTGATTAGTCACACGTGGCAGTGTTAACAAGAGGCGACGCTGAGAAGTGCCCCGTGAGCTTCACTTAAATCTGGCTGTTATGTCAGGCTGTACCTGTGCTATCCCCCCGAACCCTTATTGTCAAGGGAAGCAATTTCACATCCTGCCTACTTAGTTAAGAGATTGTGAAAGTTATCTTTGTTGTTTTGAGAGAACAGAATTTATTCCCTTCAAAACAAGTGACCAGCATTGCCTTAATCAAGCGCACGTACCCAGCCTTCAGCGAGGCAGGCCAGAGCCGAAGCCTTTCTGTTTCATCCCGTTTCAATCCGGTGTGTTGTCAGCTGAAACTGGCTCTTTTTAATCTTTTGTAGTAAATGTCAGGTGAGGAACTGACAGTTGTGAAGGTAACAATTTTCCATTTATCCGCAGCCTGTGTAATACATGAGTGGATACTTACTGCCTGTGAATGACCATTGCTGTCAATCCAACTTAAAATCCGTTCTCTTCTGTGCTTCTGGAGGGACGCTGCCTGTGTAATTTGTCTGTAGCTTATAAAGGAGGGAGCAGCCGTGAATTGAAGTCAGCATTCAGTTTATTAGTTGTATTTTAAATATTTGATCACAGTGAGGCTAAAAATTCAACACCACTGTAATGTGGTATGATGCCTTAAAATGCCTGTAGTATTTGAGGTAGATCAGATGGAAAAAAATAATTGTTTGTGAGAAAATGATAATTGCACGTATATCGCACTTCAAGCCGAAATATCATATATTATTTACAGTCTGGGGAAGGAATGTGAGACTCCAGATAAGAGGGAGAGGAGAGATTAATTTCATCGCTTTGGTAAACACCCGCAGCAGCTGGGTGAGGCGTAAACGGGGGCCGTACCTGGCCAGAAGCAGCGCCTGCCGTGTGGACAGACGAGGGGTGGAGACGGCAGCTGGGATCTGCAGCAGAGAATCTGCACCTAGATGTGCACCTGCCTGCGTGGCTCTTCCTTCCCTGCGTGCTGCTGATGGGATGGCAACGGCCACGCTCTTGGAACACGAAGGTACAGCTCAGGGTTGCTCTTGTACATCAGGCTCTTCGGCTGCTGTCAGCTCTCCTTCACAAAACGAGGATTTTAACACTTAATTCCCTTTCTCGCTCACCTTTCTGCAGGTGTGTGAAGAAACAAAGCTGGAGTAAGGGCACGAAAAGGCATCCTGGGGGAAATAGGTCAGTCCTTTATTTACCGTAGTGCTTTAGCTCTGATTATGCAAGGAGCTTAATGCTGCTTCAGGTAGAGTGGGGCCTTGTATTTCTATGCAACACCTGCAGCGGCGGCGTGCTCTGCCATTCCTCTGCCCGCGTTCCCATTGAATAATAAGAACCAGGTTTTGGAAAGTACGCCAAACATCTGGTAAAATCAGGGCTCTACAAGTTTATTCGAAAATATTCGTGAGCGTCACAGATTTGCCAGGTGGTGAGCACTGTTGAAAATCTGTCCCTAATTTACTATGTAAATTAGGCCATTAGGTTAAATTGATCTGCTTGTAAGTTAGCGTGCTACCCAGTATGAGCTACGGGGGTAGAAGCCGTCCTGGTAAGACATACACATTTGACTAAATTGTATTTACATTCCCTGCTCTCTTTATGTGGTGGTCATCCCCCTGTGAGTCATCCCAATACGCTCCAGGTTATGTGGGAATCTCGTCGTGGCAAAATGTTGATTTAATGAGCTTGGAACAAGAGACACACAACATCAAAAGCTGGGACACCCAGGGAGTATGTGACTGGAAATGAGAGTACATCATCTTAAAAACAAAAACAAACAAACAAAAAACCAGGACAAATATTTATCTGCTGTTTTGTTAAAGGATTCCTCTTCTCAGACACGAAGAAATCACTGCAAGACAAACATGCTAGCAGCTACTGTCCATGTTAGCTCCTTTTTGTGCTCGGTATGTCAAGGAAAGAAAAAAAGATTTATGACTCATTGTTTTCCAAGGTTGCTGCTTCCTCTGCAGATATTTACAGGTTGGTTTTTAGAAAAACAGTTTACAAACTGCCCACTGAATTTCCATTTTTATTGCAGGGTCATATTATTACTGCCTAATCCATCATATATCACACAGGCTCTGCACTTAATGCTCGATTAGGGAAAAAAATGCATGGTTAGCTACTCGTAAATTATTGTGTCTTCTTACCATATATCTTCAAGATAATGCAGACGATACAACCTGTGTGTTGGTAAGGCTTGCGTTATTCAACCCCACTGCTCACTTGGGGACACTTTTCTCTAGGTGTTAACATCCCCTAGTGTAAACAGGCTTCTCTTTTCCCTTCTAGAAACACGGCTGTTGGTCTCAGAGAGCTCTAGAAGTCTTCTTTGGAGCAGGAACCTGAAATTTTGTAACCGTTTTTAAATAGCCTAAAAGCAGCCTCAGGGTCATACTGTCACTTTTTAAAATATCGCATTGAACATTTAACACCTGGTAAGTACTGAAAGTGTCACTTTGAAAACAGAAAGTTATTTTCATTTGGAGAATGTTCCAAAGCTTGACAGTGTTTCCCACACATTCGTACTGTCTTCCAACTGGAAAAACTTGGAAAATAGTAGTGAAGTGCATGTGTGGAAAGCTCATTCTTCAAAAGCCTGAAAACATGTTTGGAAGCAATCTTTTTCCAAGTACAGTTGAAATTAAACACTTATTTTTCTAATATAAAAAATACTTCTGTGAAAACTTCCTGACCTCTTCAAGTTCTCCTACCAATGATGAGACACAGAGGGGAGAGAAAAATCGCTTTTCCCATTTCCTCAAACAGCAAGCGAAAAGGCTATAGGAAGTGACATTAAAACAGTGAACGTTTCATTAGAATTGCAAAGACATGGATTTAAACAATAGGAAACGAGGGAACTGAGGCTCCCATTTCGTTTTATTCATCACTTATGCCTCAGCTGTCTTTGCCATGGGCCCCATTTTCTTTTGCATTGCCTATTGCACAGGTACTTACACCAAGGATAAGTATGTGTAAAATACATAAAACATTGCTGCTCTGCCTTAGAAGCATTTTAAGTTGACTGCAGAAGGGTGAGTAACTGCATAAATCTTAGGGAACAATGAGGTGGGCTCCTGTGTTCCAGCTGTTATTTTTTTTATTGTATTTTTAACTTGTTTGCCTGCAGTTGTGTGTTTACACCATGCTGTCAAAAGGCCCAGCAGTAGAGCGGTGACGTTCTCAATGGAGCTGTGGCAGACGTAGCTAAATTACCGGTGTCGAGAACTTTTTTGGCTTTTTACAGTACTGAATGCATTTGTCCTGAGCACTTAGCAAAAATAGCATCTGGGAGGCCAGTTGGAAGCAAGGAGGAAGGGGAGGACCTTTACTGCATGTGAATAAAATTGGTAGCTGAAAGGCAAAAATCACATCAGATTGGCAGCTCCCACCCTCCACGACTGTCCCAACAGCTCAGCGACGCTCGTCTGCCCAGCTCTGCTCCAGAAGCCGTGGTTTTGGGTCCTGTTGTTGCTGGTGAGGTTAATGTATGGTTGGTGGTAATGGGAAGTGAGCTCTTGAATGTTCCCCGGAAGGTTTAGCATTTGTTTTCAAAATAGAGGGAAAAACAAAAGGGAATGCTGCTAAAATTATCCCTTGTATTATAAACAAATGCAAACAGCTGTGGGAGCTCTCGCTGGCTTTGCTGGCTGGTCCTAGCTTCAAAAGCGGCCTCATTCGCTCCACCCTTGACTATAGGTGTCACTGCGGTGAGTTAAACAAGCTCCAGGAAATGTCAACAGCATCTGAACACACAAGCTGTGTTGGGAACAGTGTTTGCTGAATAAATGACTAATTTAATGGCATCCACTGGAGAATGGTTTTATTGGTAATGGTGATACTCCAGTATTGCAAATAAGTGGAGTTTAGGGCTGTAGTATTAGCATTTGTTGTCTTATGTTTTTTTCCTGTATTGAAAGGGAATATTGAAGAACCATTTTGATGCAGAACAATTACAAGGTGGTTTGCATGGCTGGGAGGCAGGTGATGGGGAGTGGATTTGCATGGTGTTGCCTTTATCATCTGAAAAAGGCAGAACCACGTTGGGAAGTCTGGTGCCTGACCGTAACCCATGGGGTCTCCGTCCCTCCTCCAGGAAAATCACCTCTGGGGTTTTGTGGCTGGCTGTAAATGTGGGTTTGAGAACTTACTTTAGAGAAATGTCCTTAATTTTTGCAACTTGCCTGTGGGGAAAGAAATGATCTTTTATTTTATTTAGTCATTATTAAGCCTATTTATAGGCTGGTCATTAAAGTACCCCTACCTGCTATCCAGTCGATGTTCTGAAAGCTAATTAGCTAAGTAACTAGAGCAAATCCACTATTAGGTATGCAGGGAAGGTAGCACTGACACAAACCAACAACAGGGGCCAACAATTAAGCAGATGGACAGTTCTCCAAATGACTCTGGAATTTATGGTGTGAAATGACCTTTGGAGGCAAGGGAGTTCTGCTGGTTATTTGAATGGCACCAGGATTTCGGCTTAGCTTCTGAGGCCAACAGGGGCCATGGACGTATCTAGAGATGGCTCTGGAAAAGCTGCAGGGTAGAAGAGCTCACCTGTGATACAACACCCACGGAGAGAAGAGTTCAGAGGATGCAAAGCCGGGAGACCGGGCTAAGGTAGTCAATGCTTCGGGTCACCCACCCTTTGTTCTTGGATGGTTTTCCTTGCTCCTGTCTGAGGGTGAGGGGAAGGTTATGCCCTGCCCTTACTGTAACGTGGCTGAAGCTACACGAGCTGTGGGAAAGGTTAATTTGAACACGATCATTCTTCTCTGCGCTGTGCTTTTTAAAGCTTAAACGCTTATTTTTAGGGTTGACAATACACAGCTCTCTTTATTGGCCCACAGAAGAGTAAAAATAGATGGATGGGGATCGTGCAGATGTATGTGAATAATTCTTGGCAAAACCTGTTATATATTCCTCAAATGCTAAATTTTAAGACATTTTATTCTTTCTCTTTTTTTCCCCTTTCATTTGCAGTTATACATTTTGCTGAATTTAATCTTTTTTTTTTTTTTTTTTTTTTTTTTTTTTTTTTAAATGAGATCATTATCAAATATGGCAGTTTGCAAATATTTTTCATGCTGCTGGGCCTTTTTCTTTTTTCCTTCTCTTTTCTAAAGCTTCTTGAATGTCATAAATATTATTTCTCTAGTTGAACATCAGATGGATTGCTAGGCTTAACGAGGTCTGTGTCCTCAGCCATTTGCTGCTGTTCTGCTGCTTCCGTACTGGTGGCCTGTGCAGAGCACGTTTGAGGAATGTTCTCTGCTTTAGCTTGCTCAGATATCTTTCTGTTCGTATACCCAGGTTTCATAGCTGAAACTTTGCAGCATGTTTTAAAGGCAGCCAAGAGGGAAGCGTAATGGCTCTCCTGGAAGTTGTTCAAAAGCCACTCCCATCGACTGCATCGGACACTTATATAAGGCGCCAAAAGCAATTTCCAGTCAAGTACAAGGTAAGGGAAACTAATTGGAATACTGTAGGCTGTAGTGAGAACACCTTTGGAAGCTGAGGTTAACACTTTCAAATGTATCTTTTTCCCATACAAGAAATGTGTCTAACTCATAAATTTTTTGGGGTCTGACACTCTTGTTCTTTTCTTTATTAGCTGGAGCTCCAGCACGTCCTGTACCCTGCTCTGGGGCTTGCCAGAAGTTCTGGTAGCCCAGCCATTAGTTTGGATAGTCCCTTTTCCCCAAAGTGTAAGAATTCAGTCTTACACTGAATTAATAATTAAAGAAATATTTTGAACTGCAGCAAAACTGGCCCTGGGCACCTCTCAACAAATCTCTTCTCTCCCGTAAATCCAGCTTGGGCTCTCTGTAGCTCCTGCCAGGGTCTCGCTGGTCCTCTTCCACCAAAGAAAAAAAGTCCTGCTGCATCAACAAATGACTAATTCCCATTAAAGCCGTTCAGACACTGAGGCTTTTTTTAACCTTTGTTTACTTTTCCTATTCTAATAATCCAACTTTGATCAATTTATCTCACCAAGCTACAAGGGTTCTCTATTTATTACCCACATGTAAGGCACAAAGCACAAATGGAGATAATCCTCCACCAGGGTATATTGAAATCACAGCTTATTCACACTAGGACAATTTGGTTCCTGCTCACATCTGAATTCTTAAGTGCTATTTCAGGCTTCTTCCCTTCAGGACTACTGTAACTTTGAACTCTTGAATGGTTTGATTTTTGGAACTGTAATTTCTCTTACGCAAATGTCTCTCACCTTTTATTTAACTTTCAATCTTCTGCACCCAAACTTTTCAGCACGCAAATCCTAAAGCTATTGTTCCAAAACCTGGCCTACAAGGTTACTTTTGCCTTCCAGGCCAGACTCTTTTGCAGGTTTATTAACAACACATCCTCAGGTACATTTAAGGAGTCAATCATTAACTTGATACTAGAACGTACGCTGCCTCTCCTGGAAATTACCGTCTGAGGGTAGACAGCCTAGGAGGTAGTACAGAGACAAACTTCAGTGGGGTTGCATGCTCTCAGATCTCTGGATGTAAGAACTCATCTCCAGTTTGGGGTGACCTTTGTCACCCACCAGCACACCTGCACATGTGATGTAATGTGAGTATTTGACATTTCCCTAATATGAGTAGTTGAAAAATTTCCTGTTTAACCTTACTTTGGTCTTGTCTTTCCCCTGGTTCCAGGTTCTGCCTCTGAGCTGACCATATTCTTGTTGTGGTCTTTCTTTTTTGTTCAGCCAACGCTACCCGAGCATCCTAATAGTGGGTATTTGTAGTAACAACTCAGACAGTCCTCCTGCCCTTAATACCACTTGCCTGGCTGCCGTATTTCATTCAGCAAAAGTGTGAATGCTCTCCATCTCCTATAAAAGTGAATAGAATTCAGGGTGTGGGGAAAGTGAATCTACAGGAAAAACAGGCTGTTTTCTTACTGTCTTTCTCCTGATTCTGACTAGAACAAACTAGTCAGGGGTGTTTCTTGTCTGCTTGAGCTTCAGATGAAGAAATGATGTTTATTCTCTCTTCACACACAGCTTAGTCAAGGGAAGTGTCTTACTCGGCAAATGGCAGAGCAAAGATAATATCTTCTCATTTTGCATACAAGGAGGATCCTTGGCAGAACAGGAATTGTTCCCTTGGATAATTTTCATCTCCGTGTGCTTAAAACTCCCTTTTACCATGTCTCATAGTCTACCCAACTCTACTGCTTCTGTGCTATATACCCTGTTGTTTGTGTCCTTTGCTGTGATTCTTACTATTCCAGTCTCATTTAGAAAATACTTCTTAAACTGAGAGGCCAGAATGCTGTTGCATGAGTGTTTTTTGCACCTCTGGAATGACCTCTTTGTGTCATGTGGGCTTCAAAATCCAAGAAAGCTCTTGATAATGCTTTGTGCTTGTGGTCTGTCTTTATAGACTTGTGGGGTATATTTGTGCTAGCTCTTTTTACAGCTCTCCATACCTTCCTGGTCTTCTACCGACATTCTCAAGATTTGTTTTTCCTCTCAGAGGCAAGAACTAAATAGATCTACAAACTGTGCTGACATTAAAAGAGGAAGTAAACACTGAGCACTTCTGAAAGTATGGCCTCTCCTCAGCACCTGTGTTGTTGCTATCCACTAACTGGTTCTTTCTTTCTTAAAAGTCTTTCTTCTTAAAAGAATTAAATCTGACTCCCTAAATTTGCTCTTTAAATCTTTAATAAATACGAAGAACTATTCAACACCACAAATTTTACAAGGAAGAAATTAATATAAGCAAGAAGTTGATTGACAATCTGTTGTTGGACTGTTGTTGAGTGTGGTATTTGCACCAGAAGAAGAGGTGGAAAAAGTACTGTGACTTTCTGCTGCAGTCCCATGGTGCCTGACTATAGAAACGTTCTTAAGGCCAAACTGGAGTGGATAAAACCAGCAGCTCCACTCACAGAGCTTCCTTGAGGGAAGCAGTTTGCAGTATGCCCTTTCACAGGAGAGGAGAAAACCAGGCCGGCATTAATTCACTCTTCCTAGGCACTGCATCCAGTCTCATTCCTTTAGCTTATGATATCTTTGGGCAAGGTCACTTACGCCATAGTGCATTAAAGGCATTGTATGAAGGATATTGCATTACCATATTATCACGAGTTTAGTGTGTTTTATTGCAGCATAGAGATTAAGGCAATTATTAGCAAGTTCTTAGGAAAACAACAGCTTCTGCTATATCAGGTCCAACTGACACAGTGGCAGTGTCCCTGTGGCTATGGCTGTAGTGGGAGCTATCAAATAATGGTGTCATTGTTTATGGTGTTTTTTTTAAATACCATCTTTTTTCCCGATCTTTCTTTCCCCCCCCCCCCCCCCCCCTTTCATACTGGCTCTGACAGACTGCCTACTTTCAAATGCTGTCAGAACATCCAGTGTAGCAACAGTTGTTATAGGTGTAGTGATCATCCTTGATCACAGCAGTGTGTTGGAGCTATGGGTTTTTTTATTTTAAATGCATGCTTGAAAATGGCTTGAGTCATCAGTATGCAGACTGCTGGCGGATCACTCATTTTTTTTATAACACCAATAAAGTAGTCGCTTCAGTTCCCCACAACACAAAAACATTTGCTGTTGCCTAAATTTCCTAAAGACATTTTGTTAGACAAAGTGTCCTCATGCTCTATATGCACTCTGATTAGAGCAGAGAGGTTTTGGACTCTCTATAATTTGTTGTCCGCTCCCAGAATGTTCCAGTGATTGTGCTAGTCCCTTGAGGAATGCCATGTAAGTAAACTGTTGTATATACAGGCTACTGCCTCCTATGGGCTAGCCAAATCCAGTAGCCCAGTAGTCAGGGCTGCTGCAGCTCCCTCTTCGCAGGTCTGGTAGCCTGGGAGGAGCAGGTCTGGGTACTCTGTTTCTCTGATTAGGTCACTGGGGTTGTCAGTTTTCCTCTGTTCTCCTTTGTATGTGTGTGGAGATGAGCGTTTTATCGCATGACCTAACTGTGGATATATGCCAAGCTTGTCAGTGTAAAGCAAAAGCACTTGCTTAGTTATTTTATTCAGTATTTAGGTGTCCATGGGCTGGAAGGACAACAGAAAATAACCACAGGTTGAAAACTGGACAGAGTTGTGCTGCCAGAAAGAGTTACTAATTATTGGCCTTTTTCAACTGCACAAGTTGTTATATAACCCCTAGTGGATCTCACCACCTTTCTGTTTAGTTATCTGATTACTTACTGAAAACACTTTGGGGAAGAAGATTTGGGAGCTGTATGTATAATTGCACATCCACCTAAATTTTTCGACAAAAGAGTTGTAGAGGTTAGAGTATCAATAGCAGCACCAAGTGCCCAAAGCTGACCGCACATTTTCTGTACTTTCCTTGCTGTGCTTTGCTTGATTAATCGGGACAATTCTCTGTTAGGCATAAAATTAAAATAAATGATTAGAATAAAGATGTGCTGAGCTACTTGACAAGACTTGAGTACAGGGTACAGAATCTGTGGGTGTTTGGCACAGCCCCAGCACTGCAGATATTTTAGCTCTTGCTTATTTTTGATTCAGTTCAAATATGACTTACCTTTAAAAAAAAAAAATAACTGTGATGTGTCTATGTTACACAACAGAGGCTCATAATGGAAGAAATCACATGGCAAAGCTATAGGCATGAGTTGTAGGGCACAAGTGCTGTTCTGAATTATCTCAGCTTCAGCTTATTTTGAAGCACTCAAGCAATAATTGGTTGCATACAGAATGGTTTGTTCTATCAAGTCACCCTCCTTCAGAGAAGAAACCCACAGGAAGGCTTCAGAGGCATGAGCCACGCAGCCACACTGTCACTGGTTCTGTTCACTTACAATCCTTTGTAGTTTCAGAAGCATCTGGGATGGGATGCTGAGGAAAGCAATCAAATAATATTTCTAGAGGGATTTACCCATGGAAGAAGCCCTTCCAAGGGACAAATCAGCAGAGCACCTCCAGTAGATCTCTTCCAGTGAAGAGCTCCCAGATTCCCTGCAGTCTTTCTAAGGATCCCTACAAGACAAAATAGCGATGCAAAAACTGCATTGTGTTTTTTTGCTGTTGAGGGTTGCATTTACTTTAGGTGAACACCTTTCACCCACTGACTCTGCTTCTGGCTAAAAGAGTGGTGAAGGGGACTGAGAGCTGTAGCACACAGCCCTTCCCATCCTGCCCTTCCCAGGATTTTTTTTTTTATGCAGATAGTTTGGAGAAATTCCTGGGATCCTTTGCCAGGAACAAGCAGACAGAGAAGCCAGTGGTAGAAGAAACAATCTGTAGCTTCCCAGGGTTGTCTAGTTAAGTTGTAAGTCCATTGTCAAACTTTGTTTCTCAGTCGCAGGTCTAGTCTGCAGGCATCACATCTGGACCAAGAAGAAATGACTCTCATGTGTGGGCTTCTGTTAACTATCAGTGCAAAAAACAATGTATAAGAAAGAGGCATGGGTTGGCACGATAACTGCTAGCAGACGGCTGGGATCAACTGAAGTAAGGAAACTGTTAAAAAGGAGTTGCAGCGTCAAAGCAGCATTTTTCACTTTGTAAATTCAGCTCGAGTATGTCTACAGTGTCATTTGTGCTGAAGATTTGGATTCCTGTGCTGTATCTAATATCTCTAGCAAAGCGATCTATCACTGAACTGCAGGCATCTCCAGGGTGTAAAACAACACCAGCTCGATGGCACACAGCAGCAGTTCACAGAAGTGCAAGAAAGAAGTTTCAGGAGAATAACAGAGCAGTTGGGAAAGACTGTAGGAAGAACGTACAAACAAAATGTAGCATAATAGGTCAAGCAAGGTACATTTTGGTCATTTCCTTGGCTTTAAGATATATGATTCTGAAAAAAAGTTGCTGTTTAAGTGTTATTAATAAGAAGCAGGCCCTCCTTCCCTTCTCTCTTCCCCCCCCCCCCCCAAAAAAAAAATAAAAAAAAAAAAAAAGGAAAAAAAAAAGGCAGTATTGTCCCCCAGATACCACTGCACAGCAGTAACTAACACACGAGTTTTGCAGATCTTTAGACCTATTACCTTGCGACAGGGAAGTGTCATGAGAAATGCAGTAATGGTTACAGTAGAAATGGAATAGGAACAGTGAAAATCATGATCATTTTCATGAAAGGAAAGACCCACACCCCCTTTCATAATAAGAAAATCTTTTGAGTGTAGCCCACACATGTTTCAGAGGCAGCTGCTTTACTGATTATTGCAAGCCAAAATGTTATATCAGAACACACCTACTTAACAATACCAGTTGGGTTAATTAAGAGAAGGTTACATTTTAGTTCATATGCCTTTTGAAAAATGGAATAAACAACAATCTTTATTCCCTTGGGATAAAAAAAAAAAAAAAAAAGGTGTAGATTCTGCCAACTGGTTTGTAATATGAGAGTGCTTTACATGATGTATTTTCACAGCTGTCTTATCAGTTTCCTAAAATGAATCAGGGTGGAGCAAACAGTTTAGGAATGTCATGAAAAAAGGATTTGGAGCTTTGCTGTGGTTCATGATAATGATGCCCTCTTGGAATAGTGTATCAGAGTCAGAAGATCCTACTGGGGATAGGGATAATGCTTTTAATATATTTTTGCACAAAAGTGAGCAATTATTGTCTCTAAACTTAGATGGAGGCATCCTCTTTGCTTTTTATGATAGTTTGACTTGAAACAAGTTTTGGACAGAAGGCATATGCAGTTAATTCTCTTGTGAGATTCAGTTTTCCAAAATTTTCCAAAATGGGGCAGTTTCTGCTATTGTAACTCATTTCAGTAGGGGCTGAGGGATCTTGGAACTTCATGGACCCAAGCATTTACCAGATCTTCGCTGAGTTCATCACCTCCATGCAAACCAACCAGTAAAGGTCAGGCCTTTCACCCACTGGCATGGTGGTAGAACCCAGACCGATTTCTCTGGGTTTTCAGCATCGTGCACTGAAAACTGGAAATCCAGAGGTGGAAGCGATTCAATGCTGGTATGTCTAGAAAGAGTTATTGTGCTGTTTCCCCTTCATCAGCGTTCAGTTAACAAAATACCTGCTCAGAACACTGCCCTCATGTACTGCTTTGGATTTTGGTGTAGGCAAGCAATGAAAAAAAATATCTATATAGATTTATTGTATGAATTGAGGAGGAGACATGGTCTGCTGGAGAAGAATCTGACGTTCTTTTAATACTGCTATGGGTTAATGGAGTGTATAGACTGTTTTAGCAGTTTCTCTAAATACCTGATATTCCATCTCCACTAAGAGTTACAGTTTATTTGACAGAAACAAATTGAGTGAACCAAAGCTTTTTCCTTTCGTTAAAATGACTTTGACTAAAATGGTGCTCTTTAAAATATAGCATATTAGATCAACTTATCAAACTTGTGACAGTTATTCTTTAAGTAGCCCTATTTATTTTGTTGGCTAGTAAAATACTTACTACTGCTCCAGAATTGATATTTTTCTGAAGTCTGATTGTGCAGGTGAGCAATGCTATCTTCGTTAAATATACCTCAGGTACTGGCTGCAAATTGTCTCAATCCCTACAAATGTCTGTCTGCTCAACAGAAAGTGTACGATTTCCATCAGCTTCAGAGTGTCCCAAGTTAAATGCTTTAATGATAAAATATGTGATCCTCTGGGAGAAATTTTTAGAGTTAATAATTTTCCATTTACCTGAAATGCTTAATATATGGTAATCTAGAAAACAGTAATTTGCAGCAGGCCTTGTGTCTTATTTCATCCTGTGTGCAAAATGCAACTGCTCCTATTCATACAATGCATCTGCTTCCATGGGCCTACTGTGAATTTCACAAGGAATCTAAGTCATTACTCTAGTGCACTAAGTCGGGCTCAACTGTACCTGTTTTACGATAAATGCTTACTATTGTTACTGGTCTCCATGGATGGAGACATCACAGTGTTTATACACAATCTATTTCAATGCTTAACAATCCCTGCAGTTAGAAATTATTCCTAATTTCCAGTCAGAATCATCCTTGCTGCATTTTAAGACTATTACCTCTTGTCCTGTTCATTTCAGTAATGGAGAACAAATGATTCCTTGCATTTCCTATTGACCTTATACACATATGAAGGTTGTTGTCATCTTTTCCTTAGGTTAAACATGCCAAATTGCTCATCCTCTCAGTGGATAAGAAGATAGGTGAATAAGTGGGATGGGCAGAAAATAACACAATAATTGGTGGTTTCTCCTGCACTTCAATTTGGACAAGGTTTCATTAGTAGAAGTCATTTTTTTAAGGCCGATTGGACTAATTAGAACCATAAAAACAAATGTTGGGAGTGTCCAACCCCTTTAACAGCAATCCTTGTCTGAACTCTGCAGAAGTAGCTGAGGATTAAAAAAAAATACAAAAACTTTTCCAAATTTCCCAACTATTCTAGTTGATCAGCCAGTTAATGTCCTGCCTGTGCATTTAAGCCATCGGGGTAAAGTACCAGTCCGCGCATAACATCCTTCCAGGATGCTGGAACGTAAATTGAAAAGGGCAATGTGTTGGAGGTTTCGACTAGTGAACACATACAGACTGAAAACGTGGTTTCTGGTTACTCTTGGTGTATCTTTATCACACGTAATTCAAAATTGGTACAGCAGTAACCACATATATTCTGTAAAGAGCTTGTGCCAAAGCTGTAGAAAATTGTGTAAAGCTTTTTCTACCCAAATGAATGTTCACCTGATTGCCAGCTGCAGTCATTAGCAATCGTCTCGTGAATTCTTAAATAGTGAGCTAAGTTGGTCCTGGCGTAATGGAATGGAGAAATAACAAAAGCTTGTGTCCTGGTTCGGTCTGGTGCGCACATGAATTCTGGTATCTTTTGTCTGTACACCAACTCTGTAACATTAACAGCTCAGAAGGTACAATTATGAAGACTTTGCTTACAACTGAGTGCTGTTTGCTGTCTGATAGGTGTACCCCAGTGTGCCAGAGGTGCATTATTTCAGTCAAGATGTTATCTTGAACACATGCAATCATTAAAGCTCCCGTGGTGCCTCTCAAGAGGAAAATGTTGAGATTGGTATTGTTGCCAAATTATGATCTGCATAAATACATCCTCTCTTTCAAAACTGCAATTACACTTTGCCATAGAATATTCTTCTTTTAATAATGGGCGTTTTCTGTTAAACAGACACAAGATTCTGGACTGAGGCACGTGTGTTTGGTTGGTAGGTTCAGGCATCTCCCTCAGGTACCTGTTTAAAAAAAAAAAAATAGAAGAAAGCATCAGGCATCATTGCAGCAATTTTAGAGCAGGAGGAAGCACTGGCTAGACAAGGGACCCATCATCCTACATGAAAGCTCTCTTTGCTTGCCGCCACCAAAACAGCGCTGTAACATCTCGTGTTCTGCCCTTCTTTCACAATGTCATTTTTTGCGGTGTTGTTCTCTCTGAACGTTTCTTGTGGACAAATGGGCAAGACCTTCCGCAAAGGGGCTCTGATCACACGGATTTAAATCCTTCTGGAGGTCAGTAATCGCCAGTTCTGACAGGCCTCCAGCACGCAGTGCAAGGCTCATCTCTTGGCCAAACACTTCTGAACTTTATCTAAGATTATGGCTTTTTTCCTTTTATTCCATCTGCTGCAGACGGGAAACAGGAATTGCTGTGATTTGCTTCCTGCTACAGCCAAGGACTGTTTGATGTAGGTTTAATATGCCGAGGTGTATGTCACCAGCCTTTTGTTTCTACATAGCCTTTAACGTTCTCTTTCTTGGTGTTCAGGGGAGTTTTGGGGCTTGGTTAGACTCATTTCTGAGGAGACGGCGCTTGGTGAGCAGAAAATGTTTTGTCTCTGTTGGTTTCTATTATTGGAAAAACTGCTGACTAGAACGAGCAGCTCTTGTATTAATTCCGAGATCTTCCAAATGTTGATCCTTCCTTGTCTGGTCATCTCGCTCCTGCGCAGGTGTATACAAGAAAATAAAGCTATTTTTATTCATCCTGTTACTTGTTTCTTCTCTGAAGTTCTGTTAGGAAGCCTCTATTGCAGCTGTTGCTCAGATGAAGGGTAATGTTGGTGTTAAAATGCAACACTGGTGGTAGGAGAAGGATCATAAAGCACATATTTACTTAGATTTAGACAAAATAGAGTCAGTTATCCACAGCTCAAGGTGCTCTTGCCAAAAATTGCAAAAATGAAAATGAAACAGCCAGAAAAACAGAAATCTCCCTTTCCTTCTGGAGAAAAAAAAAAAAAAAAAAAAGGCAAATCTATTTGAAATCTCCCCAGGCAACAGAAATAGATATGCCTTTCATTAGTTAGTGAAGGGATGGCAGAAGCCGTGTTCTTTTAGACTGCTGAAGTGTGAAGAAAATCAGTATCTCACATCTAGAGGATTACTCTAAACTATTTTCTCCATAGGCATATATTTCTTAGATAACAAATATTGTAAGCAATATTTATTTTTATATGGTCACACTTAATAGCATCCATCTAGGAGATTATCTGATGGTATATATGATTTGAAAGACCGAGTGTTTTTATATCTTACTGTAGGTATTCTGGCTATTTAGGGGACAACATCTTGTTTGTTACAGCCGTGTTATTCCTTTGCTGTTGTGCAAACTTCATGTCAGTTTGCAGTAAAAAAAAAAAAAAAAACTCACAAAACACAAAGAGTTGATTGAGATTTTTATGTGAATTTTTTTGGCTCCCTGGTTCACCAGAAAGATGTCTGAAGGAGCGGTTATAAGGCTCAGAGGCCAGACGCAATAAGGTGTGGATGTGACCAAAATGGAACTTGGACTGGATTTCTGGACCAAAGTCTGGAATTGGTGATCCTGAAAATTCCCCCCTCATCCCATGGCTAACCCTTGACCACTTTAAATGCCAGAGGCGTTTGCTGTTGATATTCTTTGAATACCTATAGTTGTGCTTCTGCGTAGGCACAGACCAGCTCAGTCTCCTAGGTCTGGGCAGTTTGGTGCTTCACTGAAGTACAGACTTGGTGTGTTCCAGTAGGATTTGTCTCCTGGGAAAATGCAAGGGAGGCTGTCCTGGGTGGAAAACAAGGATGCTTTCTTTTTTTCCCCTCTGCCTCAGGGACTCCAAACCCAAGTATTGACTTGAAGCAGTCCCTTGCCTTTTTGAGTTCTCAGTCAGAAGGCACCCAGCCTAAATTAGGACACTGTACACAGAGCCTGTGTGTGTAGCACAAATACTGAGGAATCACATGTGCCTCAGGAGGTCCTCAGGCCAGACTCGTTGTAGGCTGCCATAAGGCTTTGGGGAACCATTCTACATGCCTGCCTGTGCTGAAGCATCCCCTTTTGGCCACTGTTGAAGAGGATAGCGTGGAAAATGGACAGTGTATGACTGCTTGTAAATTCTCACGGGTGGCTAGCACAGCCTCTCTGGGTTGGACATAAATGACTAAATATTGAGACGCTGTGGCTCCTATGTTCCTATTTGGAGCTGCTCTTTCGCCATTATCTCATACCCTTTGACTTCTCAGCTCTATACTGGAAGTGTCAGATCCTCCCTCTCTTTCACAAACCCATGTCTTGAAATCTGTTTTCTTAGTAACGATATAGCTACATATATAAAGCAGTTGACATCAGTTCTGAGAATATTTTCTTGTAGGTGGAACTATTATATCCTTGGTGCTGTAACATGGAGTCAGTGATTTGCTATGCTAATAACTTGCTGAAGGAAAAATGGGAATTATTCTGACTATGTATTATTCCCCCCTAGTGTATGTGGTTTAAAAAGACTAAAGGGCAACAGAAGATAAGCAATTACAGAAGGCGCTTCTGCTGGAAGTAATGAAAGAGACAGGAGGCTACAGATTTAGATTAAAATATTTCTGGAATATTTCCTTACTATTTTTTTTTAAGTGCTTGTTGCTTTGTTTTATGTGTTGCCACTCTCTTATGAAAGAAAAAAAGAGAGGACTGCAGTGATCGATGACATATAACCACTTTGATCCATGCTTAATTCCAGAAACGTGGCGTCTGTATCCCTGCCCTGCTAACAAATATACAGCAAAACCAAACACGGGGCTACCTCCATTTTTCATTAGTGCTTCCTAGGCAGGATTTTGTCCATAGGAGTTTGTTTTGTACAAGTCATTTTCTTGACTCACACCTGAAGATTACCCCGCTGCTTAATTTCCGTGGTCATTCACCCGGCGCTGTGGGCAGATGTGATGAAGCTCTCAGCTGTCCTGGGGGCAGATGGAGGCGAGCAACCTGCACCCAGAAGGTTTAACAAGGCATCCGTCCCAAGGGAGTGGAGATCCTCGTAATTAATTTAATTAAAGGGAACACTTTGTACTGGGACTAAAAAGCTTATTTTGTTGAGTAAGGCCTAAATATTCGTTTTCTTAAAGGGAAATAACCAGATAAAATTATGTTTACCGTGTACTTTTTGCACAAAAATAGCTTGGATACGTGACATTTGATGAGAAACCCCAAATTTCCGTCAGTATTGTTTTTCATTCAGGGTGGCCTGTTCAGCAATGCCGGCACGCTGATTAGACTGCAGCGTGTATTTCTTGAGTAAAGAACACATTTCTTGTGTTTTTCTTGAGCTTTTTGGGTAAATAAATGTGCCTACGAGCATTAGAAGGTAGCACAGCTCTTCTTGTGTACGCCCTTTGCACCTGGTCTTCAACAGGCTGATGTTTTTGGAGGGAGAACTGAGCGAAACCCGTCGGATTTCGGCTTTTGCTCAATCCCCTCAGCGGGAGGCCGGGGGGGGGGCGTCCTCAGGGGGGAACCTGAGGCGGCGGCGGCCGCTTCACGCGAGCCGGGGCCGGCTTGGGCGGCTGCAGCGCCTCAGCCGAGGCTGTGCCGGAGGCCGGAGCCACCTGAGGGGGCCGCTGCGGGTCCCTCCTTGCGGGCAGAGCCCTGCCCGGAGCCGGCTGCCCCCGGCCGCGCGGGGCCGCCTCACGGCGGGGCCGCCACCGCCGCCGCCTCACGGGAGGAGCCCCCCCGCCCCCCGAGGAGGGCAGCGGCGCGTTTTGCATAGCCACGCCCCCCTCATGAATATGCAGCAGCCCCTCCCCGCTCACCTCCGAGCGCATCGCGCGCGAGCACAGGGAGGGAGGGAGGGAGGGAGCGAGCACGGGGGCGCGCACGCCGCTTTCCTTCCCCCTCCCCTCCCTTCCTCCCTCATCCCCTCCCCTCACGGCCGGGGGGCGAGCGCGGCCCCGCCCGCTTTCCCTGCCCCCCCCCCCCATCATCTCCGCGCGTGCACGCGGGGCGGCGGGGGCGCGCTGCGGGGGGGGGGCGCTGCGGGAGCCTCTGGGCGCCGAGCGAGGAGCGAGCAGCCGCAGCGGCCGCCCCCCGCCCCTCAGCCGTCCCCTCCCCGCCGGGAGCGCGCTCGGCTCGGCTCGGCTCGGCTCGTCCCGTCCGCCCGCCGCGGCGGTGTGGGGAGAGGGAGGCGGCCCCCGCGCCTCAGCCGCGGGCGGTGCGTGAGGGGGGCTGAGGGGGGTGTGTGTGTGTGTGGGGGGGGTCTATGTGGGGGGGGGTGGGGGTGTGAGGGCCGCCGCCGAGCCCCCCCCGCGCCAGGTAAGGGCCAAAGGGGTGCCCCCCCCTCCCCTCCTCCTCCTCCTCTCCTCACCCCGCGGCGACAGATCGGGGGGGCGGGGGGGGGGGGGGGGGAGGCGACGCCCCGCGACGCGGTGGTGGCCCCTCAGGGCCTCCCCTCACCCCCCCCCTCACCCTCCCTACACCCCCTCACCCCCCTCGCACACACCCCCTCACCCCCCCGCCATCCCCCTGCCCCCCACGCACCCCTCCTCGCTCCACCTCTCACCCCCCCAGTACCCCCTCCGTCACCTCATCCCTCCCTCATCCCCCCCGTTTCCCCCATACACCCCTCTTTACACCCCCTCACCCCCATTTTCACCCCTTTTACACCCCAGTAACCCCCATCCTCACCCCCCCATTGCTCTCCTCACGCCCCATCCCCCCCGCTGCCCCCATACACCTCCCTTACCCCCTATCCTCACCCCCACACGCCCCCCTTACACCCCCTTACCCCCATCCACACCACTTTACCCCCCCTCACACCCCAATAACCCCCATCCTCACACCCCCATTCCCTTCCTCGTGCCCCCACTACCCCTCATACACCTCCTCACATTCGCTTACCCCCATCCTCACCCCAATTCCCCCCCTTACCCCCATCCTCACCCCGTTACCCCCCCTTACACCCCATTAACCCCCATCCTCACCCCCCCCATTCCCCCCCTCACCCCCCCACTTTGGCCGGGGTTGCAGAGCTGAGGGGCGGCGGCCCCGGGGGGCTTTGGGGTGGTCGCAGGGCTCAGCCTGGCTCAGCCCAGCCGTGGATTTTGGGGGGCGCTGGGGGGGGGGGTTGGAGCCAGCTGGGGGGAGCACCTGGGCATGAGTGGGGCTGTGGGGATCCCAAGTGGGGATCCTGAGGTGGGATCGAGCCACGCAGGAGGGATCTGCCTAGCGAACGGCCTCTCTCCTTCACAGGCACCGGGCGGCAGAGAGGATGCCCGTGAGGAGCCCCCCGCAGCCCTGCCCGCTGCCTCTTGAGGAAAGCAGGGCTTGAAATCCTCCCTCCTCTTCCTCCCGGGGGTGAGTAAGGAGCGGGGAGGCTGATGACACGCAGCGGCTTTCTGTTCCAGGCGTGGGCTGGCTGTTGGGGGCTAAAATGTAAAGAAGAAAGGAGATACGGCGAGGCAGACGGCTGCGCTGGTGTGTGTGTTCTGCAGGGAAGAGACGGGCTCGTCCCCGTTTGTGTCTGGAAGTTGAGGAGCGTATGGCAGCCAGCGAGGTGGTCTAGGGAATGGTGCATCGCTGTGGAGCTTAGGCTTTTATACAGGTGGACGTGGCATAAGGGAGGAGAAATATCTGGAGAAGTTAAATCACGTTAATTGTAAAGGTTAATTAGCGCTGTTGTGGAGTGTAGCGTTGCTACAGGATAGTGAGCGCAGGCGAATGAATGCTGAAACGGGGAGAGGAGCGAGAAGAAATAGAGCAAACGTGCGATAGAGAACAACACGGCCATGAAACCCTGCTCGCAGCGTTTCTCAGGTGGGAGCTCGGAATGATCTCTTCAGAATGCTAAAGGTTGGCTGTCGCTGATTTCTCTTATTTAAACCTTAAACCTTAGAAACCAAAACCTGAAACTGAAAGCATCTGATCCTAGCATGTGGATTAAAGCCAATATATAGTAAAATAAGTGTGTTTTGGTGACGGTGTTTTGAGGAGAATTTGCTAGCTACAGTCACGTGAGGCTTTCTTACTGGAGTGGTGAGAGACACCTTAGATCATGGCTACTTTGTGTAGAGGTACGTTTAGCTATGAAATACGTGATGAATGTGCAATTAAACTGTGATAGTGCAATATATTGCATTTGCAGCTTGCCACAATCAAAATCCTTTCTTATTTGCTCAGTGAATGAACTACTGGGGGTAAAAAGCAGACAGCAGTGCTTAGGCAAGGAATATGTGAGCTGCTCGGGGTTTGTGGGCATTGTGACTCTGGGGCTTCTAAAAAAAAAAAAAAATAAATAAACAAAGTGCTCCTTAAGGAGTCATGCTGCTTTTTTGTAGTAACTTTTGCTAAGAGCATCATAAATGCAGAAGGCTGTGTGTGCTCCAGCCTTCCCACCAATTGCTCTGGCGTGGAGTGGAGCGGTAGGACCGTATCCTGTTTGGATCTAGATTGTGGTGGTGGTAGAACACCAAGACATCCTCGCCTGCAGATTTAGACGTGTAATTACAGCCTGGGTTACTGGCTAGGCGCTCAGTGAAACTGGATGACTGCTACATTGTCAGAAAATAACCAAATTGTCAGCATTGATTGCTCTGGAGCAATTTCTCCCTTGTTGTCATCTTTCCATCTTTTCCATTGCCTTGCCCACGATCCAATGTTTGCATGTTTTTTTTTTAACTAGAAATACATATTCTGAACAAAAAGGTGTTTTCTGAGTTGCCTAATGATTACCTTTCAACATTTCAAGTTACGTACCCTAGATTTACTTGCTATTGAACCTTTAGAATATGTGATATATGTTGCTGCTGAGAAATCCCCGAACGTAACCGTTACGTCCAGTGAATTTCTAACGGATTGGTTTTTATGCAGCAGTACAGATGAACATGCCTAACTTTCTGCTTGTAAATTCTCATTTATGAATATTAACGTGCGTAAATGCAGGCTGTATTAGGTCCAGATGTGCATCACTTCACATGTTGTCATGCACTCTGTACGCTGGATTCTGTAGGCCTTGGTTGGTTTGCTTGTAGCATATTTAAATTTTCTAGGTATGGAGTCTTGCTTTTTTTTTTAATTTCAGGATGCTCATTAACATCAGCAATAGCGTATTTTACTTTTTTGTTAAACAGCAAAAGGAAAACACTAAGAAGGCATCCAGTAAACTCTTAAAACCAAAACCCCACCACCAGCACCAAAAAAGCCTGGTACACTGAAAAAGAGCGATCTGCAGCCCTCCTTGTGCATGGTTTGTTTTGTTTAAAAAAAAAAGAAAAGAAAAAAATGACGTTCCTCCTTATGTTGTATGTAAATATTCCTTTTCTAGAAGTGATTGAACCTGTGATCAGCTGAGAGACTAGCAACACCTATTGCTCCACAGTCTGAAATAAAAGGAAAAAAAATCCTTTACAATTTTTTCAATAATTTCCTCATTTGTGTCTTTTTGATGTATAAAGCCCTGAGCATACATATTGATTCTTTTTGTTTAAACTTTTGAGCCTGAATTTTCTTTCCTGCAGCCTGATGAGGCGGGTTGGCTTCCTCTGCCATCCAGACGAGCAGATGACTCCAAGCGTAGGTTTTTGGTGAGATTAAGCTGATTTTAGGAACTGCTGCAAAGTCAGTGACCCCGTGTCTGCCCTTCTGGCAGCAGTGCTGTGGGTGGTGGCGCAGCCCCTCTCGGCTGCAAAGTTAAATGCTCGAGCAGCTGCCGGGTGGCTGACAGCTATTTCTTTCTGCAGAGTTCATTTCTAGCAGGATCAATGAACCGGACTTGTCGTGTGGAACATTGTGCGAGGAGGATGTGGGAGCATCACCCAGGAAAGAGGCTGGGCCTGCCCCTGTGGCAGCAGTGAGCTCTTGGAGTGGGTGCTGCTGGTTGCATGCCCGTGCCTGCAGTATTTGTGTGAAGCCTTAGAAAGGTCTCCAGGAATGGCACTGGTAGAGGTGTGGGGCTGCCTTTCAGTGAGGGTGCATTTGGTTTATGCTTAGTGCTCTGCAGAGAATACTTAGGGTCGTCCAGCCTTGTTGTGTACAGTCAGAGATTGGGGCCAGCTTGGTAATAAGGTTGCCTTGCACCTTCTGATACATTTACTGCAGAGGTGCCAACCTCTCAGAGCATCGTTCAGCGTCCTTTGAACACGCAAAAGCAGCGTGGTGGTGCAGGAGCTGGACGCAGGACCTGTGAGGCCCGTGGCAGGCTGCCACGCTTGGTGCTGAGAGCAGAATTGGGCCCGCTGGTGGTTTCTGATTCCTGCAATGTTAACTCTTTGTCTTGAAATGACGTGTTTGGTGTAGCTTCAAGGTGGAAAGTGTACCTGTTGCATTCACTGGAGACAAGTCTGTATTTAAAGCTCGCTGCATCTGCAAATATTTGCAGGGGTGGAGTGAACCGGATCGTTCATTTCTGGTTTATTTGCTAACTGGATTTTATGAGCTCTAAAAAACTAATTCTAGTCATGCTACTTAGAATTATTCCGGGCCCATTATTTTATGGGTCTGAAATACAGTCGTTTGTTTTACATTCATTTAAAAAGTAATTAAATACAAACCCTACGTTAATTAGAGAAGGCAGTGGCTTGTTTGGTGTGCTTAAGGAATGGACAAACTGGGGGCTTGGAGCCTGGTCTTGAAATTTTGGCTTTGTGCAGCCTCCCCATCTGATTTAGCTTGCTGAGGTTCAGTGTAGGAGGCCACAGCAAAAGGATCCAGTTCCAGGGTGAGGAAGAAGGCAAACTGGAGAGGAATTTGACTTGGTGTAGCCTGGAATTGGCTGTGGGATTCTGATGGGGGAGAGACATTGAGTCTTGGAGTTGGAGTGAAAGTGCAGTATGTTTTGGGTGCTCTGATAAGGGCACCGTGGTGTTTCAGGTCTTCAGGAGATCTTTGGAGCCACCCATAGCACTCACTGACGGTCTGGGTCTCCTGTTGGCAGCGTTACCTGTCTTCCTAATCGGTGTCAAACGAGTTAATTTATGCTGTGATGTGGGAGACTCCATCTTGTAAAACACTCTTTAGGAAGGCATCAGGAATGGTATGACAAAGTACAGCTTTCTTACTCGACGCAAGTTTGTGTTTGTGCCACGTTGTGTGATTGCTGGAGGAAATACTGCTCGGCGTGTTTAACGGATGGGCAACAGTTGGCTTTGCACATGTTCTGCGTAAAACAAGCCACGGGGTAAGACTTGCTTGGTCGTTTTTACATATTTTTATATACCTAGGTAAAGCTTTTTTCCTTGCTCCATGGGGAGCCCTTATTTGCTCAAACGTTGCTTTTTCGGCCTTTCAAATTGGAGCGCTTTCAATTTTTCCTCTTCCTTCCCCCCCACCTCCATTGATTCGTGTGAACAACGTCTGCTTTGCCACAGGCAGCCCAGCAGCGCTCAGTAGGTTTCCAACCTTAATGATTCTGTGCTCTTCATCAAACACAAGTGAAGTCCCTGACCCATGCTCCCTGTCCCCATCCATCCCCCGAAGGCTTCCTGCCCGAAGTCCCTCTGACCGGGGCCATCATGGGCGTTCCTGTGGCCAGGAGCAACCTCTGAAGAGCAGCATACGTAACGTGCACGTCAGCCTTTCGGCTGTTAGCGGTGCTTATCTCTTTCTCCTTTATGGAAGGAGCGTGTTGGTGACTGCAGGAATGTCTCCTGGAGTGCCCGGATAGCTCTGGTATGAAGGCTGCAGCTGCTTCTCCTTTTTCCTTTGGCCGGGGAGTGGTTTCTTGTTTTGTCAGAGGTCTTTCACTGTCTGAACATGGAAGTCTTGGAGCAACTTGCTGGTTGGTCACCGTTGGCTTGTCTTATTAAAGAACGCTGCGTGTCCAAGGTTAAGCTCCTGGTATGCCTGAATAACCCCTTTTAACCCCACAGCCACTTCCAGTCCTGCTGCCCCATTTCATGCAAGTTGTTGCGAAGTCATCTGATGAGCTTCTCCACCTCACTGTGCGGATCAAAGCAGGGCAGGCTCAAAGCTGCGTTTATTCCTGAGCTGAGCTGCAAGGGTACACAAACAGTGAATTTTTTTCTTCCTTTATCTAAAACTTTTCAAAGCTTGGGAGGATGGAGGCAGCCGTTCTTGCTTCTCTTTCCTCGAGGTGCTGGACCTGGAAGTTTGCACTCCCTTCTTTTAGAGCAGGTTGCGTGTGAGGCAGCAGAGGGGTGGCTGCGGGGAGTTAGCTGTCTTCACGTCCCCTTTTCCCTATCTTCATTTTTTTCCCATTACAAGAGGAGAGCTGGTTTTCAGCGATGCTTTGCAGGTTTCCATTGTGTAATACTTCAAACCTGCAGCTTGTATAAATACCTCGCTGGCTAATGAAGTTCAGCTGAAGAGTTGGACTGCCTCTTCTGCACTCGGCTGAATTGGAATAGCCCGACACAGCGGACGAGGTGAAATTCCCAACTAACAGCGGCTGGTGGTTTTTCTCCAAGCCCCTCACCTTTAATGGTGAATATTCTGTTGTCTAATTCTTACAAACATCGTCTTTAATCGCTAATTAGGCTTGAATTGTAACGATCTCAGTTTTGTAGCCTCCAGTTGAAAGGGTTACATTAATGGAAAAAGTATTTTGGGTGGTGAAGTCCTATTTGTAACAGCAGTCACACTGGGAATTTGCTATTAATTACTGAGGATGAGAAAAGAGAGAGGAAGGTGCCCCTATTGCACAGATACAAATTAACCGTTTACTCATTTTTAGATTTTTTTGGGGCTTTAGTTACTTCATTTTTCCCTTTGTGCCTGTCGGATTTCCAGGGCAGACAGAATACTGTTTTGGCAGATTGCAGCTATTTTTCTGCACTTAGGATATTTAAGTAAAATGTATTTTAAAGTGGCCAGTAGGAAACTTCACTGCAGGAACTTTTTTTTTTCAGTTGTCTTAATACGTGCATCCCCCTTATTTTAAGCACTTCTGGCTCTTGGCCTCCAAAATTAGTGTTTCTTTCTTAGTTTGCTCAGAAACTTACTGAATGCGCTTGAAGAAGAGAAACAGTTGGTGTGCATGAGAAGCATCAAAAGGAAAGACGATGCAAAATCTCTCTTCAGAACGTGAATATTTATAGAGCTCGTGGCTCCAGAAGGCAGCTGTGCATTGATTCCCATCTCTGAAAAGCACTGACTGATGTTCTCTGATGAACTTTAATGTGCTTAACCTGGAAACAATTTGGGATGGTAATCCGAAGTTCCTTGCAGGTGAATTTTCCGCCCTTGAATTGCCAAATATTAAACTGATTGAGCTCGATCCTGTGGGCGGTGTTTTAACGGGTGGCTTACATTTTGGTAGGCCATCTCTATGGGCAAAAAAATGGGAAAAATCCAATGAAGAGTTAGGTGAAAACTGTAAGGAGAAACAAATGTGCGTTACGTAGCTTCCTGCTCGTGTATCTGGACTAATAACCAGAGGGATAAATGTTAGAGGGTTTGGATTCTTTCTGCAGTTGTTAAATGGAAACTGGCTTATTGGTTTTACTGTTTTAGGGGAAAAATGAAAAAAAAAAAGGCTTGCTTCCTACTGCTCTTTGAAGGGTTTCCTACCTATCTGTGCCACCACCCAGCTGCTGCTCCCTCCCTGCTGAAAGCTGTCGGCCCCACAGTGCTCAGCTGCCTCTCAGGGGTGAGGTAAAGAAGAACAACCCCACTTGGCCATTTAGCCCCCAAATTGCTGCTGGGTGGGTGCGGCGAGCAGGCCCGTTGTGTCCTCCTGGCCTGGCCCAGCACGTTCTGGTGGTGGCTTGTTCCATCTATGAACGTGAGTTTCTGTCTTCTCAGACTGGGATCTGATGAAATCTGTGTTTTTTGTGGAGAAATATTAATAGAAAATAAAGGAACAAAGTGCAGGGACCAGTGAAGTGCCCATCTTTCCTTGTCTGGGTCTCAGTCCCCTCTTCCAGAGCACAGGTGTTTCCCTTTTTGCACATTTCCCGTTCTCTCCTGTGGGATTATGCTACGTCGGGAAGCTATTTTTGGTAGCAGCATGCTCTTTAATGTCCCAGGTAATGATTGGAAGAGCTCCAGTGACTACAAGGTGAAGGTACACAGCACTTCTGATGCGTTTTTAATGCGTGAGAGACGTCAGCTGGAAAGTTCACACCTTCTGGAGTTTGCCAGGAGTCACGGCGTCGTGGGAGGGAGGGATGGCAGCACGATGCTGGGGCCTGTAAATGGAGGAAGTCGGGCAAAATAGCCTTGTCCTTTCAGGCTGAAGCTCCCACTTGCTCTTCCTTTAGGTTTTCTTAATACTATGCAGATTTTTAGTTTCCTGGCTTGGCTCCCTGCTCAGTGGTGAGCACGGGGAGGTCGCTGGGATAGACCCGGGTGGGCTGTCTCTTGTAAGCACTGCAGAAGAAAGCCCTCAGCAAAGGGGAGATTAGGGGATGGATAAACAACTTGCTGTCCTCTGGAGATTGTAGGGAAGGGTTCTGAGAGAGGGAAAAACCATATAAAGTGTCACGAGGATGGGTTTTAGAAGTACTGAATGCTTGGAGAAAGGAGCCAGAAGGAAACATGCATCAAACGTTGATGGCAGCTGTAAAGCCAAACCAGGTGGAGGGATGGGAGTGTGAGTGGCTGCAGTGGTTGCAATGATCCCAGTCGGTGTTTGGGGGATTTTGCTGGTCAGCCCCAAGCTTACAGCCTGTAGTGTTCTTCCTCTGACTTTATTTGTAAGCGTACGTGCAGAGGGGCAGGGGTCCAGGCAGTAACTCTGTGCGTGTCGCTGTACCTTGCTTAATCTGTAGCTTTCTGTAGTTGCTTAAATCGGGATCTAATGCTTGTTATCTCTTTGAGCAGCTTTCATACTGCAAAGTATCTTGGTTTAATAGCTCATTTTCATTATATGAAAGGAGGAAATCTCCCACTTGCTTATTTAATAGGCTTTTTTTCCTGTTATTCAAATAGCTCTGTTTCGTTTTCAACAGAAGGTTTGTGTGGAGGACCCCAGCTCATTTTTCTGCTATTTCACACCGTCATTGGTATGAGCTACTCTGCTTCACAGGTACAACATCAGTGCTTGCTCCAAGTCTTTGTGAGCAGCTTTCCGTGGGCACCAACGGGTTTGGTTGTGCGTCGAGGCATCCATCCCTTGCTTCTTTGGCCTTCAGGATTGGGGATTTAGTCTTAACAGGCACCATGGAAGAAAGAAATATTGTTTGGTGAAGGCTACGTGTGCCCACCCGCTTTCTCTTCAGACTGGTAATATTATCCATGTCTCGATTTTAATTTTTTGTTAATGCAATGCTGACAGCAGGCAGTGCTCCTACACCTCCTCAGCAGAGGTGGAGTGTGCCATCTGTCACTACGTGGGTAGTAGTTATCCCAAAAAGTAATAACAGTGGGAGTTCTTGCCAGTTACAAGTTGTGATCACAAGCCAAATGGCGCAGTTCGGAATTAGCGTGCATTCCCAAAGAGAAAGGCACGCCTTTAGTTTTGCGGACCCACGAAGTATTTTCAGTCCCAGGGGGCTCGGCTGGGTCTCAGCTGCGAGCGCTTTAGCGCAAGTGAGAGGGGTGCAAGGCTGGAGCATGGGCTGCGATGCCCGCTAGCCCAGCTTCTAGGCAGGAACAAACTGGGATTTTTCCATGTTATGTAAGCCTCAAGTAGGTTATTACATGCAAGGCTGAAGCTGAGGAATTATTTTAGGAGAGCAGTAATGGAGTGGCATAGAGATTTGGTTTTGTCTTTGCCCAGTGGGAACGGAAAGATCCGGCTTCTTCATCCTTCGGTGCCACCAGCCTTGTACAACTCTCTGCTACCTGCTGGAAGAAGATGAGGAACACTTCTAGCTAGGTGAAAAACGTGAAGATCGCCTGTCTGGTTTTAGTAGCAGTTTTACTACCATGCTTTATGGCATTCTTGTGGGAAAGGTAGGACATAGCATGGTCAAAACTGGTGTGAGTGGGTGCAGAACTGGTTAGCATGCCACTGAGTAGCTCGGATGGTGGAATTGAGCGTACCAGCTGAAGCTGTGGGTGACAGCAGCT
This sequence comes from Aythya marila, assembly GCF_965140915.1. Classification (NCBI taxonomy): domain Eukaryota; kingdom Metazoa; phylum Chordata; class Aves; order Anseriformes; family Anatidae; genus Aythya; species Aythya marila. The sequence continues at coordinate 3,040,374 of NC_139066.1, forward strand.
CCCAAGGGGCTGCAGGGATGGGAAGTCATGTCAATCGGGTGCTAGGGTGCTGAAAAAGGACTGAAAGGAATCGATCCCGGGTTAAATCTTTGGTCTGGCACACTCCTGCCTTGATCTGGTTTCCTTACAAGGCTGTGGAGGGTGACTGGGAGGACATTATGGATGGAGTAACGCTACTTGGTCGTACAGAACAGCTGAATTTGCCTCATCCTCGGTAATCTGTGAAGTCCTGACCGTGCACGAATGTCAGCACTGGCCAGTGGGGTGTTTGAGACGGGTGATGCTACAGGGTACGTGGTCAGCTTTAGGGCAAGCCACAAGAACATCTCTCGTGTAACTGCACCCTTCACCTTCTTAAATGTGTAATAAAACTCCTAGCACTTTAGAAAAATAGTTAAATCTATTTATCAATGGGCAGAATGCGTTTATCAGTTAGAATTGACTAACAGTCACGCTTAAATTAAGTTTTAATTAAAGAGAGACCAGACAGAAGATGTATCATAGGCAGACAGGAAGAATTGGAACTAATTTTTTTTTTTTTTTGTAATTACAAAATTAAAGTAACAGAACAGGTAAAGAGAGCTCAGTGGCAGGACAGGTAAAGACAGCACTGTACGTCTCCTTTGGCTCCCTTTCTCTCTATAAATTCGGATCCTGACTGAGGACAGCTATTGATTCAGCGTCACGGACAACAATGGAAGATGACAGTCATTGTTCTTCAGACAGAAACCTTTAGAGGTGGAAACATTAAAAAAAAAAAAAAAAAAAAAAAAGAATCAAACAACCAAACAAAAATAAAGCCAAGCCATGACAAGTAAAACATTTAAGATTATCCTTTCCCTGTATTTTCAGTACATAAACTGTGGTACAGGAAATTAATAGATCCTTGGTCCATACGGCCTAATCAAGTCAGTTCTGTAAGGAACCCCGTTTAGAAGTAAGCCTTGACATGGGTAAGTTTCTGTGAACAGTGCACCAAATGCAACAGATGAATTAATTCTGACTTAAGTGGAAAGGTCTGTTCAACTGTCCAGAGACGAATGTCACTTCTGTAATGTAGAAGGATGAAGGATTGGGGTAGGCAAGGCCTGCAGCTGAGGTTTTATCTCACTGACGTACCAATAACATGCACTGATATACTTAGAATGAGATGGCTCAGAAAAGTGGTATCTCTGACGAATTTGGTATTTAAGAGATGCCCATCTTTGGAAAGTGGAAGAATACCGCGTATGAATTAATCTGAGTAAAAGAGGGATACGGATAGCTACTCACAACAATTTATTTTGGAAGATGCCATCTGCATGAGAAAACAAAGTGCTGACTTGACATTTTCGAGCTGAACAGCTGATGTGTCTGAGACTTCTTCCAGTTTTTGAAAGAATGTTTCAACGTGAGCTCATCTGAAAGAGCAATTGATAACAGCGCAAGGAAATACCTACTTTGAGTTTGCTTGCAGGGGCTGTACACCATTACCTGTTTTCTCCTACTAATTAAGTCTCCTCTATCCAAAATCAGCTGTCTGAAAACAGGACCAGTAGGGTTCAGAATATGCAAAGCTCCGTGCAATGTAAAACAAACCAGAAGCAGCCACCCACCCTCCTCCAAATGTCACTTGGGTGTGTGCACACAGAGCATGGGAGGTTCAGAGTGAGTTGTGGATGTCAAATCATTCTCTGTGCGGTGGGGTGAACTGCTTGGACTGAAGGGTGGGCAAACAGGATGGGAAGAAGTGAAGACAGAAGACGAGATGCAAGTTATGTTTACTTGCAAAGAATGTCAATTCCTCTCTCCTTGTCCATACACATGTAGTTAACTAGGTTGGAGCCTCTCCTAGCAAGAACCCTGCTCAAAATTTCAGGATTTCTTTTTGCAGCTCTGGGTTGTTGGCACAGACCTGCTCACATCCTGGACATACCGCGTGTCAGTGCAGCCAATGGTGCATGGACACGGCTTTCACAGGGTGCTTCTGTTGTTCTGAAGTTACTTGGGCAGATGATTTAGCTGTGCTTGTGTCAGCATACAGGGTCTGTCTGCTAGGGGTCTTTGCCAGGATCTGTTTTTCCCCCGGCATAGCTGTAACTGCAGGGGTCCTCATAAAGCAGATAAGCTTTGCGTCTGGATCTTTTTTTTCTTTTTTTTTTTCCCCTGCTTCTGTCTCTTGTAAATGTCCATAAGACTGCCTAACAAATCTAGTCAATAAAGACTTTTTTTCAAGCCCACTGAACGTGGGCAGTGAGTTAGCTTTCTGTGGTGGGTCGCTGTGGTTAGGATCTTCTGCAAGGGAGCTCAGTGCTGAAGTTGGATGCGTCCACAAATTCTGAAGTGAGTTAATGAGTGTGCTTTAGCGAGCACTTGGATGTGCTTGTTTCATCTGTTTACCAGGCTATAGCTTAAGTGTAGCCTGAGATACATAGACTGATTAGAAATAGTTACCTCATTTAGATATTTTGTCAGAAGTTTCAGCGTTCATGTAAACTAAGCCATTATATGGTGTTTACCTAAGCCATTATATGGTTTTTACTTATCGGATGTATCAGTCCGCTTTGTATTCCCTTGTGTATCTTGCTTGCAACTAAAATTTCACATTAAACAAAGCTATGATGATTAACTTCGAGCTCCTGCGCTGCGTTTTTCCTTAGAGACAAACATTTTTTCTGCCTGAAAATGAGATAAGGCGCTGCTCTGGGCTGCATTTACCCCTCCTTGTGTGAACGCTTTTCTTGTGTGCCTAGTTCTGTGCTCGAGTTTTGTGCGCCCAGCTTTGTGCTTGAGTTTTTCTCTCTAGCACAAACCTTGCAATTCACCGCTGTGAATTAACCTCCATAAATTGCGGTGAATGAAAAATTTGTTCAGGTCTGGATAAAACCGTCTTCAAAGGGAGATTAGGTCATCTGACACAAGATTACTCAGCTCGTCATCGGTATCAGGAAACTGAGTAACTACAACTCTCCCAGGCGATGAGTGTGTCCGCGGTATCGTGCGTTACGTGAGCGCGGTTTGCCTTGGATTTGTTCAGTGATGTTGTATGCAGAGTAAATCTTGTATTCATTATTGCCCCTTCAGTTAAGGGGAGATTAGAGCCAACTCTGGCGTATGTGGGGATTTGCCCTCGTGAAGTCTCAGGCAGTACCACCTGTGGTCTTACTGAACGTCGTGGTGTTCCTCACTGACACCTGCAGTTTGGGAGATCGGGCCCCTTGAGCCTCTCCTTGCCAACTTGTAAATGCTCAGATCCCTGCCTGGTGCCTGTTTGCTCGAGGTCTGGGCTCCTGCTGGAGGAGTCGGGGCTGCTTGCATGTGGGACGTTGCCTTCTGTAATGCCTGAGGAGCTTGGGGCCAGGGGCAGGAGACCTGGCCCTGCTCTCCCCACTCTGGTTTTGGCCTCTCCAGACCCTGAAAAAAAACATAACCCATGAAAAGCCCTTGGCTGACTGATTGCTAAAGAAGTTCTGCAAGCAAATTTGATTAAATATTAATGTCATGTGTGAGAAATAACAGTGTGGCTGGTCCAGGGGGGCAGTTTGGAGAAGGGGCCTCATGTCAGGCCCCATGTTGCTGCTCTTCAGGGGTGGAAATACTGCCCGCCAGCTGGAGCAGCTCCCAGCTGTACACATAACGTGTGTGTAAATGTCTGCACCTCCTTGTGACAGCAGACAGGCTTTGTCATTTATCGTTTGTTGTCGCTAAGAATGTCTGATTTTTGCAGGGAATGTGGATCGAGGAACAGCTTTTCATTTGTAATCCTACCTCAGAATTTGGTAGGAGCAACACCTAAAATAATGCTTTTTAAAATAAAGACTTTATAAATATATACTTATAAAAATAAATATTTCTAAAGACTTTTAAATAAAGTTTGACTTCAATTGGTTTTTATATAAGGACTGTATAAAATTGCATAAAGGAAGAAACCCAAATCTTTTTGAAAGGGACTTACGAAAATGTCATTGCAACAGAATACTTCTTCCACGTCCAGGCTATTTTTGTTCTCTGAAGCTCCCCATCTGCAGTCGGTGGGCTAAACTTTCAGGTAGTTTCAGTGTCCTGGAATACTTTGGTGTGACACCAACATACCCTGAAAAACTGAGCTGGAGTTCATTTATTGTCTGCTTTCCTATCCCTAATGGAACTGGTTTACAATGATTTATTTAGGCGCTTTGACAGAAAAATGCTTATAAATGCCAAAGTTATAACTTGCCAGTGTTCAGCACTGATATATGCTGCGTGCTGGCAAAACACCCCCAATTTCATAAAGAACAGAGGATGAATTCTGGAGCCCTGCTTAATGGTGTGCAAGGGCACAGAATCCAGCTTCAAGACTTCAGTGTGTGGAACAACCAAGGTGGCTAGACCAGCTTCAGAAGAGTTTAAAAAATAAGTTGATAATATATATGAAGTTATACGTAAAAGGCTTGGACGCATCTTCACTGGGTTTAGGGGGAAGAGCTTTTAGTTTGATGTAGTAGGTGCTGGTGGACGTTAAGGCAAATAATGTTATTTTTGAGTTCTCTCTAGTGCCTGTGTAGGACTCAACGTTGGCTCAGTTGGGATTCAGAGGAATTACATGATCTGTTACGGAGGGGCTTCTTCTGTTTCTAAGATGCTCTGTGGCACATCGTTAAAACATTTAAAAAGCACAGCAGAAAGTGCCGTGTGTCCGTGCTTTCTGCTGGATAAAACCCAGCATCCGAGTTTACATTCCTTCATGTTTATTCATGCTCTCAGACTTGTTCCATATGAAATGCTCGAGCTAATAGAAGTTGACCTAATGCTTTTTTTTTTTTTTTTTTTTTTTTTAACTAAAACACATATAGGAAACTAAAAATACTTTTTAAAAATTAATTATTCTTTTAAGCTTCCAAATAAGGAACTACTTCAGTTGCAGATCACTTTCTTTATGTGTGCAACATGCCTCATTTGGTTGAGAGGTTTGATGTTGTCGCTGGTTGCTTTTTAGGTAAAGGAAAGCAGCCTCTAGGTTGCATTTTGTTTTGTTGTATACCTTTTTGTGAATTCATTGCTTTCCTTTAGGAAATGGCTTTACCTGACCGCAAGTTGCTAGCAGTTTTGCTAAGTGTTTAGAAATCCTGTAGGTAAAAAAATGAAATACTCTGGAAACATTGTAAGAAAGCTTGAAAGAGAACCTGGTATTTTTTCAAGTGTGTTTTGTTTGTTTTTGTCTACCAGAGTTGTTTACCTCTGGTATAGATGTCAGATGGTGAGATTTTGCATATTACTCATTATAGAAACATCAGGTTGGTTTTCCTTCCTTTATTTGTTCTCTTCCTCTTCCTCCTCCTCCTCCTCTTCCCCCCCCTCCCCTTCTCATCCTGCTGTTGTTTTATCTTTGCAGCAGTGTTAAATTTGCCTAGCAGGGCCAGGAATTGATCTCTCATCCCTGGAGCATACACGGGCTGTGTGCTGGCTTTCAGCAGAGCCTTGGGTAGGTCTGGTTCACAAACACCATTGATTTCTGCGCTGTTCGCATGTGGGGACTTGATGTGAGATGTTCTGAGATGAAACACGGAGGGTGAAATAGCTTTATACCCCCAAACCCTTTCCACACTTAAGGAATTTTTGAGATGCTTCTCATTAGCAAGGGATTAGCAAGATTTACTTAATGGTCATGTGCACAAACACTGCTTCCCGCTTCTCTTTTAGTTATATTTTCAGACTTTGTTCAAAAAATGCTTGCCTTATTTTGTATATCTGAATGTAGGTTGAAAGAATCAAAGATTGCAGTGGTGTAGAAACTCCCCAGCTCCATCAGTCTGGCACGAGTGCTTGGTGCCACAACTGCAGGAGACCACAGCTTTTACCCAAAGACACGATTTGGCCCCATTATTACATTTGCGACAAGCAATCTTGCCACGTGTATCACTTTCCTCCAGGTCTTTTCCTAATGGCTGAGCGCTTTTTGCTCAGGTTTCAGGTTTTAAGAGAAGGAAATATTTCTAGGCTTTCCTGGCCTTGACATATTGGACCTTTGGCAGTGCCAGGTAGGTTGGAAGGTTACTCGCTGCCTTCCAGGATCGCTTCTGTTTCTCAAAACTGGATTGTGAGGGTGAAGGAAGATGTGAAAATAAAGGACTGGAGGAAAGCTGAATGGGCAAAGGTGAAATTGAAAAACAGAGCAGCAGCAGCAAGATGTTTGTGAACGTGTAAATGCGCTTCCTGCATAGGTAATGGGATGGAAATGAGCATGCAGATCGGCTGGTGGGAAGAGTAACTGGGAGATGTTGAACTTGGTAATGTGTTTGGAAGAGCTGCTGTGAAAAAGGCCACCGATCTCGTAATGAAAAGGTTAGAGATAACAAAAGCTTATCTGAGGATTAAGACTGAGTTGGTTGAGTGGTTTAACAGGCAGACAGGATTTTGCCACGGTTATACCTGTGCGGCTGCGAGTGACAATCGGCGTCCTTCTGAACAGGACAGATAATGGCACTTCCACGGGCTGCTTCTCCGAAGATGGATGAGTGTGCAGCTGCCTTTTCTGCTTGGATGCATAGATTTGACCCTTTCGTGACAGCAAGGATTAAAAATTAAAAAAGTAATGATTTTTTTAATATGCCATTTAAGTATTTATATCACCAGCATTACGGATGGGTAAGGGGAATGGCAGCGTTAGCACTCACTGCCAGAACTGAGTATTTCAGAGGGCTTTAAGGAATGTTTGTGTACCGTTTGTTTCAGGTCAGTCAAATATTGGCTCCTATTACATGGGTACATTTATTTATCTGTGGGTTTGACAGACTCAAGGTTGAACTGGAAGGCAAAGTAGCCTTTTTGTAGAAATCCTGCAGTCAAGATTATGTAGAGCACTTCGCTCCAAGCAACGTCTGAGCAAGCCAGTTATTTTCAGTGGAATTTCATTTCTCTAATTGTTAGTGGTAAAACTTCCTGACTACTTTTTGCCAGTTGTTTTGAACTTCATGTGTTGTTCAGGTACACCTGCAGTAAGATCTGTAGGGACTCAGTGGCTGTGTTGGTTGCAAACATTAATACAGAATTTTACATGATTTCCTGCAAACTGTTCAGGGTTTTATATCTGTGGGTGTGTATGTCAGTATAGCCATCGTTCGTGTTTCACTGTAGCCTTGGACAATGTGGCAGGGGCACATCTAGAGAGGACTAAGTAGGACTTCTTAAATGGCTCCATAGAGTGAATTACCCTTCAGTGTTAGCACCAATCTGTCTAATTGCCGCCCGAGTTTCCGACACGTTTCAGAGCAAGCTAATAAAATGTACCCCAACACAAATATTTTTGTACAAACAAATATAAGAGTTAGAAGGAAGGGGTATCGCTAATAGCATTAAAATTCATTCCTCATCTTCCTCTGGTTTAATTGCTTCAGCGGTGTAGTTAGCTTAATTTGTGTAAGCAAAATTAAAATAACTGTTGAACTTTAAGCACTCCTACTGTACATGGCAGCAAAGCAGCTGTAGTTTGTAGCAGAAGCAACCTGTGAAGATACTTTTCCTGAACCTGCTGGTAATTCTTAGTTTTATTAATAAGAGCAGTGGCTTTATAGTCATAATTGCTTTCTAGCAAGATGAGAAGCTACAGATCTATTTCTGTGCTGTCAGATGCCCTAGAACTAACACCAGGTCTGCATTTCTTGCCTGTTGGTAAGCTCTTCCAAACTGCGCAGGGGAAATAGACTTCTAGGGGTTTGTTGGTGCTTGTGAACCCAGCCTATGCACATCTGATGCGAGCAGAAATGATTCAGAAGTTGATTTTGCTGTTGGATTTGGTGCTACGGTTAGAGCCTGTGTATAGAAGAATGCCTCCTTTGTCTCTTGCCAGCGAGATAACGCACCCGTCATGTATAAAGGCTTTGTTGTCTCCTTCCCGGGGCTGCTGCAAGTAATGTGATGTCCTGTGCCACGCTGCTGCTGAAGCTGCTGCATCCCAGCGTGTGCAGAGCTGGGCTGGTTCCAGGCTCCCCTCCTGCATGGCTGAAACATCAAGCGGCTTGTGTTACTTGGGAAAAGCTGACGGGCAGCTTTAAAGGTGTGCCTTCTAGGGTTTGGGTGGGATTCATGCACTAATGCAGTGACAAACTTCTGCAGGTGAATGGGGAGGGTTCCTTACAGATAGCTAGGTCAGAAAACAGGTCGCTGTATTAAAGGAGGAAGTGGCAATATGGGACCTTTAAAAACCAGACCGGGAAGCATTTGTCACGTTTTTGGGGCTGTACCATTTCTGAAACAAGCGCGCTGCCTGAATCTAAAGAACAGATAAACAGGACGTGAAAGAGAAACCTGTTTTAAAGCTCAGTGTATTTATTCCATTAGTCTTTTAACATCGTTCTGAATACTGCTTTGCTCATGCAGATAATATCTGCAGGGATGTTGTTGGAGGATCGCCTAAGAGGACAGGATGGTGCCTTGCTTTATTGTAAGCAGATGAAGCATCATGCAAACCTGACCCATGTCACAGTGCCTTTCTCAGGAGCTACCTCAGACGTGTGTCAGTCAGTCTTGGACATGAGAAAGGGAAGAAGTAAGCAGAACTGGATGATACAGAAGCCAGTATGTTTTTACATGCAAAATATCATTCGAATGGGTTTTCATTGTCACTTAAAAGAGCTGAACAGTGCGTCTGTACAGTCGATAGAAGAACAGAGGATGGTAGGCAGGCACCTCACATCTCCACACATCAGTCGGGATGGGCAGGGCTGCTACGAGTGGTTTGGTCATTGGAGCCTGGAGAATTGCGTTTTCTTGCTCTATGTGAAACGTTGTGGGCTCATATGATGAGGGACGGATGTGAAACGGGTTCCGTACGCTCAAGGAAAATGAGCGATGTGGTAGGGTTAGTGCTAAAAACCTCTGGGGGAGGACCTTGACCTTGCATCTGGTACTTGGATCTGGCTGACCTGGAGGCGTTTGGTGTGCAGAGGAGCCTCTGGCCGGGAATGCGCCTTTGGGACAGAAAAAGGCATGATTAGCGAAGCAGATAAGCAGCTTTATTTATATATTTGTGACCTGTCAGAAACATACCTCATTTCTTCCTGCCGTCAGCCCTCGGGGAGTGCCTCTGCGGGTCGCTTTCAACGAGAGGAGCTCTGCAGTGTGCTCACCATCAAGTAGGTAAAGCTGGGGAGTCCGATGGGGTTTTGTGGCAAGGAGAGGGGACTGGTGGCGGCTGACAGCATCACGCATCTCTGCAGCAGTTCTGGCGTGGTGTGGCCCCAATTTCCTGCTTGCCCTGGTAAATACCGCGTTGCCTTTGTTATCCCCTTCCCAAAGAAAGGGCTCGACGTAGCATTGTCGGGGATTTTATCGTGACGTCCATAGAACGCCGCAGCTGAGTGTTTTCTGCCTGATGTTTTGCCTCTGGAAAACAGGATATTCAACAAAGTGAGGAAACTTGAAACTTGTTGAAAACGCGAAGCCTGTTTGATAGCCTGAGTAAGCGTGATGCAGGCTCCCGGAGGGACCTGATGACTACCCGAGGTGGAGGAATCAAGCGGAGACTTGGAGAAGAGGAGCAATTAAAAAGGAAAAGCTGGGGAAATGGGTGCTGTAATGAGGTGGATACAGGTGCTGTTGGTGAGGAAGGTTATTTAAATTGGTTTAACGCATTACTTTTGTGTTCTCTTTAAAAAAGAAATGTTGATCTAAAAGTGTGTTACCCATGATGGTTAAACAATTGAATTGCAAAGGATGAAAACAAATAGAATGTTGTTGCACAGGTGAATTAAATTTAAAACTTGTTTTTAGGATATGTAACAACATTGCAAAATGGAACACCAACTACAGAGTCTGAATTTTTAATAGCTTTTATCTCAGATAGACAGTCGTTAGATTGAATGTTCAAATGCAACTTCAAAATCTAATATTTTTGAGTAATCTGAGTTTTTTAAAATAGGAAGTTACCCGCTGTGATTCTCAATATATCTGTGTGTTTTTTGTGCTAAAGAAAGCTGCGGTAGCATGGTGGTGGGTTTTGTTTTTAACGAGGAAGTAGTTTCTCTACTGAATTTAAAAAACAAACAAAGCAAAACAACAGCAAAAAAAAAACAGGACCATTCCTGGGGTTGCCCTGAACCTCTGGGGAAGGGGCCGCCCACCTAAGGACTGCCGGATCTCAGGAGCACTCTGCACTGTGTAAATGTTGAGGTTTGAGCTGTTTCATCTTTCGTCTTTAATGTGAGGGATTGCTCAGGAGGCCCGTTTGTTCTGCTGGAAGCGAGGCGAGCCGTGGTTTTCTTGAAGGCTGAGCACAGGGCCCACGCTGCAGCCTTGCCGTTTGTGCCTGCGCATGGTGTGTTAAAGGAATGAGCACACACAGTCACACACAAATGGAATAACCTTGCAACAGGAGAGACCTCATCTTGAAACTGAAAGAGTAGTTTGAGGTTCGGTGGTGATTCAGTTGGGCTTTTCTTCTTTTTCCTGTTCCCCGTGGCTGTGTGGATATCTCCTGTAAGCGGCTGGGAGAGCAGCGGAGGAAATGATCGGACTATACCCGGAAAACCAAACGCAAACACAGTCATCAGCTCTGCGAAGTAACTAGCTGGGAGAAGGAAGATTTCCTTTTTACAAGCCTTTTTATTAGAATTTCGACTGTCTGGATGGTGGGAGCGCTTTAAAGAGGAGAGGAATAATGTCTAAGCTGTCAGTTTTCCTGTGTTTTGTCTGATAATTTTGGTGGTTTCACCTCAACTTGATTTAGAAAAAAATCTGCGTTTGTATTTCAGATGAAACTGGGTGTGAGAGTTACATTTGGTTGCTTTCCTTTGGAAAACTAAAGCAGCTTGCACCCACCTGTGACATGTGAGAACCGTGCTTCCACGTGGATCTGACAGTGCTCAGGGTTTGCTTTTTGTGGGTTCCCCATCAGGTGGCACGAGGCATGGCAGGCACCACCAAAGCTCGGTGTGAGCCAGGAGGGAGGAGCTGGCTTGTTTGGGGTCTGAAGGACAGAGTACAGCTGGCTTCCCAGGGTGAGTGCTGTGCTCTGGATGGGGACAGGCAGAGGAGCTCGGTGCGAGCATCTTCTGCATGTCTCCTGGTGGAATTAAGCTTTTAAACCTCTTAACTGATTTTTTATCCAGGTGAAGACCTACGTTTTTGTAATCATAGCAGGTGCTGAGATACCAGCTGCAATTAGCTTCAGTCGTACTGCTCCCATCGCTCTGACTTGACTCACGCTGCATTACAGGTGGGGAGTGACTCCGGTGCTGCAGGCCCCAGCCCTGCGAGCAGCCAGCAGGACAGCGGGTGCTGCGGGTGCAGGGTTGAAAACAAATTTCTGTCTCTTTATAGGCAAGTGCTGAGAGCCTTAAAGAAATGATTCTGCATTTGTCAGGTTCTGCACGGGGTGACGTGCTCCTTAATGGACTCAAAAATGGAGTGGGCATGGATGTGAGCAGTCTTGCCGCTGATATACTTGCTCAGGGCAGGAAAAGCAAGGGATGACCAAACAGCTGTGGAAAGGCCTTGCCAGCCTTCTGCTGGTCAGCACCAGAATGAAATGCAGTGTAGGTGTCTCTCCTGCACACGCAGGGAATTAACACCAAGTTTGCAAAGGTAATGATGGGTTGAAGCTGGATGTTACTGCTGGGTAAGACCTGGCAGTTCTGACATCGGTGTGGTGTTGGGCAGCTGTTTAAAAAGAGAGCAGAATGTTAGGGATTAACGGGAAAGGAACAGTGAATAAAAAAGCATCAGAGCCACCTTAGGAGTTCGTGGGATCTTGCAGGCTGCTGCTTGGTCTGGCTTGGTCTGCTTGTTTTCTAAGCGCTACTTTAGAGCTGGGGAAGGTGCAGAGCAGGGCGACGAGGATGATGAGACACGGGATGATTTCTGAGGAACAGCGGCTGAGCAGAATGGAACTGCCTAGCAGGGGAAGGAGATGCCTTTTAGAAACAACTGCTTGGAAAAGAAACTCGATACAAATTTCGGATAAAATATAGGCAAATAGCATCTCTCAGAATGCCTCCCCAGGCGCCCTTAAATCCTCACTGGCACTCGGCCCTTTGAATCACTGCTGGAAACGCAGTGAGTGTCCCACGGCCAGCTGGTGAGTGCGTGCCCACCTTCCTGCCACGGCCGCCTTCCTGGGCGGTGTTGCTGAGGCAGGGAATTGCTTCGCTCGTGGGTTAATTGGGGATTGTGGGTTAATTGGGGATTTATTCGTCAGGCCTGTGATGTTTAAAGGCTAGTGTGTTAAATGAAGATATCCCCTAACCAGGCGATCGAGATTATGAATACCTCCTTAATAGCAGGGTGGCAAGAGGTTCCAAAAGCCGAAGCAGTGTTCATTTTCCTTGCGTGTGTTTATAGAACACCAGAACTTTTTGTGGCAGTTGAGGAAATTCGCCTTCTTTTGGGCTCATGGTAAGTACGTTCTTCAGTGGTTTCTGCAGTGCTGTTTGCATTATTTTGCTTAAAAAGCAGTAAACTTTGAAAAATGTGATATCCATGTCTAATTTAGACTTAAGATAATCCAATCTAGCTACAACACTGAATGTTAAACTATTTTGTCTTGTTCAGACTCAATCTTGTTAAAGAAGAAAGACTTCCTGATACGGGTGGTAATACAACAGCAGATGATATTGTGTTTGCTGTAACAGATCTTGATGTCATAAATGTTTTCCTACAGAACTTGCCCGAGGAAATTTCAGGCCATTGTTTCCTAATAAACGTTGTTTCAGAGTGTAATAAAGGTGAATCAGAGGCTGGCTTTGTGCTGCAGCGAGGATGAGGATATGCTGCTTTTTACACCCGGGATGAGAGAAGTGGGGATGTGTTGCAAGAGGGAGCGGTTTCCTCAACCCTGAACCCTGCCAACACTGGAGTTTGGTGGAAGTGGACTGTGTGTACGAGAGATATATGTGTATCTCGATATAATGTGTATATGCTGCTGTAGGATATATCCCCAAACTGAAACTGCTCTGGAAAGAGGAGCTCTGACCCCACGTTAACACATCCCAGTCCTCTTTGCAGGCGCTTGCTGTCAGGGTGGTGGCGTGGGGTGGGACGGTGCTGCAGCAGGGAGGAGGAGACGTGGGTAAGGGTAAGGCTTGGGTGTCCCTGCTCACACCAGCAGATCTACCTAACAGCCTGGGAGATCCAACAGTTTGAGGAGGTAGGTAAGGGTTATTTCGCAGCTGAGCTTTTCCCTTCTGTAAGGAATCTCCCGATGCTCACAGACTTGAGAAGGAAACCCACCCAGTTATAGCTTGTTCTTTTGCCAAAAACCAACAGAACCCAATGCTGCCGTACTCAGCTCTTTTGAGTTATCTTCGGCTTTGATGCACAGTTGTCCATACTCTGAGTGTCCGTGCCTGGTGGGTAGAGCATGTCCTGTCCCGAAACGAAGGGCAGCCACTCCACCCCAACCGCTCCAGCCCTACAGAGACTCCAAGGAGCAGCGGTGCCGTGGCAGTGCTGCCGTCCAGCTGTACGTGGCTCGCTGCAAAGCACAACTGACAGCAGGCAGAAGAGAAGGCAGAAGGGATACCTGATACCCTCTGAGCAGACCGAAGCAAATTTCAGCCAGGTTTTTCAGATGCTTTTGTGCCAGCCTTCTGAAGGGAGTTAAGTACACGTGAGCCAAAGGGAGTGGGTCGTGTGAGCTAATGTGTTTTATTTTGCAACTGGGCGAGGTTTAAGAGGATATTCAATATTCTCAGCTGGCAGGGGGGGCCTTCCCAAGCTGTGGTGACGGGGTAGATTTCAAGAGTCACATAGAGAGTAACTGAGCCATGGGCTTGGGGAATGCCTGCTCACTTTGGTACTGTAACTGTGGCTGGCTGCCTGCTGCTGTTCCTCTTCTCCTGGCCTGCTTTCTTTATGGACCTGTAACAGCCGGCCTCGGGTGAGCCAGGTTCTCCAGTTTAAAAATCTCATTGGGTTTTCAGCTCAAAAACCAGATCTGTAAATCTTCATATCTACATTTTTGCTGCCCATTACAGGATGAAATCAGAAACCTGAGTTCTTAGCTGACAAGGACCAGTAGGAAGCAGAGCTGGTAGATACACCAGTGAATTATTTTGAAGTATACTATACTCTGTAATTTCAAGAGTGCTCATACAATGGATTCATTTATAGCTGCTTGTAGTTTAAACACATTGTCTTAAGTACCCAGGCCTATTTTAAATACCACTTACATACTTCATAAAAGATAAAAGGTATATAAACATGCCCTTTCCTTCAAGTACTTGCTCGTGTGTGCTGCTGTGTGGGTGTGATGCACTAAGCAAGTGCTTTGCCCTTGCAGTTTTAGTGCAGTGTGGAAATTTCCCCTCATTTCTCATTTTGTGGTACTTTAAGGCTAACAGCTTTTGTTTTGTGTTGGAATGAACGAGAACTGCACGCATGGCCAGGTACTGGAGCTTAATTTGGAAGAGTTGATAAGGTGGGAAGTCTTTAAATGTCCTGATATGATGTTATCAAGTAGCTCTCACATCCTCAAACTTGATTTATTTTTTAATACTTCAGTGGTTTTTGCATTGCCTTGTGTTGGAAAGTTTGGAAAAGTGACTTAAAGCAGAACATCCACTCTTGCTAAGTCTCATTTTTCCTGCTTGGGATAGACATGGCCAGCTAACAAAGAAATGAAGGCTGAGGGGCACAAAGTAGCACTTACTTTCCCTTTTCGTTGCTGTTTTTAACTCAGAGTTTACGATATATTCTATGGATGTAGCAGATAAGTGAAAACAAAACAAAACAAAAAAACATAAAAAAATAAACATGACCACAAACTGCTGTTCTGTTGTTATGTAAGCATGGTTTGTAATTTGCGAGGTACATTTTTTTCTTTCCAACTTTCCTCTTGTATCCTAGAGTCCAGTCCATGTATGTTAACATTCATACGTCTTAATGTTGTAAGTTATACCAAGTTTAAAAAATGTTTGAAAAAGACCTGTGGCTATACAATCTCTGAGTAATTGACTTTTTTTAGGGACATACACCTCTCATGATGAAGACTGCTAGTAGGATGGTGGTTTTGTGCCATTCAGCTCTAGGTAATTCTGTCCTCAGACAATTTAAAAACAAATGAATTGAAATTAAATTTTCAAGCTACTTTCCTGTAATATATTTGTTTCAAACAAGCAAAACATGAAACAGAAAGCCTAGAATGCCTCATTCAGCGTTGTTATTGCTGATTCCCCCAGTTAAGTGTTCCCAGCCCATGTTTATGTCTCTTGCTTACAGCGCGAGGTTCCAGGCGTTGTGTTGGTGCATGCCCTGCACTCCGTGCATCACGGGGAAAGCATCGCGATGTTCCTTCTCTCAGTAGCTTTGTGCACTGAACGACAGAGCTGGAATTAGGGCAGCAGGGACAGCTCTTAGTGTCGTGTGCGGGAGCAGGAGCAGTTTTTCTGGGCTTTCTGACATGAAGCAGCACATCTGCAGCTCTCATGTGCCGTCTGGGTGGGAGAACCAGATGGTATTCCCCTGGTAGACGAAGTCCTGTGCACACGTGCATTTTAAACTCAGAAGTCAAAGGAGACCAACCCATGAAACGGAGCACGGTTCCACCAGGAATTACAGCACACCAAGAGGCAGCCAGTGGGCCTGGCCTCCTTCCCCAGCCCCTGCGCTGTGAGGGCTCGGCACGGGCACCGAGCAGCTGGAGTCCTGTGTTGGGTGGCCTGGAGCCGGGGGCGTTGCCAGAGTGCCCGGCCTGGTTTCAGTGCAATCCCTGGCAAAACTTCTGGCTGCACCGGGGAGAGCTTTGGGAGGCTCAAAACGACTGCTGCGTCCAGTGGTTTATCGGCGTCCTGCTCTCCGTGGGCTGAGAAGTGCTCACACCTATTAAAATGTCAGATAATTACACTAAGTCGCCTAACCTTGAATAACTCTGGGATGAAAATATTGTCCTTGGTGCGTGCTTCACATAACCTATCATTGCGTGGTCACCTTGGCATGTGTATCGTGAGCGCAGCACCCAAACCAAGTCGTTAATGAACAATGACCAACCTGTAGATAGAGCAGAGGAGGTGAACAAACAGGCTGTAGTTAATGTTATTAAACAGGTTCTGTTAATTAGCATCTGAGGGTGAGGGCTTTGCAGCAGTAATCGCTGCAACAAGACAAAGTGAGCTCCTGCCCCAAATCACTGCGCTAGTAGAGATGTTTGTACACGTTGATAAACGTTATTAGGATGCTGAAGAATGGGATACTCCGTTAATAGCTTGGAACTGTTTGTTTGTTAGGCAGGAAATGAAATGGAAGCTCATTATAATTTTCATATAAAACCAAGAGTCTGAGTTGTTAAGATAGCAGAATGTAAATGTAATCCGCATTTAACACCTTTTTTTTTTATTTTTTATTTTTTTAAGGCACATGAGGTGAGCAGAAAAATCTTAATTTAAAGCATGGGCAATTTTCTGATTTTTTTTTTTTTTTTCATAATTCTCTTGATGTCTGGACGCTTTCCCACAGTTATTTACAGTGATAATTATGAGGAAACTGTTGCCAACTTAGAATATGGTAGAGTGGATGCTTGCTTAATATTATTGAAAATCAGCCAGGCGGTGTCTAAATACGGACTGAAGTGCTCCGTCGTATGGCTGCGTGCGGCACTCCTGATTTATCAATGGGACACGATCCTGTGCAGTAATTGCGTGTAGTAACGTGATTCAAATGTTATTTCAGAGGAAGAAGTTGAAGTTGTACTCTTCATGGAGATGGAAACGTGACACTTGTTTTCCAGACGAGTCCCTGATACAGTTAGGTCAACTCTGCTGCCGTTGCTGTAATTTAAGGAACGTTGCCATTTGCCTCATCTTTGATTTGTTGGGTGGTGGCTGTCATTAAAACAAACACACAAAAAGTACATTTTGTTTAAAAACCGAGTTATGTGACTTTGAGCTGGAATCGAGGCTATTTTTCTGTCGGTGTGTGCTTTGTTTCCAACATGTATGTATGTGCAAAGAATTTAAACTGTGATTTTATTTGATTTTAGCATACCATCCAAGCTTACTCAATTTATCAGATGAATACCAGCTGGTGCAACTGACAGCCAAAACTAGAAAAATAACCTCGTTTAAGGATGGAAATCCCTATTCATGAGACCAGTTCAGAGAATTTCTTTCCAGCAGAACGGGTTGAGCAGCATGTTCTGATCATTGGTGTAGTGTATGGTTTTCAAAGACAGATGGTCATTGTGTTTAAAGTCTGTGTATTAATGCTCTGTTGATTAAAAAAAAAAAAAAAAAAAAAAAGTAGTATGAGTAAGTTGTTAATTTCTCTGGGAAAATATAATTAAACTGCTGAGATCAGGGTACATGTGACCTATTCTACGTTTGTTTTAGAGGCTTCAAATTCAATTAGCTTTGCAAAATTGCCGTGAAATTTTACCTGCTTAAATGCAATGTCTGCATAGATGATGGGGAAAAAGATTGCTTTGTTTGCTCTAGGATGAACAGAAAATTAGTCTTACGTTTCATCCTGTTGGAAGCTTGCTTAGTAGTGATGTTAAATATTTAAAAATATACAGTGGATGGCATTTATATCCACGTAACAAACTTCTTAAACTTGTTTCTGTGAAATCAAACCTTTCATGGCTTTAGTCAAGCAGCTACGGAAGGCTGCTTTTTGCTCGTTATCTCTAATCTTTAAGTCGTCTTCCTCTTGTGGATTTAGCTTGAAAGGAAGCCGTTGCAGCTGGAACCTGCATGGTTGTATCCCAACGCATTCATTCCTTGTCAGGTCCTTGTCTCATGGACTGGAGCAACAGGAGGGTGCTTGATTTTGTCAACTAAAAGTCTTGAAAATCTTGAGATTTTTCATAAACTCACCTCCCAACCTGTCCCCATCATTTTTTTGTTAACTGGAAGCCCTCCTGTTGGGCACTCGGGCCACTTGGCTTTTATTTCATCCTTTTGTTTGGTGCACTTGTGCATTAGAAATGCCTAGAAATCGAGTTAACATACGATCACATACCTGTATGTGTAGCAAGATTAGAAAAGCTGTCTGTTAGGGACTGATTTGAAGCTAGATGCTGGAACACGTGGTGACTGTGGGTCTTTGCTGTTTTACACCCTGCTTGTTCTTCAGTGTGCTCTTCTGCAGAAGGACTTAGAGCAGTTATTGCTTACACAGGTGTAGCCCAGAAAGTATCAGGGACTGTAAGGCTGCAGATGGGCTGCTTTGTGCTTGAATTATTTAATTATCTCATCCACTTCGCGTGCTAAACCTTGATCCTTGTATTCCTTAGCTTTTTGGTTACTTGGCTTTGCGACGTTTTAATAGTGTTTCCTTGTATTCTGGGCTTGGAAAGTACGTAATGTCCTTTCATTCAGTCCTGTAGGAGCAGCTCTGTTCACAAGGCGTTCATTCAGAAATTGTCTGAATCAGTGAAAAGGTCCAGGATGCAGAGAATGATCAGAACTGCTTCAAAGGGAGGATTGCTGTGATCCCGGATGAAGTGGCATAAAGCAGTGGATGTACTGGAGCACAGCTGGGGAAGCGTCGGGGCATCGGTGCTGCTCGGGGCTCGCGGTGGTTCAAAGGATCAGAACTCAACAGGTGGATGCCGTCGGTGGGCGAAGCAGGTTTTGGGGGTGTTTTGTGTCTTAGAACAGCTTTGTGAGCGTGTGTACGTTGTCTGTGTTGGTCCTCACAGCAATTACTTGATTCTGTGAGCAAAAAGCACTCCTTAGAAGGATTTTTTGGCATTGTGGAACTTAAAATATTCCTACCGTAGGTATATATTGATATAGCTGTGACATACCGTGAATCTGGTATATTTTGCAATGTGACCTATCATGGGTTATATTACAAATCTGCAAAGTTTGATGGCAGTTGGAAGGCACTGCTGTCAGCCAGCTAACTCTGCCTGGTTTCTAGCTGCAGAAATCCCAGTTGGCAGTAAGGGGCTGCTGCGTGGATGGCCAAAGGCAGGGTGAGTGTGAGCAGTGAAGGTCTGGGGTAGGTGGGATGGTGCCGGGCTCTTGGTGCCCTGTCCTGCAGATCCCCCCTGCTGCCTGTGGGGAGCACAGCAGTCATGGAAGAGCAGACAGCAGTCATTTATGTCGGGTGTGGGTGAGTAAGAGTTAAGTAGGACTGCTGCCATCTCTGCTGAGCCTAAGAGAACTGGCTTGGTGAAGCTGCACCAATGTAATAATCAAAAAAATCAGTTCTCTTATATTATGACTTGCAGCTGTAGCACAGGACACGGGTTTTAAACCCCCAAACTCCTAGAATATTTGGAGAAATCCAGACCATGTTGTTTGATTGAGACATGCCATCGGTGTGATTTATGTCTATAACCAAGAAGGGATAATTCTAAAATTGATTTTTTTGCCTATAACTGTATATTGCTCCCCAAATGTATTTGTTGTGATACAACATGTCAGAATTTATAACTTTCATGCAGTTAAATAGCAGAATTTACAAATATAATTAGGGGGTTAAAGGCATTAAAAGAATAAAAGCACTTTAATGACATTCAGTTTTTATTGACAACCCACTAATATCTGCTGCATTCACATCGAGATTTCTAATGTAATAATACGAGCAGATGAAAGCTCGGCTATTTAAAAGCTCAGTGCAGAGCATATTCATCACAGACGCTCCGTGAATGCAGATGGAAAGTTACCGAGCAGATTACGGGCAGTCAGCACTCATCTGCGGCTTATGCTGCACAAGCCATGTTCTGCTCTTTGTTTTTACAGGGGATCACATGAAGAGAGAGGAGTTAAGAAGATAGGTGGCAGCAAACCGAAATGCTTTTATTAGTTATTCCAAGCCTCTCTGCATGTTTTCAGCTTTCTAGAAATGGTAACGTCACTGCTGTGGAAGGGAGAAGTTTCTCTCCGCGCACTCACTGCGAGTCTTTTCCAGTCCCAGTTCTTGACCAGTTAAAAGAATTGTAAAAAATGGAAATCTATTTTTTTTTTTTCTTTTAAGATCCTTCCTCTTTTATTTCTCACGGCCCCAAGGAATAGAGCATTTTTTGTGAGGCAACATCTAATAAAAATATGTCTTGATTTGAACGTGTTTGAGTTTGGCCTCCATAAGGGCTCAGTTAAAACAAGTTCTGTAACTGTGGAACTTATTTTCCATTTATCTGCTGTGTACAGTTCAACACTCGGGGCTTTTTAGCTGGGTTTTCCTATTTTCCTAACAGCGCATTTCCTACAGAACATGGTTGCTCGGCTGGGAGGACCCAGCAAAGGATCCTCCCAGCCGGATCACCGAAGGGTGAACACTGCCGTGCAGGGTGGCGGAGGGCTGGGCATTTGCCAAAGGAGCTCCCGATTCCCTACCTGCATTTTTTACCCTGTCCCATGGAGGAAAGGTTAAAACCACCTTAGTCTTGAAGCTGTCAACACGTCACAGTGTTCTGGCACTTGCAGAGGTTGCAGATCTCCCTCCCTGCTGTGACACGACTTATTTTCGGTGCTGTGGGACGAGAGCAGCATTTGCATGTTCTCCTTGCCTGCCTGACTGAAGCAGCCACAATCCTGCTGAAAGCTGTGTGCTGCTTGCTATTTTTCCACGGAAGTGAAAACTTGAAAGCAGAGAGGTAATTGGCAACCCTGAGAAATAAGGTAGAGTCGCTTCATGAATTTATGGAGTGTCTGAGAGCTTTATGTACAAAATTATTCATAGAAGACCATCTAAGAAGTTCCTCCTGAGCTTCTGGAGAGCAGTGCAAACCCCAAGTTAAGCTGGCGATTTACTTTACTTTACTTCTTGCAGTAGAAGTAAAAAATAGTGAAGTGGTCAAATATTATTCTCTGCTTTACAACATGCAAACTTGAGGTGGTCTCAGTTTATTTTGCTTTTGTCGTTTTGCTTTGTTTTCCTTCATTTGTCAAACAAGATTTTCATAGACTAGATTGATGAAGCATGTAATGTGATATTGTCAGCACACAGGGACACCCATGGCAGTACCGAAGTAGGTGCTCTGGTCTTTTTCAGTGAGCAGTAAAATACATTCATTGTGGCTCTCTGCTGGTGAGCTTGGCCTGTGTACGTGGAGACAGAGCAAAGGGCTGAGCACCCAGCTCTTGATTTAGTGCTGAACACCTTCGTGGGAGTTGTGTTTATGTAAGGATTCAGCTGAAAAAAAAACTAAGAACGGGTTGTAGGATTTTAGCAGAAAGGCTCGATGGCTTGGAGGAGAAATACTGGAAAGCAGCGCTACCCCCTAGATGTTATACACTACGCGATGGGTATGAAAGGAACACGTGGTCTGATTTGCTTCTCTTATTTGAATGGAGCTGAGAGGGAAGAGTCAAGCGACCGAATGAGTATTGATTAACAGTGATCTGGAAGTGTGAACGTGAGCTCTCGAATGGTGTTGGTGCAGAGTGGAGGCTGATAGCTTACACAGTAACGCTCCGGGAGGAGCTGCGGGTTTATTCCTTGGATGAGATTCCTCCAGTTTAGCTCGTACAGCTAGACAGCACGGGGCGCGGTAGCGAGTTGAGAAGGTGCTACTAAATCATGTTGGTTTTTGTGTCTTGCAGGACTTCCGCTGCATGGAGGAAGACGCTTTTCACTAGAGATTTAACTTGCTTAAAGATATCAAGGTAGGAGATTTTTTTCCCCCTACATTTTCTTTACTGTATCTGTTTAAGTAGAATGGAAGTTGTGCTCTGTCCTGGTTTCTTTGTTAATCTTTGAACAGAGCATGGGCACTGTCTACCTATGTCAGTTTTGTCCATCTTTTAACCTGATTGTTTCTGTAGTTAGAGAAAAAAGTGTAATAGAATTTCATGTAGTCAAGTTTGATCATTCTGTGTATTTTCCTGCTGGAAATAATCAGCAGGAAAACAGTGATGTAATAAAAAATATTTATATAGGGTTCTATGCAATTTGTTTTTTTGAGATTATATATGTATATAAAAACTCATTCTAACTGCTTATTAAAACAGTTTATGCTTTTATTGTGAACAGGATGTATAATAGTGACACAGCCTTCTACATAAAAAAAAAAAAAATTCTGTTTTAATTTTTCAAGTTGTTCTTTCATTTGTAAAATCCAGAACCTTCAGTGTTCTGAGAAAGTTTTCAGGGCTTGCTAGTGGATTGAACTTCGGTCCCATATTGAATATTCTTGAAACTTGAGCAAGTTTGCAGCAGGTCTGTAGGTCTGTATTTCAGTGTTCTAGATCATTTAAAAATGAAGAAAATCATTCAAATTTCCTTTAATCTCTCAAAATAGCCTGGTGCTGTAACATTGCCTGCCATGTCATACACTGCCTACTTTTTGTTTTCATTTTCTGTCCTGCCATTGTATCTTCCAATTTAACGTAGGAGCATCTCAAAAGGGGCATGCCCTGTGCAGCTGTTTTTTGAGCAACAGCAAGACTTTTTGGCTACTCTGTGTCACAGCTAAAAGTTGAAGTTCCCGTGGTTGCTGCTGGAGCCCTCTGCACTTCTTTGGCCTTCTGGTGGTTTGGGGTGGAATCAGGATGGTTGGTCCTGGCACAGCGAGGCTTGTTGATGCCAGCTGTAGGAAGTGCCCTGAAATTTCTTCCAGTGTCTTGGTTTCCCGAGGCAGGCAGTTTAACTAGACTTGACTTTGACAAAACGGTTCCAAGTTTTGTTTCAGCCTAAATCCCTAGCTCATGGTTTTTGAGGAATGCACGATTGATACGCTGATACGATTTGCAACCAAAACAGTAATTTTAAGTGTTACAGGCAACACAGAAGAGATTAAAACCACTGAACACAAGTTGATGAAAGTCAAGTAATCATATTTGAAACTTTTCCTCAGTATCAGTTTTCTCAGAGGCGGCGTAACTGACATTGTATACGGAGAGCGTTAGTGTCCCTTATGAATTCAGTCCGTATCATTTTGTGTAACCTGGTTTCTAATTCTAGATTGATGATAAAGCCCCGTTCAAAATTAAATTTCCTGAATTTCAAGGTCACTACATTTCCATATTCCACAAAGAACGGTTCTGACTTTTGGCTTCCTTCTAGCGAGTGACTGCGTTGTTTCAGTAGTGTTTCCGATCTCATTTTAAATAGCTATCTAGTTTTTCTTCTGTTAAACCCGAACACTTAAAGATACTGGTGGAGATTCTGTTTTTTTTCCTCAGAGCAAATACAAGCCCTGAATGACAAGATCGGGTTGCAAAGTGCTTGTTGGTATTCTGTGATCAGCCAGCTTATCCTACCAGGGTCGGGGTGGTTTGGGAAAGTTGGGGTTAGCTAGATTCTGAGTAAACTGTCAGCTGTCTAGCAGTGGCAGCTCTCTGTTAGCAGGCATGCTATTATTTGCCATCCTTCTTACTAGAAGCATAAATTTTTGACAAAATAAGAGAGAAATGTCGTGCTGTTAATGAGGACAGGGGACTCAAGCCCACGCAGAGCACATCCGCGGGTAAGCGCACCTTTTGGGTGGTCTCCTCCTGCTGTGCCTCATGCTCCAGAAGCAAACAGCTGCCTCCATCTAGCACGGGTCTAGCAGGGTACCAGAGCGAGCTGCTACCCAGAAGAGGTTGGGTGGGCGTTTGTAATGCTCTTGTCTCATGGCTCGTGCTCTACCTGTATCCAGGTCAGCAGTGACGATAAACACCACAGGCTTGAAGTGAACGTAATCACCATGGGTTCATCAAGAAATATGTTTGGCCTCATTCATCCTAGGGCTGTTGTTGGGAACTTGTTTGTGGTGTTCTCGGAATTCCTTTCGGCTCCAGCATTGAAGGCTTCTTTATTTTGCAAAAATGAGAGCAGGGATTGAAGCTGACTCCTGCTTCCTCACGTTGAACTGCAGCACGCTTGCCCAACAGTGTGGATCCTCTTGGTTGTGTTTATGGATCTGAACTTGTCAAGGATAGCTGGAGAAGCAAAGGCATCGAGCATATCTAGCTGCACACAGGAGGAAGGGCCACGGCAAGTGCAGGAGTGTTGGAGTTATGGGGGCTGCTGGTAGGCCCTCGGGGAGGTGTAGGTGAGAGATCTCCAAGAATTCTGATGGGGAAGGGCTGGAGGTCATGGCCCTCAACTCGCTTGCCCTCATCACAACGATTAATGTTCGGGCTTTCCCGAGGAAAAGTGAAATTATTGATTCTTGGTCATATTCAGTTGTCCTAAATTCTTTTACAGGACTTTGTCCAATAAATTCTGTATTGCTTAAAAACCTGTGGCTGGTAGGTTTTGGTCTAATTATTTTTCTTTTTGTTTTCCTTTTTTCCGACCAGTCCTGGAAGTTCTCAACATATTTTGCTAGATTCCCACAAGAAAATTTTTATTCTTAAAGACCCTGGAAGTATTTCATACCAAATTTCTGCTCCTGTTTTCTTAACCATACACGGACCAGTCTTAGAAGTACACAGCTCTTTGACTTCGAAGAGATAAGCAGCTCTTCGCACTCCTCTTGCAAGTCGGAGCTGTTGTGTGAGGCAGGGACTTCAACACATCTGATTGTCAGGACGTTTGTGGAGCTCCTGACATAGCTCAGCGCTCAGTTAGGGCGTACGGCAGCCCGGCCTGGGCTCAGTGTGCTCTTGGGGCTGGCAGCCCTGGAGATAGGCTGTCTCTCAAAACATTCTCTTGAATTTCAGGGCAATTTAAAAGAAGAGGGTAGCTTAAACTTTGAATAATTTATTTGAGGAGCGTAGAAAGTTTCAGCCTAGCAGCTGTTAGAAGGGAGCGTGGAACAGATTTCTGTACACAATGTGTATTACACAGGGAATAAATGCTTGAAAGGCTGACTGTGGTGTGTGTTTTCCTTTTATTTTTCAATTTCTTTCATCTTGTGATAATTAGCTTTAGAAATCTGTCACTTTTGTAAAGAAAGGCCTTGATACCTGCTCCTTCTTGAAGCTGGAATGCTCTGAGGAAACAGTTCACAAATTTGTGAAAGCTTGGATTTTTTTTTTTTGTTCACAAAATGTTAAGTTAGTGTTTACATGTTGTTAAATCCTGAAAACTAATATTCAGAAAGAGTCTTGGTGTCTTAAAATACTCTTCTTATTATACACGCTTCTTAATTTCTAATATCACAAGTTCAGCTTTTCTTGTGACATGAGGTAGTCTGGTGCTACCGGGGGCTTCTAGAATGGAGTGGTTTAAGTGGTTTATGGGTTGTAACGGAGTGTTTGTTTTATGAAGCTTTGTTTCATCTTTGATGATCTCTTTGATCTCTTTCTATTCCAATAAAAATGAAGTGGGAAGAAACGCTTGCCTTCTGATGTACGTCAGAGTGCTCTCGGTGTTAGTGTTTGGGTGGGACTCCACCACTTTATGATATTGTAGTACTGCATCCACAGGCTGGCAACGTGTTGTGTGGAGACAGGGTGGCACGAGATTTCGTGATTACGAGATTTATCTTATGCCCTTTTTAATTTTGGAAGTGGTTGTCATTGCTAGAGGTACTGGTTTCCCATTGAAAATGCTTCTGGGTAGAAGTTTGCAAATGCTTTTTTTCCCTATCTATATGCATGAGTAAAAATATTCTGAACTTTTGACAAGATAGCGTTCATCAACTTTTGAAGAATATTGTGAAGGTTTTGGGAGTGAATTCTGCCTTTGAAATTTTCTGCAGTATGTGCTGGTGTTTGGGGCAGGAAGAACTTGCTTTGATATGGAAATTCCATTTCCAATGGACAATGACTTTCCCTCAGAGATACCACCCAAAGCATGAAGT
Organism: Aythya marila; assembly: GCF_965140915.1. Taxonomy (NCBI): domain Eukaryota; kingdom Metazoa; phylum Chordata; class Aves; order Anseriformes; family Anatidae; genus Aythya; species Aythya marila. The sequence continues at coordinate 3,065,950 of NC_139066.1, forward strand.
ATTTTTTGCAGGCTGTCTACAAACTGCCTTAAAATGAAGAAAACAAAGAAATAGACCTTAGTCATCTGGGAGGATTTACTGACAGTGCAGAATTGTTCAAGTTTAACATTTGGGGTAAAGATGCAGCTTTCAGCATTCAGTTTGCCTCTCTGCTCCCTTGCCTTTGTTTTTTCTTTTCTCTTTGTGCCTTACACTAAAACTTCCTGGTTCTCCAGAAACTCTGTGTACTTAATTGAAACCTAGCTTTGTTAGAAAACAAAACAACATGTGGCAGAGTCTCTTTAAAAAAAAAAAAAAAAAGCTACTTTTGTTAAGTACCATTGTTGCTATGAAACAAGGTTCATAGGGCTAATACCTTCTTACTTACCTACTGATACCATGTGGAGACTTCTGGTGCACATCTGCACTGCATCTGATAGAGAAAGTTACAGGTAGGGCCAATGACAAGTAAAATGTTGTAGCCCTTGGTCGCCTGGCTTGAAGACAGGAGCTCCCCTGGCACTGGGAGGAGTGTAAGGGATCCCCAGCTCAGCTCGGGGAGCAGCATCCTCCGTCTTCAGCTTGTGCTGACCCAGCTGCAGGGACTGGAGAAGAGAATTAACCTGGGCTGTAAGGTGCATCGAGTTCACTGGGGTATGGAGAAGGGCCTGATCCAGCTCCTCCTAATACTGTAAGGCCATTTGCTGGGTAATCCTAATTCCATGAACTAGTATGACCAACAGAATTTTTAATTGAGTCGTTGTTCGTATTATTTCTGGATTAGTATTAGCTAAGCAAAGGAAGAGCTGTGGCCATACTTACTTGAAGGTGCAAAATAACATGGTTGTGCATGCAAAATAAAAACAGGAGTTGTTTTTGGTGACCTGACCATTCTATTACTGTATATAGTGAAAACCTTGACTAATCAGGGTATAAATTCAGTGGGTATTTAGGCTTGGAATCCAACATTGTCTGTAAGGCACAGTGAGAAGCCACATCAGGAGTTGATGCTAAACTGAGCGTACTGCCAAAAGGCCTTGCTTGCCATCTCCCACCCACAAGGGTCACCAAAGATCTAGTGGTCTTCTGAGGCTTCAAGGTGAACTCTGAGTATGTGGAATTAGTCCTTAAGGCACCCCGGGGCTGGTAACTCGGGGTCATAGTGCAAGACATCACTTCTTTCTGTAGCACGTGGTTCTTCTGAGCAAATTCATGGAGCCCCCACACATACCCTGGGCAGACACTTAATCCAGTCTCGTTGGCAGTTTTGTCATGTGAAGGCTGCAGGTAAACATCGTTAGCACACTGTCACCCCCACCTTTGGCATTGTTCAGGCTCAGTCCTGTTGGCTCCTTCAGCATAATTAGGTTAATTAAGTTATTCCTCAGCGCTCCTGGCACACCTCCACTCATTTCTGGTCTGTGCAGAAGCCTACCTGGGGATAGGCCCTACGCCTCCTCAATCTGTAGGAGCTTTGAAGTTTGGGGCTGTCCACTGTTAGTACAAGAATTGTGAAGGTGAGTTGTCCTACCAGATCTAGGTGGGATTTCAAATGGATACCCGGAGAGCTGTCTTTTATATTAAAAGAGAAAAAAAAATACCTGTACTCTTCTTTAGGGGGATTTTAGTAGGGCATTTCTATTCTACCTAGGTCACAGAATGGCCAGGATGCTTCCTGGTGTCCGTGTGAAACCTTGTGCCCCAGTTTGTGCCCAGTGCCTCTTGTCCTAGCACTGGGTGCCACTGGAAAGAGAATTGCACCTTCCCTTCAGGTGTTGCAAAAAATCAATAACATCCTTTCTACATTCATCAGCTCTCCTTGTAAAAATGTTCTTTGGTCATAAGAAAAAAACTATAAACATAAGAATTTTGTCTTAAAGTTTTTGCTGCTGACTTGCTATATTTTGCCTTTTTCACATCCTCCTTTAACACATAAATTTTTCTGTGGTACATTTAGAATTAATCTAAAATCATTTTCAGACTTGAGCAGTTCCTCAGCTAGTAGCAGGAGGTGTTTACTGCCTTCTTGTTGTCTTGCTCAAAGCCGAGATAAATACATTGGGATTAGTGGGATGTTGGAGGGATTATAATATTACCATGTTCCAAAATAAATAACACTTTGAGTTCAGTTGCATTCTCTTTACATTTGATGTCTACATCATATTTTATCCTTCTGATGGTGCAAAGAGTGTGGCATATGAAAAAGTGTATTAATAAGGGTGATACAAACCCAGAGGCTTTCTGCCTATGCTGTGAGCTGGAACAGAACAGCCAGCTACAGAATTAAATGAGCAGAATCCAGATTGAAGACAATTGTGTTTGTGGCCAGACAATCTTTTTTCTGTAGTCCTGTAACAGTAGGATACTTGGAAGAGGGGCTTAGGCTTTGTTTGGGAGCCCTGGGAATAAGCCCAAATACTAGGTCTTTGTGCTCTTATGTCATTGTGCAAGGCTTCGGAAAGAAGCCAGGCAATATTTAAGCAATTAATAGATGCAAAGGAAATACTGGTACTGTATCCTCACTAATAATACTCACACGCAGACACCAAAATCTGCCGTTAAATGTCAGTATCTCCCAGTAAGTGAACAGGTCACATTAAAGGGACTTCCAGTGGCTTTAAATGCGTGTACAAAGCTTTTTGCATTAGGTATTAGGGATTGCTCTATGGGTATACTTCAGAATATTAGATAACAGTGAAGTAAGTTGAGGTAGCATTTACTGAGCATCCTCCAAAATGGATTTTACATTGATAAAGAGAAGATCATGATAGATTTCTATGAGATGAATGCATTACATTTGAAGTATGGAATACTGTATATACAATGGAAGCAAAATTGAGTTTTATTGTATGTGCTGATCAAAGACTCTTTACTATTCTTTTGGTCTAGTTTGGAGCTGCTTTTCGTGTTGTTTTGACGCTTTACCTACTTTAATAAGAGGATGTTCCACTAGAGCAAGCTGTCAGTGTGTCTGGTGAACCCCAAAGCTCATTCTTTTATCTTCAGCAGCACAGAGACTACTTTTTTGTTTGTTTGAGATGTACATAGCAAGAAAAATACATGGATAATGTTTGCTTGATTTTTTTTTTATCAGTTAGCTTTGGTTTGAGTTGCTTTCCTCCTCATGACAATTTATTCAATTCTGAGGAGAATCTGACAGTCAGCTAGCCTGGGAGCTAAAGACAGTATCGTCAGCAAGTTGTTGTTAGCAAGGCTGACTTTTTCAACACTGTGAAAGGTAGCAGCTCTTCCCAGCAGGTTTGGCCTTAATAGTAATGGGAAATGGAGGTAGAGTTGGCTAAATGCTGTATTTTTCTGAACTTAGAGTGAGGATAATTTGCTTAAACCCTCTGACAATGTAAGCACGTCTTGCTAGCAGTGCAGAGATTGTGTTGTCCTGGAGATGGTCTGGATGAAGGAAAGCCAACGAGATGGTAGGCTTTGTACGGATGCTTATTCCTCTTGCTAGGAAGCATGTTCCTAAAGCAGAATTATTCTTCATTCCAGGTTTTTAATCTCGTTTTTAACTCTTTCTTAGAGTTTGTGTAATGTTTTCTTGTTGACCAAATCAAAGTGTTATTTGCTACAAGTCGTGTTCTCCTAATTTACACAGGTTTTGGGATACACAAAGTGGAACAGGATCGCCATGTTTCGAAACAGTCTCAAGATGCTTCTTACAGGAGGGAAGTCAAACCGCAAAAACAGGTCCAGTGGTAAGTAAATGCTCCTCATGCATATGTTTTATTGACAGTTCTTGAAAGGATTCCTTTTATGTATTGTGCTTCGGTTTTCCTGGGTGTCTTTTTCTTATTAATGAATAGAAGTACTCAGTTGTTGATCTTGTAGACTAAAAACATCATCGTGGGTCATTACAATACTGTGCTGAGATTTAATATTAAAAATACTGGAAGTAAACCACATGCAATTTTCATTGTGGAGATAAGATGCAGAGAAAAATAATTAGTTGTGCAGTAGCAATACTTGTGGTAATATTAACATTTTTTTTATTTGAAAAACGAAGAGGGGGGGAGATGGAATTGAAGACAAATTGCCCAAGTTTACCCAGCACTTCTGGTAGTTGTTTTTTTTTTGCTGTCCCAGGACAATTGTTTGTAGTTCCGTCTGGTCCCTCTGTTCTGGCCTGTTTATTCCATGAAGGAGCCTCTAGGTGAGATTCTGACTGCAAAGCAAAATGTTGCAAAAATATTGCTGTGCTTTAAAAACATTTCTATTACACTTCCATAGTTACTTCCAAGAATGGAGTGCTGGCAGTGTAAGAACTTTTAATGAGCTATTTCATTTTTCTTTTTGAAGCCATCTGGCAGCACATTTTTGAGTATTTTGGGATAGATTGTTTATTTGTGCTTGTGTGTCCATGTAAACAGCGCATCTGTGTATTCCATGGGAAACCACAGTGAAGATGCAGAGATACAATGGCAATAATGCAACGGAAAATAAACTTTTCCCTTGGCTGAAGCAGGTTAATATGGATCTCTCTCAGTGCCAGAATAGTTCCTGGTTTAGTATCTTATTACCCAAGTTGTACTGGGGAAGGAGGGGTGTTGTGAAGCTGCACTGCTGAAAAACGTGTCCCCAAGTGGCCCGGTAGCAGCGCTGACTTCGTCACTTCGGTCCTTGCACATCAGCGAGCTGCGAGCCGGGCTGCAGGTGGGAGGCCCAGCGTGTGCTGCCTGACTCTTGAGGCATTTGTCATAGAAGCTGGAGCAGCGCGTCACGGTGTTGACTTCCTTGCATTTGTTATTGTAATTAGCACGTGTCTTGCAGGGGAAAAGTGTCTGTTTTGCAAAGTCTCCCTTAGTGCCGGAGCCCGAGGTGGCGGTTGTCAGTCCCCGGTTTGATGAAGCAGATTTTGTTTTCTTATCAACTCCTTGGTCGTTTGTTGTGAGAGGCAGGTACCCGCACACAAAGCCATGTGGGTTTTGGGCAGACACGCCGGCAGATGGCTCTTGTGATTCCGTATCTCTGAAGTACCGCGTTTTACAGTTTAAAGCCCAGGGATGTACAAATTGTCTCCTGATGAGACTCTCAACCTTTGGAAAACAGTACAGGAGACAAATAACCTCAAATTGTGGTTTCTGTACAAAGCCAGATCTCTGTCAGATGTTCTGTTATCATTCCTCTCCCTTTCTTTTGGCTTATCTCCCAAAGCAGTGCATTGTGTCTGCACGGCTCTGCAAGTGTGGGTTCCTTACTTTGTGAGTGAAAAGCGTCAGTTCTGAAATAACAAGATTTGATACGGCAGTACTGCTGGTTGCGAGCAGAACAGAAAAAGAAATGTGTTCTTGAGAAACAACGTGACGGTATTTTCTATTAGACAAAGTTTTCTCTTATGCCTAACAACTGTACTGGACATTGGATATTGCTTATTGCGATTCTGCCTTTGAAATAAGTTCCTTTACCAAGACATATTCTTTTTGGCTTTCCTTAAGGAAAGGGGAGAGAATTTAAAGGAAAAAAAGAGAAGTTTTGTTCTATTGACAAAGTCCAAATTGAAACCATTCCTCCACTGGAAGATAATTTTTCAGATGATAAGTATTAGCCTATCACAATATAACATAACCTTAGATTAATTCATTGCTGCCTAGATTTTTAATAAATGTATTTAATTCTGTAATTTCTTTGTAACGCAGGAAGGAGCAAATCAATAAATCGTTCATGCACAATTCTATATGGCATGGAGTATTATAAGCTTGAAATTTTATTTATTTGCTTTTCAGTTCTGGTGAAGTACAAAGTCAATGCTGTAAAAGTCGATAAAAAGGAGAGTACTTCTCTAATGCTGTACAAAAACGGATGTCGTCCTGTCACTGGCGATGAGGGAGCAGTCCCACACTGGTCTAAGCAATCTGACTTCACAGTCATCTTGCTCTGCTTGTCCTGGACTCCACGTTCCCTTTCTCTTCATCTTCCCTTCTTTCCCAGTCTCTCTGTAAGCTAAGGAAAGGATCTTGAGGAATGCCTCCATCGCCCTTAAACAAATGTACGCGTTTCACAACAAGAGCCAAGTGTTTCAGTTCACTAAGGCACACACTTAGCATGTATAAGTGTTCATCACCCACAGCGTTATTGCTTCCCAGGCCTTCAGCTTCGTGACTTTTTTGTGGAGGTATAGGTGGGAAGCTGGGAGTTCTGGATTTCTTTTTTTCCAGCCAAGTGCTTTAAAAAGATTAAGTATGTGATGTTAATAATGATATTTATCATTAATATGATTTGAAGTGTAAAACCACTGTTGGAGATGAAGCTTCCCCAGCCATTTTGGAGCTGTGATTTGCCTCCTGGTTCAGAAGCTTTTATCAGGGGTGAGGTCTGGAGGCAGAGTCAGGGTGAGTGAGCAGCTGAGGACACAGCAGCAGGCGGCTCTGAACGATCTGTGTTCACCAGCAAGCCCCATAGCAAGAGCTGCACCCATACCTGGGAACCTGGAGCAAACTGAGAACCCTGAGTCCTGCGTTGTGAAAGAGACTTCGGGTTTGCTTGCTGATTCACTTCCATGTAATGATTTTAATTGAGGTAGGTAGGTGAGAGCCCGCTCTGCTCCATGGTGTGTGGGTTTGGATGAAGTTGTGCTGTGTGTATCTGAATTTCCTCTACTCCAGTCTTGTGCCTTTCCAGTCTGGGAGTAACGCTTTGAAGCAGGGTGAAAGGTAGTGTTGGTTTTTGTTCCTTGTGGAATCCAGTGAACACACTGGCCTTTGAAATTACTTCTCTTTGCAATTCTTTCATTTGCAGTAATGCAGTTAGCAAACAGGGTCAGTCGAGTCAAGCTAACAATCCCTGTATGTTATGATGTGGTTTTGATCGTTCTTCATGATTAAAAGTACACCAGTAGCGGTAACAGTAAAATGCCTTCTTATTATTCCTCCTTCAGAAACTGCTGAGCAACTTCTCTGAAGAGCTGCGGTTAAAATTTATTTTGACTCAGCTGGGTTTTTTTTTTTCTTTGGTACTCTTTATGGTCTTGTGGTTCAGGAACACACAAAATATTTATAAAAGAAGACTACTAATTAAGTGTGTATGAACGTACAGTTACATGCAGTAATGCCAATTAAAATAAATGAATTTCTACTGCAGCATCAGATTTTGTAATCTCCTGTGGTTAATTGTGTGTGTGTGTACTTTTGGAGCTGCACTGATAGGGTTTCAGAGCAGCGCGCTGTGTGCAGTGCAGCTCTGGGCATGTCGTTGTGCACATATTGAATATCGTCCTAACAAAAATTCTCAGGTGACTCAAGGGCACTCGAAATATTTTACAGGAATGCCTTGAGGACACATCACGACTGCGGCAGTGTTTTGATTAGAACGTATTTGCTTCTGCCACAGGCTGGGATTCCACAAGGCTACCAGACAACGGCCTCTCTGAAGCTGAAATTTGGTCTGAGTACAGTTAAATATTACCTGTATTTTTCTACGCTAACTTACTTTGCAGAGTTACAGATGTCCTTACTCATAAGTTTGTATCCAGGGCTAAATTTATGTAGTTAAATATGTTCATTTTAAAGTGTAAAAGCATGGTGCCATGCTTCTGGCAGAAGGTCCAGCACGGTTCTTGTGGCCAGAAGCCCTAATGGCAGGGCAGTCACATTAGAAGCTGAAGGGAGGCATCCCTGCGGGCTGCTGCTTCCCAGAAATTTGATTTTCACAGCTCTGTCCCCTGAATTCAGCCCTCATGGGGCAATTCTGCTCTGTCATTTGAATCCAGAGACTACAAGGTACTCGTTTCTTTTTATCTGTTTTATCAAGGACCTGTCTTGTATTTATTTGTAGTTTGCTTGCTTATACTCACTGATCTGGGTGTGTTTACATAGATCAATCCACTGATGTATTCATGCAATATTTTGTTAGTGAAATGGGTCTACGTAATGGATCCAGGCTTTCCACCTATTATAATACCCTTGTTTTATTTCCGAGCAGGTGGACTACTTCCTTCTTATATCACTGCATTCAATTAATACTCCTCTAAGAGTTCAAATCCCCTTTGGATCCTGGTAAAATGCAACTATTCAGGTGTGAGCGTTTTACCTGTTTTTGTGCTTCTGTGCACTTCTTTGTGAAGCAGAAGCCCAGGAACTCAAACCTTGTATTTCTGAGGGAGGCTGTGGTAGGTTTTTAACGCACTTTTGTCTTTTTTTTTTGCATCTTAAATTTATCAGAGGTGTATAATCTTCGTTACTTTAGTAAAGCAGCCCAAAGGGCTGATTCTGACTTAGGAGCTGGATCTTATTTGTTCTTAACTGCTATGAGGCACACACCACTTACCCTGAGCATCTGAGCCGGGAGCTTGCCTGGGTTCGTCCCGGTTTTGCCGTAGATGTTCCAAAACCTGTTCTGCTTTCCTCGCTCACAGGAGAGCCAATTACTTCCAACTTCCAATGTATTTATGGGCTTTTTGGAACCTGCCACGTTATATTTTAATTCCAGGACCAAAAGAGCCCCTGTCAAAAGCTCTTCTTGTTTGATTCTTGCCGTTGTAAGATGAAAGGCGTTTTGATGAAGGTCTCATCACTGCCACGCCAGAGCCCCATGCAGTTCCTTATCTGTCTGATCTCTTGGAAATCTTAAGTGTGGTTTTTATCCCAAAAGAGCTTTAGGGGGTCGCAAATGCTGTTTGGATTTCATTTCTGAAAGAAATTGCTGAGTGATCAGGTCCAGCTGGTGGGCCCTAGAGATCGTGGGACAACGTCATTTAGGAAGGTATTGGAAACGAGACTGAAAGACCTATCAGAAGCATGGACTGTATTGTTGTACTGGATACTGACTGCTTCCATGTGGCCGAGGTAATCCATCCAAATAATAATTCAAACATTTTCTTCTACAAAAACCTCGCTAGCTGTTCATAAACTCCTTTTGAGACAAGTCTCGAGAATGTTGACACATCCACAGCCCCTCTGACTTCAGAGAAATCCCATCCTTGCATTTGTGAAGAAGGAGCTGACCCTTCCTGCGAGCTCTTGGTGCACCTACTGCTTTCATCCATGTAAGTTAGTGCATTGCTCAGGAGGAAGTACATCAGATACACGTGAGTACACGCACGCACACCCACGCACGTGTTTTTCTTACTAAGGAACGTCTTTGGTCAGCAGGTGTGTCTTTCATGTCCCGAGCTCTCTTCCCAGACAAACAAAAGATGTTTGGGCAATGAAGTTCCTGCTTCTTCCTTGCTTGGCTCTCCTGGAGAGAACTTTGGTGGCCAGTGCCCCCATCACTCTGACGTGGATTTCTTTACTTCTGGCCCACAAATAGATCTTTTGTAACAACACAAATATCAGCCTAACTTGCTTTATTGCCCATAAATCTTTTTTACGGGACAGATCTGTTCAGACCTCTGCTGTGTTTATAATTGTCTTAACTGACTCAACAGCTCCGCCAGAATTTATCAATGTGTGTTGTTTTGTGCTTCCGTGTGTGAGCGTTTTGGGGTGAGCAGGGGACAATCCAGCTCTGTCAGGCTGAGCCTTGCCAGTATTTTCATAAATCTGACCATCACCAGCTGTAACAACAAGCGTGTTGACGAAGACTGCCTCCATCCTGTTATGTGCAACAAGCAATGAATGTTCTCATCCCACCTTTTGTCTTTTCAGGGCCCTAAAAATGACTTTAACTGAAGCACCATTCAGCGAGCTGTGTTCCCACATCATCTTTGTGGATTTTTCCATGCTCTTGAGCTTTAATTTGTTGTTTTATTCTTTATCTTTTTTGCTTTCGTCAAATACAGACGTAATGCTAATCTTTTTCTGGAGGGCGATTTTTATTTCTTAGTGCTTCCTGCTTGTTGTCGCATGATGCTATGTGGCATTGTTCAATGATTTCTGTACCTGGAGTCTTCTGGAGACATGTTTAAAGCCTTGCTCCATGCCTCAACCTCCCTTCTACCTTCCCATATTGTACTACATGTATAAAACTTTTCTCTTTGCCCCCATTTTTAAACTGGGTTTACTTTCCTCCTTTTTTTCAGCATGTCAGTCCCCCAGATAACTGCATTATTTCTGAAATCTGGAATATTTCTACTACTTTTGCTTTCTCTCAGATAGGTTATCACACAGTATTCTGGTTTTCCTTCTCAGTCTTCCTTATTTTTTGTCTTTGTTTTCTGTGAGTGATTTGGAAGGATGAAGTGTGCTTATTAACATCTGATATTTTTGAAATACTGTATTTTGGACTCTTCAAGCCTCCTAAAATTTAAACCTCATAGTAAAATCTTCCTTATTTTTCCTGCTTTGGATGTTCTGCTCTATTCATTATGTAAAGATATGCTTGAAATGCAGGCCCTGTCTATCACGTACGTTTACTGTTTTGATACAGGTGCTGTTCCTATTACTTCATCCCTTTTCATTAAAGGAGCCTGTATTAAAAATGCTCATTCTTTCACTCCCCCCAACCAAAACAAATGCAAAAATGGAACAAGAGAATCTTTAGACTCTGCCCCATTTGTTCAAAGAAGTTAAAATTTAAAATTAGGGACGTGGGTCTGGGGAGGGGAGAGAGAAATGCTCGATGTTTCATCTCTGCTGATTGCATTTGTTCCAAGAGGGAGAGGAAGGCGTGCTCCGGGTACTGTACGGGGTCGTCCCCTTTACAGCTGCTGGGGGATGTTTTTCTTTTGCTGATTCCCCGTTTCTGATAGCTGTCATTGTATCTGCAAGCACTCCTGTTTCTTTTTGTTCCTCCAGTCATCCACGTTTTATTCTCAGATGTATTCCTCCTTGCTGGTTTTTATCCAAGACTTATCTCTAGGTCACTGAGCCTATTCTCAAGGTCTTCTATACGGGCTTCAGTCCTCCTCAAGCCGGTCCCTTCGTTAGCGATTCTACAGATCTGATTGCTGAGATGAATTCGCTGAAGTCCCTTCTAATAGCAGGGCCGATCTGTCTCCAGCTCTGCTTTGAATGCCGTTTCCATTACGGCATCCATCTCACTCTGCCCTCCTCACACGCTGCTCTGAGCTCCTTGACCTCCAGCGGGTTTATTCCAGGGAGGAGGAGAAGGCTTTTTAAAGGACCCTTTTTGCAGGCATCCATTCTGCAAACAAGGGAATTGATTTTTTTTTGAAATTAAAGGCCTCAGGGAGTGGTAACATTGGCCGGTTGTGCCATTTCCCCTTCAGAGCTCAGCCCAGAGGCAGTGGCCCGCCTGCTGGTGCTGCTCCACCAGCCTTGCTCCAGACCTGCCTGGAAGCCTTTTCAGGGCACGCTTGGTTTGGAGCCATCAGAAGCTACAGGAACAATTAATTATTTGCCTTTGGTTGTCTGTAGTGCTTTCTGTTGAGCATTGCACTGGCAGAAAGCAGTATTTGACCTGAGCTCCTGGAGTTCATTGCATCTTGTATGAGCTTTGCTCTCAGGCAGGGATGAGCAAGGAAATAAAACACAGAGAGCTGGGGTGGCTGCCTGGGGCTGGGAGCATCTCTGGGGGAGCTCCTGTTCCTCTGTGGGGACTGGAGGAGGTTTGGAAGAAAAGAGGGAAGCACGCTGTTGGGACAGCCTTGCTTGCTCCTATTACCTGGCGTTTGTTCCTGCTGCAGTTTTCAAGGATCTGCCTCGTGAACGCTGTGGGAAGTTGTTGAAATGTTTTTTAAACTTCCTTTTTTTGTCAACAAGGTATTTTTACAAACTAAACGGATCAGTGCTGTAACCTGGCTTCTTTAATGCCCACTGACTAGCTGCTGAATGCTGCTTACAGAGTACAACTGGCTTTCTACTGTCCTGGTGACTGCTGGTAAGCCTTTAAACGACGTTGAGCAGCCTCCTCACGCGAGGGCTATCTGCGGAGGTAGCGGTGTCCGAAAGCTGCAGTGAGGGTTTGAGTTGGGGCTCCCTGTCACTTGCCAGATGACTTTCACCAGAGCTCACCTCTGGCTTTCCCAAATCTTCCCAGGAGCATGTCAGAAGCTGGAAGGTACAAAGGTGCATGTCGAGGAGCAGCAAGGTCCCCGGGGGCTGGGAGAAGGCCAGCATGGAGGGGTCTGGGGACAAGCAGGCTGGGCAGACCCACCTTGAAAAATCCTGAAGACTTCTTTGAAGCCATTTCCAGGCACGAAAGACAAGGCCATCAGCTAAAACCAGCACAGATTTATCAAGTACAAGCTGTGCTCGGGCAGCCTGATGCCTTCAGTGATGAAATAACTGGCTCTGCGACCCAGTCAAGGGGCGATACTGGTGCCAGTACTACTTAGCAACTTTAGGAGCAACCTGGACCAGGGATGGAGCATGGCCTCCCTACGTTTGTGGGCAATGATTTCTTGGAGGCAGCAGGTGATGCCCTGCAGGGTAGGGCTGCTGGTCCAAGGGACCTCGGCGAGCTGGGGGAACCTGGCCAAGCCCAGCGTGGCATCGTGCTCGTAGGACAGGGAAACCCATGGATATGGGGTGTAAAGCAGTGTGGTGTCGGGGTTCTTGTCCTTTTCCTGGCAGGTACTTCGTTGTTGGATGCACAGAAATAAAAGCATGGCAGTAGAAGAAGACTGAGACTTTCTGAAGGAGTGGAGGATGGTCATTGCTCTTGGGTGTTTTATCTTCCCTGATTTGAGTGCCACAAACCGGTGAAAACCTTTTACATTTCCATTAGTGAAATGGGGACAATACCTCATCGCTCAGCCTTACGAGTGAGCAATCCGATTTTGTGAAACAGTTGGATGTAAAACATTCTGATGATGAATTCCGAGGAAGAGCTCACAGCGGTTAATAATTTTGTCTCAGAATTGCCTTCAGTGCGTGCAGTGTGAGTCAACACGGCGAGCTTCAAAATCAAACACTGAATAGGTGCTAAGCGAATCAAGCACCAAGCCTGTTATTAAATATAGCAGAAATTTTGGGGCTAAGGAAGAAATAGAGCATTATACTCTTACAATCAGTTTGTAGGTGTATAAAGGGGGCAGAAGAAAACATGTATATACTGTGTAATTTTGGATGTATCTGGGATTTCGTGGTGGTACAGGCACTAGTGTGGGGTTGGGATAACCACCTGGAATCGTCTTGCTCGTGGTGAGCCAGCAGAGGGAGCAGAAGTTTTCTGACAAATCATGGATCCAAGACGGCTGGAAACGTTGTGCTGATGGGCAAAGCTGCTAGGTACGTTGTCCATGGCAAGTGACGTTGTCTTCTCTGATTCCTTTAAAAAAAAAAATCTGATACATGATTCGAATGGAATGGGAACACATCAAAAGAGGATCACAGAGTTTGAGGGATTTGTTAAGCCTTATTGCTGGGTGAGTGGAATGGCCTGTCCAGGATTTCTAAGGAAACGTTAACAATTGGCATATTTATACTTGTTTTAAAACTTCATTATTTAATCTGTAAAAACAGTCAGAAAACACCAATGTCTAACAACAGATCTCTGTTGTTTTTTTTTTGTATCGAAACAAGCTGAGTCCCAGTACTTAGGTAAACAACAGACTTTTTTTGTTTTGTTTATATCTAAGGAGTCAATCTAATCTGTAAAAATGAATTTAGAGTTTTTACACAATCTAGAAGTAATGTTTTCCACTCTGGAAACTTACTGAATATCAAATATTTAGAAATAAATAGGTTTAAGATCAACACACAAGTGTTGAACACTTGTCATTTTACGTTATTGTGTTGAATACATTCTGTTTTTCTTGTAAGCACAACTTGGTGGGGCACAAAAATAAGCAAGTGTCTCCATGTGCAGTAAAGATAATTAAAAATACAGTGGAGGAAAGCTGAAGCTAAATTTAAAGCACTGTACTTTTGTTCTTTTCGGAAGTTGAAACTGCAATTTCTGTTTGCAGTGAAATGCTGCCTGCAAGGATTTCGAATAGATGTCAGTCATGGAAAACCTGAGGTAATTTCCTCTGCTAATTAGCTCCTGAATTTCCATACCACGTGGCTTGGCACCGTTTCAGTAAGATTTTCCAAGCAATAAATGACACCGATAGGTGAACCAAGCACTTCTGTCTCACTGGATGATGTGCTCCAGCAGGAGCGGGTGAATCTCTGGGGCAGGTGAGTTGGATTCATCTCCACAACAAATTCAGCTCCTCGGGAAAAGGCTCTTGCAAGGTGGCTTTTCACAGCTTGTCGTGCTAACAACAGCTAGCTTTTGGAAGTCCACATCATCAAGATATTCTCTTTTCTCTAACTAATCTGTAGGAGTTGGTTCGATGAGACTAAATGAGCATAAGATTTTAGCAACAACATGTAATATATTACAGTGTAGGTAAAACAAAAAATACAGAACAGCAGCTTTGAGTGCATGGAATGCAAATGTTACAACGTAAAAGTTGTGTTTTTTTCATTTTTGGCTGGGGGAAGTAAGGTTCTCCTAGGTATCCCTGGAATATGATAAAATAGTGTGGCAGGAAAACTAATTGCTGTGTGTAGAGGGGCTGTTTCAGAAGCAGCCTGTACTCCTAGGTGTAAAATCTCAGGATGCAGAGCATCCCTCTTGTCTGATGATTTCATTTTGTGTTTAAACTTCCAAGTTTGATGAGAAGAGTCAAGATGAGACTGTAACCGAAGGGTGGAAGGTGGCGTTAGCTTAAAACTTCATTATATTTCCTTTTCAATGTTTGATTTTCCAGCTATCCGGTTATAAAATAAGCAGCAAAGGATATAGAAAAAGATGGATGGGCTGTGCTGACAGTCAGGAGAGTTGGAGTTACTGCTCTGAGAGAAGCACTAGAATACTTCGTATGGCTGGGACCACCTTGAAGGGAGAGATTGATGAACTATTTGGCAACAAGGCAAGCAGGAGTTAGATCCCAAGGCTTTCCTAGTGCGATAGGATATGAAATGCACCTCAAAGAGCTGCTGTTGTGGCAGCAGCTCGAAGCAGCTTTAGAGCAGGTGCCTGAGATTGAAGAAGCTTCTTGGACTTCCCAGTCCTGCAGATTGTTCAGTTACATATTGCAATTAAATTTGAAAAGTCTGTAGCCTCATAACCTGTCCTAGGAAGGAAAGATTCGTATGAACCTTGATCAGAGACCGTGCAGCGACTCGGTGCTCCACGTGCCAAACACTCGGGGTATATGGGGCGCTCCCGTAGCGCTGGCAGCGTTCTCTCCTCCAGCAGGCTAGGAACAAAACGAAACACAGCCTACTTTGGGAATTATTTTTCACTTTGACAAGTGAAGCAACGTGTGCTCTAGGTCGTTGGCGTATGACTTGAGGCGAGCTCTGCCTGTTCTGGTGCGTGGCCGGGTGCGTTTTGAAGTCGGCTTTTCCTGCGTGCTGCCTCCAGACAGCCGAGCCCTTTGGCCTCCACGTCTGCCATCTCCATTGCCATCCCACTCCTCAGTCCTGCTGCTCTTAGTCCAGGCATATCTTAGCTTAAATTTTCCACCAAAGGTGGGGGATTTTTTCCCTACAACAGTTTTTTTTTTCAGTACCTAAAGATAAATATTATTAACATTCAGCGTGACTTAGCCATGGGAAGTGTTGATGGGGATTCTTGCATTTGTTTATTACATCGACAGATGTTGAAACCATCTCTCTCCATCCCAGAATTATATCCCAGGCATGATTCACGTTTTTATTTTTGAGTTTTGTTGTGTGCTAAGCATTGGCCAGCTTATATAAAACCTGATCAGTGACTTGCTCTGATGCCTGAAGTCCAGGAGTTGGACTCGATCCTTGTGGGTCCCCTCCAGCGTGGGATGTTCTGGAATCCTACGACATGAAATACAGCCCAGCCCTGTTCAGGAAGTCATAATTGCCTCCTCATGGGTCTTCTTCCCAGCCTCTGGGACTTTTGTGTGGCTTTGCAAGGGTCCCAGCTCAGCACTATGTGTGTGAAGTTACTGGTTCTGCAGACACGTTTCACTCCATTGCTGTAAGCATCTCTTTGATGCACAAAGTACCCATCACAAGTGGTGGCAAATCAGTCTGTAGTGTCATCGTTATATTTTTTATTGAAATTGTACTTGCTCTTCCTTGATCCTTTATTCCTTAAGAAAGACTAAGGAATAAAGTCTAGTAAAATCTAGTAGTTACTAACATTTTTAATGGGAAAATTATTTTTGTTTATAAGAGGAGTGATTTTTTTTTCAAGTTATCAACTTAGAATTTTCTCCTCTTAAGACTTTCTTTAGCATACATGCAATCTTCTTTCTCAACGTACATACGAAGACTTCTTTTTTAATATCGGATATATTTTCAGATAATTTAGATAATTTTTGCTAAAGCTTCCAATTTTAAGTGACCTACTTGATGGAATTGTGGAACTTGTTGCTGCAAGATTGCACTGATGTGGAAAGATTTATTTTTCCTTTTATATCACCATTTTCTTTTTGAGGATCTGATTAGTATAGAAACTGACCCAAATTCTAAGCGTGGCATAGACTTGTCTGTACGTCTCTGCCCCTCATCCCTCCCCTCCCAGTTAGTGTGTTCAGAAAAAAATCTTTACGAGTTTGGAACATGATTTGAATTTTCTCTTATTATGGTTAACAGTGAGAATTGAAACAGGAATTTCTTTTCTGGTGTTCATTTGTATTCGAACACTTTCTGTCACTGATAGTACAAGAATTAGTAGGACGTCGAAGTGATTTATTCCTTCTGGTGTTCTTGTCTGCTTTAAACAATTGACTCATCCGCTCTTTATTAAAGAAAAAAAACGAACTATTCCTTGTTCACATTTAGGTATCTCATTCTAATCACAGAGTTGCCAACACTGTTTTATTAAGAGGAATAAAAGGCTACAAAAAGTCGTCTTTGTTCTGTTTCTGCATTTTTTTTAGAAATTCAAGTTTAAAATGTCTATTTTTAATTAGCCTGAAGATGAACATTAGCATTAACATGAACAAAACTTGTTTGAAAGTTTAAAACAATTGTGTTATTCGATGCAGGGATCTAGGAAGACTTGGGTAGATCAAAGTTCTAAATGTAAGAAAAACCTGAATTTGTGGTGTCTAAACATTCCTGCTGCCTTTTGGTACTGTTGGCTGGTTCATGGCTGATCCACAGTCTTGGAAATGTTGCTCTGAAGGCTGACCTGCAAAATGATAACTCGCTGACCATTTATAAGCTGAATATCCTGCTATTTTCTGTCTTTCCCTTATTGACAGGGAACCTTATTATGGTTTAATAACCAGGCAGGAACCTTTTGCTCATCGCATACACCCGCGATGCTTCCTCGCCATGAGATGGAGACGTGCGTCTCTGGCTGCTCCTTGGAGAGGCTACAAAGTTGACCTCTTTTCTTGGTGCATTCCTGAGGGACCATCGTCGTCTTAAAGTGGATGCAAAACTGTAAAAAACTTTTTATTTTCTTTTCTGAAGCAGCCTGGGAGGGAGCGAACTGTTTGTTCCTACATGCCTGGCACCGCGCTCGGGAAGGGCGCAAGCAGGTTCACTGCAGTAGCTGCACCTGAAAGCACTTCAAGGAAATTAGGGCACAGTGAGACAAAAATCAGATGAAACAGAGGCTATGTAAGCACATAATGACACTGAAGCAGGCCTTTCTGTAATAATTTGCTTATTAATTCAAGTCAGTTTTCTTAATTTTCTTCCTGTTTCCCTGCGAAGCATTTCCCACGCTGCGGCGCTCCCAGCGGCGCGCTGAAGAGCACCGCGTGCTGCCCCGAGCTCCTGGTCCCCTGTGAATCCTTGGAGAGGGAGCATAAGTGACAATCAGCTCACTACAAATACTTCCTCAACCCGTATTTCACCAAAACCGGGGTGGTGGTTTTATTCACAGGGCAACAAGTTTAAACTGAAAGTGATTTTCAGTTTATCAAGTGAGTGGATCAAGTTTTTGATTGTGAACAGTGAATTCTCTGGATGTGGGCCGTTAAAAGGAAGTATTAATAACTTTACTTTTGTCAGACTTTCTAGGAGTTCTTAACTATTGAACAAGGAGCGCACAGGCTTCTCATCACCTCTGCAAGTCTACTGCCTGATCACCTGCTGTCTTAAGTGGCTGATGAGATGGAATGGAAATACGGCCTTCCACCCCCCTCCTTTTATTTTCAGTAGAGTACCAACAAAGAAAAGAGCATTCTGGAAAATTAAAAAGGTGCCTTGTTATGGAAGCATATTTAATATGTTCATCCTGTAATAGATTTGTTATCCAGTTGTTTTGGTTTTGTCAGTGGGTGTTTTGCTTGCAGGTTCTCAGGCATCATAGTTCACGGGAGGTCAAGAGACGTTAATGTCAATTTTGACTTTTTCTTTCTTTTTTTTTAAAGACAGAAAGCCTGTTAGGATTTTGTTAGTATACTTGGCAACAGCAGTGATTTATCACAGGGTCCTTTTTCCAAATGTGTCTCTTTAGGACACTGCCTGAAAGGAGCCCCAGCGGCTGGCCTTCCTCCAGCTCCTCCAGCAGAGAGGGTGAATAGCCCAGCAGCTCGGGGCCGGAGCGCCCCATTCATCTCCCGTGAAAGGAGGAGCGAGCTTGGGGGAGCTTGGGAGGGGAGAAGCCAGGGAGGAGGCGAGCGGAGTGTCCTTGTGGCTGGTGCTGCTGCTGGCACCGTTGCCTTGGCCATGTGCTGGTGATAAACCAGCGCTGACGGCTGAGAGGAAGGTTTGGCCATCGGCAGAGCCAGGGAATGCTGAAAGAGCTCCTGCCTTTTATTTTCTGATTGTAAAAGTCCTTTCAGAGTGCATGGGTAAGCTTCCTTGAGTAACGCAGTGTAGCATCAAAGATGTCCATAAATGTTGGCTGCGGATTTCATCGAGGACTAAAGAATTTCTTCTCCAAGCACGATTTCTTTGTGCTCATGCTTTACTTCCCACCTGTTTGCAGGCGAGCAGGGGAGGATCTTCTAAAGCCTGGCCATGAGCATCTTTAAGAGAATAGCTCCTTCTGATGTCCGGACTAGAAGCGTCTGGAGAAATCTGAATTTTTAAATATACAGAGAACTGGTTTGCAAGCAGCTCTATTCTGTGTCAGGGTTGTAATTAAGATGACAGTGGACCTGCTTAACTTCTACTGATGTGTGAATTAACTTCTTGTTAGGTATGAACAAAAAATATTCAAAGCTCTCGAATAACCCATACTTTCTTGACACAAAAGTTACTTTTTACATTGTTTTACCTTGCGTTTTACGTTATGATCTCCTTATGCTCTCAACTAGTGTTGATTCCGTCTTGATACAGTATTTAGCATATTTCTGTTACTTTAAGTTGCAACCAACATAAAGTAGCGCTGCAGAGTTCTCCAAAGTCTTAACACTTTTAATGAATTCTGATGAAATATCACTATTCTGAGCTCAAGTAAACTAATCTTAAACTTGGAGTGCTCCCATTAACCAACACGAGAAGCCTGTAACACTTCGTTGTGTTACCCGCTCGTGTCTGCTCATCATGTGCTCTATTTGTAGTACAAACGCTCGATCACATGAGCGGTTTTGGGGCTGGAACTGTTCTTGTGATCAGTGAGTGCTTTGTGCTCTGGTGCTGGGCTTTGGTTGGGCAGCAGTGGACAGTGTCCGTAAAACAATGGCAACAAAGAGACAAACCCGGATAAAGGATCCATTTCAGAAATGATAAAAAAAAAAAAATCACCAGAAATCCTCTCTGAAAATAAATCCCAACCCACATCTCCTAATTTAACCTTTACATCATAGAAAATCATGGGATGCTCGGATAGCAGCGTTGGCTGTAGGGCTGGGGGAATTCTGAAACCAGGAAACTTCTGCCACGAGTGCTTGGTGGGCTGCCAGCTGGTTTGTCCTCAAAGACCCCTGTTGTTTCCTGCCCTGTAGCGTTGTGTTGGAATGGCAGCGCTTGTTACGTGCAGCAGTGACACTGGGAACGTCCATAAAACATAAAAGGTGACTTCTGTAACTTCATGGAGGATAAATA
Source organism: Aythya marila (assembly GCF_965140915.1). Classification (NCBI taxonomy): domain Eukaryota; kingdom Metazoa; phylum Chordata; class Aves; order Anseriformes; family Anatidae; genus Aythya; species Aythya marila. The sequence goes on from NC_139066.1 coordinate 3,085,713, forward strand.
AGGATTAAATAACATGGCGCTAGTGGTATCTTCATGTGGTGCCCCAGACCTCAGCAGCTGTTGAACAAATCTCCTCCGAGATGTTTGAGGCCATCAACCCATGTTAGCAGTGAAACCGATGGCAAGAGAAGGTGCCCTACAACCATAGGGGTGAGATCTGAAAAAGTTCCTGAGCTGCCAGCAGGTAAAGTGCTTAATAACTGAATATATCCGGAGACAGACCACTGGGATTATTTTTAAGTAGTAATTAAATCTGTAAATTTGCTAAACTTTGTCATAAAATTTGCAGTACTGCCAAGGTATTTTGTGGGTAGCAGTGATCAATCCACAAAGCAGATAACGTTAGGGTGGTAATCAAAACGTGATTGTTTATTAACGATTTTCAGCGCAGCAGTTCCATGGATACAATTTATTTTAAAAGGGGGTAATTGCAAGCAAATACATTCAGTAGGGAGGCTCCTACACATGTCAGTAAGAGCTGGGGGCTAACTTGCTGCCCAGGTGAGGGCCTGCCCTCCTGTTAGCTGCTAACTGGGGTTGGTACGAAAGGCAGCAGAGCTCTACGAGTTGGTTTCCATCAGAAGGAGGTACGGAGAGCTGCATTTTGTTCTCTGCACTGCTCACAGTGGCTTCGTTCCCATTTGAACCCAAGGATGTAGCGCAGTGAGTGCAGGGGTGCAGGGATGGCAGGAGCCTGCCCTGGGCCGATGGGCGCCGGGTGTTGCTCTGGGGCAGAAGGACGTGGTTTTATCTTTGATGTGAAGACTTCGGTGTCATAAGGGCCAAGGATCACCAAATAGTGGTTACAGGAGAGACACAGTCAATGTACGTTGACCTAAGTGACCATACGCCTAACGAGCAAAGCCAATGATTCTGATTCAATATCAAATTCTGGGATTCAGTGAGCAGCACCCACTAGGTTACCTCTAAAGCTGGGGGCAGAGATTTGTGTGTTGTGCATTTCCAGTAGGAAAGTTAAAGGCTGACCCACGCGCTCTGTTCATCAGTTCTTTGGCTGAGAAGAACAGAAAGCATCCCCGTGTGCCTGCTGCATGGACGGCTTTGAGAGGACGTGCGTCGGAAGCCCCCCGCTCTGATGCTGCTTCGTGATTGCAGAAGCTGTGAGCAGTTCTTGGCAGTTTTTGTTTTTCCCTGGTGCAACCCAGGAAGCTCTGTGCCCCTCGGTTTCCCATCCAGTTGTAGCAGCCTCTGCATTTGGACTTCATATGTAGAGAGCTTTTAGGTTCATGGATAAAATATGCTAGATAATTTCCAAATATTATTAACAACAATTTCTGACTCAAGGTGCTCATCTTGTCATCTTCCCACATCAAAAAAAAAAAAAAAGCAGCAAAGCAAAGGGTACAGTTTCTTATTAATATTCACTTTACACAGATGTCTCCAGCCAAAACAGTGATTTGCTATTAATAGAGAGAAATCAGGGTGCCACTTTTCCCACCCGAAGTAGGTGAGAAGAATTGTAGCCTAGCTTAGGCGTGCCTGTTTCTTGCCCGTGACAGTGTAAGGGTTGAGATGGTTAACGTGCACATCTCTGCCTAAAGTTAGTTAGGATTTGTTCTGTTCCAAAATACCCACATGTTGGTGTTTATGACTTACTGAGAAGTTCCTGCACATCTGTAAATGCGAGGAAGAAAGCACATTTAGTGTCTGACGTTCATGAGAAGTAACAGTGGCAGCGTGTCTGCGAAGAGCAGGACTTCAGCTAATAAATTTATCATGTCGAGGGTTTTTTCTTACTGTGTTTTCCTACAAGCTGCCAGCACAGTAGGACCCTAATTTCAATTCAGGCTTCCAAGTACTGCAGTAATAATAATAATAATAAAAAAAGAAGACAACAAAAACCCACAGCCAGACAGACTTGCCCAATAAAAAACTCGTCTTTAATTCTGCAGTGGCTCTTTGTGAGCCTCACAGCCTGAGCGAGGGATCAGTGATGGGGTTACTCCATCTAGGGCAGCTAACAAGTAGGCAGCACACCTTTACGTGTCGAGGTGAATTTAGGAAGTCTGTGTATTAGCAGCCGCAGTTGCAGCAAGTGTCATTTTTTTCCTCTTTCTGGCGGTGGGGCTGCAGTCAGGACGGATCCCATTAGCGCCGCGCTGGCCTCGCTGCGCTTTTCTAATGGAGCTCAAACTTCGCTGTGATCAATTCTGCTGGTAAGAGCGTTGAAATGTATCCACCATGCAAATGAACTCTGGCCAAGCTCCCAAAGAGGCAAAGTTGTTGTTAGAAAACCGGAGCAGGAGGAGGGACAAACCCCGAAGCTGCTGAAGGGCTCAGGGACGTGGAGCGGCGCCGGGGGCATGCTGCAGGTCCCCGGGGAAAGAAAGCGGAGCCGTAACCCCGAATGCCTTCCAGTGACCTTCCTCGGTAAGAGGAGCTTGGGTGATAAATGGGCAGACTTAAGCACGTTTATGAATTGCCAGGGCCTCTTAAGCCAAATTGCTATTTTGACTTCATTAATTAGAACGTCTCCATATTGCAAACGGGGCTGGTTTCACCCCCAGACAGATGGCTTGCTCCGTAGGAAAGCTAACAACGTGGAAACACCAAATGCGCTATCACTGATTAAAGTTTTACTTACGTTTGTACCCTGAATGAGTTTGCATCTCTTTTCCATTACCAAACAGGAAAAAAAAATGCATCTTTTTCAATAAGAGAAGCTCAAAGAAAGCACAACACGTGCAATAAACGCCCTGGAACGAATCCATAAGGTGAGATTTACCACCTTTAGTTAAAAAAAGCCACTTCCACCTTTGCTAATTCCCAAAATCGTGGCTTCCTGGGGCTGCAGGGCTGCGTGCAGCGGGGAGGGATCGGGCGCTGAGAGCCGAGGCAGCCTCTGCCTGCAGCTGGAGCTCTGCGGAGGCACCCGCGGGGTCCCCGCGCTGGAGCCACCGCCTGCGGCTGCCCCCGGCAGAAGGGTGCAGGAGGCTCCGAGCTGAGAAGGGGAGAACCCACGGCACAACTCGGAGGTGGGTTTGGGCAGCCGGGAGAGGGAAGAGGAGGGGAAGCCGCGGGGCTGTGGCTGGCGTAGGGTGTCTTTTGTTTCCCTGTTTGCTTCAGGATGCAGCGCCGGTGGTTGGAGCGCAGGTGTTTGCAGCGAAAAGCCGGGTGGCCCTTTTTCTTCTGAGCTTAAATGTCCATGAAAGCGTGCGTGCCTCTGTTTAAATATTTACAGAATTTCTTGTAGGAACGTTGATTTGCATTTAGAACAGACTTACCTTTTAAGTGATTAGTTATGGCAATCAAGTGCAAGGTTTTTTGCTTTTTACAATGAACTGGGCTCTGCACCTCTCTTCCTCCTCCTTTTCTCCACCTTTTTTCGCCTGTTAATTTGGTTTTGTGTGCATAATAATGCCAGAGAGTATTAATAGCGGAGCCTTAGCTGAGATGTGGAAAATCATAGGAATGAGCACTTCATATTTTATTGATAACCACCATACGCTGCTTAGTTTGCATTGTGAATAATAAGGCTTTCAATTATTCCTGGCTTGCTTTCTCAGTAAGATACTTATAAAAATGTCATTGCACAGCGTGAGGAAGGAAGTAGGGGCTGGGATGGGGGGGTCACGAGGATGCCAAGGACACCAAGGTACAAGGATTTAGGTAGAGCTGACTTTACATTGTGCTTTGCACATGTACCTATGTATATTTTAACTCTGTATTACTCAGATTGTTAAGCTGTGGTAGGAATAATGTTGCTATTAAACTTATTAACAGCAAAAGTAAACGTCTGTCTCTATTCTGCTGCCTTGGTAGGTCGCTTCTCACCTTGTGGCATTATCAGTGAGGGGCGTTTATTTCAGGAAGACCCAGATTTTTAAGGAGGATTTTGTATGTGGAGTGTTTGTGCTGATACATTGCTGATTCATGGGCTGTGGGCATGGGATGTTCGGAGCTGAGGGGTTCAGAGGGACGGCTCAATCCACGGGAGCAGCTGGGAGCTCCTCCGCAGGCTGAGATTGCTGCCATGCAGCCAAAATGTACAGAGCTGTTACTGCAAGCTGTAGTGCGTTATCAGGGGAGATGAGCTGCTGGATTTGACTTGTAAACTTGGGTTTCTAGTAGGAAAATGTGTTACCTCTCTAGCCAACGTGCAGGGACAAATATATTTTGGAAATGCTCTTCCATTTAGGCTCCTAAACTGAGCCTCTGCAAAGGGAATGGAAAGAGGACTGAGGGATTCGTGGCACAAGGGTTTGTGTGTGTTCATGAATGTAAATAATCAGAAGGGTTTTTGCAATGAAAATCTTCACTGTCTCTTAGGTCTGATGATAGCATGTTTAAATATTTTTGCTTAAGTTACTGGAGTATAATAATGCCTGTATTCAGTCAGTCAGTTAGGGTCTGTTTGGTTCATTTATCGTTCATACTCAATCCCCACCCCTTATTTATTGCAGTGTAAGCTACAGCTCAAGGAAGAAAACCTAAGTTTTAATTTAATAAAGCTGTATAGTGCGTATTTCTTTATTTCAATTAAATACTCCAAATAAAAGGATTGATGTCCCTGCTTCCTCTGTGTACCTCAACCATCGTATTTTCTAGATGCCACTTACTAGCAAGTGGCATAAAATTAGAATGATGCATCAGATCTATAGATGCTAAAAATAGTTGACAGTAATGGCAATACCTCTCTGAAGGTATCCTCTGCTGCTTGCCAGAGGTCTGCTTTCCCTTAGGCTCAGCCCCTCCACATCTCTTGTTTGCTGTAAAACTGAGATTTGCAGATGAGACAAACGAGGGCGAATTATCTCCATTGCCAAACACAGCCGGAGGAATGAGCTTTTCTCTCATTTTGAAGAAAAGGTAACGGCAGGGTTATGAATTGGCTGGTTTTGTCTTATTTAAGATCTGAGAGGAAGTGTGATGGTGATGACTGCAGGTAAGCATTGCCTTCAGACCATTCCACCTCCCAGTTCTCTCATTTTTCTCACCTGAAAGCGTCCTGAATATTTTCCCTGTAGCCCTCAGGCACACCCTGCACAACGCTGGCATGCTCTGCAGGACCGGGTTTCACTGGATATCTTCTGCAGGCTGGCTGGGGAAAGCAAAGATAAATGGGTTGAAATCTTGAAAGAAAAAAAAAAAAAGTTTGAAGTGAGCGTAGTAAATGTGAGAAGATCACAGCTCCTTGTAAGTGTGGGCTGGTGAAAAGCATTGCAGCAAAGACAGAAGGCTCCTGGAAACAGCTTTCACCATTAGTCTCAAATGTATTTAAATTTGGCTTCAGAAACTTGTCATTTTGGACTTCAGTGACACTGCCTAGGAGAACACTTTGTAATTGGCATCCAGACAGCGGGATGTGGCAGCCAAAACAGGTGAGGGATTGTTCTCGGGCTGCTCCCTGTTGTGGACACCCTTAAGAAAGAGAGGATATTACCTCTTCTTCGCCTTTACGTATTTATTATTCATGGTTAGAAGGTCCAGCAAAATACAGCTGTAATGACTTTATCCAATACGTGCCCTCTTCCCTTTAATTGAAAACACAAAAAATATGAATGTGCAGTGCGAGCGCTTTATGCGAGAGCATCGCTGGGTTTGAAACCACGGCGTTTCTGCCCTCTGCCTAATAGCTAACTGCACAGGAAGTGTGGAAATAGCCCAGGTACATTATCGAGGATGATTTAATAAGCAAAGAGAAATCATCTTGCTGAATCAAAGCCAGCAGAAGTGAATCAGAAGAATCAGGTAAGTCTTATCTGCACGAGTCTATCTGCCGTGATAAAGACCAGCCATTACTGCTACGTTCTGCTCCTGAGCTGATTTTTCTAAATTATCTGATATGCTAATAGAGAAGTAGGCTGGAGACAGCTGTTTCTTGGTGTTACAGGCTGAAAACAAAATGGCTGGTACATATTAGTGCTGCGAAATTGCAGATGAAGAGCTAGCTGCAATTAAGCTATTTCTATTGAATAGAAATTAGTCAAAATACAATGATTTTGACTGGTTGTTGGGCAGCTGTTATTGGGATGGAAGAAAGGGAAGCAGACTTAAATTAAGGAAATTTGCAAACAAGTCTGCAGTTACTACTGAAAAATAAAAGTTTTTCTATTCAGAAACAGATCCTAGATGTGTTTTCAGCTATGCAATTATGGAAAGTTATTTGTGTGCTTAAACTCGTGGTGACCGAGTCTTGGAGCTGGCTGTTCTCGCAAAGAGGCTGCATACAGTATGTAGAACGAAAGCTGCAACATCACTCTCCCTCGGATAATAATTATTTCCTTTTGTGAAGCCTATAATTAGATATTTGCATGGCCTTCTGCTGGAGAACTGATTGTTTCATCCGCTGGAACAGCGCAAGCATTACCGAGCTGCGATGCTGCGGGAATTGGATGAGTCGGGATTAATAACTTTGCAGTGCCTTTAATTGGAGGTCCGGGTCCGGGTCTGTCTGAGATGAATCTGCTTTGAAATAAGAGGAGAAATCTGTTTGTTAGTCGCGTGCTGGCTGCTGCAGCTGTGAGCTCTGTCCCATACGGAGAATTTTGGTTTGTAGAAAGGCAGAGTGGGGCTGTGCTGTTAGTGTGCAGCCCTGGGAGTGGCTGCGCAGAGAGCTCCATGTGAAGGCAGCAGCAGGTAAGCTCTTCTAGAAATACTCTGTGATGGGTTATATCTTTTTTTTTTTTTTTTTTTTTTTTGGGGTATTGTTACTCTTTCAAACAGCAATGGTGTTCTGCTATTTGACATTTTTTGCAAATACTGCATTTGTTAAGCATGGAAATGATTTGGTGCTTGTACACAAAACCGAGTGAGCGGAGGCTTTTCATCCTCTTCTGAAACCACACGCGTAGCTTCCCGAAGGAGAAATGGACCAAGGTGAGAGAGCCAGGGGTATGGCCACTGCAAAACACCAAGGGTGCGATGCTGTAGCTCTGAGGCTGAAGCGTTTCAAAGTCCAACAGTTTCAGAACAGGAATTGTGGTGAAACGTTTTTCTTTTAAGTTTGTTTTGCCCAAAACTCTGGGCACAAAATTTATGGGGCTGTGTAGTCACCAAAGACTGATTGAGACTTCTGTAATAACATTTGCTATAATGGGCCCCGTAACGTAAACTGTGGAAGTTCTCACGATGCCTTTGATATTTATCCCTTTTGATCTAAAAAGCACTGGCTGTGCAAAGAGTTTAAATTTCAAATGCTTTAATATGGCACGATCATAATATTGTAAGGTTGAATTTATTTACAAATCCTCCCAGGGCCGTGTGTGTTTACAGGAGACGCAGAGCTTGTTTGTACTGGGGTATGCTGGCATCTTCTGTGAGTTGTGAGACTATAGGATAGGTAGGGAAATGGGACGCAGTTCCTTGGTATTTCCCATGAAATATTTCAGCGCAGACCGTCAGCGCAGTAAAATCTCTGTACCTTCACTCTGAGGAGTTGATCTGCTTCTTTCTGCTCGTCAAACATTTACATTTTATATGGGCAATACTTCCGAATGGTAAGCGGTAAAATACAAAATAGAGATTTTTGAAAGCTTGGTGATGCGTAGTGAGAAATTCCAACAGGTAGGCTGCTCAGAAGGACGTCGATATTTAGTGTGAAAACACGGGACTGCACAGGACTGTCAGTGTAACGCTGGGTGAATATCCAAAAGGCTGACAAATAGGTTCTGAGGTCTAGCAGTAGAAGCCATTCTATGAATTTATTTTCTCTGGGAGATGCTGACTTAGTGGGATGTAAAGCCAAGAAACTCCAGTTTTGTTATAATAGTGCTGTTGCAGGGGTAAATCAAGCGTAAGTCATTAAAAATAATTGCTGGCTATACCCCAGTAACCGTAGTGTAAACATCCTGGTGCTTTGGTAGCAACTTGGTGGTTGTGAAATAATTGGCTAGAAAATAGCAAGACGCTCATTTTGGGTCTTAGATGTTAAAATCTATTTCTTTAGCTAGATTTTGTAGGAATAGTGTAGAATGTGTTCCTTTGAGAACTTCTGCTTTTTGAGGTTGTCTGATTTATCCGAGACCCAGAGAAAATGGATGCGCCTACTTGCTTTAGGAGTCCGAAGACTGTCCTAACATTAAAACTAAAGAAACACGGTCAGATGCTTTGTCAGGAAGTTTCTTAGCAGCTCTTTGAGCAGTGTAACATTTATTACTTGATGGAGAGTTGGCACTATATAGAGGTAATCTTTGAAATGAGAAATTTGCCACGTAGCGTTGTGCTCATAGACCGAAATGTCACCCGGCAGTGTGTCGTGTGCGAGCAAGGCTCTAACATTTCCGTGCAGATTAACCTTTAGCTGATTATTTCTTTATAACGCGTGTTCACCACTCGAGGTGACCTCTGCTTTTTTCTGACGTAGCTCCCCGGTGCCCACGTGGCTGTGACCGCTGGTGGCACCTCTGTGTCGTCACCCCGAAACCGCCCCGTGGTGCGGATGAACCACGGCGAGCTGGATTTGTTACTGAAATGCGCCTTGGTTTGAGGTCCTGTGGTGGCTGTGACTTTGTGGAAGCAGCATCCTAAGAACGAAGAACATTGGCTGCTTCTTTCTTAGCATCTGAAATGTGTTTTTGGAAAGTTTCTCTTGCATGCTTCCCTTGTTTCCATGCGAATGCTGTGAGGAACGTTTTGTAGATGGCCAGTCCAACCCCGTGGGCTGGGAGGTGGGGATGTTCCCATCAAAATAAAGCTTCACGTGCCCAGTAGGGCTGTAATTAGGGTCAGCTGGGATTCGGAACAGTTTGGTCTGTAGCCTGTGTTGCTCTGCCAGCTGCCTCAGCAGGAGGCTCACCCTACTCCTCTTCCCCGTGATGCCATCTGAGGGCACGGACCCGCAGCTGGCATCGGGGCACCCTCGGAACCCGTGGTGATCTTCTGGGAGCTGCCTTTGGTCAGTTCGGTTCATTCAGCACTGGGCAGAAATACAAAAAAAAAAAAAAAAAATGTTTTGCAAGGTCTCTTGAAAGGGGGCTCTGATCGAGATGCGATCAGGGCATGTGTAGGAGCATTACTGGAGAGCTATGGGTTTTATTTATCATGTTTTCTAATTGTGAGTTCATCATCCAGGTGAGAATTGAAGCTTTAGCGTGATGGTGGTGTTGTCAGTGCTGTGCTTTGTGCCTCAAACAAAGCTCCAGATCATCATTTGTCTCCCCAGAAGCGTGCCTTGGATTCATCTGCCTGGCAGTGCAAGCGCCTAGCTTGGATTTGGGATCTTGCTTCCCAGGGAGCGCGCCCAGATGTAGCGCCTCACTGATCCTCTGGGGTGGGCTTCAACATGAGGAGTGAATGAGGATCGTTGCCTGGATTTAACAAAGCTTTGGGTGAAGGGATTCCATCACTGACTTCATCTGCTGTCCCTGCATTTGGTCGGTTTACATATTTTGGCTCTTTGGGTTTCATGGCCGACCAAGAAGACAGCCTGCTTGCACTGCGATGCTGAGTTTTGCCTAAATTTTGTACAGACGGAGGTATTTTCTCTCTCAAGAAATTTTTGGGACTTGAGTTATTTTGTTTCTCTTGTGGGAAGATCAAATCTTTGCTGAGACTTCATATTTACAGCAAATCTTAATGTATGACTGCATTTGAGAACTCTGCAATCATCCAAACCCAAACCAAACCCAAGCTGGATGAGGACTTCCTAAAAAAGTAAGAAGTGCTGCTGAAATAAAGAAAAGCCCCTCTGTTGTTCCCTAGCGGCTGCTGGAAGCAAGGGCAGGCATCTGCTACAGCAAGAAGAGTCTCTGCTTTAATCCTGTGCACCAAAAGTCTGTGTTTTCAGGGTTATCACAGTCTTAAACAGCTGTTAGCCCACGTGGGGATATTGCATGTTCATTGCTCGCTGTGCATCATCGCGGTGGCCACACGAAGGAGACCGTACCCTAACAGCTGGGAAGCTCCTGCTGTGTCCCAGCCTGGGCGGTGCCTGTAGATAATTTTGATGCTTGTGTTTTGGAGGAGTTCAAGGTCTCAGCGGTCCACGTGTATTGCGTTCAGGATGACCTGCATCAGAAGAAAATGCCTGCGAAGGGCAGGAGAAGAGCTTCCTCCCCCATCATGGCGTTTCATAGCATGTCCAAGCAGGCAGCGAGCAGTGAGCCTATACAGCGGTGCTGTCTGGGGCTCAGGAGGATCTCTGGTAAGATCAGGCAATGCACACAAATAATTCACATCCATTTTCCTAAGCTGGCCACGTTGTCCAGCTCACAGGCTACCGTTTGGCCAGCACAAACAAAAGTGTGCAGTTTATTCTTGATGATCCTTGTGGGTCTCTTCCAACTTGGGATATTCTATGATTCTATGATTTTAATGAATATAAGAAAGGGAAAAGTGGAGGGGTGTTGAGAAACACTTGTGAAACACTTGTACCCTGTGTGTTAGCAGCAGCCAGGCTGGGGGAAAGGCTGGAGGCGACCACGCCGTGGCAGCTCGGAGCAGCAGCAGTGCTCCCCTTGGAAGGGAGGAAATGTGGGCAGCCACGCTGCTACAGCACAGCCAAAATCCCGATTATTTCTTGTAAAGAAGCAGGCCAAACAGAAACGCAGCAAGCTGATAAGAACAACAAAAAGAATCAACGATCTCAGCGGAACTTATACATATTTTATCTGCCCTCCAGCGTAAGACTTTCTGCATCGGTTGAAGTATTTTCTTCGATAGCTCCAAGTCTTGCAGCCATCTCTTTTCCTTCAGAAAAGAAGCGATCCTAAATAATAAAAAGCCTAAAAAGAAGCAAAGCCCTGAACCATAGCACGGCCGTATAAGTTCTTGAAATTCACCTACATATTTTAACAGGGGAATCTGGGTCTTCCCCGCTGCGGAGCCGTTCTCGCAGCGCAGATGTCTGCGCATGCTGTAGCCGTGATATATGGTGGTCAATTTTTCTTCTTTAAAAGAAATTCCCTTAAAGTAATTTATTTCAGAAAAGCCGTCTGGGCACATAGTTTTGCTGCTCTTTACGAAGATCCTCCTGCATGCCTGTGCTCTGGAGAGTATAAAAAGCATTTTTCTGGGGTGGCTGGGAGGGTGTGTGCGCACATGGACAACCACTGCGAGAGGTGAAAGTTCCTCGCAGTGCCTCCCTGCTTTTTCTCTTGTTCACAATTCTCACCTATTCCGATTCCAAAATCTGTTTCTTTTGGGTGGGGACCTCCATCTCGTGCAAACAATACATAAATACCAGGAGATAATTAACGGAAAATGTTGTTGCTTTAACCAGAACATTGCATTTTGCGTGGCGCTTTATAAACACAAGTGTGGTAGATGCACACAGCAGTCTGGGAGGAAGCTAACATGATTTCACGTCAAAGTTACAGCACAAGCACTCGCTGCACACAGTGCTTTGTGTGCAGCACCGAGTTGGCAAACATGCCTTTTAAATAATAAACCCTGGGATTGCAAATGCTGGTACCTGCAATATTTTGGAACAGCTGTGCAGACAATGATACGTATTTTTTTTCTTATGTGAGGTTCAGTTTAATATCTGTTAGCATCTCAGCCGTTAATTTCTTCCATCCATGCTCGTCAGGTGTGCCTGGGACTGCTGGGCTGCTTTTGGCACTGCGCTCAGTTACCTATTTCTGTTCTGAGGGCAGAAAAAGTGATTCCCTCTTGAAAGCTAAACATCTTCCTCAGCCAAACTACTTCTTGGGGATTTTTACAAGTAAATCCTTTAATTTTTTTTTAAACCCGGGCTTAGTTTAAAAGGTCATGTTCTGGTGGACACGGTGTTTATGCAGGACTTTCCTGTCCTATGAAGGCTTATGAATAAGCTCTCAGAAGCCCATGTTTTGTTTTTTTACTAGATTAAAATGAGTCGCAATTTTCAATATAGCTGTTAGAAAACAAATAATTACAATTAGGCTGTTTTATGGATAATCACTTGCTCTAGTCGTGTACCTGTGGTGGCTCAGGCACCAGCGCAGTGCGCGGTAGTGTCGGGTACTGCGCAGACCCCGAGGCATTTTACCTCTAGCAGGAAAATGCTCCTTTCATTTATGTTTTCTTTGACAAGTAGTCCACTGATGGGTTAGGAATGCAAAGATCTCTGTGCCTCTGGAGTTTCTTGAGCTGTGGAGTGTTGGAAGAGCGCTCTGAGAGATGCAGGAAATGCACCAGAAAGCAGCAAAAATGGAGAGGTGGTGCTGGTTGGTAGCTCTGAGCGTTGGTTTGCCTTCCCTTCAAGGTGGAGCTGAAAGAAATCTGAAAAGATGCCCACGGCAGGTTTAGTTAAAGCTAAGGGAAGAAGATCATCATGCTTTGCTATGTTTTGTTGGTGCATCATCTTTATTAAGAAACCAGCTTTAGGAAGGTTCTCTGCTAATTTGCCCTTTACATTTTAGAAAGGCAAAAGTCTACAAAACCTTAACCAAAAGGGAACTTGCTTGAGCTTGGAAATTTTTAAAACCCAAAACTGGTTATGTCATTTTTACAGATGTACAGTGTACTGGGGCAGGCTTGACACGTAGATTATCCCCGCTGACAGTTTCAAAGATGCATTATCACCTTTTAAACTTGGGGCTGGCTATTGATGTGAGCTCAGTTTACAATTAACTGCTATCCTTGCCTGTGTTCCTGCCATTAGTCATGACAAGTGACACAGAGTTACATCATGGGAACCGAAACCTTTCCTTTGAAATGGAAGTTTTCTTGGAATATAGATGAGTCCTTATTGATGGAATGCAGCTCACTTGCCCGGGGCTGGTGCGCTCTGACTCTGGCACGCTGCGGATTATTTTCTTGCTGTTGCTTCGTTGCAGGATTGGATTTGTGAAAGCCTTTGTGTTGCGTTCTGCCGTATGGATTTACCTCTGTTACATTTTCTTACCGACTTCATCCATAAAATGATAAGGGGGAATGGCAGGTGCCTACAAAATGCTGTGACTCCGTCTGCTTTATACCCGTTCAGTTCATTTTGCTGCAACTTCAGGCGTAGTTTGAAGCTTTACTTTCAGCTTTGGATGACCAAGATAAAGGTGAGTCAGACAGGTGACGGCGCGTGGTCTGTGCTGCTGGCTTACAGAAGGAGCAGCAGTGCCGAGAGCCTGGCCCTCGGTGCCCTGAGCTGCACTGGTGATGCTTTGGGTAGGGAGGGTTGGACCTGCTGCGCTCCACAGGTCCCAGCAGAGGTTGCTCTGTGCTTCTGCATCTGGAGCGGAGGACACACAGTCCTAAAAACTTGAGTTCAGCCAAAAAAAACATAAACTATCCCTCTTTAGGTTAAAACCAGCAGCAACAAGCATTTCTAAATTTTCCCAGTTGTGCCCCAAGGGAGGGTAAATAGTGGACTGCTCGACTAAAAGTGTTTTTTGCACCCTTAACTGTTTTTTGGTTTTGTTTTAACCATTTGAAGGCTGGAGGAGATCTTTAGAAAAGGATTCGGGGATTGATTTGTTCTTGCTATACTACCAGGAGTAATAAGGAATCTGTAGAGAGCTATGCAGCTGGTCAGGATCCCTCTGTCCTTTGATGGAGATGAATAAAGATAATTACTGGCCTGGTAATGCCAGATGTCAATTAAGAACAAAGGATTGGATTTGGTTGTGTAACAGATTTGACTGCTCGAGCTAACCTAAATAAAAGATGCAACTATTGGAAAGACTTTATTTTCATTAGTTGCTCGAGCAGCTGTGTGACTTTCCGACTGCAAGCAGAGTTAGGTATAAGGATGGTGCTATTTTTATATAAACAGATCGTACTAAGACTGAATGTCTCCGTATGGCTCATTTGTCCTTGTTATTTCCTCCCCTCCACCCCCCGAGGAGCTGCACTTGCTCAGCAGAATTAAACTTGGTGCAGAGTGTAGGAACAGGATGGAGCTTCCCAAACCACAGGGAAGGATTCTTCTGTCTTCAGAGAAGGAACAAGTGTGTTGTGAAGTGCACTTGTACCTGGGTAGTGCTATTTGTGCATGTTTTCTGCTAGCAGTATTTCGGCTGTGAACCGAATGTGCAGGACAGATGCTTCTGGAGCCCTTTGGGTGGAAGTCCAGCCAAGGTTACTGCAAGAACAGGCAGATTCCTGCACCTGAGTACCTGCAGGACCAGACTGTGGTCTCCAAGAGTGTGCTGGAAGAGAAGCACTCATTGCCTGCGAGGTGGTGGTCTTTCCCTGCTGCTGTTAAAGGTGAACCTCCGGTGTTGGTAGACTCTTAACCCGTGTTCTGACACTTCACAAGAGGGGCAAGACTGCTAAACTCACTTTGCTTCTTTCTTGTTGCTAATACAGAGCTGCAGAAGTAGCAGGACATTTGCTTTAAAAGGCTTCAGATAATATTGCCTCCGATTTGCTCACTGCAAAGCAAGCTCGGATGTGACCACGGCAGGTTTGCAGTGAGGCGAGGGAGGCGATCGGCGTTGTGCAAGCAGCTCAGCTCCACACAGCCGCGGGCTCTGCTTTGTCCAGAACAGTCGCTGCAGGATTAGGTGTGGGAGGTCTTATCTGGACAGCACCGAGCTCTCCCAGGCAAGCACTTGGACCGTATCGCTCCAGTAATGCAGCTGGATTATGGAACATGTTTACTGTAGAAGCAGTTTAGTTCCATTTAAAGGATTGGGATTTTTCTGTTGATTTGGGGAGAACAGCACATTTATCATTATTTGGGGCCATTTTATTTACTCGATATTTTGCCCAGCTTTTTGCCGCCGATGTCCACAAAGATCATGAAGTGGGTGAGTTTACGTTTTAGGAGCAAAAATGGCAGCGTGCTCATGCCTTACAGCATGAACTGCTTCAGCTTTGATGGTCCGATGCCTATTTAAATTCATGAACACCATGAAGGGCAGAAAAGCAAGGGTTTTATTTGTCAGCCTCTGCGTCTAAGCCCTGTGCGAAGAGATTGGGGATAACTCCAGCTCCCCCAGCCTTGCTTTTACCACGTCTCCCTTTTTTCCTTAGGTGCAGTTTGCCATTCAGCCTGCATCCTGACTAAATGTACATGTTTATCTGCAAAGCAGCGTGCCTGATGCTTTTAGCATGGCTGGAACTCCCTTTTTGGCTTAGGGGAAGGGGGACTTGTGGTGTCCCTGTGCTCTGTACAGGTGGTGGCTACCAGGGGGCCTTCAGTTAGGAAGGAAATCAAGGCTGATGCTGCACCCACCTATATTTATTCATGTATATAATTGCGTTTATATGGTGGTTAAAGTGTTATTCAAGCCATGGATGTAGTGCAAGTTGTTAACAGTTTACAGCTAAATATATTCGCTTCCCTCCACTTGCAACTTTTGCACATTGCTTTGAAGTGCCAGACTGCGTCCCTAGCATGCCGCACGTCGGGGTGCTGCAATCATCGGAAAAGTCAAGTCAGGAGCAGCTCCTGCCACCTGCATGAAGCACCTGGGAGAAAAATGCCTCAAAAAAACAATGGCTTCCTCATACATGCATGGGCTGAGTGACTTTTGGTGGTGGAGGAGTTCGGGGTTTAAGTTTTATTCAGAAAGATATTAAAATGAGCCACAGCCTGAATTTAAACTAATCTCTGCAAGTCAAAATTAATGCAAAGCCTGGCTGATTATCACATGCAGTGTTTCTGCTAGGGCTGGGTAGGGATATGATTTTGATAAAATTCACAGTTTTCGAAGATTCATAATGCTTGAGCGCAAGGGAAAATAAGTTAGGGACAGGGGCTGTGAACTATTTGATCAGAGTGGGATAATTAATGCTAGCTAATCAGATTCGAGGTCACACAGACAGCCATACGCACACACTTGCAAATGAGAAAATAATGTCTTGGGTAACAGTGGAGGCAAAAAGGTTGCATTTCCAGTTGCTCCTGTGACAGAAAGGGATATTAAAATATATGTGTGAGTGTGCAAGAAAATCTTATGGAGGGTGAGTGAGGAGGGTTTTTGATTTTTAAGTGAGACACCGGTGGGGTCAGGAGTGCAGTGCTACAGCCGGCGCTCACAGCAGCATTTCCAAAAAGAAAGACCTGGGGGGGACACAGAAAGCCACAGCGGGCCCCAAATGTGGGAGAGGCAGCATTCAACCCTGCAAGATCACGACGGGTTCTGGGGTGAAGCTTATCAGAAAGGGGGGAGCTAACTTAGCCATGCTATACAAATTTTTGGTGGTTTGAAAATACTGGGTATTTAAGTAGCCAGGAGGCTACGTAATCTTATGCAGGAATACCTAAAATGTGGTACCTAACCCAAGTTGAAAAGAGAATTGGAAGCGATGAAGAAAGGCAGTGTTTTAACAGCATGAATAACCAGTGAAGCTAACTGAATGGAAGTGATTTTTTGGCAGCAGAGAACCAGATAGCTTTAGTCAAACAGAAATAAATGAAATTATGTGGCCTGTATGCTGCAGGAAGTCAGGCCGAATCGTCTAATGGGCCTTCCTGGATTTTGAGCTTAATCTTATTTAAAAAAAAAAGATGAGTAATTCTGAAATAGAAAAACAGCAATGCATACCTGTGTACATACAGATATGTGCATACGCACAATATATATAGATATAAAAAAATACCAGTGGCTTACAAGGAACTGCTCCTGCAGCAAGCAGCTAGCATGACCTTAAGGTGCGTTACATGCTGGACTGCTGTGCCCTCTGGTTTTGAGAGGCTTGAAAATTGCTCTCAGAAAAGAAATACTTGTTTGCATTAGCTTTGTGGTCCTCCGTAGCTACGGGAAAATAAGGTGCAGTGTTTTCTAATATTTCTATTATGATGCATAAAGCACTCGAGTTGTTATGTGGTCTTTCTTTTAAATAAGCTGGACCTATGAAAGCCTGAATAGAATTAGATGGATGAATTTTTACCTGCCCTGAAAGCTGAAATACTTTGAAATACGATTTTGCCATTATGTATTCAGGTCAAGTTTTCCTCCTTTTGACTTCTACTCCATCTTTGCAGCAAACCTTTCATATTTATTACTGCTCTATGAAATCTTGTTTCATCTTTATGACTAGGCTAGCCTTAAACATGCATCGGTCTGTCTGGAGGCATTTCATTTTTTTTCTCTCAACCCTACAGTGTCAGCGTACAGGTCTCTGTGCTGATGGGTGACAATGCCCAGAGCTGAGGGGAGCCTGATACCATCTGCTTTTTTTTTTTTTTGAGCTTGAGAAGTAAATTGAGACAGTTGATTTATCTCCCCCTGACCCCTGACTTGTGACCTAATGTGAATTTGGAAAATGAAATACAAAGCTCGAAAACTACCTGTGCTTTGATTTCCTCAAGGACAGCTTTCTGTGCATTCCTAATTTGTGTGCTAGTGTATACTTGCTCATTTATATTTTCACATAAGCCAGAGTCACACATCATTAAATACTCTTTTTTCTAAAAACCTGTAGGTTACTTTGACACAAGTCCTGGTGTCAGGATTTCTTCTGTATTTTGCATTTGGATCTCCAAACAAATAGGTTTTATTTTTATTATTACTACAATTTTAATTACTCTTATTAATATTACTTGAGACTGAAAGTAGCAAATTGCTTTAATTCTCCTTATGATTTCACGTTTGTGTAACATGCCACGCACTTTTCTGCATTTTGTACCTTTTATGCAATTAGTCTTTCTAGCTTTTTAATAGCTGCCTGCTTGAGGAAGCTAACATGAGAACTTAGGCATAATTTATTTAATCATCAGAACATCTGTTTCACTGCAAACTTTCATTAATAAACTTCAAAGTTTGTCTATATAAATAGAATAATTTTAGCGCTAACAGGTTTCTCCATAATCTTCTGTATAGCACTAATTTTAAAAGTGTAATTATTTTACATAATGTAATGCCATGCAGAACTTGGCCTCATTAAATTAAATGCTCAACAATCTCAGTTTTAAATTGCCAAGCAAAACAAAGATAAGTGTAAACAATTTTTTAACAGATAATTTACACCTCGTCCAGGTACTAGGACAGCACGAGGGAAGCACAGCAGCTAACGATGTAGCAGCGCAGGGCCTGCCATGGGCAGGACTGCAGACATTTAGCAATATAAATCCACACACAAGTGAAACTCCTCTCTGTGTGTGTTCTTGGTTTAGTTTAATTCCTAATCTATCGATTTGGGTTGTGTTAATGCCTTTTCAGGGGAAAAATAGTTTGGCTGCTCAGCAGTAAATCAGGCATTACTGGCAAGCATAGCTACTCCTGCGGAAGGAGAATGTCTTCGGAAGGGTATCAGCAAAATTATTCTGGTGAAAAATTACGCCCTGTAGCCAATACAGTCATGCTGAAACCAAAGCTGGCTAGGCCTGGGATAAAAAAAAAAAAAAAAAAAAAAAAAAAAAAAAAAAAAGCTCCAGCAAGAGGAGGTTGCTGCTGGTCCTGTGTGCAGAAGTACAGCCAGGTAGTTCTGTACTTTGAGATTTAATCTCACTTCTGGCATTGAAAGGTGGTATCCTTAGCCAGTCTCACCTGAATTCTGAATTTTTTGGGGCTTCCCAAAACACTGCAGTTGATGTGTTGGATGGAAGCGTGCTGGGGCTGTGCTGAGGCTTTGCTGTGAGGAACCTGTGCTGGGCCTCACAGGGTGTGAGGGCCTGCCTCACAGCCCCTTCGTGCACGTAAATGTAGGGAGGTAACTTGAAGAAAAAATGGGAATTACTTAGCCTAACGAGCTCTCCCAGATGAAATCTTGGTGCCACCACCCTGTTCTTTCCACCTCCTAGCTCTGAGTGTGGAGCTGGGTGTGAAGGAGCAGGGGGAGCTTCAGCAGCAGGCATGGCAACACCCAGGGGGGTTTCCCAAGAGAAGTGCATCTCCAGTTATAGGCCTGCCATCTCTTATTAAACAGAATATGAAGCTCCAGCTAATATGAAGGTGCTGTTGGATGAGCTCAGAGGCCCCACCAGTCTTTAGATGTTCAGGCGTTGGTGGGCAGGTCATGCTTTCACCTCAAGGACTCTGGCCTGTCCGCCAGCCTCCTCCAGGGCTGTTGTCCAGACCCTTCTGTACCAGGGAGCGTGACATGTTACCACGCTGGGGGGCATTGCTTGCCTTGCTCCAGGTAGCGAGAAAGAAGGTCGGAAAAGAAGCAAAGGCAGAGAAATGTCCCATGGCCAATGGCTCTGGGTTGTCCTGTGCCATCTCCTGACTCTAAACCTTGTTTCCCATGTGAAAGGACAGCCAGAGTTTTGGATATTTGGTAGTTCTTCACCACATTGCATGTATTCAGGTTAAGTGTATTACTATTTATTCTTCACGCTATTTCAGAAGTTTGTTCATGATTCCTTATCCCTGCTGCCTGCCGGTGTGGCACTCAGGCCATGCGATTTCTTTGCCTTTTCCTTGCAGGGTTCCCTGACATGTAAGGAATTAGCGAGCCTCTGACCCGGGTTCTGGTTTTGAATTCTGTACCATCTGCTGTCATCAGATGCTTGCTTCCATGGTGGTAAAATAAGCACAGGCAGAACATATGAAAACAAAGCATCGGGCTGTTTTTATCAATTTTGTACAGATTTTTTTAAGAAGAAAAATTACAGTGTTTTTAACAAGAAGCAATTAATTTTTGCTTGCCACCATTTAAAAACCAATTTCCGTTCAGGCTATTAATTACTTACCATATAAATGCCTTCTTAATTGTTGCTGATTACATTATCCATCTCTAGGAGTCTTTTTTGTAGTTTTGTACCTTATCTGAAAATGAGAAGGGATTTTTTGTTGCTGTACGCATTAACAACAGTACACGATCAGGGTAAACCTTTGTTTCCTTTAGGTGCCAGGTTGGTTACTGATGTGTGCCGTGCATTTGTTTGAGGAGTGGATTTCTTCACAAAATGCTCTTTTGAATGGATAGTTTACGTAGCAGAAGTTGGACAGAATGTTAATGCAAGATAAGTTCTTTGTTTCTTAAATTGTTTCTTTGACTCTAGCAGCTTTCTGCCCTTCTGAATATTTGATTCTCTTTCAAAACCAGTGGAGAAGGGAATGTATTCTTACTTTCTAAGCTGTGAGTAATCCACGGTGTCATTTTAATTGGCAAAGCCTGTTTATAACCCATCATGTGTGATGTGCTAGAACCAGATTGATTGTACTGCCTGGCTGATAAATAAAAAAAATTGCTATAAAGAGCTTCTGTAATTGTATTAATTAGGGAGATTTATGTCTGATATCTATAAAGCAGTTTATGATGTTGCATACAACTCAATGGCAGCTTGCTTCGGCTGGTTCTGCAGTGACAAGCTGACACAGCATCCTCTGGCATGGGTAAACTTGTCCCTGGACAAACAGAGATGATGGACTGAGGCTTTGCTATTCCTCAGTTTCTTCATTTAGACATTGCACATTGGTGCAACGATTGCTATGGAAGTTCAGTGCCATCTAACATTATTGTAGGAATATATAGAAATAGTTCAGTAAATAGGAAATCTGGTAATGGTACAAAGTTATGCTACATATCATATATATCTATATTACTTTTTCTCCGCCTTTTATCTTTCATTCAGAATTTCTTGAATACTTGGTAAAAAGTCCTGTCTGTCTTTATTTGCAAAGCAAATATATTAACTGTTATTGAGTAGTAACTGGGAAATAATTATTAGAAATAATTACTCATTCTTCCGACTAAATAGAACTGTTAACCTCTTTTTATTTTACCGTATTATTGCTCTAATTAGGCCATAAATGATGACTCCATACCTCTGTGAAATTTCTTCTGCTACAGTAGAGCCAGAGGAGCCATAAGAAAGATGATTCTGGAGCACATTTGGGTTGCTTAAACACTAAAGTAGTAATACTGCAGAACTTTAAAAAATCTAGATATTTGGATTGCAGGAGGTAACGGACTGGAAGAAGGATTCTGGTTGCTTTAAGTGCCTTTGATTAAAAAGTTGTAATGTGTTTCTAAAAACATTGGTAGTGCATTCAGTGGAAATGAAATGGAAGAATTAATGCGGCTTCAACGTAAGACTGCAGAATGCAACAACAGCTGATGATGGAAAATTACACCCAGTGTTACATCTGTTTTAATAAGCAACAAAATGCTGAGAAATATCTTCCTGTATGCTTGGATGCTTCCTTCTGCTTGGGTTTAAATTTGGCATTTTGATTAAAGGTATAGGAAGGACACATTGGCCACAGTTCTGACTATGAAATAGGGGGTGCTAGCATTGTACAAGAAAACATGTTTGGTTTAAACATTTACAAGTACTTGAATTACTTTGCTAGTGAGTTGGTAGTCTGTGCTTCTGCTTCATTAGGGAAGTGCGTTCACGTCTGGGTTGCCTTCCTGATGCCATTGGTGCCTTCTGTCTCCAGGTGTTGCAAAACAGTGAGCATATGGGGAGCTTCACCTGCTGTGAGGGCACGTTGCTCTGGTCGATTCCCAGGAAAGGGACTTGGATGGCGTTTGGATTCCCATGTGTTCAGCCAAGGCTAAAATGATATTTCCAGAACGTCACATATGGGTTGGGGGAATTTCAGAGCCTTCCCCCTATGCACTTGGGCTTTAGATCTGTAATAAACCCATTTCACTTCACTCTTTGTGTCTTTGTCATTGTGCAGGGATTGCTGAGTGCTCACAGCAGACTGCCTGTTATCTCAATAACCTATTTTAAGCTCAGTCACTTGTACCAATTTCTCAACTAATTTTAGGATAGATGACCACTAAGTCATTCTAAAAATGCTGTTTCAACTTTCAATTAGAGGAACACACACGCACGCAAAGAAAATGTGCCCTGCAAAATAGGTAGCTGCCTACAAAATAGGTAACTCTTGTTCTAGCTATTACAAAAAGCATGTGTTGTATATAGTGTTAATTGCTTTTAGTTAATTACATTTTAACATATTCAGTCAATTGGAATAATTAGTATATCTGTCATGCTTTTTATTTGAAGATGAAAATACTTGTGGTTGCTAAAGGTCCCAGACAGCCTTATTAAAGTCTACAAGTATTTTATAATTTACAGATGGAGAGCAGAAGCAAGCTGAGTGGGTGATGACAGGGAGGGAATTCGGAAGTCGGGCACCACCGGCCCTTCTCCTGCCCTGTGCTTGTCCCTGCCACACATGCGCTTCCCTACCAAGCACCAGAAGGTCCCACAAACAGCACAGCGTAGTCCGACCTTGGAATAAGTTTTTTTTTTTAAAAAATGACTGTACTGAGTTGTTCTGAATCACCTTTTGAAAGATCCTGATAATTTTTCTCATATGTTTTCTACCTCCTTTTTCACCATTACATTTTTAGGTGTTACACTGAGGCAGATTGGAAGGTGTAACAATCCCGACACCATTCTGTTTGTGTGCGCTAACACCGGATTTAATCCTGTGAGAATTAAGATTGAAGCCCAAGATGGAGGAGAGTACATCTACATCTTTCAAATGGCTAGAATGGTATTTAGTTCTGGGGAGAAAAAAAAAAAAAAAAAAAAAAAGCGAGAGAGAGAAAAAAATAAAAAAGGAAGGAATTTGTGCTTGAGAGTAAATAAAATGTGGTGGGTTTCTTTGGGAGAGTGCAAGCAGGTTGCCTGGAAGGGGCTGTGCCTTCTTCTCCAAGCATTTCTGTAAATGAGTTTCCATTTCACTGTGTTGGAGATGAAGCAATAAGTGAGCAGCGGTACCTGGAGAGGGCACAGGGTCCCATCTCTGCTCTGCCCTGGGTAGTGGCCGTGTTACAGCTCTGCCAGCTGCCTGCTTCCTGCCAAACACCCAGCTCTGGACATCTTTGGTGACATTTCTTGTAACACTCAGTAATCCTGCCACAAGGAAGGAGGCACTGGTGTTAACACCTCGGTGCCTTTTCCCACCGGCGCTTGTGCACGGTGTCTGTGCGGCAGATGTGGCGAGGCTGGATTCCAGGGTGTGCTCCTCAGGTCGGAGTTGCATTTTTGTCATATGACATAATGCTCATTTACTAATGAAGAGCCTGTCGTTTTTGAAAGAGAAATGCTCAGGGAAGACCCCTTGGGCTTACAGAAATTGCTCAGTTGGTGGTGGTTTAGTTTTCCTTAAAAAAAGGAAAAGTCAGGGGGAGGACAGTGGGGGGTTACAGTACGAGGAGG
Organism: Aythya marila; assembly: GCF_965140915.1. Taxonomy (NCBI): domain Eukaryota; kingdom Metazoa; phylum Chordata; class Aves; order Anseriformes; family Anatidae; genus Aythya; species Aythya marila. The sequence goes on from NC_139066.1 coordinate 3,108,616, forward strand.
CAACATCCCTCCTCCACCTGGAAACCTCCTTATCTGCTAGGAGTTGGGGTGTGTTAACAGTAGATCTTCAGCTACTTATTGGGACAAAAATAAAAAGGAGAAGTGAAATGCCACAAGATGCAATATTTTGTCATATAGTGCAATGGTGCGTTCGGGTTCGGCTGTGACTTGTGTGCCCTCTGGTTTTGATAGCAAAGCGGGTGTTTTGATTGTCTGAAATAAATACCTTACTGACCTTACAATCTCCCATGTATAAGGATAAAGATGCTGACATTGATTTTCTCCCAGAGCAGTTACCAAAATACTCTTCTAAGTATTTGCTCACAAATTCTCAGAAAGACTTCTATTTAGGTCTTGCATTCTAAAAAAAAATAATACTGCTTACATTTCATCCCACATCATTCTTACATGGTTCCGTAGCCTTTATTGAGTGGCTGGCTGCAATTCCATCCCGTGTACCCCATTTGTGCTTCCTTGCAATGGCTTCTGAAGAAGCGGTTGCTTCTTAATTTTCTCCTCTGTGACAGTTGTAACCGTGGCTCTTTTATCTGCTTATCCTGGGCGATTCTGCATTGCCCCCGTAGGAGCATGAAATGTAATTTCAGAAAAATAATTATAAGTTGATGCACGTAGATTGCTGCAAATTAGTACCTTTCTGATTCAGTGACAGTAAACATTACATTCAGCTGATTACTTCCTACACTGCCCCATTAACTTTTATGGAGTTTCCAAAAAGACCAACTTTACATTAATTTAAATAGTGAACAAGCGAGGCTACAGCTCTCCTTTTTTGTAACTACGACGATTGTTCATCAAAACAGTTTTGGCGACAAGTACTGAAAATGCGAGCGCTAAATCAAAAGAAAATATTAGAATTGAATTTTTTGAATTTTAGAAGCACCGATGTTATAGAATGTTATAAACCAACCCAAATCTCCCTGGCAGTGAAAGGAACATGAGGAGTCTGAATGAGTCCAATTCTTTTGGACAATTTACCTCACCGATCAAATTTTGTATCAAGTTTGCATCCTGTTATTTTTTTTTTCTTGGTTCTGTTTTTGAATGATTGTGCTCTTTTTAAGGAAGAAACTTGGTGTGTACTTGGCCCATTTGGGGATGTCTGTACTAGAGGACTGAAGATTTATGGAGAATTTTAAGTTTTATTCTACCTGAAAGATCAGGGACATTTCAGACTCTTCATAAAAAAAGTTATGGATAAAAAAGAAAAGACGTCACTGAAATCTTCAGTGTGAAAATACCTGCTGCCTACGTGCATTTTGGGTATCATTAGGAAACAAATGCACAAAATTACATGATTATACACAACTGAACGATGGCTTGCGATTTTCGAAGCAGGTTGAACAAACAGTGTTGAGATTATGAATTGAACAGGAGTAGGCTGCCTTCTGCGTGATCTTTTGTTTCCACCTTGACTATTCAGAGTCCCAGTATGCCTGCTTTTACGCCTTTTCACAGCCATTTGGACAAATTAAGGAATGATGTTTTCACTCCAGATTGCTTTCTGCTCCTTCGATTGTTCCTTAATGAGCTCAGATACAATGCAGGTACTGAGGTTAGCTAGCCTTTGTTTATAAATTTGGGTAATGTACTTATTAATGCCATTTTAAAGTGCATGAAGTATAAAAAGCAGTTACGAATAAAAATATGTAATGCAATTTCATAAGCTTTAATGGAATAACCACGCCAGCGTGTGGACCATGTCCTGGTCTGTAGGTGCACTAATCAAGTGCAGTGGCGCTGCGTTTCTGAACTCCATCATGCCCTGTTGCAGCCACGACTCCAGAAATAATTTGTAATGCTGCACATTTTATGATGTTCAAGGTTGCTTTGAACTGTGCACTCACTTGGACTCAGGCTGCATACCTCGTGTCAGCAGTGTCTCTGCTTACTGCACATCTATCCAGTGGGATTGTATTTAAAATACAACAAGGTAAAAACACTTATCTCTATTAAATGTATATTAATTTTTCCCTTAAAGTATTTCAGAACACACAGGCTGGCATTCCCATTTTTTAAAGTCTTAGCATTTTGTTCATATACAAAAAAAAAGACTCTTGCTGACCCACACATTAACAGTTCCAGACACAACCTTACATTTCTGAAAGCGTTCCCGTGATTTCCGTCTCCCGTTGCTTTGCATAATGAACTGTACGCAGTTGAAGAGCTGGTATTGTTTTCTTCGTGTCCGGGCAGTGATGTAATTGAGGTGTGCTTCTTCCCTTTCCACACTTTGAAATGTCTCTGCTCAGCTTGAAGCACGCTTGCTCTCGGTGCCTGTTCCTGACCGCTGGGTCTCGATCTGGTGATCTGGTGAGTGTGGAAGCGTGTGCACCTAGAGGAGCTTCAGTAATGATTTTTCTACCAGTAATTGCAGAACAAATAATTGTGTGCATTTTGTATTTTTCTACGACTTGAGTGAATTGTCAAGGCTGCTCAGAAGGGACTCAACATGTTGGAAAACGTAAAGGCTGGAGCTTTTTTTAATGGGGAATCCATCACTAAAGTGGGGCTGTTCGGTTAGTGAATTAATACACTTCTTAATAGCTTTTATCATAATAATTTTTGTGCTTGCCTTCTGAAGCAGAGAACCCCCTCACGAACCAGCTCGGGGAGATTTGTGGCTGAGCTGTTCCTTCTTCAAGTAAGGGCTCAGCCCGCTCCCCCCTGGCTCAGTTCTGGGGATGTTTTACCTCTTCGCGTCTGGGGTCACATCTGGGTCGACCCCAGGTGGGTGCATTTCACACGTGTCATTCCCGAGCCCGGCTGGGATCGGCCAGGATGGCAGAAAAGAGGATTTGCAGCTGGCTCCCCTCCGGGGCCGGGGGCCAGCAGCGATGCCCCGAGGGGGCCGTCCTGCAGCCATCGCGGGCTGGGAGCGGCGTTGTGGCATGGAGCGGGATGATTTTGGGGGCATTGATGAATCTGTTAGGGCAGAGCGCTCCGTTACATCCAATGCGGTGGGTTCCTGCAGCAGATTTCCCAGCATGCGTGCAGGAGATAGACCCACCCTTTTATTTCCCTGCCTTAAAAATCGCTTTGTCAGGCGAAAGCAAGAGGGAGACCTGGGAAGGCATTGAGACACATCGCGTGGCTTATGCACGCTTTAATCAAACGGGGGGGACGGGATTGTCAGGCTGCTGGTACTTAATTTATTTAAAACTTGTTGTCTTTGCCTTTAATGCGAGCACCTGGTGGCGAGGTGGTGCTGAGTGGGGCCGGACTGCAGGATGCTCCACTAATTGCTGTGCGGTGCTTTGGGCAGTGGGGTTAGTCGGGGGGGCTGCTAAAACCCATGGGATTTTCTGTTCCCTTTGGGAGCAGCGTGTTCAAAGCAACCACAGATTTGTTATCCGTTGTGTCGCTGCTTTTACACGGGGAGAGGAGCAGGCGGGGAAGGAAGGGGAGCTGGCGCTTCTCAGCCCCGTTTTGGTAGGGAAGGCTGCTTTTCTGAAGCTGTTACTAAGCGTGGTTATTGCAATTCCTTAATCTCTTTGTAACTGAGAGACAGACTCTAGGGCTCGTGTGCTGTGCTTGCCACGCAGGAGCTGCTCCGTGCCCTCCCCGGGAGCCTGACCCCGGTCCCGGGTACAACCGGGGGGCGTTCGCCCTCCGGTGCGACAGCGACTCATTGAAATTAAATAATGTGCAAGTCTTAATGGAACTTCTTAACACTGAGATATTTAAAAATACAGAATAACAAAAGCTTTCCTTCCTTTAATTGTTAGACAGGAGAGAATAGGGATCACTGACTCAGGCTTGTGGTGTGTCACTCGGTTCCCCCGGGGCACGAGCACAGATAACTGCTTTGTTCCTCCTGGTGACTTCTGCAGGAGGCCCTTCACCAGGTTTATCTCAGTTCTGATTTTTCTTTAAAACTCATATGGTGTTTCCTAGAATGGATTTCATACCCAATTTACTGGTGGTGACCTCTTTTAGAGGCTCTGTCAGTAAGGGTCGTGTTTTGCTGCCTCCAGAATCCGTGGGGCAGCCGAGCTGTTTGCACTCCCCTGAGCGAAACCACTGTGTGTGTGGTGGGTGATCCCTGCCTGCAGCTCCTAGGTGGTACCAATGCAAACACTCCCGGTTACCTGCCTGAAACCATCCTTAAATAAACACCTGACAGCGCGGTGTGAACAGCAGCAGCCTCCCAAGCACCAGAGGTGTGCGCTATCCAGACTGCGAACACGAGCACAAAGAAGTTAGGAAATGTGATGAATGTTCCCTTAGCCCCTTAATGACACTAATTGCCCCCCTCCCCCCTTTTTTTTTTGCACATATATTAAGATAACTCTTTAATTATTTGTATTAATAATTGTATGGTGTTGTTCCTCAGTAACCTCGCTGCACCCCTGCAGGGAACAGAGTGTGCTCAAAGTCTTGATTTGTAGCAGAGAGCAAGAGGAGATGCTTCCATCACTTAACCCTGAGCTGTGGGCTGCTGTTTCTCTTCTTGCCACCCTCTGCCTTTTCACTACACATCCGAAATCCTGCTGGTACCAGCCCTTTTCACGGGCTGACACTGGTTTGTTTGTATATACTTATATTTTTCTTTTAAGTATTGATCGTTTCGCAGTTCTGCCTCAGAGGGAGAAGGTGCCTGCCCTGCACAGGGAGCTTGCTGGGCTTCCTCTTGCCTTTACTTGGATGTACAGCAGCTGGCAGGGCTCAGCACACCGCGTGCTGAGTCACCACGTGTCTGGTAGCCCTCCTCAATCGACCCTGGAAGTTATTTTACGGTGATCTTTCTCCCCCCTTACTACACCGTGCAACTTGCAAATTACCTGAGAACTCTCCCAGTCAATGTTTTTTGTGGTTTTTGATGTTTTGTTTTTTTTTTTTGTGCAGCAGCTCCTGTTCTCAGATGTGTGGCTTTGGAAATCGGGTTGTCACCATTTTGCCTCCTGCTGTCGAGTGTTCAGGAGCAGTACCTCCAGCTCTGCCTGGCGTCACGCTGTGCTCTCCTGCTTAATGCTTATTCTCACATAGTGAGCGAGTCTGCCTTTGTTTTTGTTCCAAATATTGCTTTTGTTACGTCCAAGTGACTTCACAGGGGAGATACTGTCCTTCCAAATGATTTTAAATAGATTAATTCCTACTTATACATCCAGTGTTCCAGCAGTACTGCCTCTGGTTGGTTGGTGTTGCATCTCTTGTTATTTTTTGTGAAAGTACTGTGCTGAGAAAATACTTGCTGCCCTTCACTAGGGAAGCTGACTTCCCTGAGACCAAAGCCGCTCATTTGGGGCTAAAAGTTAGTTCTTTTAAAATGAAGAACTTGCTCGTTTGTTGGATTTATTCTGTTGTAGAAAACCCAAGGAGGGTTTGGATGCCTGGTAAAGGTGTTGGGTATGAGACTTCAAGCAGCACCTTGCATTTATTCCATACCGAAGTAGTGTCAGCTACCTTGTTGCTCCTGTTAAGGGGGAAGCCGAGTTTTGGAGCAGCTGCAAAACTCTCAGGATAAAATGCAGCAGATGTGTTGGTAGTGCTGTATCCCTATCGCTCTTTCTCACTTGCAGGGCAAGCAGGCGATCAGGCCCAGTCAGCATGGCTTTATGAAAGGCAGGTCCTGCTTGACGAACCTGATCTCCTTCTATGACAAAGTGACGCGCTGGGTGGATGAGGGAAAGGCTGTGGATGTGGTCTACCTTGACTTCAGCAAGGCTTTTGACACCGTCTCCCACAGCATTCTCCTCAAGAAACTGGCTGCCCTAGGCTTGGACTGGCGTACGCTTCGTTGGGTTAGAAACTGGCTGGATAGCCGGGCCCAAAGAGTCGTGGTAAATGGAGCCAAGTCCAGTTGGAGGCCAGTCACTAGTGGCGTCCCCCAGGGCTCGGTGCTGGGGCCGGTCCTCTTTAATATCTTCATCGATGATCTGGGCGAGGGCATTGAGTGCACCCTCAATAAGTTTGCAGATGACACCAAGTTAGGTGCGTGTGTCGATCTGCTTGAGGGTAGGAAAGCTCTGCAGGAGGATCTGGATAGGCTGCACCGATGGGCTGAGGTCAACTGCATGAAGTTCAACAAGGACAAGTGCCGGGTCCTGCACATGGGGCGCAATAACCCCAAGCAGAGCTACAGGCTGGGAGAGGAATGGTTGGAAAGCTGCCAGGCAGAGAAGGACCTGGGAGTGATGGTGGACAGTCGGCTGAATATGAGCCAGCAGTGTGCTCAGGTGGCCAAGAAGGCCAACGGCATACTGGCTTGTATCAGGAACAGTGTGACCAGCAGGGCTAGGGAGGTGATCGTCCCCCTGTACTCAGCTCTGGTGAGGCCGCACCTCGAGTACTGTGTTCAGTTTTGGGCCCCTCGCTACAAGAAGGACATCGAGGTGCTTGAGCGGGTGCAGAGAAGGGCAACGAAGCTGGTGAGGGGTCTGGAGAACAAGTCCTACGAGGAGCGGCTGAGGGAGCTGGGCTTGTTCAGCCTGGAGAAAAGGAGGCTCAGGGGCGACCTTATCGCTCTTTATAGGTACCTCAAGGGAGGCTGTAGCGAGGTGGGGGTTGGCCTGTTCTCCCACGTGCCTGGTGACAGGACGAGGGGGAACGGGCTTAAGTTGAGCCAGGGGAGTTTTAGGTTAGATGTTAGGAAGAACTTCTTCACTGAAAGGGTTGTGAGGCACTGGAACAGGCTGCCCAGGGAAGTGGTGGAGTCACCATCCCTGGAAGTCTTCAAAAGACGTTTAGATGTAGAGCTTAGGGAAATGGTTTAGTGGGGACTGCTAGCGTTAGGTCAGAGGTTGGACTCGATGATCTTGAGGTCTCTTCCAACCTAGAAATTCTGTGATTCTGTGATTCCTTTCAGAAAAGCAGGAGCCTCCCAGCTGTTCTTCCAGGCTCGGTCACTCCCCGGCGATGCTGGCTGTAGCTGCAGGGAGTGCTCCCAGGTCTGCAGTTTGCGATGTTTTATTTTTTGCTAATCCTCTGAATGCCTGAGAGGAGGAGAACGAGGATCGAGTCTGGCTGAGGTGAACAGCTCTGCAGCAGTGGAAACCCGGCTGGGTGAGGGGGGAGGAAAAATCCAGATTTGCGGGAGTGGGAATGGGGCTGAGCTGACACAGCACCATGCTGAGGACAGGAGGGCAGGGGGTGTGTTTTGAACCAGCCCAGTTGTACAAAAGAAACAAATTGCAGCGAGCACGGGGTCATGCTTGGTCTGTTCCTCCATCTTCAGGAGGAACATCTCCTCTCTTCCCTAGCAGCACTGGCAGGGGAGGTCATGCATCCCTCACTGTGATAGTGTTTTAAGTCCGATTTGGTCCTTTAATATTCTTTTTTCTTTACTTTCAAAACTCTTACATCTCTCTCAGGCATATACTAGAGTTTTAGGGTGTTGTATAGCTCTTTGAGATAAATTAGGGGAAGGGTATTCTAAAGTTAACTTGGAACGTCTGTTTGTGTTACTGAAAACGTGTTATTAGCACCATGAAGTATGAGCTGCCTTCGCTGCTCAGGAGCATTTAACTGAACCGAGAGTTAAGCTATTGTCTGAATCTTACTGCAAAGCACTATGGAAAAAGTGTATCCTGTGAATTCAAGACAATCTTACAAACCAGCTTCATGTCACCAAACATTCCTTGGTTTTACCATTGTGTTAAAAGCAAAATCACAGAATCGCAGAATCACCTAGGTTGGGAGAGACCTCCAAGGTTACCTAGTCCAACCTCTGACCTAACACTAACCAGTTCTCCACTAAACCATATCACTGAGCTCTACATCTAAACGTCTTTTCAAGACCTCCAGGGATGGTGACTCCACCACTTCCCTGGGCAGCCCATCCCAATGCCTAACAACCCTTTTGGTAAAGAAGTTCTTCCTAATATCCAACCTAAACCACAAACCACCCCTGGCGCAACTTTATCCCATTTCCCTCCCCAAAAAAGAAACACTCACACAACTCCTGAGAATTGGCAAGAGTTGTTTATTGCCAGGACATCTCACAGGCAAGCCTGCGAGATGTCTGTGGTGTTTGGTGGCTCCCAGCTAATGTTTGCGATGGAGCCTGAGCAATGAGTAGGGGGCTTGCCGGGCACTCCTGCGATGCTGCTGGTGCCCTCGGATGGCAGAGCACAAAGACACGCTGCGGGAGTCCCAGGTCTGTTCTGGCCGGGGTGGATCCACTTCCATCTGTTCCTCCATGTCTGGTGGATCCAGCTCCATTGGCTCCATGGTGTTAGGCAGGAGGCTAAGCCAGACTTTGCTTGGGACTGCCCAAATGGGATGCCTTCCGCCCGGCATGTTCTCTGGCCAGGGTGCTGAACCAGGGGCTCGTCCAGTCCCACGGCTTGGTCCCATGCCAGTCTCAGCTTGATTTTCATGCACAGGTCCATTGGTGCCGTCTGGTTTCTGGCCATTACCGCGTCCCGCACTGTGCTCCGGACTACGTGCACCCCTCTGCTCCCCGCAGCTGTCTCTCTGGTGCTCTCGCCTTTGCCCCATGTCACTGTTGCTCCTGTGGTAAGGCCCAGGCCCCCTGTTGCTGGATGTTTGAGGGGCCGGCCTGTTCCCCGCATTGCTGCGGTGCCAATGGTGTTGCCTGTATCTGTCGGTGGGCAGGGCGCCAGAGGTCCCTCGGGCACTGGTGTGTCTTGTGCCAACGGCGCTATTCCTCCACCCACGACACCTCTCCTGATCAGGTGCATTCCTTCTTGGTGCTTCTCCGGACCACATAGCTGTCCTCGCGCACCAAGAGGCCTGCTGCTCGCCTTGCTTTCCTGGTCTCCTTCCTGCAGCGCAAGCTGGCAGTTAGAGGGACGAGATGCTCAGCGAGTGGTGGCCAGCTGCCGAGGGGCCTCTTTTATAGGGCGCGCGGCAAAGGCAGGGCAGCGGTGGCCACTGTGACCTCAGCAAGCCTCTGTGATGGAGTGGCCCACGCGTGGCCAAAGGTGGCTGTGTTGGGACTGGCCTGGAAGATGTCCTCACGTGGACAAGAAGGAGGGTTGGGGGTGCTGAGGGCCCCTTTCCTGGGGCTGGCTCCCCCGGGCCATTTGGCTTGCCCTTGGCCACGGGGACTACCCTGCGCCTCCCATCCTGTGCCCTGGTTCCAGTAATACCAACATACTCAAGAATGTGTTGGAGGTTTAAGACTAGTAGATAAATAAAGTCATCTACTGGAGACTGCTACACGTGATCCAAATCTGTGTTCCTGCTGTGTGTGGTTTGCTTTGGCAGATTATGGTTAAGTCTTAAACCATTTCTCTTATTGTGTCACATCTTTCTGTCTTACCTAAAAAGAAAACGCGGTAGCTTCATTGCTTCTGCCTGATCAAGAAACCTGTCATGCACCTCTTGACAACTGGATGTTGTTTCATTTTTTCTTCCTCCGTAAAGCTAGGAAAGCTGCACAGTGTGTGTTTTGACGTCTTGTTTCAGAGGATTTCTAATGCAACTTCACCCAACCGTTGCCAGTTTTCCTGTCCACAGAGGACTCCTAGGTTGTCCTCGGGGTAGGACGGGGCCGTAGGGACCATCTCGGCCACTTGTCCCCACAGGGCGTGCAGCCTCCTGTTGGAAACATCTTGCAGAGGACGGTGCGAGCCGCTCCGTGCCCCTGGGGACAGGTTTGTTGGGACCGACCATGGCTTTGTGGGCAAGGCACTCATTTAGCAGCACTTGCAATGACTGTAGGGATAAAGGTTTAATTTCCTTTGGTAACAATGAGGTGGCTTTTACTAAATACAAGGTTTTCCTCCTGATTTTACTGCTGCGACTTTGGTTTTGTAGCTGTAGTCTTTTGAAACTTCCAGTCCTTCCAATTGCCTTGCGCTGTGTGTTTGTGGTCGCGACTTGAACTCGTTTTTATTTCCTTCGTTAACGTCGAGGTTGTCCGTGTGGGCATGCAGCTGGGGGGGCACAGAGATAATTCTGGTATCTGCGTGCTAGGCAGCGTTCAAAACCAGCACTGCGTCCTGCAACAGAAGCACAGAGACAGCAGCCTGTGCCCCTCCGTCACGCAGTGCTCGTGGGTGCCAGCCAGGCTGGAGGAAGGCTCCACGTAACGAACCCCAGGACGGCTCTAAGCTAACGAAGGTTCCTTGAATATGTCAAAATTGCAGTCATATTTCCAATATCACATCCTTCCTGCAGCCAGAGTAGCAAAGTGAGGGGGGGAAATGTCAAGGGCTGTGTCCTCCTCGACACCTGGCAATTACCGTGGCTTGTTGGGGCACGAGCAATTGATGGAAAATGGGCACTTTTCGGTTGCTTTAACTTGCTATAGGCTGACCTTTCTGTGCAGCTGTCGTATGACCAGGGAAAAAGGCAAAGGTGAGAGCAAATGGGTGCCAGCACCCATTCAGGATGCCTGAATGTGGCTTAGGTGGAACTGAGGGCCGGAAGGGTTTTGTGAAGGGAAAAGGACACAAGGAACCCCTCCTTAGCAGGGATGTGGTCCTGGTTTTAGGGGCACAGGAGGGGCTAGACGTAAATTTTGGGCCACCTGTTCAGTTCTGCAGGCGTGCTCCGGTACACAACTTACCTCTCAAGCGAGACCGATGTACTCACCTGCGATGGGAGTCAGTAAAGTTGAATTATCGGTGGGCACAGCAGCTGCCCCCTGTGTGCCTGGAGGCAGATTGGGGTGCAGCCCCTCCTAGTGTAACCCCAAAGCGTAAAGGCGGAAATCAGCTGTCGAGTTTTTAGGTAATACAGCTATTGAGCAATTCAGTTGTATCAAAACTAATTTCAGGCCTTGCAAAAGCTTCCCCTCCCCCTGCCATAAGCTTTAATAACCTCTGAAAAACATCCTGCATTGTGAAGGCTTGTTTTTGCTTGTTCACCATCTGCAGAGCTAGACTTCTTTCTGCCCGCACAGCCCCTGTGTACTCCAACATCTATATTGATGTGCGCATCTATTGTTTCTAATCTGGTCACTTGATCAATGAAGACCAGCATGTAATTAATTGTATAGTATTGTACACAATGTCCCTCTCTACATTTATCCAGATGGATTTGTTATTTGTTAACCGTAGCTGCTTAGAAGAGGATGTAATGAGCAGTGGTTTTGTTCCTCTCTGCCTTCCCAGTTTTTTTTTTTGCTGACAAATAGTTTTAATGGGAAACAATTTCAAAGAGCACTTCTTTTTTTTTTTTTTTTTTGTTTTCCTGGGCCTGTCTCATCATACACTTAATAATTTTTTTTAATGTTTTGATACAATGGTCCAAAGTGAAGGAGCTAACTGAAGATGCCCAACCTGGTTCCTATTCCATTCAAATTTCTCTGGGGTCCGTAGGAGAGTTTAAAAGCCTGCTTTTGTTCCTGAGGACCCTCTAGACTTCATTTGCAGCAATCAGGGGACAAAATTGAAGAACCAGCGGAGCAGTCAGCAGCAGGGTGCCCCAGCTCTCCTTTGCACCTTCCCGTCCCAGCCCTACCCATCGCACTGCGAGCGTCAGCTCCCGTTGAGCTGCCCCCACGGCTCGGGGATGGGGCTCAAGGAAAAGTTGCGTCTGCCTGACCTGTCCACTATGATGTTCTACTTCTGCTGTTTTGGTTCTCATGCAGATGGAGGGAACGAGGAGCCACCAGACCGAAGACAGGCAAGTGTAGACTTCCGTCAGAGCCGATCTGGGCAAGGTAAACGCTAGTGTTGTTCTCCCTCGGTGACTCGTTTCTCGTTTGTTCGCCTTCTCTGTATTTGTTTTCTGTTTTTCGCAGACTGTGTAATCTCTTGGAGTTATTGTAACCATCGCTGTTATTTGTACAGCTATGACTATTTGGTAATATTCACAAAACTGATGATCTTGTTACAGTTTGAAGGAGTTTAGGATAATTTGTGGCCCAGCGTAGGCGTGCCCGTGTTGCATCTGCATTTTGCAGACGGAGGGACCGAGCTTTGTGCAAGGGCTGTTGGCAGAGGTGTAGGGAGTCTTCAGCATGTACCAGCACAAATCTAAACACCGCTTGCTTCCCTCCCTGCTTGCAAAGGGGAGGGCCTGGCTGGTTCTCAATAACCAGTTTTTTCTCTCCCAAAACTCCCTGGATGTGAGTAGAGATGGGAAGTGGGCAATCCTGCACGGGGGGGCTCAGCAGCTGCTTCATATGTCTTTGTTGTGTTGCACCCTACAAGAACAGGGCGAAGGGTCCTATGAAGAAAGTGGTAAAAATAGTCTTTACATTATGTAAATAATGATTCTACAGCCTCTTTTGTTGAGTATCCATTATTCACAATAGGCTTGGTGGTTAAAACCAGTGCTGTGGCTGTGTAACAGGGATTGCTGTCGCTGACAGCAGCGGCTCTTATCTCTGTGCTGGCTTACATTTCCTTTGAAGTAGCTTACTTATAAGTTTTAAGCATTTGCTCATTTGTGAGGGTTGTGAAAATGCAGGTTATCTTTATGCAGCTCGTGAGATCAATTAAAAAGCATTTCGTGGAAGCATGACTCTGGTGGGTGCTATGTGTGTTGGCTTATTTTCTGTTTCAGATTGCAGCAATAATTTTCCTTTCATTTAGGTTCAAGTCTGTTGTTGTCATGGTGTCCTAATGACTTATTATGGAGGCATTTTCTCCGGAGCATTGTTCTTTTCTGGCAGCATTCCAGTGTTGCCCAGGCAAAATTGCTGCAAGTGATTGAAGCCCGCGATCAGGATGAGGGGGATTGGAATTTACAGTTAAAGCCACGAAGCCCTGTGAAACATCAGCAGCTGAAACCACTTTGTTAGCACAGGACCTTTGTCTTATCATTTTACAATTCTGTATTTTAAAATAGAGGAATTATCCATCCCCTTGTTAGCTGTAGGCACTCGGTGACAGCTTGCATACAAGCAGCATTTGGCTCTCTCGCTTTGTTGGAGAACACAGGACGAGTGGTAGTTCTCTCCCCAGCAGTTAGTTCAGCTCAAGTTGCTGTTGATGTTGCTTCTAAAGGCTGAGCCTTGCCCGCTTGCTTTTCTGTTGGTCTGTATGATGTTCTTTATTTGTTTGGGTTCTGTCTGTTGCCTTGTTTTTACAAGATACAGCAGCTTGGATGGAGCTGTTCGTTTCCAGGTTGCCTGCTGGATTTCGGCGCGCTTGTTCAGACACCGTGTTCTCCCAGGTTACACGTCTGCCCGTTCAGTCAACATCTTGGCTGCTGTGGAAAAGTACTGATATTGGGCAGAGGACAGGGGTGGTTTTTTTTTCCAAATTCCTGCTTGCCAAGGAACAACCGATCTATTTCTGTTTGCCTCCGAGTGCAGCGCTGTAAGCATGTACGAGCATTCACAAGGAGCTCCCTCGTGAGTAGCTGGAGCAGTGGATGCAGGTCTGGAGCAGCAGGCGGCCTCTGGTCTGTGTGCGTGAGCTGCTTGGCTGCCTGCACAATGCATTTCTCATCATCGTGGGTTAAGGGGTTTTATTATGCCTAGATAAACAGCTGACTGAAATAAGGAGGTCATCTTCCTGCTGGTTAAACTTCCACATTGCCATCCGTGATGCCCAAGTCTTAGAGTTGTTTATGAAGCTCTGTTATCTTGATATACTTCAAGAAATAATCTGTTAGTTCAATTAGTTCATATATACTTTATAGTAACATTTTATTTAAGTACAGCTAGTAGAGAAGCTGTCAAAGTTCTGGTTCAGCCGTGAATGTTCCCTTATCTCAGGGTTTGATAAAGCCCAGTACTCCTTCTGGCTGAAACAAATTTAAGTCTATTTCAGTGACCCTGTTTGCTTGTTGACTCTGGCCAGGGTACGAGAGGAACTCTGACGGTGTGGAATGAAAATAATAAGTTCTGGATATGTTCCGAGTGTGCTGGTTTTCTTTTAAAGCGTTTGAGAATTTTAAGAGGGAAAATATTCCTGAAAACTTGGTCAAGTTTCTGTCATTACTTTTTTCTACATAAGTTATTGCCCCCAGTTGCCTTCAATTTTAGGTAAGTGACAATCCTTGGTCAAAGATAACTTTGAACTTAAAGTGTAGTAATAAAGTGTGCACTGCCTTTTAGGTCTTCCCCAAAGCCTTAGGTATAGATTGATTTTGTTGATGTCAATGCCAATTTCGGCGCTAATGCCATTTGCCTCTCCTGGCACTCAGGGGTGATTTGGAGCAGGCTTGCAGAGTCAGCAGAGGTGTTCAGCTCAACAGCTCTGGAAAAAGCAAGGTCTTATGTCAAGTAAGCTATGTATGGAGCCAGTAACTTAAGTTGGCAGTACAACACTGGAAGATACTATTTTTTTAAAGGTATATTAACAGTATTATATCAAATTATGCCTTCCTCAAAAAAAGAAAAAATAGGCCCAACTCCATAATTAAGCATAGTCACTGCAACTTTTGGACAATTACCAGAAAAAAAACAAGGTGATGTTCATCAAAGTTCAGGTTTTGAGGTCTGCTGATCAGCTGCTGTCCCACACGCTGTGTGAGCGTGAGGCTTAGGCCTGCTCCTTAGAGCACGCCTGTCTGTCCTGTCGGCACAACGTGCTGCTTAGCATCCGATGGAAAGCGATCTGAGAAATGGTGACCTTCCACTTCTGAAGCTGTGGCTGTTGGGCCTTGCTGTGCTGGTCAAAGGTGTGAAAAATGCTGGTTACAGGTGGACGTTTGTGAGATGACTGCCTGCGTCTGCACCAAACACTGGTGCACTGCGTGGAGCCCAGGGCACGATTCCCTTCCTAAAGCAGAACCCAAACCTGTGTCATCTTGTCCTAAACTCCACTGAAATTCCGCTGAGGAGCACTTCTGGACAGCCTGCTCAGATGTAGGCACCTCCGTTGAGGGCACTAAAATGAGTTGAGAGAAAGGCAGTCTCAGCACACCAGAGCACTTCTTCCTGTGATTGAAGAGGAACGGTGCCGTGCCTGGAAGAGGTCCATAAGCACAGGCTCAATGCCTGGGAGAGAGTGGTGCTGGCGGCAGGTTTGTTGCAGTCACCCACAGCTGCTTCATAGAATCACTAAGGTTGGAAAAGACCTTCAGGATCATCTGGTCCAACCATCCCCCTACCACCACTGTCACCCACTAAACCATGTCCCTGAGCACCACGTCCAACCTCTCCTTGAACACCCCCAGGGACAGTGCCTCCACCACCTCCCTGGGCAACCCATTCCAATGCCTGACTGCTCTTTCTGAGAAGAAATGTCTCCTCATTTCCAACCTGAACCTCCCCTGGCACAACTTGAGGCCATTCCCTCTAGTTTTATCACTAGTTATCTAAGAAAAGAGGCTGACCCCCAGCTCCCCACACCTTTCAGGAGTTACAACAGAGGTCTCCCCTGAGTCTCCTCTTTTCCAGACTAAACACCCACAGTTCCCTCAGCTGCTCCTCACAGGACTTGTGTCCCAAGCCTTTCACCAGCTTCGTAGCCCTTCTCTGGACACTTCCAGGGCCTCGATGTCCTTCTTGTAGTGAGGGGCCCAAAGCTGACCACAGAACTTGAGGTGCGGCCTCACCAGAGCAGAGCACAGGGGGACAATCACCTGCTGGTGATCACCTCCCTTCACTCAGGCAGCTCAGGTGGGATGAGCATTAAGTGCAGTGGGAAGGTGGCCAGGCAGTCATTTGAGCTTTCTCTGACTACAGCCAAATATTTGATATTAAAATCTGTGTTAAAAAAAAAAAACACACACAAGATAATGTCAGCAGCATCATCTTTTAATACAAAATTAAAGATAAGAACAAACAATGATCCATTCTTCCCTTAAAGGGATGTACTCTGTTAGGGCGTTTGTGTGCACACTTAATTAAAGCAGCATGAAATGAATAGAAAAACATCAGTGTCTTGTTCGGTTTGTGGCAATAATGACAATCTCTAATGAATAAAACATAACAAACTATCATACTTCAGTGTACCGAAGTTAAAAAAGAAAAAAAAAAAAGAAAAAGATCTCCTCCATAAAGAGTAGGCCTTGAATGTTCAGTAAACTGTGGCAAATGCTCAGAAAGGAAGAGAGTAAAGTCGGAGTTTTGAACTGTCAGAACTAGCGTGTGGGTAACGTGTTTGTGTTTTTTGATTTCTTGTCATGAGTGGTACAAAAATGCTGAGAGAGGTTCTTGAAAGTTGGCATCAGCCGTGGATGGACTGTAACCACAGCGGTGCCACCTCGCAGTGTGCTGCAGGAGCTTGTCCAAGGCTTTAACGCTTCTTTCCACGTGGTCTTTCCTTCTGCTCATATATTGTGGTGTTCACGTTGTGCTTTGGCTGTTGAATGAAGTTAGTCTGTTGTCTCCTCTGCAATACCCCGTATTTGAAGGCATTCACCCTTTTGTCTTCTCCCCACTTTTGCCTGCCTGCCCACTCCCTAAGAGCTGTGCTTCATCTTCTAACCGTGCTCTTCAAGCCCCTGAGAACCACACGAGTGTCCAGTGGAAATCACATAATAATTGTCTTTCTGGAGGGAAAGCATCGTCAGGCACTAAAAGCTAAAACCCAGCTCTTAAAGGTGTGGCATGAGCATAATCTCGTTACGGTGTGTGTAATGAAATATTAAGGGCCTTAAGAGGCTTCTGCAGCTGAATTCTGAGCCGCCTCTATTAGGTTAACGGCCTGGCTGGCTGCGGGCAGGGAACCGGCTGCAGGCGATGGAGGTTTCCACTGGAGGAGCAGGCCCCGACTGCCTGCTGCTGTGTAACACCTGCGCTTCGGTTGTTGCTAATGTGCGTTGCAATAATGAGCAATATGTGCATTTATTGTCAAAGACGTTGTATCTCCACCTGTTGTTGTGTTACTTGGCTGTCTTCCATGGGGTCTGCAGGAACGCGGCCTCCATCCCGGCTTTAAAGGGCTTGGGGTCTGCGTGGTCGTTGTGGGAGAGCTGCAGGGGGCTGCCTTGGGAGGCTTTGTTCAGTCCTTGCTCTTTCTGCCAAAGGTCCTCCAGAACAGGCCTTTACTCCATCTACCCCAGCATCTTTTACATCCCTTGCTTTCAAGCTACTTTTGCCTTCCCTGACTGTTCCCCAAGATTGTGTCTGCCCGCTCTCAGATCTCCTAGTCCCGCCAGCCCGGCGTTTCCCCAGCACAACGTGCTGACCTCAACGGCCGCACTGCCCAGCACGTGGAAGGCCAGCGTGTTTGTGGGCTTGGAAGAAGTATGAAAGCTGTCTTAATCTGCAGGCCATATATAAATAAGGAATGTTAGCGAAATGTAAAGAGAAAATTTAATTCGACCCGAAGGATTTTTATTAGAAATCCACAATCTAAGCTCACAAAAAAAAAAAAAATAGAGTGAAAGATTTATTGGTTTCTCTGAATTAAATTCAAAACCGGTGACTCTAGGACTCTTAAAGACAAGTGAGAAAAATCAAAATAAATATTTCATGGCTATGCTGTTCATAATCTGAAGAGCTATGCTGAGATGCTGTTACAGAAACACAATTTCTTCAAGGGAAGCACCAAGATCGTGCCAGGCAAGCACAAAAAAGCAGCCGCCACTGCTATCTGCAGGGCTGAGAGAGACGTGCAGCGAAACGGCGCTCGCTCCGGCTGGGCTCGCCCTGAACCAGACAGTCCTCTGTCTGGGAATGATGAAAGCAGAAGCCTGCCTCTTCTAACCAGCTCTGTTTTCTCTTTATGTTCCTCTCAGGCACCTCCACAGAGAACGACTGTGCTTTTGAACCAGACTACGCTATTCCGCCACTCCCAGTGACCGAAGGTATGCAGCACATTCGGATTATGGAGGGCATGTCCCGCTCCCTTCCATCCTCCCCCTTACTCACACATCAGTCTATCAGTGTTCGGCTCCAACCTGTGAAGAAGTTAACTGGTAAGGACTTTAAATAAAGTTCAGTAGGGCTTTTAAGGTCCTTTGGTGCAAAAATCGCTAAGAAAACTTTGAACAAGCTTCTGTATGAAAGTCATCATTTGTTAATTATGGCTTCTACTTTGGTCAAAACCAGTAGTGTTTGCACAATCAGAGTGTTTAAAAGAACAGATTGGATTTCCCTCTGATGGAGAAGTCTCTCTGTTCTGAAAATGATCATTCTTTTTAACAAATATTCTCTGCTTTTCTGAGAAATGTCGAGTTTTTGGGAAATTTTATTTCCATTTTGTATTATGGTCTGTGCACAATGGAAACGTTACAGTAATTTTGAACTTTGCTGAAATTTTGAATGCTGAGAGAATTCATCAGAAAAACGATAAACTTGTGCAACAAATGATCTTTTTTTCACAGTTTGTTTATATTTTTAAACTTTTGTTTATCTAATCTCCCGGGATTTGGATTTGAACACCTAAGGATTTTGAAGTAGTTGGATTTTTGAAAGCAGTTGGCATCTAACAGCCGTGTAAAAGCCTGACATCATATTCCTACTGGTAGCAGTTTTGAGAAACTTGCTTCTTGCCTAAAATCTGACATACCTCCATGCCCATTTTTAAAAATGACCAGTCAGGGTGCTACATTTATATTGAGAGAAATCTCCAAACCCAATTTTTAGCTGCTATAATTTGACCTCTGCTTATAAAAGGCAAATCCAGTATGCTTAGTACCTTTGTTTTCCCTGCCCACTGGTGAAAGGAGAAATTGAAAAGGACTCAGAAGCGTGAGTTAAGTCCTGTGGTTTGGTTGAGCATGGTCTGTGTACCCGTGATGATGCGATGCTTCTGTGAAAGACAGGGTGAATAACTCCTTCCACCTGTGTTAAGTTGAACAGAATTTCTGTCCGTAATCGAAATCGCTCCTGTCGCTCTCGAGTCATCTCTGTGTCCTGATGGATGGGTAGAGTCTGATCTGCCATCCAGACTCTCTTGCTAGCAAGTCATTCCCCCTTTATAACATTTTAATCAATAGCAGTATTATCTCTGACAGGTAAATGCACCAAGAGAGAAATTCCTTGGCCGTAGGTACTGGTAAGAGGGTAGGGCACTGATGTGGGTCAATGCCTGCTCTGGGCTGAGTGCGTAGTCAGTGGAAGGAGCATAAAATCTATAGAGTTGTCTGCTTCCACTCTACATTCAGATAACCCAGCTCCCTAAGCTTGTAGTCAATGAAGCTTTTAATTTTCATAAGTAATTAGGTTTATTAATGTGTAACATTGCCAGCTTATTTGACATGACACGGAAGCAAGCAGTTTGCAAGTACATATGTAGCTTTATGCACGTACACTCACATCTTCCTTTAGGTTTTGAGTTACTTGCAGCAATTTTCTCTTTTGTGGTGTTTTAAAATTAACCAGTTCCATAAACCTAGTGTCTTTATCTCATTCAGTGCCTTTCTGTCACCCTCATTTGACTCCAGTCCGTTCTGTGTCATCCTATTGTACCTCTAAGCACCGTTAGATTTATACAACTGCCCCAACAGTTCCTTGCTGTCCTGTGGGATATGGCAGAGAGTTTGAGCTGTACCCTGTTGAGGAGGGAAGCTCGCTTGCCCCCCGGAGCTCCCTTCCAGCCTGCTGACGAGCCACCTTGGCGTGGAGCTGCCGGCCCCTGGCTTGGCAGCAGGCATCGGCCTCCCCCCGCTTCTCCGCGTGGCACCAGCCCAGCCAAGCAGATTAAGCTCCATATATTTATAATTATCTTTTTTTCCACGTGGAAACAGATCAGACTCCATCTCCCGGCTCAGAAAGCTTTTGTTGGGTTTGGCAGGGCTGCCGCTCGGAGAGTTTTACTGGCTCCTCAGAACAGCAGATACTGGAATTGCGGCAGTAGCTTTTGCAGGCAGTACTTCAAAGAAAAGGAGGGGGAACCACACGAACTTCCAGGGGGTCAGGCAGTGTCCCTGCTGCCATTCTGCTTGAAATTTGCTTTCTAGCACCGGCAAGGTTATTTTGTAGAACTACAACGTAGGCATTCAGCTGGTGAGAAGGCCTAGTCCCTGCCAGTCCTCTTTGGAAACTGTATGCATTGAACGTGTCTTCTGAACGTGTGTACACACCGGCATGACACCAAGACAATGCTGATAATTCTTATTACTTAAAAGTTAATGAAGAAAAGTATTGCCTTTTCTTTTTGTTCGGAGGTCCATTTTGGGGTCGCGCACAGGAATCTATTGGAAATTGATTGGGAAGATGATTTTCTTGGGCTTTTGCACTTTTCCTTTTCCATCTGTTTTAAATATCCTGTTCCAGCTAGACCCAGTCCAATACAGCATGAAAACACATGCTGATGTTTTGCACGTACGTGTCTTGATGACTTCAGTGGAGCTCCTGAAGTACTTAGAATTCAAAGTGTGTTTCAGTGCGTTGGTGGATTAGCATGATTTTAAAAATTATTAGTTTAATTTACTGTTGATATTGTAAAAGGGAGATGTTTATTTTACATCCTTGTGCAGTCATTATAGGAATTTGTTTGCTTTCATTAAGGTAAAATGTAAAGGAACTGGGAAAGTAGCATTGTTTCACTGGTTGTTATTCAGGGCATTTATCACATTTCTTCACCTATTTCTTATTGTCTGTGCCTCATGTTTACTATTAATCTGAGAGTTTTGAAAAGCAAAAAAATCCATCAGCCACAGAAAGAGGTGGTTGTTGAATATTTGACCATTTACTATATCAGTAAATTGTTTTTTAAATTTTATTTTATTTTACTGGTGGACATCAATTGGCAGTTTGTAAAGACCCTCCTCAGTTTTGTTCATTATTTTACATATAATGCTGTTTCCTTAAAAATACCTTAGAGTTAGTACTAGATTTGTGAAGACAAGTTCACAGCCTTGCACTATTTTTGATGCATTTCTCCCCATTTCTGTCCTTAATATTCCAGGAGACTTGCAAGTGCTCTTGTAGCACACTCAAAATCTGGTAGAATTGATTTAAATAAATAAATAAAAATGGGTTGAAGAATCCTCATGTGACTATAGGAGTTTACAGATGAAAGTAAATGGCCATTAGCCTGACAGTGAATGCACAGAGACATTTCCCCAAGTCTTGCTGGCTGGGATTCTGTTTGTTCTTTTACTTTGTCTCGTTCTTATTTCCAGTTGTTAATACTGCACAATAACAGCAGTGATTCCTTTTGGAAAAAGGATGAGGGTTATTCAGGGAAACCGGAGTATTACAAAGAGAGCCTTTTGTCCATCTGACAGTTGCCACATGGATTTTTCAAAGCGACCTTCAGAGCATAGAAAATTGTTGAGAAATTATCCAATTGTAGGGGCTTTTTCATGCTCTTTGCTTCTTACATACATTTGTGTGTGACTAACCCATTCATGTAATAATTTCCATATCTGTGGAGCGGTCGGATAGCGTAATGATACTATTCATTAGATAAAACACTTTGTTGTCTTTATTTTTTTTTCCCTAAAGATTTAATACCTAAGACCATTTGCAACAAGACTGTACCAAATTCCTGCTTTATGCTTTCTGGAGCTCTTCAGAAATGAAGATTTCAATATGAAGCACTTCTCTGGCTGTTCACTAGATGATGCGCTCATGTTTGAGGGCTGAAGTATCGTGGGTGGCTCAGGAACCGCACGCGTACGTTGTAGTACAGATAGGGTATATGCTGAGATATGCCCCGTGATGCCCTTGAAAAGGGGCCGCAGTTCATTTAGGTTTCAATTTAACCCTTTAAAAAGGAAAGGATGCCTGTATAGTGCAGAGAAATTGGCTCAGTAGAAACTGCAATGCTCTTTATTGATTTTTAATGTCATCTTTTAAAGTTCTTAGCTGATTTGTACACAGGTTGTCTTTGCTTTCCCAGAACAGTTAAAATTTCCATGCTTTTTTTTAGAAAGCATCATGTGGTGTGTTAGTTTTCTTTCCAGAGGAACTGAGGCTCCTTGCTGACATTTTGATATCTCTGTTTTCTGTATACAGAGACTTGGCTGGATTCGGGGGTTGATAAATATTCAGTACGGTTGCAATTTTCTCTCTGCTGAATGGTACGGTGATTAAGAAAAACTAAGGTCATTGTTGCTCCAAAGGGTGAAGTAATAGTGAGCATAAGTAATCAGCTCTCTCCCTCTCCTGCATGTACAACCTATTGTTCAGCAATGGCTGAGCACGTATTTTAGATCGGTGTGTTGAACCTCAGTTGCTGTATTTAATATATTTTTTATAACAGAAGCAGTTTATTAGCAAGCGTAACATGAAAAATACATTATAACAAACAAAACAAACCCAGACCTGCCAACCCAGGATAAGGATGTGGAAGACACCATTTGGATTTTTCTGGAGGGAAATTAGCACTTGAAAGTTACTGTGCTTGCTGCACAAAGAGAGGTCCCATTTCCGAAACCGTCGGGTGAAATATTCTACCCCACACCAGCGGCGTGTTATTGACGGCTGAATGGAAATAACGCGACTGCATCGTGCACCTCCATTCAGGAAGGCATCGCTTTTCAGGAGGGTGCTTATGGAGATGAATGTATCTGAGTGCTTTCCTGAATCGAAGCCAAAAATAGTAACTGGGCGGTGTACGAGGTTAAAATTGATGCTGGGCTGCAAGATTCAGCTCCTGATGCTTTATTCCCTCAGCGTGAACCCCCCGCGTGCAAAGTGTTTGCACGAAGCCCTGTGCCACACCTGACTCCTCCCCGGGAAAGGTTTCTAATTTACAGGCTGTAAATTTACACGCACAGGGATGATTTTATTCATCGCTGTACGAGGCTATTTTTAATTTTCTCATTGAATAACAGATTGGGAGCTTCAGAATTCTTTCAGAAAGTGCGTGTGCGAGTCCCCATGCACAGGGGGAGGAGGGGAGAGTGTTGTTAAGAAATTTAGGAATCAAATCCTGTTTTTTCTAGAAGTCGCTTAGGTATTTACGTGTAGGTCTGGATTCTCGGAGGCCTCATTCCTCCCATGTGCAGCGTGATGCTTCAGTGTCTTTGAAGACATGGGCCCGAGGAATCAGCTGCGTTGCAAAGCCTCCTGCTTTGAAAGCATTCTCCCTCGTGTTTTGGGAACGGAGGAACTTCCCCTAAGAATGCTCTTCACAGAAAGAAATAGGAGCATTCCTAGTTGTATTTAGGCAATTAATAACCTCCTCTTCCCCAACAAAAACGCAACACCCTTCAACTGGATCCTTAAAAGAAGCTGGGAGAGGAGCTGCAGCAGGAGGGAAACTCGCTTAGCCCTGGCGTGGCAATGAACCCACCAGTGCTGGTCCCGATACAGCCAGGCTGTGGGGACCCCTGGGACACCGTCATCCCCTCGCTGCTCGTGCTGGGGGATGGCAGAGCCAGGACTTCACCCTTCTCCCATGTCCTCCTTCCCCTCCACTGGGAGCAGATGGAGGAACACTGCGTCTTCCTGCGTCTTCAGCAAGTGGTCGAATGGTCTTGGTGCTCACTGCCAGTGTGGGACGAAACAAGCTGAGATTTCTACTTGAAATCTCTACTTGTTCCTTGTTGGATGGTGGCAAAACCAGATTAATAATCCCAGCCCTCTGGGACTGTGTATTCTCTCAAAACGAAGATGCTATCGCAGCTGGGTAGGGATGTGAGAGGTGTCAGAACAGCTGGCTGAGGTGTGGGTGCTGGGGAAGAGCTGTTTGGGCCCAGATGAATTTGTTCAGATAAAACAGGGTAAGAAGTGGACAGGATTTCTGAAAGTCTGGATTTTCTTTGCTAAGCAGAGACTTTAGGACTACATGTGGGGTCAGCTTTAGGTGAAACAGTTGCACCTCTCATGATGCCGGTACCTTGTCTGTCTGAGTGCATGCATCGAGTGGAAGGCATCTGACCATAGTGTAAACCAGTGTGATTTTCCCCTCAGAGCTGCAGAATGGAACAGAAACCTCGGTTGTCTGATACCTTGCTGGGACAGCCGTGTGTCCGGGTTGCCTTTCACTGCCCTGCTTTATCCGAAGATGCTTTAGGGCCCTGCCAGCCTTGGCGGCACAGCAGCGGCTGCGCTGCGGCTTGCTCTGGGGATGTGTTGCTGGCTCCAGGAGGAGTGGCTGCCTCCTGCTCGGTGCCGCTCGGGCTCTCAGCCACCTGATGGTGCTGCAGTTTGGTTCAGCTCCGGGAGCCGCTTACCTGCGCGGAGCTGTGCGCTCGCCACGGGTCTCGTCACCACCCTGCTTGGACACAGGCGCTACTTGGGGTCAGCGCTAGCTCCCTGCCGTTTTCCTCCTCGTTCCAAGCAGACCGTTTGCAAACGCTGAAAGTCGTCTCGTGCTGCTGGGGTTTGGTACCAGGCTCCCAATGCAAGCACGCCCTGGGTGGAGGCAGCCGTGCCCGCGCTGATTTGCACCGCCCGCTTCCATCCGGAGGGTGAAGGCGGGATGCAGACGGGGAGAAGGGGATGCTGCAGCTTTAAAGCATCCAAGGGCTTACAGCCTTTTCGTATAAATTGTTCCCAGAATCCATGTCACAACTCCTTATATGGTGCTGCTTTTTTTCTCCGAGTTGCCATGACAACAGCAGCACTGCACCATTCATCAGCTCTGGTCCTGGGCTGCATCGCCAGCCCTTCGGCTTACTCCAAAATGTTTAGGGGAGCATTGGGGAATCATTGACTCCGCTGTTCTGCGCCATTGTTTACCTATCCTTTCAGCAATTTGCTCTAAAAAAAAAGAGCAAATTAGATTGCGCCGGAGAAAGAAACTGTGTAAAAATACTTCATTTCCCCCCGAGGGAGGCGTACAGTCTACATTTGCTGCAGCCTTCTGGAAGGAGAGGCTCTTTAACGCCGAGAGGCTTAACGAGGAGAGAAGCCGTGCGTCTGGAAGCCTTCCCCAAATCATCCCGCAGCCTGTTCCCCGGGGACGCAGACGATGCTGAAGTGATGTTTGGCAGGGGCAGCAGGCACCGCAGGGAGAGCGGCGCTGTGCTTTTGGGAGCCGAGCTTGACATCAGCAGCGGGAGGTGGCACCTGTAACATCATCCTGACGTTGGGAGCAGCAATATGGAGCTGGCGCTAGGGAGAGGTGGGCACCAGAGCAGGATCCGGCCTGGGCTGCTGCTCTCGCGGCATCGCTACCTGTGAATTTGCAGGCTTTCGCCGGCTTCCTGCTGCAAGGCTGCATGCTCTCAGGTGGCGGGGAGTGAAAACAAAGCCTTGTGAGTATCTGGACAATTTGTCTTGCATGGACTTTGATTTAAATCGCGTTAGGCTTTTCTTGGCCTCTTTTAACTCTGCAGAAAATCAATGTAGAATGAGGGACTTGAATGCTTGTAGCTTACGAGGAAGCCATTAGGAGGTTTGTAGTGTAAGTAAAGATTATGCTGCTTTGGGTATTTTTCTTTCAGGTGTTGTTGCAATACTTTTACATAATCCCGAGTTTGTCTGCTGCTTGCAGAGATGTGCAGAATCGCATGCCCAAAATGTAAAATCAATGTGCAATGCAAAAAAATCCCACTTTTCCAGTAGTGCTGAAATAGAACAGATCTACCAAGGAGTGAGTTGAAAAATAGCCACAGATACCAAGAATGATTTTCTTTTTGATCTTAGAACAATAGGATGGAGATAAGATTTTTCTTCGATATTGCAGAGTGACCACAAATGAGATTTGAGTGGGTTATAGATCCCTTATGTGCTGGGAGGCAAAGATTTGCTTCCCGCTAAAAGAGTAAGTTTTAATTTGTGCTACTAGGAAAAATACCCAATATATAAATAATTGTTTTCAAGGCGTAGTTTGAGGAAAGCTGCTTGGGCGCCTGGTGTTCATGCTGCACTTGTTTTCGAGAGGTGTTGTGGTTAAAATTGTTGGTGTCAGTGTAGACTTTTCATCGTTTCTAGGTATTTTTATATCATACTGCTGGCAATATGTTCACATTTTCTTCTCTTGCTTTCTTTAACTGTCATTTTGTCAGCATGACATTGATCTAAAATTCATGTTTTTCGTGTAGGAGGGGAGGTGGGATTGGAGGCCCACTCCTGCTTGCATTTCTGAACCACACAGTGCCGACAAGGACTGAATTATCTGTAAAGTGTGCCATTAGATTCTGTTTTTTTCAGGATGTGTAATGTGTTTTTTTTCTGGCCATCACTCACTTTCCATTTAATTTTCCCTGATGCATGGCAGTCCGTGGCTATCTGGAGGTTTAACGCAACAAGCAAACTTACATAATGTCAGGAAGGAAAATTGAATCATCCCTTATAAAAAATGAAGTAGCACACCCACAGGCAACGTTTCTTTGTGATTTTGGTGCCTGCGTTTTCAGTCCTCTCTTGTACTCCGGTGTCAAACCTTCCTGCCTCCAGGAGCGAAACCTGCTGGAGAAGGAGGATCCTCTTTCATCTCCAGCAATGTATGCCGAATATTTGTTTCCTGTTGTGGCAGTTCTTACTATGCTTTTTTTTTTTTTTTTCGGATGCTTCATCCCTTGTTTTTGGGCTTGTGGTTTGACAGGCGTACAGTTGTACAGTTAAATGGAAACCAGTTGGGCTTGCACAGCTAAAATGGGCACATTTTTGTGCATCCTACCTGCGTGCCTCTACAGTTAGTAAACAAACACAGTTCTTTAGATGAAATTCGTGCATTTCCCACTTGTTTTTTTAGGTCTCCAAAACCGTTCCTAACATTTACATAGATAAGTACTGTGTCCATCTGCAGCTCTTGGAATTAAACCCATTGGTGTGTTGATGGCTTTTCTGTTGTTGGAGATCTGTCAAACTCGTGACATTTCTGCATTAATTTCCTGGTGGTCTGGATGTGGCTTTTATTTTATTTTCAGTGGAGGGAAGGAAAAATTGCCTTAACATATGCATTGGCTGCTGAAAGTCACAAACCAGTTTTAGCACAGATTTTCCAGAATGCTGTTCACAAGGCAAGAACCCTGTTCTGACTTCTTTTGACACACGACTGCCTTCCACATTAAGAGAAATCATAATGGAGTTGGGCACAAAATCCCACATGCTTTTTTTGATGTTTCCCCTGAGATTGCCTGCCTGCTGGGCCTGCAGAGCCTTTACAGTGTGCTCCTTCCCAGGATGTTTTGTGCAGAGGTAAACATGTCATCACAACACTGTGGCTGGGAAAAGGCACTAGTAACTTTTCATTTCAGGTCTGTTATACGTGTTTACACCTTTAGGTTCTCCCTTTGTTTGTGTTTAGTGCAGGTAACATTAAAAACAAAACAAACAAAAGAAACCCTACAAACCAAACCAGAAGAAAGGCAGAATAGCCCGAAGCCTCCGTGCCTTTTCGAAAGCTCTGAGCCAGAAGCCTGTCCTTATTTAACACTGGTGCTACACAAAATGGAGCATCTGTCACGATTACACTTCTGCTGCGTGAGAATTTTTACACATAGCTAGAAAGTTTCTGTAACCAGAGGAGGTGGTGTAGGAAGCCTTAACATGGGGTTGAACCAGGCCATCGTTTTCCCCTTTGCATCTTTCCTCCTTCTGCTCATAGAAAATTCCCCCAAAGCTGTTCTGTGGGCAGAGGGGCCTTCGCAGCACAGCTTGTGGAGCAATCCCCACCTCCAGCTGGGCTGGGGGGTTCTTACCCATTCCTACATCTATAACGATGAGTGAACCTGTGTTGTGAACTCTTCTTCCTCTGTCCTGCCCGGTTGTGTTGTGTTGGGTTATTTGCCCAAAGACCAACCTTTGCTTTTGCAGAAGTCATCTGTACCTGCTTGCCTGCGGTCAGGACAGACTTAGGGCAGGCTCGGCATGGCTTGCAGCGTTACAGCTAAGCCATGCACGCGGCTCTGCTCTGTGGTAGTGTCCCGCAGTGCCCAGCCGTGTGCCGGGTTTTCATCACGGATCCCCAACCCGTGCCCACGATGGACAAAGTTAAGGATTGAGGTTAATCCATGGCCCTGGACTGCTGCTTTGGCACTTGCTCTGCAGTGACCTCCCTTGGCTGGCTGCTGCTGGCGTGTAATCCCACTCCCCATACGGGATTTATTTAATTGCATGCATGCTATTTGGGGTTGTAGCAAGGATGCCTTTGGCCCAATATTCAAGCCGTATTCCTATATATATGCATACCTGCTGTTGACATAAACCTTCACCAATGGTTCTTGCACCTCAAAATCTGCACTAGCATGATCCATCCCTCTCCTGTGCACTCAGCTAAGGAATAATGCACTGGTTGTTACCAGGATACAGCTCATGATGATTTTTCCCCAGTAGATAATGTGTGCACGCGTTTCTAAACCAGCTTCTTTCTTCTTTCAGCATCAGCTTTTTGAATCGTTTAAAAAGGAGGCCTTTAAATATCTAGCTGGTGGTTGGACTGCAGGCACAGCTGCGTGGCCTAACGTTTTGTGTTGACGTGTGCTCCATGTGGAGATGGGCTTTTTTGGCAGCAAAGATGACACATCCTACAGCTAAATGAAATGGAAAGACAAATTATCTCGAGCTATTTTCACACGATACTTTGACAAAAGGGGATTGGGGTGGGGAATCCTAATTTCCAACATTTACTTGGTTGTGTACCTTTATTAAACAAGGTATTTAGAGTCCTGAAACATGCCGCGTTGTAACTGGCTGCTGCTTATCACAGCCTGATAATGTTCATCTCAGAAACTCCTTCATCACATCCCTTGGGATCCACGGGGCCGGTCCCTGTCTGTCCCTATATGGAGTCGGTAGGGGCTGACGAGGTTGCCCAGGTGTCCCTTTCCTGGGGTCTTGGTCCCACCCAGCTGTTAGAAGTGGGGAGCAGCTCAGCTGAAGATGACAGTAGATGTCTGGCTTCACAAGGGATTTAGCAAGGGTCACCGTTGGCTTGGTGCAAGGACTTGGTGTCTAACCACACCTGCAGATGTATGGAGCCTGGTGCCAGGCGTTACTTCAGGCCTTGATAGTCAGTACTTCAGGGCTTGTGAAACATCATCATTTCTTTATCCCCTCCTCAGAACCTTGTTTCTGAATCAGTTGGGTTGTTCGTGTCGGCCGTGCCTCTGAATGGCTGGAATGCCAATATTTCCTTTAGTTTGGCTTGGGAGAAGGGAGTTCTGCGGCCCAGGACCTGTTGGCACAGCTCTGGAGCAGAGACAGCTTCTTGCCGCCCACTGCACACGCAGGCAGGTTGCATAAGGGGGTGAGAATAGCTCCACATTGCCTTCTCGGGAAGGAACTGCTGCTACGCTTTATCTTGTACCATATTTGTTAAAAGTTTATATTTGGACAGGTATAAATACATTGTTGTGCTCTGTGATTGCCAAATACCCAGCTCAGCTGTGAAGTCACCATCTCAGCATTGCACACGGGTTTGTTTATACACACGAGGCTAAATTCCTGCTTTCATGTTTGCATCAAAGCGGTGCTTAATACATGGCAGTGTAAGCATTATTTCAGCGACTGCGCTGTGTTTCAGTACATGATAACCAGGCCTTCAGGACTCAGCTTCACATCAGGTTTGTTCTAACGCTGCGGTGTCCTTTGTTTTGCGTAGTCCAACCCCACAGAATTTAAAGCAGAGGAAATACATTGGTCAGCTTTGGTAAATGTGGGCTGGCAGACAGGGAGGAAACACAACATTATTCCCTCCCAGTGCTTTACAATTTCCCCCCTGAAGAAATCAGACCCATAAGTACCTTTGTTTTCAGCAGTGCGTGTTTGAGTATCCTGCTAGTTCATGCAGAGGGGAAGATCTGGGCTGTTGCTTGCTCTTCTTCATTCGTCTCCTTTTGACTGCTCTGTTCCTTATTCACAGCATTTCTGTGATTTCTCTCCATAAATGCAATGTAGACGAGTTTTCTCTACAAGATTCCTGTCTCCTTTATATATTTAAGAAGCAAGATTTGCTCTTTCTGTTCCATGGTGGCCTCTTTCAGTTCAACAGCTGATTAGACAAGTTGGGTATGTTCATTGTTTTTTGCTATTAGGGTCTCTGTTTTGCTGTTCAATGAGTATATGACTGCAGAGAATGATTGCTGAATGAATCTGAACTGCAACTTTTGTTTGCTTTTTGACAGTGGTTTACATTTTTGTTTCAATACATGAAGAAAAAACAGCACTAGGCAGTTTGCTTTCTGCAGTTCTTCCTGGGCATGCTTTGAAATTTCTAGAAAGTAGAAAAGGGCCGATAGTTTTGACGGGTAAATAAGCTTGTCCAGCCCTTAATTCATACTGCTGTTGCTCTTATGTAATCTAAAGGAGCTATATCAAGAAGACAGTAAAATCAGCCTCTTGCCAAGCTGAGCTTTTAATATAACCACGTATTTCTGAACAAAGCAGCTACTTTAAAAAACAAAGCAAAACAAAACAAAAAACTAATTATTTATGATGCAAAGAAAATCCAGCTTCAATGAAAATAAACGTCTGTCTCCCTCCAAAACCAACCCCCCAAACCCACCTGTAAATGAATTATGATAGGCACTGTCAATCTGTATGTTTAATTGTTAAATTAGTATTGGCAATGCTTTTGCTGTTGATGATGGTAATTACAGCAGGCTAGGGAAGCCTTCATGCTGCGATACCTAACCTGAAGTTTTTCAAGCAATGAATGCAGAAAGCACGAGGGAATTGCTGCAGCTAAGTGCCAGGACATTGCACCAGCTGACATTAATACGGAGAAAGCCAGCACTAATAGCGGTAAGGGACACGGTAAGGAGCAAAGCAAGGGTTTGATGGTGTCTCAGCAGAGGTTTTAGAGGTTTTGCATTGGATTTCTGTCTCTTGTCCTCTTTTCTGGTCCTGTGCATTTCAAATCTGCTTAGAAGGTCTGCAAGAGGACTCTCAAGGCAGCTCGTTGGCTTTCTTACCTCATTGAGATACGTCAGGCTCCTCAAATAGGCAGAGGGCAGAGGAGCAGTGGGGAGGTGGGGACTGGCTGGAAGCTGCAGGCATTGCCCAGGGGCAACACGGAAGGTGGGTAGGGAGAAAGGGTAGCTGTTAAAGCCAGCTTTAATTCCGAGGGGGAGAAAGGATAAAGGTAAAAATGGGGAGATAAGAGAATGGAAAATTTGGAGAAGATGGGAGGCAGGGAAGAGTTGGAATAAGGCAGTACTTCTGAGGCAGGTTACGAAATAAGTGCTTGCTCTGGGAGTTGCCTTTGAGGAAAATGGCATGCTAAAGAGCTTGCAGAGGAGCAAGTCTATCTTTGATCCTTCCATTGTAACATCCTATTTTAAAATTTCAGTGGCAGGGGGGAGGTTGCTCAGCAAAGGGAGGAGGAGCAGCAGCTCTTCAGCCCTCAGCGCTGCGCCAAGCACAGCTCTGGCGTCGCAGCCAGATTTTGGTTTCCCTGCTCTCAAAATCTTTTTGGTCTGATGGGCTTGATCCTTATCCGAGGCACACGGGTGGCACATCTGGGTGCATTGCGCAGGAGCAGCCAGCCGGCACGTGTGCTCGACGGATGGAGCAGTTGTGTAACACCGGTGGTCATGGTCCTGCCTGGGCAGCAATCAGAGCAGCTCTGGGGGATTTGACCACTTGCAGGTTATAGAAGGTTGAAACGTGGAATTTCTTCAAGATTTTCTCAGGAAAGATCAGGCCGAGCTTAGGAGAATGACTTTTTTCCAGTTATACTTCAGGTCTTTTTACCCTCTCCATCACAGAAGTAAATCTGCATGAGAAAATTGTTTCCTTTATTAATGAAAGAATCAGACAGAATGACGGGGTCATAGGGGTTGGAAGGGACCTCCAGAGATCATCGGGTCCAACCCCCCTGCCAAAGCAGGTTCCCTAGAGCCCAGGTAGGCGTCCAGACGGGCCTTGAATATCTCCAGAGAAGGAAACTCCACAACCTCCCTGGGCAGCCTGTCCCAGTGCTCCGTCACCCTCACCATGATGAAGTTCTTTTGCATGTTGGTGTGGAACTTCCTGTGCTCCATTTTGTGGCCATTGCCCCTTGTCCTGTCTCCACAAATGACTGAAAAGAGGTTGGCCAAATCCCTCTGTCTCCCACACCTCAGGTATTTATACACATTGATGAGATCCCCTCTCAGTCTTCTTTTCTCCAGGCTGAACAGACCCAGGTCTCTCAGCCTTTCCTCATAGGGGAGATGCTCCAGGCCCTGGATCATCTTTGTGGCCTTCCGCTGGACTCTTTCCAGGAGATCCCTGTCTCTTTGTACCGGGAAGTCAGAAGTCAGATCAGGTCGTTTCTTTCAGGGAGTGGTGTCTGGCCTGGTGCGCTGTGGCTGCCACTTCTTCAGCTTGGAAGTGGGCGCTGAGCAGCGCCTTCCCAGCAAAGGTAACGGCATTTTCAGTGACCAGGTCTGGGCCTGCTGTGGAGCATCTCGCTACTGTCACAGGATAAAAGTGCCCCAAAGGTCTGGCAGGGATCGCTGGGCCTTGCATCCAGTTATACTGGGAATGTCGCTCGTCTGTACCTGAGGCATCACTGGGAGAAGAAGGCCCAGTCTGTGGGCTCTAACTGCAAATAATCCCGTGGTCATGAGATATTTCAATTAAAGCATTTAGGCACGCCACATTTCCTTGTCCCTATTCCTCCGTGGAGGTAAAGGTTGGTGAGCAGTTCATCTCAGCTGCATGCAGAAAGTTCTAGAAGCTCATCTCCTTCTAGAAGTATTAAATGAAAAAAAAAAAGTCAAGAGCAAAGGATAAATCATTGAAAACTAAATGTGGTCAAATGGTAGCGATTTCCTTAGGTGAACAAACAAACATCGTAAACACAGCCTATACAATTTTTCCTAAAGTTTAACAAGTTCAGGTAATTCGGGCTTATATCACTTTTGCCTCATCGGGAGCTTCATTTTAGGCATAGAGGAGTCTGTGTAGCTGCTGCCAGCAAAGCAGTATGGACCCTAAACAGTTTGATATCAGCTGAAGAATTATGTGTGCACATCAGTGTAATTAGAGGTCTGCCTTTATCAGATATGCCACCTAAATTAGTTTCAGCATAGCAAAATGTGAATGACTGACACATATATAAAATCAAATCACCTTATCTATTAGCATATTTTAAGTTTTTTTTTAAATACTGTTTTCAAGTAATACATTAATATTGGCCCTTTTGCTGCACAGCCCCAGTTAAAGCCAGTGGTGCTGTAGTGTGCAGCTCTGGTCACCTGTGTGCTTTAACATGGGTTTACTTGGGCTGTGAATGGTGTTTTACAATTTGCCCTTATCTAACTGGTTACAATTTACAATTTGCCCTTATCTGACTGGTTACGATTTCTCAGCATGATCTTTAGGATATGGTGTGGCAATGAATTAGGCTTTGTTGCCATGCAGCTTAGCTTTGCTCCCAGCCTTGGCCCCTGCCACATCTGTTCACATGTTTTCTTTTAATTTGGCTATAATTTGATGCCTACCTTTGATCATTCCTGGCTTGTCATAAAATATTTAACTAACACACAAATAGTCATGCTTTCTTGCATCAGTGTCTAGAGTGAATGATTCCTTTTTCTGGTTGTTCTTCAGATCCCTTGCAAGATTAGTCCAGGCTTTACTTTTTTACTGCTGTGGTACTAGAGGAGCACAGGGATGCAGAGCAGCCCTCCCTTGCACACAGCCTCGGAAGAGGCAGCTGCTACGGGTGTTGTAGGAGCAGGCACCATGAAGAATGAGCAGCAGATCCGTGGGTCTGCCTCGCGTGGAGGTTGTGGTGGAGGGGGTTATAGAAACAGGCAAAATGAGTCATGGCAAAGCAGGAGGACCAGAAGGTACTGGAGGATGCTGAATTGCTCTCTGTGCTGTGTAGCCTCTCATGTATAACTTCCTTAACACCCACTGGCAGAACAGTGGCTGGTAGGGCACGGCTAAGTACCAACAAGGGCTCTAAGGGAGCCGATGCTCGCCTGGATAACAGAATGTATTAGCAGAAGTTCACCCGGGTATTGCTTAGTGGAGTTAGGCTCTGCCAACCTCTTGGGATTGCTTTGGCACAACCATGGCGTGCTGGGGGGGAACCAAGTCGATGGAGCTCATTTGGATTTTCAGAAAACAGAAAACAAACGCTTCCCGCATTTTTTCAGACTACAGGGCTCATTTGGAGGAAGCTGTGCTGCGAGGTGGTAAGAAAGCTTGATGCCTGTTTCAGAAGGTGACAGATAAATTAAGGGAAGATAAATTTGTTGGGGGCTTTGGGAGCTAAAGCCTGGCTCAGAAAATCCTTGTGTGGCAGCATGCTGGAGGCTGTGAAGGTTTGTGACTGTTCCCTTTTGCAAACTCTGCCCTAGGTATCTGGTGTCAACTGCTAGAGACGTGTCACTGAGCTGGACAAGCCGAATGCTTTCATCCTTCTGTGAAGGACAGCAATTTACAAAGTAATAACATTTCTTTAATTCTTCTGTAGCAGCTCAAGCTCTAGAACAAATGCTGCTGCAGTGAGAAGGTGCAGCAGTGATTCCAAACGCTTGCTGCTTTACTGCAGCTTTGCAGCTACACACTGTGATTCAGCTTTCCTGTAATCAAATCTCGGTGTAAATACAAACGGAAAGAAGGACTGTACAAAACAACAGAGGAAAACATTCTCTGTCAAGAAGAGTAGCCTTATTTTGGAAGCAGGCTACACTTCCTCATTTCTTCTCTGGAAAGAACCATCAGTTAAAATCTCCTCCTCCCCACAGTGACTTGACATATCTTAAGTTGCGTTAAATATTCAGGTAGGTCTCTACAGCCTGACTTGTTCAACATTTATAACTTAAAAAAAAAAAACATCCCTAAAACAAAAGTCCCTTGTTGGAGCACTGCAGTGACACATAACATTTGAAGAAGACAGGGGAATGCATTTGGAGAAAACTTTCAGGATCTAAGGACTGTTGCTGAATACGTTTTTTTTTTTCTTTTTCCTCTTTTTTTTTTTTTTTTCCCTACAGTCAGCTTCATACAGAAAAAGGGGAAAACGTATTTGCTTCAGTAGCTTTTTGGTTAGTTTCTGGTTTCTCTCATGCAAGTTTATCTGGAAATCTGAGCATTGTGTTTGGATGGTTCAGGCTGTAGGTTTAGAGAACAGTGAAGCGGTTTCTTTCCAAACAGTGAATTAACAGGATTACCCATAATTTGATTAAAGTGACCAAGCTCTTCGCTTCTTTCTTTAGAATAAATAGCCTTTACAGTACATCCAGGTTGTATTTGACAGTTCTGTATAGTGCCAGTGAAATGTTTGAGTCCCTGAATTGCTGTAAAAAGAAGCCTGGGATGGCAAGAGGCTGAATGGGAATAATGGTATCCAGCACTCGTGGTGTGGTGCATTCTCCTCTCATCTGTTTTAAGTTTAACATTTAATGAAATAAAACTGGTGGGAAAAGGGAAGTGAGGGAGGTGAGGAACGTTTTCATCGCCATTCTGGTTCTGCCATCCAGGAGAATTCTTTGGTTTGTTGAGCAGAACTTGTGTAGGCTCATAATGCTGACGGCGTGATTTCATCCTGTAGTCCCAGGCCGTCATTCACCCCATTTTTTTAGGTTAACCAAAGTCTGAAACTTGAAAAGGCAACTGAATGCAAGAGAAATGTCTGAAACCTGTCAGTGGGTGAGTTGCTTATTTTCCTAATAAGCTGATTTGGGAGGCTGAGGCAAGTGGCACTGGCTTCCTCCTCTTTCATCCTCCCCCCGTCTGCGCAGCAGTTTCTACCTTGAGTCACACACGAGGAATTTCTACTAAAAGAGGTAATTTTAAAAGACTTCAGAAGATGCTGAAAATGAGAATTTTAGATGGGAAATGACGTGGAAAACTCCTGTGACACAGCTCTGAGGAGTCAAACCCGATCTCCAAAGTTTAAATGGGGAGATGAAAGCCCCATACCCTGCTCCTGCCTGGTCTGGATGTTAAATAGGTAACTTGCTTCTCCTCAGAGCTATCTCCCCTATGGGGATAAAGGCTTTTTGGCAACCCACATTGCAAAAGAATTTATCAACAGGGTAAGAGAGATTTTTTTGTCTTTTCTGGGAGCTTTAATAGGAGCAACTTTCTTCCTAAAGGCTTGCCAGGGCTTTCAAGGCAGCAACAGCATCACAGCCCCATGCTTCAGCCCAGTATCGCTGAAGGCTGAAGCACTGGGGCAGACCAGGGAGGGGGGGCTGCATTGCTGTCACCCCAGCCCACCGAGAAGTTTGAGAACAAATTGCTGCTCCATTTGCTCCAGATGACAGCCAATAGTTGCATGGTAATAAGAAAAATGGAAGCTGAGTTACAATTCTGGAAGTGCAGAGTGGATATAAATTAGCATTTTAGGCAAAATTATTTTCTGCCTGAGTACCCCAATTTATTGCAAATATCTTTGAGCTAGTTGTTATTGAGCAGTTCCCACAGAAATCTGTTGGTTTATTTTTTCTGCATGTAATTACAATACAAGTCTTTTGGAAACAAGTTATTTTTTCCCTTGAAAGTTAATTAGGGGTGCCTATTCGTACAGAGGGAGGTTACGATCAATTATTTTTTTTTGAGAGAGGTTGTACAAGTTAAAATTTGATTTCATTTTAGAAGATCATACTCCTTTCTGATGTCATTGAACTTCCTCGTGTAATGTTACTGCTGTGGCTTGGTCTTCTTTCCCCTGCTTTCTGGAGATGAGTGGAGGGATGTAAATCTGGAGAACGTGGCTGATCTGGAGGGCAAGAGAGGCTGGGATAAGTTTCTAGCAGGGCCCTGTGGTCCCCCAGGAACACCAAACCCATTCCACAGGTTATTCCTCAGTTTTCCAAGAACAGTTTCAGAAGCAAGACTAGGCAGACCTTTCGTGTTACAGAGTTCTTACAGTTTAAAGAACGTTTTAATTGAGACAGTTTTTGACAGTTGTTTATTTTACCTCCCCTTTTCCGTTGCTGTTCTTCCCTTCCCAGCTTTCTGTGCTCTCTTCTGCTTCCTTGCTCGCTTCCCCTTTCCACTTTAATTTCCTTCCTTTTCCTTTCTTTCAGAACCTTATCTCCTAAACTAACCATGTTTGCTGAAAGTTTTGGAAGGAGAACAATGTTTCCAGGCAGCACATTGTTCTCACTTTTTGTATGCTCTGCCCTGCCCATGATGCTGCGATAACTGTGACGAAGGGAGACAGGCTTTTACATGTAATTTAAAAAGCTTTTATACTCCCAAATAACAGCATAGAAAAACAAAACAAAACCACCACCAACAAAAAAAAAAGTTACTGTTATACAGTGGTGTCTGTCAAATAATGCTGGGTTATCTAAAGAAGGATATTAACTTACAATTTCACTGTTTCAATCTTGATTTTTTTAAAATCTGCGCCTAAAAATCTTAATTATTGATAGCTGGTTTATTAGTTCCTCAGCAGAAATAATCAGGTGGTCTGTCGTTGTCTCTTTCTATGACTCTTAGCAAAATAAAGAGTCATTTGGGATCAGAGGAGGCATTGCAAGCTACGTGTCTCGTGTGTTGGGTGTAGTCCAGCTGTGTTGAGTCTGACAGTTACTCGTTCCA
Organism: Aythya marila; assembly: GCF_965140915.1. NCBI lineage: Eukaryota > Metazoa > Chordata > Aves > Anseriformes > Anatidae > Aythya > Aythya marila. Next base: position 3,145,685 of record NC_139066.1, read on the forward strand.
GGAGCTCCGTGGATCAATAGCACTGCAGCACTTAAAACATTTTAGTGCGAGGGAGACTTCAATAAAGTCCACTCGCTGCAGCATTACGTAGTGTTGGGCAGCTTCCAGCACGTGAATCAGCCCTTGGCACGGCATCTTCGTTATTAAGTAAAGATGGGGAATATCCGATGCGCGGAGCGGCCGCATGCAGCGCCCTAAATGTGAGGTTTGGAAGTTTGCTCTTCAGACCACTGTGCGGGCTCTTCCCGTCACAGACTCAGTTGGGCAATTTTTTGTAACGAGCCGGTGCATTTGGGGGATGGCCCACTCTCTATACATAATTTATGGAGTAATATTGTGCTCACATGTTTAAGTAATTCGGCCCTTCTTCAGCTGAATCGGGTGCAAGAGATGAGCCTGCAGCAAGCACGGATTTTCATCGTTCCTGGCAGTCTTTTGCCTCTTTCCCTAGCCTTTGATAAAACTGGTGTGTTTTTGTACAAATAAATATAACTTCCCTTCTAGTAGGGCAGAGGAGGGTTCAAAGCATTGCTGAAAATCAGCAGTTCTTGGTGTCTACGGAAGGGAGAGGACAAAAAGCTGAGTGGAGTTTGAGCCCCACCATGGTGGAGCAAAGCGAGTGAGCTTTGGCGTGTGGCTGCGTTGTGCTTGTATTCCTCCTGAATCCCGTGTGTGTGTCCCAGCAAGCCGTGGTGACTTGTGTCACCGGTCCCAGGAGAGGCTCCCAGCCTGGTCCTTGCTGCTCAGCCCACCCTTGATGCTGTGGAGGAGCAGTTGGCCATCCTCGAGCCTGGTGCCCAGACGGATCGGTTTGTTCTGACCCGTATGGGTGTCAGCGCACACACAGGGGCAGGTATCTGCACCGCAGGCAAACCGTGGAGTTAATTAGTTCAGATCCGCTGAAATGATCTGAAAAAGCGCCTGGAACACTTTGTTCAATCAGGTCAGAAGATGCTAAGAGCCCTTTTTTGTGTGCGCGCATGTGAAACATTCATTGCAGAGCTGAGCCTGAATTCGGTAGATGAAGCCTTTTGCTAATCCATGATAATTTCCTTTTATCAATGCTTTTTAATATAAAGGAACCCTTTTTTAATTAAAATGCTAACTCATCTATAAATTACATGACAATGAAGTGGTAACAGAGAGAATGCAATAGAATTAGGATGCTCGGTGGGCTGAAGTGGAAAACAATGCTAATAGAGATAAAATGATTACTCGGGAAGAATAAATGCACGCTGTTGGTTCTTTGTTGTATTTTTATTTGGTAGCAGATTGAATTCTTGACACTGTTCGCAGAGAGCAACAGAATTGATCCCAGTACTCATTGCAGCTGTGAAAAAGGACGAGCCATCAGCAGCTCCTGGTACCCGAAGTGTTTGTTGGGTGCGAGAGGAGCGTGTTGACAGCAGGCAGTGAGAGTGGCCGCGTTGGGCAGCTCTCCCCCGCCACTTACTCCAGCCCCAGCCCCCTGCTCCTTGGAGCTGACTTCCCCAGGTGCCCCACAGAGACCTAGTCTCCCAGTCCAAGCAGTATCACAGGAGATTTCTGTTCCTCAGGTGGGCATCCTTCAAGGTACTCTGAATTTTTAGAGTGACTTCTGTTGCATCCATCTTCAGCCTGCTCAGCTGCAGCCTCTAATAAAATATTTTGCCTAGAGTTAGTTTAAAAGTGCTCCACTCCAGTTCTGTGCTGGTTGTACATACGTTTGCTTATGTGTGCTTTTTCATTTCTATCAGAAGAGCAGTTTCAAACATTTTTCCAAAAATAAGTACACAATTTTTAAATTGAATTACAGCAGCAGGCTCATGTCTGCTATAAAGACTGATCTTCAGACGTCTGTGACAGCATTGTACTTACAGTGTCCTTGTGGATATTAAGGAGAATTAGCATGAAAACAGAAGGAAATAATTTCTGTCTTTTCCCCCTCTGGAAGACAGACCACCTGCTGCAGAAAGTGTCATAAATGAGCCATCTAATTAAACTTTCTGAATGCTTACCCTGGTAATTGTTTTGCATTCCGCGGTTAACTCCTATCCTAGAAGTACCATCGCTTCAAGACAAAAAATTCCTGTCAAAGTCGAATGAGAATTTGATTGGCACTGAAGGAAGGCTTTGCAGCTTTGCTCGACTGACTTGGGTACCGGTGGGGATTAATTGCACTGAGAACTGCAGGAACCGGCCTCGAAAATGTGCAGTATTTGTTTTAAATAACTTCCCTAGCTATTTACATCAGAGTTCCTACACCTGTAGTAGCAAGCCTGGTCCCATATGACACCAATGCTGCGTTTGTCACTGAGTCCTTGGGTGTAGGATGGGCCCGTGGAAGGTCCATACAGAGGCTGCTCTCCTCTGCTTCTGGACACAAACATTGGAGCCTGGCTGACCCAAATGAAGGTTTTTGCAACTGAGCTACCCGTCATTGGGAAGTGTTTCTGAATTAGATGTGCGTTTTGCTGTTCTGGAAGGACATCGTTAGTAACTCCCGAGCCCTTCACCTAATTTGGTATTACTTACGCTGCTCCCTGCTCAAAACATCCTTTGTGTGACCAGGAAAGCTGCTTCGATGCTCTTTAATGCCCAGGCTCAGTCTGGTTCTTACAGCAAATCTGATGGAAATAAGAGGCCTAATGGACAGAGGCAGGTGTAGCATACTTCGAATAATTTTTCCATGCTTCTGTTAGGATTTACCCTACGTGCTAAATGCTAATCCTGTGACTTTGATCACAAGATTTCACTGTGGTCATGGGAGCACGTTCAGGACATAGGCAAACTCTTGTGCACGTCACTTTGGCAAAAAAGGTCAAACACTTGACTAAACACTTTAACACTTGGCTAAAAAATGCCAAAACAGGTTTCTGAGATGATGGTGTTGCCATTTGCTATTTCTTCCAGTAGAAAAGTAATGCCCAGATCTGAGCCTGCCAGGGTAATCTTCCTTTGGACCGAAGACGGGAGCGCTCCACTCCTCTGCGGGGAAATCCTCCTTCGTGTAATCGGGTTACATATGAGTGAGGGCTTTATTTTTGGTCTTTTTAATGTTAAGAACATCTGAAATGAAAGGAACTAGTGTGCTGTGGCTCTTCCCTGGTACACAGTTACCCTGAGAAGATTTTATTGACTGGAGCCTTTTAAACGCAACTTGGTTTTGAGTCATGTTGACACAGCACATCTTGTCTTCTGGTACCATGCATTTTCAAGACTTATGTCACTGTTTTTAGGGAATAAAAACATAAATACTATAAATTGCCTTGTATGACTGAAGAAGTAGTACAGCAAGAAGCAATCATTTAGATAATAATAGGTTCCTCATTATCCTGGAAACTTAAAATGGTGGATGGGATCGGCTTGTAGGATTCGTGAGCTGATGGCTTATGCTGCCCTAGGTCAGGTGTTGACTCAAGGCAGGAATTAATGGGGTGAATGCTGGGCAGCCCGTTGGTGAGGGGCAGCAGAGACCCAGAGCAGATGCAGACGTGGGATGTGGGCGAGTTCCTTCTTGTGGATGGGCTGGAGCTGCCAGGCTGCGAGCAGAGGTGCAGGAGGGTGGGCTTCCATGGCAGGAAAGGTGGAGGTTTAATTATTTCCTAGGGATTACTAAAAAAAGACCAATCGTGAATCAACTGTATCTTAAAAAATGTACTTAATCTGAATAATTACAGCGTTGCCTTGCTTTCAGTGTTAAGGTTTTACGTACTTTTTGCCTGTTCTTCAGGATAAACACCCCAAGCATGCAGGTTGTGCACCTTTGGAAACCTTCAATTCATTTCTCTTCAGGTCCATGCAGTAAAGCAGAGTAGTTGGCATCGCCAGCCCTTCCTGTTTGTATATTTTTTCCTTCTTCTTTGGGTCAGTGACTCAAGTTTAGAGCAAAACCTTCTGGTGATGACCCCATTGCAGTCATTAACATTTTGACCTATGAGAACCAGCTACATTGGGTATTTTGGTATTTGTTTTGAGTTGAGCGTTGCTCGAGCATCCCATCAGATGGTCTGCGGTTCTAGCGTTAGCCAGAAACAATAAAGAAAGAAAAGATGAGCTATTTCCAGTTTATATTATAAAAATGACGGTTACTGGGGCGGTGATAAAACAACTGAAACAAACTTATCTGCTAGGATAATTGCAAATGAAATGCCAGTAAATCGGTCTGTGCAGAATTATTATTCCCAACAACTTTGGTGCCAGAGTCATAATCTTCCCACTATTGATGTGTTTTCATTACGTTGGTATCTGCTACAAGATCATCACAGCAAATAATTTTTCCACTGGCATTGGCCGATTTGCAAGCTGATAGGGTTTTTGTGCGTGCGTGCATGTTTGGTATTTATGGGTTTGGTTATAATCAGCGGGCTGGTGGTGGTGAGCAGCGGGTTGTGCTTGTGCAAGCCGGGCTGGGCTGAGCACCCCTGCTCCTGCCTCCAGCACCCTGCAGCCTCGGCGCCTTCGGTGCTGCGAGGGAGGCAGGGGCTGGGGGCCTCGGGGGGCTGCGAGCCCCCCTTATCTCCACCAGGCGCTTACATTCCTGCTGCCTGGCACGGCTCGTCTTACACCGGCCCCTGCAGAGCCTGGAGGGGAGCGTGCTTTAAATATACCTAATGGTCACGCCGTGTTTTCTCGTGCAAAGTGATAGCGTGGTGCCTCTTCTCACGTCGCATCGGGTCTCCCGGGAGCGGTGCTTAGGGGAAGGGGAGTCAGGAGGGTTGTTCAGCACCTATTTTGGTACAGGGAGTGGGATCTGATATATTTTGGTAGAGGGAGTGAGATCTGGATATATTCAGCCTCAGAGGGACTTCTGTTGACAAACCACACCATCAGCTCCATCTTCTTTTCCCCACCCTCTTTCTAAAAATCACCATGGTCACTCAGGTACCATCTCAGCAGGCGAGAGCAAGCGAGCTGTGCGCAGCCTCGCTGCTGCCCCATCGTCAGAATTGCGGATCCGTTTCCAGCTGCAGGGGACTGTTGGCTGTGTGCAGTCTCCTTAAAAGCCAGAGATTTATTGCTGCCTCAGAGGTCATCGCTTGACCTGTTGAGCTTTTATTGCAGGAGATGCATGAGAACAAACGTCCCCCCATCCTTAGGTTCAGATCCCAAATTTAATTTTCAGGACAGAGAACTATAAATATAAATTATGTAAATCGAGGCTATTATACTGAGAACCGCAGAGGCATGAAGCATACTGACCCATGATACAGTTTTTAGAGCAGCTTTTCAAATTAGCCTTTCACTTTAATGGGCATGTGAGTTTAACTTTGAAATGCAATACAATAATCTCTGCATATAACTTACTCCCCAGTTCTATTTCCTTGGTCTGGCAGGAATATCTGTTTAAAAACTTAGTAATAAAGGCATTTTAGAAGTTGTTATTTTATTGCAAAAGGTGCATAGAGCTTTCTTTCAGAATTCAGACCATTCAAACATGCAGAAAAATCACATTTCTCTAGCACTAGTGCTCAATGCTGGTTTGTTACAGACAGAGTTTTACCTTTCCCCTGCTCTTTCTTTAATTCTCTTGAATCTTTTCTGGATTTGCAAGGATAAAAGTGAAGCGCTTGGGTTTTGTCTTCTTGGGCAGCATTAGTTGTAGTCCAGTCACTCACATTGAATACCAAATCTGTTTGGTCAGACATTCAGGATGTTTCAAAATTGAAATTTTTTGTTCAGAGGAAACAATTACCGAAGCCAAAATTTGTGTATTCATTTTAGATATTTATAGTTAAATATCTGAAACCCTAACGGGCTCTGTTACCTCTCTGTGATCTTAGCCCTTCTGTAGTTGCTGAATGCAGGCCCATTTGCTTCCTATAAAAAATTTTATTAAACAAAGTAGGAAAGAAAAAAGGAAGTGTTTAAGAGTATCAAGAATGTGCCTCGATACTCGCACGCTTTAAAGACTGTGCAGTTTGAAAGTTTTAACAAGAGCCATCTCCTTTGTAAAGAATGCAGATAATTTTTTTTCTGGCAAAAAAAAAAAAAGGGTAACCTGATATGAGTCTGACAGTGTCGTTTAGTTAAGTGCTTCCATCTGTTGCTTGCTATTTCCCTTACTCATGACCTCTCTTTCTTTCTCCCCCCCTCCTTCTCCTTAGCCCCTTTGAGGAAAGCAAAGTTTGTTGAGAGCCCTCGAATCCCAGAATCTGAGCTTGGCTCACCAACACTTTCTTCAGCCCAGAAACTGGACGTTGATGCATACTGCCCTGGTAAGCCGCATGCGAAGGGTCTGTGTTGCGAGGGAGAGCCGGCACTTCCAGCCCAGGAGGCTTTTAAATGGCATACGGCTCCTTTTGGTAGCTGCTTGATTGGACCTGCCCCAGCCCAATTTTGGTGACTTGGAAACCCAAATAAGCGTTAGTTTCTAACTGATGCCCATTTACATTTGGTGCTTGTGGTCGTGTGCGCGTTCCAGGCTAGCCTTGTGGCCACTCTTAGAATAATGTAGAAGATCTAGAGAGTTGGATTTAAGTAGATAAAAATGATCCAATAAACACACTACTTTAAATTTAATTTTTAATTATGGTTTTCAGAGAGGTTGGGATAAAAACACGTTTCAGAGATACCGTTCTATCAATTGATGCGAAATGGTGTAACCTTGTTTACCTACGTGCAAAAAATACTGCTTTTCTGTTTTTTTAAGGAATAGCTTCCAATTTATGCATCCTGTAGTAATTGTTCTTAAAAGCATACGTCTTGGTGGAGGCCTCTGGAGAGCGCTGGTCGAAACATAAATAGAAGTGGGTCGTGGCTCTCCCTGGCTTAACCCCGTGTTCGTCTGGCTGCTCGGGCAGGCAGTTGCGTAAATATCATCAAGCCCAGACAGACCTCATGCAGATGTGCGAATGCCGTTAAATCTTTATTTAGCTGCGTCTTGCTGCGAGCTCGGTATCAAATCCCAAATTCTTCCTGGCTTGGCGAAGCGGTGGGGGAGGCTGGGGCAGAGGTGTCACACCTGGAGGAGGCCATGCCCAGAGCAGCGGGAGGAGGTTTTTAATTTTTTTGCTGAGTTCTGCCATTTCCTCTCCAGGCTTTCACTGGTTTATGAACCAAAGGGACTCGTGTTTTGCCATGGATAGAGGAAAAGGATGTCAAGTGTTTTGGGATGGAGTTGTAAATCCGTGAAATGTTCCTTTTTGGTCTGTAGCTGTGGTAGAGGAGGTTGTACGAATAAATGGTTCTCTGAAATCAGGGTATCGCTTCTGTCTGTGCATCCTGAGTCTGAAGAGTATTAGTATTCACAGTTGGAGGAATTAATTGAATGGTGTCCAGATTTTGAGTGCGGGCTTTCTTTAATGCGTTTTGTTTGAAAGAGGGGGTATCTTAGAAAAAAGGCAGTCCCTGTGCTTGAAAATACCTCCTTTGAGGCCAGGGTTGCTGTGAAAAGCTCTCTTTCTTTTCCAATGATCATGAATTACAATTAAAATTTTGCTGTTGCAGCCCTTTCTTCTTTTAACTGAATAGCTTCAACTGTCATGTTTGTAATCGTTAATAATTATAAACTTCTTATGATTGCATCCACAGAGAATTATAATTGAATTGTAAATTTGGCTTAAAAGCATAAATTCCACATTGCCCTATCTCGTCGTACGTCTTGCAGACGTGTGTGTGTGTGTGTGTGCCTCGCCTCCTGCCCCCGGCTTCCTTTGCCAGCATGGTTTGAAGGTGCAGGCATCCTCCCGAAGCCCACAGCCCAGCAGCAGGCGGTGACAGTGGCATCTGCTTTTTTTTGCCTTTTGATCTCCTCCTCTTGCTGACAGCGTAGTGATCTTAAAGGAAAAGTGGAGTTTCCTAGTGCCTTGAAGCGTCATTAAAGAAACATGAAGCATCATTAAGAAAAAAAGGAGAGAGCAAGAGAGCGACTTGCCGCAGTAGGTGCTGGTGAGCAACACGGACTTGGAGCAAAGGCAGAAATCTGGGCTTCCAGGAGGTTCCCCAAGGTGCCTGGGTGCCAGAGCGGCCTTGTGGAGCCTGGCCGCACAGTCCCTGTATGTTTGGCACTGAGCAGTGAAGCTGGCATTTGTCGAGGTCCAGAGGCTGCAGTTTCTGAAGCACCACGCCAGGCTGATGTTAGAGGTAACCGGCAGGTGAAGAGGGAAGAGAGGAGCCCGCTGGGGAAGGATTGCTGAAGCTGTTCATGGAGGAGGTTGGTGGGATGCACCGTTTCCTCTTGCAGTCCTGCAGATCGTTCCTTCTTCGCCATGCCCAGCGAGGAACCTGTGAGCAGTAACTCCATGCAGATTGGCCCTTTGCTGTGGAACAAACTGGAGGGAGCTCAGGGGATGAGATCCTCGAAGGAGGCAGGTGGCTGAGAAGGAGTCTTGTGTAAAGAAGGAAAGAAGCAACAAAGATCTGGATGAACCCGTGGGGACTTTGAGCACCGTCACAGTATCCAGCTCCTGATGGGAAGGGATGAATCCCACTCGGGACGGTGGTGAAGCCAACAGGCATTGCTTGTAATCAGCTTTCTAAGGAATTACAGCTCCTTTCCTCAAAGCTAGTCGTGCTGCAACCTTCTTCTGTGGGGTGTGTGTCCAGTGAAGGACATGAGCAGGCAGTGCTAAATGCTGAGTGTCTCCAGGAAAAAGAAGTTGGAGGAATGAAGCTCGAAGTTAAAACAAGAAAAAGAATAAAGTTGGAGATATGCTAGAGCCTAGCAATTGAGTGGAGGTGGAGTGGTTGTAAAGTGATCCCTGACAAGTAATGTAATTAATTATACACTTAAAGGCAGTTTAAAACACTAAATAGCAACGAAGAGAGAACATTATCTACTCTGCATATAGAAATGATTATTTCAATTTGAGATGCCTAGAGATGAAATTTTGCTCAATGCTAAAATGTTTATTTTAAGGCTCGAGGCACATTTCAGCACATTTCGGGGAGGTGGTTTCCTCAGCAACCATTGTTCCACCGCTTGGCCTCTCCTGCTGCTGCGGGGAATTATTTCTTTTGACATGTTGCAGTGTGAATCAGTGTACGAGATGATGCACGTTAGAGATTCAACACTCAAGGAAGGAGAGAGAATAATAAAGTGGCTGGTATTTTTGAGGGAACTTCTAGTAGAAAGGACATAGTAAAGATTTAAGCTTGTCATACGAGGTTTTAGAAAGCCATATTCTTTGGTGTGCCCAAAGAAGGCAATTCGATTCTGTAAGATGGATTTAATCTATTTACGTGAAAGCAGAAAGTGCCCCACATCTTGCGGTTGTTTGGTTTAAGATGATGTCAAAAAATTCATCTGTGACTTTGAGGAACACATTTATCTCAATTGTATTACTGTAGCTCATTTTGCAATCACGGCGGTCATTTAGAGTTGAACCCTGCCCGTTTTGACTTGGGGTAGGCAAGGTGGAGAAGTTGTTGCTTGTTTTTTTACTTAGCATTGACTCTGTAAGGAGAGCCTGAGAGGCGGTGGATCCGTCCGTCCTCCCTCCCTGTTCCTGCTCAGACCTGGCAGTACCTTTGGGCAGAGCAGCTCCCATTTTCCTTCTTGTCAAACATAGCGGCTGTGGCACCACACTCACAGCCATCGCCTCTCTGCAGGCAGGACAACGTGGCAGAGCAGGATCTGACCTTCAAACCTCTGTTACTCAGCAGTTCAGAACTTTTTTGTGATGGTCTGGTGATTCACAATTTAATCTGTAATATTTTTATCACATCTCACTCTGTAGAGGTGGCACAAGCAGGGGATGGTGCACTGGCTACCTGGTTCTGCTTCACTCTTCATCACAGGGCGTTTTTCTTTGTGCTGCTTTTTGTTTTAAGCATAGCATCTAAAACACGTGCGTGTTTTGACTTACAAGCGCTTAGGAAACCTACTGGAAGCAGTCTGAGATGGATGGTGCTTTCAGGTAATTGCTTTTTCTCTTAGATCCGCATTTGCAGTTGCATTTCATGTGATTTATTACCTTGCCATTACGTTTCAAAGGCTAAGTATGTTATGACATAATCTTTTACTGTGATTAAATTCTTCTTTGGAAATTTTGGGACACAAAACTGTCTGGTCAGTGGGTGTCTGCTTGTTCCACGCAAAGCTGGCAGGTGTCTGCTTCCATTCCTAAGGGAGTTAGGTACCACCTAACTAACTGCTGCCATCACAGCGCTGTTGTTTCCATTCATCTCATTGCTTCTTTTTCTCCCTCTTTGGTTAAAGTATCTCTGGGGTTGACATCTGCTTGCTTCCACTTCTTTCTTTTCATTGTGTAAAAATGTCTAGTTTTCATTTTACGCAAACCATGCACTTCTCTTAAACACCACCAGGACATTTTTCAGGTGTCAGAGAAAGCCCTTCAACAGGGAAGGGGTGAGGCAGAGCTGTGCTCACATTACTTGTGGTGAAAAGGCAACAAGCCAAAATAAAACATAAGAATAAGCCAAAAAGAAAACCCCCAAACAAAAAGTCATCTGGCAGGATCCTTGTCCAACCTCGGTCATATTAGCCAGTGCTGGGCTGGGAGGAAGGCCGGGGAATAATCAAACAAACCGTGGCCTGACAAATGGTTTTGCTGTTGAGTCTTGTGGCTGTCCCAGCGTTCTCAAGCCCACTGACCTGAAGGGAATGGGAAATCGTTGCGATCGGCCCTAATTGCAGCAGAACGGTGGCAATTCCCTGCGTCGGTTGCTATGGGAGCCATCGACTTCTCCGTGCTTCTTCTGGGAGCGCAGCGCTGTTCGGAGATGGAAACGGCCTCAAAATAAACCCGGCTGTGATCCTGAGTCTGTGATAAGAATAGCGACAGCATGGTTAGGGTTTGAGGAGTGTCTGCTTGGGATCAGCCCCAGGGCACTCGCTGTTATGTACAGATAGGCCTAGAGGGGCCTTCAGGCACGTGGGAGGCAGCAGCTTTGGGAAGAGGCCTGGGGTTGCACTTTGGGGTTTGTGGAGCCAGTCTCCTCATCATGGGGGCTCCAGTAGAGCTGGACATAACAGGAATTCCTTATACTATGTTTTAACTGTTCACTGAGTTCAGATAACACGGTATTCCTGAAGCTTCCTGATGTGATCTGCAAACTGTCAGCTTCCCCTTACAGCCTTGGATTTGCTTTCAGATATCTGGGGAAAAAAAAAAGGGGAAGGAAACAGCTTTAGGAGATCCAAAATCTGTTCTTATGAAGAACTGTCCAACTTCAGAGAGTTGCAGTGACTGCCAAAGCACCTTATCTACAAGGTGCTTGAAGTGTGTTTCACATCAGCTGCTCCAGCGGCGGGGTTCCCTGCAGCTCAGCACCTTGGGCTGGGCCCGTCTGGATGGATCAAACAAGTTGTTTCACCTCGTCAGCCAGGAGTGCTTCCCTTTCCTTCCTCTACTGGGAAATGGTAACTTCTTTGTGCTAACACTTCGGCTTAGTGAATATTTGTAGCTTTCTGTCTTGCCAGTAAGTAAATATGTACCCAAGCAAACTGGCCCTGTTGACTTTGAAGCCGTCGGCGATGGGCCTACAAGGATGTGTGTAAAAGCCTCCTCTTTTTCACATCTGAGCAGACATGACACTTAATATCACACTTTGCAGTATGCAGGGAGCATCAGAGACCTTCCCTGTACTGTGTTCTTAACCTATGCGTTGCTGATGGACAAAGGCAAGGTCAGGCTCTGCATAGAATGAGCGACTCCCTGCAGAGGAGTTTCCTCTTCTAGTATATTATTTCCTAAAACAAGGGACAAGGGCAGCCTGCACCGGTGCTCCCAAATACCACAACATGTGCAGAATGGCTGTGAACGTGTGATGGCCTGTGACGCAGAGACACCCGAGTTGTGTGGATTAGTTGGGAACAAGTCGTGTCAGGAGGCTGTCAGGTGTCCTCAGCAGCGTGGGCTGCTTGGTTTTGCTCCAGTGTTGTGTCCTGATGGCCACCCATGCTGCTGAGCTGTCTTTCGGTGTTGGGCATTGTGCCATAACTGCAAGTAAAACTGAGGATTCAATAAACTCGGATTGTTCCAGTGGGTGGTGTAGATGGGACAAGCGCAGGTCTCAGAGCCTCGACCCAGCATGGGTCTCCACACTGGCCCAGGAGTCCTTGCACGCTCAAATGCCCTCTTATCACATCATCTGCCCATGGCTCCGTCTTCAGCTCCATGGTTGGCCTGACACACACAGCTGTACAACAAAATTACCTCTTACAGATGGGACAAAGGCACAGCTAATAGTGACGTCCTCGTATATTTCAGGAGGGTCACGGCCCTTATAATGAGGGAGAACTTTTTCAGAATTTCAGCCTAAAGTAACTTCAGTTCTGGCTTAGATAAAAGGACACTGATTTAGCTCTAGCCTGACGTGTATGGCAAAGGTACAAAATATCCTGCCTCAAGTCAAAACGTCAGTCGTATTCAGAGGTTGGAGTGGAATTTTTTTTGCAGCGTAGGTAACAGGTAATGCAGGTCTCCATGCTTCTCTTCTGCTTAATCTCTTTTCGACTATTTTGTACACTTGGCCATCAGAGGGATCAGTTGCCTGTATCATCTTACTGGAAACGCGAGCTGGTTGCCCAGATCCTGCTCTAGGATCGCAGTTTTGCTGACAGCAGGTACGACGTGCCTTCTGAGCCTCCAGCGGGGTGCTGCTCTCTTGCTGCTGAAGATGTGGTTGTTGTCACTGCCCTCGTGAAGTGTCACAGGAGGCTGCTCACACTCTCACTTCTATAATTATCAGCCGTATCCAAACCAAAATCTTTATCCCCGGATTGTCCTTTCTTGGGCAGAAAAGACCCGTCGATACTTGCAGTTGTGGGAAGGCACTACATGTCAATTTAGATTTATGAAGCCATCTCAGCTTTTGTTCATCTTGTGGTAATTCCGATTCCACTCTGCATCTGTCAAACTGAATTAAATGCGCACTGCCATGTGTTCGGTGTTTGCCACGAGGGCAGTGTCTGCAGGTCCCAGGGCAGTGGCAGCCCTGACCCGTCTGTGACCGTGCTGTCCTGTGTCTTCAGGGCTCCCGCCTGCAATCTGTCGGTGTCGTTACACGAGCCTAATCCTTCATCTTAGCTCCTGAGCTGCCCGTTTCCTCAGGAGTTATTCAAGCTGTGGTTAATTTAGAGTTAGCCTCAACCTTTGGAGTTTATGCCTGTCATAAGTGGAAATACTGGGACCCTGAGAGGGAGGGAGGAAATAATGGTAGGTGGGCTTCTTGGTCATGACTGCCAATTAGTCGTCCCTTTTCCTTCTGACTTGGATATTTCTTCCCAAATACTCTGCAGTCTAGAAGAAGTGATCAATAATTCTACTCTCTTTGTTCCTGATGTCAGTTTTGAGGCAGTATTAGTTGGTTTCAACTTTTGTGGAGGCAAAAAGTGAATATTCGCTTTACCAGCTCCAAAGATAATAGGAGGGTAGATGTATTTGTGGAAAACTGCTCAATCCTTGTAAGAGCTTGGTTCCCATGTCATAATGGTTGCATGAATCCGATGGATGCTTTCTTTGTCCCTTAACCAAAAGGCACTTGAACTCCAGGGATGCTATGGAGAGCTTCTCATAAGGGAAAATATGCAGTGCTCTGAAAGCCACACCATTACTTCTGCTCTCTTACCAGTTGCCTTGACTTCCTATCACTCTTCGGGACTGCAGAACAAGGACTTCTTTATTCTTTTCCAGTGTGAATATTGTTCCCGTTGCTGTAATTTGTTTTGATCATCAGTATTCTCCCCATCCTATCTGTTCCTTTCTCTTGGTCAGCACAGCTGCACTTTTGTGCTGAAAAAAGGAGATCAATTTGCTCATAACCTCCCGCAACCACTGCCTGCAGGTGGATTGCCTACTGTATTAAGCAGACTTTTGGACATTTGATGTCACTAATTATTTGAACTTCTAATCGTTTGAAAGATAATTACTTTGAATCCAAACATGAAAAATTTGGGCCAGCTGCCAGCTGGAAAGGGCAGATAGCTCACGGCCTTGCTGGAAAGCATTGATTTTACCACTGCATCTTCAAGGCCCTCCAGAGGCCTGTCGCTTACTGCAGGCTCCAAAATGGTTGTCTTTGGTCTGAAATTGCAGCAGTCTTCCTCAAACTCCTCCATTTGTTCCCGAGTTTCCTGCTGGGTTCTCTTCTTGGCACCTGTTTTGGTTGCCTGACGGGAGGAGATGCAGCGATGTGCGAGGTTACGTGGGCGCTGTGGTTCTGCCTTCCCCTGTTAGCTAACTTCAGCGTTGGACTTCCACCCAAATGACCTGAGTAAAATTGCAGCTCTTGCCCTGTGTAACTTAACCATGCTGAGAGGATGGCTGGTGGATCGGATTCTGAGTTGTGTAAGGCCTTCATTGATATGGCTTACATTTTGGAGAAAAAACAAGTATTAAATGGATCTCATCAGAATGGGCAACGGGGTCTTACCGCTCTATTAGGTGCTGAAGGGTTGTTGATTAGAGACCCCAGGTATTGGTTGCATTTGAAAATAACACCAAAAAGCATGGAAAATTCTCTGTTGCATTTGCAGTTGTTCCTGAAATCATCTAGTTTTGTGAAAGTCCATGTGAGTACAGGAAGCAACAGAGGTGCTCGTTGCAGTAACGAATACAGAGCTGTATGATCAGCTCATTTTAGTAACTCACAGTTTACAATTCTGCCAACATGAGTAAGTACTAATAAGTCAGAATCATCCAATAATGTTTTTATACTTGATGCTCTAATAGCTGGTGATTGTAGATTATTCATCTCTGTCACAGCTTCTGTATCCAAACCTCACTTTTGAAATCCCAGGAATCTAATGGCAGTAGGTTTGGGAGACTGTTGTTTATGACCTAAAGGCTAAGGTCATGATTAGGTCTGATTTGCCTTGAATAACATTTATTCGGGAAAAGTGCTAACATATCAGCTGTAGGCAAAAGAAGGTCTTGGTGCCGTCCGTGTCTCCCCTCACTCTCACAAACCCACAGCCTCCCATTTAACAGCAGTCAGTGGCTGCAGCATCTCTCCTTGATGTAACTAAAGTTATAGCTCCCTGCACGCTGATTGTGTTTTGACCAGGCAGAGCTACCTCGCAAGAAGAAAGGACACCTGTAAAAGTCCTCTCTGCAATTTCTTTCTCCCCAAGGAATCAAATGCTGGGACCATGGCTGGATGCGACAGAATGGATTCTCAGTGGCCTCTGCCACTCTTGCAGCAGCCGAGGGCAGAAATGAGCATGGTTTTGGAGGTGAACACCTAGGTCAATTTTATGCAGTAGCAGCAATGTGTTCTGCACACACAAGTATGCTTCTGAAAGTTCCCTGCCGCCCTGCTTGTGCCACCCACGTGTGAGGCGCTGCTGGCCCCCGCCTGCTTCCCATGCAGGCATCGTTGTCGTGCTGGGAGCTGTGCATCTCCGCCATCCCTGCCAGAGCTGGGCAATTCCCCAAACGGCAGGAGGAGAGGATTTGTCCAGGCTTCTGCTGGAGCTGTGTGTAGTCCAGTTGACTGTTGGCACCATTAGCTTATTTGTGCTTCATCCCCAAAATAAAGCTTCTTACCAAAGCTGCCAGATAGCAAAGCCAGCTACTGCTGTTCGTTTGCTTCCCAGCAGTGGCGTGTAACGTGCGTTCGTGAGGTTTGTGTCAGATTTACCACGTGAAAAATTGTAAGAGAAGAGAATATGAGAGGTTTTGGGAAGCAGTTGCGGAAATTCAAAAAGTATTTTGGGTGGATTGTGAGAAACATGCCTAATGTAGCAAAATAAATACACAGAATAATATTGGATTATATTGCTCAGATTTTAGCAAACATAATATTCAAAGGGAGTGGTTGTTCTTTTTTGATTGTGAATCTTAAAAAGGAAAAACAAAAAGCAAACAAAAGCCCCCAACCAACCCAGGACATCTCTTTATTAATAGGAGTATAAGAGCTCATCCCCAAATATGGCTGGAATAAAAGGTCAGCTCAGAGAGCTAAAAGATAAATAGTAAATAACTGTATTTAGGGGTCAAGGCCTTTCTTCAGACAGTGCTCGATGAGAGGGTCTGTGTTCGGAGATGGGAGAGCAGAGCCACGTTTAGGATCAGGTGATGTGCCCAAGATAATATGCCAAAACTGTGAGGGACGGACGAATTGCATCTCTGCTCTGCATCGGCGGAGGGCTTGCTGCCTCTGTCATTTTGTCTTTGCTGTTTTAAAGAGCTCGGGAACCTGTTCAGAGAGCTAAATGTAATCTTGCTTTTAGGAAATGTTCCGTATACCCAGGATCCCATTTATGGTAATTGTGGCCTTTTTAAAAGGATGTTTAGTGATTGATTGAGTGTCCTCTTATTTCCTCCATTCTCTTTTCTTCAGGAGGTAAATGAGAGCTGAAATCCAAGGAAATTCTCCCCCAAATAGGAGTACAGAGGGTTTTTTTCAAATCTAGAACACGAAATACATTGAAATAGATTTGATGATAGCATTGAAATTGCATTTGTTGCCTGTCTGTGGCTCGGTAGGGCTTCTGCTTAAAAAAATGACTGTCTTTCTGGCAGTGTGCTTGAAGGAACACACAAGGACATCCATAGCAGTGGGGAGAGCTGGTTAGGAAGCAGTTCTTGTACGTGGTGCCGAGGAGAATTTCTCGTTTAAATTTCTCAGAGCAGACATCTGTGGAACTTGTGCAAGTCGTAATGGTGGGAAGTAACGGTGAGAACTGCAGCAAAGGAGAAAGGCAGCTTGTTACGGGAAGGCTGGCAACAAGCAGCAAGCCCCTGAAGCTGCAGAGGCAGAGCAGGGCACGGAGGCTGCGGGTTGGGGCAGAGCTGCACTTGGAGCACTTCTCTACTTCAAAGGCAGGGGTTTTGGCCAGCCGGAGGTCACAGCTGAAGAGCAAGATAGATTTATAGTCCTAATTACAGAGTTATCGATTCCAGCGCAGATTTTGGTTGCCTGTTTGCTCTGTTGCATTGCAACTTGTGATGAACCAGCACAGAGGGACAGACAGACTTCGCCTGGCGCCTGGCTGGGTACGATTTTGTTGGTGGGAATGTTTCCCCTTGCTCTTTCAGAAATAAAACTAAGTATGAAAAGAGCAGCAGCATGAAAATATGCATTAAAGCAATGCATCTGATGCAGTCTTCATCCCGTATTGGTTACATTTTGAAAAATCTCTTCTCGATGTAAGCAAGAGTAATGAAAAAGCCTTTCCTTTAATACCGAGATTAGGGGAATATGCAGAAATGGTCAAGGGCATTTGCCAAATATAGCTCAAGTATATCCAGAATAACTTAAAGCAGATGTACATAATAATGGGACAGATTTGGGTCACATGGAGAAAGGCAAGTCTTTGGATAACACTCTATGGTTATGTAATTGAAGATCAAAATCGTAAATGGCATCGTTTATTTCTGGCAGTCCATAGGTGCTCAGTCTTTGCATGCAACTGTTCTATTTTTTTCCTTGCTAATTTTGAGGATTTTTGATTGTTAAAACAAATCATTCATATTCAGGCAAATTCTGTGATGGGTGCCACTAGGCGAGCTGTTACCCAGTGCTTCTCATTAGACACTCGCTGAAGAAGACTTCAGATGTAATTTCAATTATTTTCAGTCTACTTTTGGAATGAAAAGTGTAACCAGTACAGCAAAACCATTCTGTGGAGCAAAGACATGGTTAGTTTCTTGCAAGGGTGCTACCCTCTGTCATTCATCTGCAAGATTAGACAATGGTAGCTATCAAACAAGGCACAGAATTGCAAAATAGATCATAAAGAAATTTCATTTGGTTTTAAGGAATTGCAGCTGAAATGTGTAAATGTGTGGCAGATTTCATTACAGGAATTGAAAGAACTAAACAGAAACAGTATTTTAGAATGATAATGTTCAGAGCCGTGCATTTTGAATGCTTTCTTGAAAAGAGCAAACCTAATACACTGTGCTTATGAGATTGTAGATTTGATTTCCAAGGAAATGTTGTGAACATTTATGAACACTTATGAACCCTCCCTGGAGAGAAAAAAAAAAAAAAAAAAAAGACAAAAAAAAATAACAAGAAGCAAGCTGAACGCCCCTGCTTTTGTCAGGGATGCTTCCCAAGATCAACTGTGGCCAGGGTGGTAGCAGGGATCTGCCAGGATCCATGCAATTGCTGCTGAAGGGTCTAAATCAGGCAGGTCCTGGCGTGGATCGCAGAGGTCCTGAGACATAGATGAGATGGCTCGAATTGTTTGAAAGGAAGAATTGGAGGTGTTAAATTGCTTGACAAGCTCAGGTTATAAAGTTTTTGCAGTTCAGTAAAATAATTTATTAACTCGAAGGGATGGCAGAAGTAGCTGGAGAGGATGGAGATGTGCACTTCTGAGGTTTGGTAGAACTCTGGAAGCTGAATTATTAAAGAAAAAAAAGCTGTGCGCGCGCCTTAGGTACCTACGCTCTTTTTGAAGCATCTAAATCATTGAGGGCTGGGTTTAATTATTTATTATTGTTAATTGCTTGGGTGTAATAGTTGAAAATGGTTCTCACGCTGTCAAAGCAGTTAAGAGCCCTTTGCCAGACGTGTCCCCGATGGTTGCTCAGTCTCCTCGTATGGCCTCAGCTCCTTCTCTGCCCTTTCCCTCGATGCCCCGGGGGCTCTTGGTGACCTTGCTGCTGCGGCCATCGATCGCGGAGCCTGGTGCTCCATCCTCGGCCTCCCCGGCCTCTGCTGCCCCAACCTCGCTCCTGGCCTCCACAAGGGTCAACGCTGAAGCCCAGCGACCTTCCGGAGCCCTCATCTAATGAGCCTGCTGTTTGTCTCTTGGCCCATCTGATCCTCTTTTGGCATCCCTTCCAGTATAATGCAATCCAGAAGTAAAATAAATAATAGTTTAATATATAGACACACATATAGATGGATATATAAAAATAATATAAATAAATAAATCACAGCGTGCTCTTCATGGGCTAGAGATGACGAAAAGCACAACTTCCATTCTCATTTCTTGTTTCTTTTACTTTGTTTTCTGGTCTCAGAGTAATTAAGCCACAATTATGTTGGATTTTCAATCTTTTCTCCGGTACCGTTAAGTCCAGACTTAGCAGCGTAGCAGGGTTAACTGGAATGTGTACTGTGTGTGTGTGTGGCTGGTACTGGTTTGGGATTTTTCCCCTTCCCTGTGGCTTTATTGGTAAGGAATTGGAAGTTGTTGCTGGGCTGATTTAATATTTTTTTCCTGTTCTTTTCCACTTCTGAATCGCTGTGCATTCAGCAGTGTTAAGACTGCAGCACTGTGATTTATGGTTTTCAGCATTCTTCCAAGCCGAGAGATAAAAATGCCAGATAGCCTAAACACGTGTAGTATTTTAATCTAAAAGGACAAACTGTTTCACATCTCTGTGTAGGAGCCTTTATTTATTTCTGTCATATAATGCTGCCGTTACCTGTCTCTTCCGAAGATTAAGGATTAAGAGAAAGCAGTCTCCTTCAGTCTGTTTTTTTGTTGTTGTTGTTGCTTTACTGAAAATTGGATTGCCTATTTCATGTGGCCTTCCGAATATTCTTCCTTTGCTTTCTGTTTTGAAGATATCTTTTATTTATGGAAAGGTCACTATGAAAGAATCTGAATGTCTTATTTTCGACTTCATTTATTTTTGCAGTGTAAAGTAAGGCAGTTTGCTTACATTTTTCTTCCCCAAAACAATCCCCGTGCTGTTTGGACAAATTACCTCTCCTTCCAACTAGGCTACAGCTTTTGAGACTAATCTATCTCGGAGCTGAGGGTGTTCATGGATTTTTATTTATGTTATTAGAAATAAGCAATTCACCGCAGTGTGTTTTGCTCCGTGGGCTGCATCTGTGATTAAAGTCCTTGGACCAGCGGCACACATCAGTAAATCTCTCTTGGTTTTGACTCTGATTTCAGTACCTGAAATGCTGACTCCGAGCTTGGAGCACTTGTTTTAAAATTACCCGTGACAAAATCCAAGTGGGTAAAAGTTGCTCTATTAAGTTCCAGGCTGCAGAGGGAAATCATTTTTAGTAAGATTCTGGAAAATCATTTATCGTGTGGGGATCTGCCAATGCAACAGTGTGTGCAAAGACAACGTAATCAGGAGGAATCTCGTGTCCAGCTAAACTCCAATACAGGTGAGGAGGCTCGGGTTAGCCAAGCACGTGCCGGTTGCAGTGGGTCCCCCTGCCTTGGACCCACGGCCAGCTCAGTGCAGCTGGGCTGAACAAGAAAAGCCTCTTGCTTAAAACCAAACAAGAAATAAACGACTCAACCAGCTAACCGAAGATGTCAGCTGTCATAAAAATGCGAGTTTCGCCGTCTGATGGCCGCTGGGAGACCAGCGGGGGCCCAGGCAGGTAGGAAGAGGCAGCTGAGGAGCGCGGCAGCAGCCCAGCTCACCCCATTCCCTGCAAAAAAGCTTTCCTTTGTTATTTGTGTGTGTATGTATATATATCTACGTGTATATACATGAATACCCACCTTCTGTTGAACAAGGACACCAAGGTGCAGTCCCTCAAACTCCTTCGAACACTTCGGCACGTCCAATGAAGCAGGGAGTTAAGATTTTTTTACTTGTTGAAAATTCCTGGCGTTGAGCATTTCAGGAAGGCTTTTAACATGACTTAATGTTTATGCAGAAGCGTACGACTTGATGTAGCCCAACGCAGCGGCCCCAGACCACGAACCACACTGTGATCTCTCGAATCCGCTCCCTGATTGCCTTCAGGTTGGCGTGTGCGCAGCCCAGCACCTCGCTTCTGGGCACTGAGACGCTCGCAGTCGTGTGTTGGAGCTGGCTGTAGGGCTTGGTTTGAGCTGCTGCAGTTCATTACAGCAGCACGGTGTCAGAAGAGCTAAAAATACCGTGGGCCAATTCTGCTCTCGACTGTGCGCTCAGATTTCCCCAGTGAGGTCGGGGAACCAAATGCGCTCAAGTGTGCCTAAAATGTGGCTGCAGCATTAGCTGGATAGCGCGCGGTGCGGGGAAGAAGTTATGCCCTCTCTTTGAACTTGGAGAGCGAGTATTAGCTCTTACTGTCAACTTTGCAAGGCAACTTACAGCTTCTTTCCATAATACCCATTCACAGGCCTCTTGGAGCGGCTCTGTCTCTTCTTTGACACTCAATTAAACAACTGCACTTATTTTTAAAGTCCTAAAACCAAAAGGCATAATAATCCGGTACAGTGGTGCTTTGCTGAAGTTCAAAGTTATCTGCACTTTGAAAGCCCCATTATAATAAAATAATTGATAGTTCTGCACTAAGTGGGATGCTCTCAGAGCTCAGCTCCTTCAGCTGCTGCTCTCTGTCTTGTGTCTGGCCGGGGAATTAGGGCTGCAGTCACGGCTGCTGCCTCTGCATGACGCTGCACCTTTTCGTGCAGGGACCTGAGATGAGCATATAATTTTATTTTAGAGGTAAAAGACAGCTTGTGCCCCTTGGAGATGCTTTAGGGATGGTGCGGACATGGTTAAACCCAGCCTCACAGGAGCAAATTGTGCTGTTTGTTTTGAGAGCGGTTCCTGACACTGAGCAGAATTCGGCTGACTCTGCCCAGCCGGCCCCGATGTAGCCTGTAAATAAATCGCTCTCGAGTCTGAAATAACACATTTCAAACTGAAGACTTCAGTCTTGCTTGCTGGCCTGCTGGACCCGTTCCCTGCGAGTGGCCTGGCCTGGCACAAGCCCGCACGGCGCGTCCTTGGCAAGCAGCGCAGCTCGGCCGCCTCTTCGTGAGCACCATTCCAGAAACTTGGTTTTCTTCATAAGCTTCACAGAATGAAAGTATGGCTGAGGTTGGAAGGGACCTCTGGAGATCACCTGCTCCAACCCCATGCCAAGCAGGGTCCCCTGGAGCATGCTGCACAGGATCCCAGCGGTGGCTTAGACGCAGGAACCTGGACTGAGCGCTTTTCCCCATGCCTCACTGCAGTGGTCCCATGTGAAGGATTTACAGTCAGCTCTTCCCTAATTTTAGACCAGTACTGCAGGAAATTGGAGGTCCCACCAGGTGCTGTACAGAGCAGAAGGAAGCTCTCAGACGTGCACAGCTCTTGCTCTGACCTTTTACTTTCTGAGGAGCAAAAGTGAGCATGGTTTGAGGATCGTTAATGTGCTCTGAAACCAGCATGGGGGATGCACAAGAAACTTTCAGTAATTACAAACTGAGCCATATCCTACATATAGATATCTAGGATAAATTCCAAAGCCGACTTTTTTTTTTTTTTTAAAGCAAAAATAACCTTGGAAATCAGAGTCCATATACTTTTCATTTTACGTAAATGTATCTGTTCTGAATTTGACTCCCCAGGATGGTAAATGCCCACAGATTGAATGTGGGTGGTCAGCAGTTCAGAAAAATTGGGCCATCCATCTAAATTTGTCTCTATCTTAAACCTATCCTATTCACGTCAGCGTTGTATAAAGCAGTACAATAGGGATTCAGTAACTTAGAAGCCAACTTCTGTTATCATGCTCCATAATCCACTTTCATAATGGTGAAGTCACCGTTTAAGGACTGCTTTGGATGCTGATCTGCCAAAGCTGGCGGCGTTTCTGGATGCTGACTGTCGTGTGAGATGCTCCAGGGTTTCTGATGTGCCGTGGTATGGGTGAGACACCAAGAAATTGCTGTAAGCTTCTGTGAGATGCACATTTGGAGGCTAAATGGGAATTTCTGGAAGCAGCTGGCTTGAATTTACTGAGGTCTTGTACGTATCCCAGATTCTGTGATTTGTGGTTTTCAGTTACAGTTATCAAAAAGTTATATTTAAAGCAACATCTTTCTGCTGTAGCTCCAGGCTGAGTGCTGGAGCACCCCCAAGCCAGGACAGAGCTGGGAAGCAGAGATCGGCTCTTTTCCAGATTGTACATTATCAGATGAATAATTAACTGTAGACTAATTGCAAATCCTAATTAGTCTCCTACAACTGCGCTAAACACAGTATTGCTTCAGTGTAACATGGAAAGAACTTGACCTTCAGGCTTTAATGATAACACTGCTGCCGTGCGGGCAGCGAGGAACTTGACTTTCAGAACCTGACTTACCTTGGGATGCTACGGATCAAAAAACCTCCAACGTTTTTTGACAGAGAAACTTCTGGAAAAAAATCATCTGGAATTCTGCTTTTTAACTTATTTTTTGTACGTGGTGGGGATTTGACAGGTGGATTTTATGTTGTGTTGTAGCCCATACTGTGGCTGCACAAGGAGGCTTGGTCTGTG
Source organism: Aythya marila (assembly GCF_965140915.1). Classification (NCBI taxonomy): domain Eukaryota; kingdom Metazoa; phylum Chordata; class Aves; order Anseriformes; family Anatidae; genus Aythya; species Aythya marila. The sequence goes on from NC_139066.1 coordinate 3,168,758, forward strand.
GAGCCCCGTGCTTTCCACATAACCTTGAGCACGTCAGAGCCAGCGATGATAATGGTCGATGCACGTGGGTTTTCTGTCCCGTTCTTTGCCATTAACCACTCGGTAGCGTGGGTTTGCTGCTGAGCATCTCGTTTAGTGCTGTGGGAACAGGAGAATGAGATGGCACGTGCAGTGTTGAATTCACTGCGGGTAACTGGAGGCAGCTTCTGTGTGAGAGGAAAGGGGGAGCGCTCTCCTTCTCGATTGTTCTTTCCAGGAAATCTCAGTTCCTGGCTGGCTGTGTTACTGCTGGTGCAGGGAAAGAGAGATGAATGTGCTTGCTTCCATATCAGGTACTACAAATACAACGAGCAATGAGAGGAGAACTAACAGCCAGAGTTAGAAGAAACATGTATTGATAGTTGGAGCAATGCAAAACCTAAAATTAATGATCAATAAATAACATTAAGACAGACTTGAATGATGTGAATAACCTCGAAACCCGGGTGCAGAAGTTACAGTGTGAAAAGTTAGCTGTGTTTTTTTGCTAAAAACACTGAACAATAGCCAAGAGCAACAGTTCCTGTCTAAATCCGTGTGTTCCTCTTCCTGTTTAGGTGACGCTGAGCAGGAGCTGGGACCCCCTCCATCCGTAGATGAGGCAGCAAACACACTCATGACTCGCCTGGGCTTCCTCCTCGGAGAGAAAGTCACGGAGGTACAGCCAGGGCCCCAGTACAGCATGGAGGTGCAGGACGAGAACCAGGTACAGCAGCTCCTCCGCTCTTCCTCGGTTTTACAGCAGTAACTGGCTGGGCTCTGATCAGAATGCAGCATGGGAGATAGTGGTTATTTTCTAATTATATGGCAGCTGAGTGTCTCATAATGGTGAAATGATTGTTGTGAGGTAGAAGGTTGTATCTCCTTGTTAAACAATGAATCATCATTACACTGCAGCAGTACATGTTTCAGGGATCAGCTGCTCCTGTGTGAAACAGCTTCTGTTGTTTTTCTGTTTCTGCAAATGTTGTAGGAGTGGGCAGCGTTTCTAATCAGATTACAGTGATCAAAATAATCTGTACTTCCATGGCATCTTGTGTGCAATATTTCAAAAGCATTTTAGCAGTGTTGCATAAAGACTCACTATGTCTCTAGGAAGTACAGGTAAGTAATAATATTATTTTACAGATAGTCACAGATTTTGCTCTTTTCTTGCCTAGCAAGATGAGTTCATGCTTGAAAATCGATAGAGAAAGCAGATCATAAAACCTTTGTTGTGATTGAACTTGCTACATCCTCTTTGGTGGCTGCAAAGCAGAACAGCAAAAAGGTCAGGGTCATGGCTACAATGTCAATTTTGTGGAATCTGCCTGAGTTTCTTCCTGCCCCTCCTCAGCCTTGGGCAATACGCCCACTTCCATCAGCGTTGATAAAATGAGAATGAAACTAGGGGACAGTTTTTTGGTTTGATTTTTCCGTCAGCTAGAAGGACAGTCCAGCGTGTGGTGCAACAAGGCAAAACTCAGGAGCCCAGCTGCAATTCTCTCTCCTTTTACCAGTCTTTGTGTGACTCTGCATGACTCCATCTCTGTTTTAGATATCCAACATAGGCACATTTCAGAGGATCCAACTGACAGTCCTGAATTCCCTAAAAGAGTCAATAACAAGTGGCAGCCATAAAGGTAGTCCTGGCATTAAAGCTCGATGCCCGTCATGGCCATAGGAAGCTTGGTGCCCCTCGGCAGGAGGCAAAGGGCTCCCCCAAGCCCAGCACAAGAGCCGGGGGTGCTCCTGGTGCAGGAGGCTCTAGGTCCTATGCCCCAGACTGAACCAAGTGATTTTTGGTCTTCCATCACCTACATGGCCCAAGGGATTAATATGTAAGATGCTTGAACGCCAAGAAATGAGTTCTTGTATTTTTTTTTTTCCTTTAACACATTCATTAAGCTTTTAATGATTTCATTCAATTTTTTATGCAAGTTTGGTGGATTTGAAATGTACTTTACTATACATTGTGCTAGAAAATGTACTTTTAACAGGCACCTATTTGAACTGAATACTTCAAAGCCCAGCAGAGCTTTCTACTATAAATGGCTCCTTTTGTTGTTGCCTTTTGACAAAAATTAAAATCCCATCTTTTCTCTAAAGTAAAAGATGTCTTTGGAGAATAAATAAAAGAAAAATCTAAAGAGAAACAGCGGAGAGTTGTCCTCTAAAATAGATTGATATCTTGGGCTGTGTGCTAATTTTTGCATGAAAAAGTTTTGCAAGGCCTTTGAATGCTATTCATGTGCTGGAGAAGATAAAGAGAGGCCGGTTCCTCAATTACCGAGTTAATTCTTTTTCTTTCTTTGTGAGCCTCTCCTGCTGCCAGCACTCGCCTTGAATGGCACAGCACTTGAGGTTGGCAGTGACCTCTGGAGGGCATCGCATCTTGCCGCCCGCTCCCACCGGGCTGGCTTCAAAGCCGCACCGTGCTGCTCGGGGCTTGTCCAGCCGAGGCTCAACAATCTCCATGGATGGAGACTCGACGAGCTCTCAGGGCAACCTGTTCCAGTCCTTGATGCCTCCAGCTGTGAAGGGCTTTTTTCTTCTAGCTGGTAGAAAATTTCCTTGCTACAACCTGCGGCTGTAGTCTGTTGTCCTTCGCAGTTCAGAGAAGAACGGGGCTGTCTTCTCTCTAACCCCCTGCTGACCGTGGAGGTTTTCAGCTCTCCCCAGGTGCAATTTGGCCTTCTCCAGGCTGAAGAAACCCAGCTCCTTCGGCCTCTCCTTCAAACCTCTCCGACTCCTTCCCAAATTGATTTCTTCAGCCACCACGCTTCAAGGGGTGTTGAAAATCATGCAGAAAGACGTTTATGGGATTTGCAAAGATTAATTCTTCCAGTAATCATTGATTAATTAAAACCTGATTGACTACTAGTTTGCACTTGAATTTAAAAATGAGAACAATTTTCTAGGTTTTCATGCATTAATTTACATGGCCTGGGCAAAGAAATGTTCTTTGTATAAAAAGCTGGGACTTGGCTGCTGCTTGTTATTCTAACCATGCTTTGCCTTCTGAAGCGAGAAAATAATTATTTGCAATCTCACCGGTGCTGAGCTAAAGTGAAGATACGGAGTAGAGGTGTTTTCACTAAAACTGCCCCAATCTGTAAATCGGCGCATTCCATTTTCATTCAATTGCCTTATTTTGAATATGTCAAAGGATATATTCTCTAATCCAGATTGCTATGAAATTGCATGTCTTATGGGCTGTCTCTTTCTTAATCACGCTTTCCTTAATGAGAGATCACAAATGCCAAAGAATAAATCCTTTTTCTCCTACTTTTTGGGAAACTATTTTTTAACTGTACTGGCTGCCAGAGAAGCACAAAGGACAATGGGCCTATGACAGAACAGTTTAATTTTTCAAAGCTTAGTGAAAACGTGACAGATGAAACAGCAGCAATAATAATAATAATACGGAATGTTCTGTCAATGGAAATTTATATTTAAAACTAGCACAGAGGAGCATTCTTCTATATCAATACAAAAATAAAACATGTCAATCAATGCCAAGTGATATGCCGTGTTATTTAGTAATTTCCAGTTGCAAGTAGCTTGCTCCTAAGGAGCTGCATTGATAATACTGCAAATAAAAGAGCTTATAAGAATATCACTTTTGGCATTTCATGAAACAATGATGTTATCAGCTGCAGGAAAGATGATTGTACCCCTCTTGGACTGAATTTTAATTTGAAGAGTAAATTTTCTGTGTTTTAAGGTTAGTGGATGTTATTTTGCTAGCACTGAGATAAGTTTCAGCAAGGATTTGTTTAAAATACTGCTTGAAACGGGCATAGAAAAACCTTGCCATAAACAATTCATAGTAGTAATCATGCTTTGCATTCTGAAAGATCCCAAACGTGAACTGATAAAATTTTTAGATGCTGTAGTATCGTTGAGGCTAGGAGCAGTGAAAGGAGCTGAATCACAGAGCTGGAGAACAGCTGAGGCTGAAGGCACTTCTGGAGATGTTTAACCCAACCCTCTGCCCGAGGCAGGCTCAGCTCAGAGCAGGTTGCTCAGGGCTGTCCCTAGCTGGGTTTTGAACATTTCCCTGTCTTCTGTGTCGGGGGCACGGTGGTCCTTTGGCCTATCTCCAGTCTGCTCATCTTGAATGGGGGAGCCCCATCAATGCTGCTTCTTTCACTGCCTGAACCTCAGAAGTAATGCTACCTTATACCCGACGGAGTTTATTGTACTGTCAGTGAGTTAAAGGAAATCAACATTGGAAAACATTAACTTAATAGCTCGGGTATACCAGTGGGGTCTGATCAGCTGCAATAAATCCGAAGAGACAGTCCCACGGTAGCGGGTAGCTCAGTGCAAGCACCTGCTTGATTCACGAGCAGCAATCCCAAAAGTGCCCCATGTAGGTTGCGTTAAGAAAGACACACACCCCAGCAATTCTAAGTGGCAGAAAATAATGGAATATTTTCATTGAATACTGGCACAGAAGTATTTTTTAATTTCATCACTAGAATTAATTAGTTAGAAATAGTTTTGGAAAATTAAAAATAAATTTACAGAAATCATGCCAGCATTTAGACATCTGAAGATTGCAGCAAGGGAAAATGAAAAAGGGTCACTGAGAGGAGGCACGTGGCAGGTGCTACAATGGATGCGTGCAACCAGAATGCCCAGGGAGCCAGGATTTATAGAGCAGCCAGCTTGCTGTCGGTTCCTAGAAGGCTACTGGGGGAAAAGAAAGATCTATTTATAAGTGCCTCGAACATAAAAGAAGGGAAAATAACAATAACCATGATCCACTAGTGGCTCTGCAAATTGGATGGGGAGAGGGGAGCGTTGCTTTGTTTCTCCTGAGGACTTCAAAGGCTGGTCTGGTGGCAGCCGTCTCGCTCGCTGGCGGGATGTTTTATACGGGTACCGAAGGGAGATGATAAATTTCTGGAAATACCGACACGGTTCATTTTCTATCATGATTCAGTCTCAATGTTTAATACAAAAACGGGACGCGGAGCCATCAGGTCAGCGCTCCAGCCCTGATGTACCAACGTGCTCCTTCATGTCAGTTGAGCACAGTTACACTGGTGCAAGAGCAGAGGCACGGGGAGGTGCAGGAGGGTTGGGGCATCCACATGGTGCTGCCCCAGAAGCCCACCCATGGCACTGGGTGCCCCTTTTTTGCCCCACAAGCCTGGGGATGATGCTCTGAGTAAGGGTTCTTACCAGCTACGTTGGGATTTCTTGGCCAAATTAGATTTCTTCCCAGTAGCTACACGTGGGATCTGGCTTCTAATTTAAAAACCAGTGAATTCTCCACATGTTGTACTTAAAAAAAGTCCACTCCAGACACCATTTGAGCTTCAAGTATAGAATAGTGAGAAGGAAAAAAAATAATCAGACTTCAAACACATTGTGCAGTTTGTAAGCGTGATGCTTTCTGTGATCACCCTGGGTTCAAATGCTGTGAAAAAGGGAACAGGAATCTGCCTGACTATTGGGGAAGCATTCACATGGAGAACAAGAAATCTCAGGCACGTTCCAGGTAGGGAATTAACCTCTGCTGATCCTTCCTTGGGACTGGAACCATTTTGCGACAGTGGAAAAAAAACACCAACCTGTAGGCAGAGGCGAAAAGGGCTTTGTTTTGTGAAAGGGAAGTAAAAAGTTGCATGTTTGGTAAGCTATTTTGGGATGGCTGCTCTAAAGTACAGGGTAACGTTGATGAAGTTGCTGTGTTAGGTAGACAGGAGCACCTACCAGTGTCAGCGGGTTTGTTGCTTACAGATATTGCAGGATGGATCTCCAGGAGGAGCTTTTGCCAGGGAAGATTGTGTATCCAGCAGCCTGCGGTTAGAACAAGGGATCTGTGTTGTATCACAGCTTGTTTCAAATCAAATTCAGGAATAATTTTGTTTTCTTAATAAACTGATCTCTGTGCTCAGCATCAGATGTACAAGTTTCTTGCACACAGTTTCAGATGGGTTCATTCCAAAAAAACTTTTAAAACACCAGTCTTTTTTGTGCTGCTGCGTTTTCTGTTTTGTTCTGCCTTTGGAGAGCAACCTTTTCACTGGTACGGGTTGGCTTTTGGCTTTCTTTTTTTTTTTTTTTAAATAAAAAAATAATAAAAAAAAAACTTTCTATGGTAGGGAAAGCATGCCGGTCCAGGGAAGGGCAGTCTCATATCTAGATAAGGGATTTTGAACTTCCTCTTTGCAAGGGTGTGAAACCATTGTTGCTTTTCTTGAATGAAGGAAACATTTACAGGGCAAAATAAAAATTGCAGTCCCGCTGAGATTTCTGAGCAGATGTAAATGGCACCGAGGTCTTTGTAGGATTTCCTGCATATAATGTTTCTTGCTGTAAGTGAAGGTGAGATCATGCTGTATACTTATGACCCTCAAGATTGCTACTTAAACAGAGTCACAGACTTTATCTCACTTTATTGTGCTAGTTTATTTCTTAACTTTCAGTTCCACGTTAACAGACTGCTCAGCATTTTAATGAAGCGTGCAGTCATGTTGCTAAATGCCACTTGCTGGATGTTTCCCGCATTGCCCGTTGAATGAGGAAGCTGGAACTTGCTCTTTTCCAGACCTCCGCAGGAACGCAGCGCATAAGCCCCTGCTCCACGCTGACCAGCAGCACGGCCTCGCCGCCCGCCAGCAGCCCCTGCTCCACCCTGCCACCCGTCAGCACCAGCGTCACCACCAAGGACTGCACCTATGGGGCCGTCACCAGCCCCACGTCCACGCTGGAGAGCAGAGACAGCGGTATCATAGGTGAGCGTGCCATCTCTCTCCTCCTTGCTCTCAGTTAGTTCCCCTAATGCTAAGCCAGGCAGTCATTGAGGGCTTAACGAGCTTTAGTTTGGATAATATATGTGTGTTTGATAATGAACGGGGTGTTTCCACGTTATTCGTGTTAATGTTTCAGTAACCGAGGTGAATTACACCTCTCTGTCTTCAGCTCCTGATAAAGAAATTCATGTAGAGTTGCTGGGAATTGGGAAGAATGTGAGCATACACTGTTTGATGCAAAGTTTTGGGAGTTGTTTAATGGTAAAAGGCAGAGTTTGCCTACCTCATTCTATTTTTGCTTCCCATGTGCCCCCCACCTTTGCTGATTCACACACTTAGTGCAATGTTTTCTTCCCAACTTTTTCTTCCCTCCTTTAATTCTAGTGAGGTTATTTTTTCTGCCAAGTTTTTCTATTGTTCTCTCATCTCCCTCAACTTGCTGTCCGTGCCCATTTATGAGTGTGGAGATGCTAATTTAGAGAGATGCAAACTTTTTGGCCCAAGAAGTGGGACAGGGATGGGCAGTGCCAGGCAGTGGCTGCTGCTTGGGGCTGCCATCTTCTCCTGCTACCTCGAGTGATTTGAGAGTGATTTGATCTGTTTTTTCAACGTTTTCCTTGTGTTAAGTCCCTAGCCACTCTTCTTTTCTGTTAGGGGAAGGAGAGTGGATGATGCTATTACCTTCGTAGTTCAAAGGCTGTTGGGTTTTCTGTAAAACTATTTGGTGGGGAGGAGACTGTGAAATGTGTTCTTGTGTTACATGTGCAGTAAGTAGTTTCTCTGACTTCTACCATAGCACTGTTGAACTCATAATTTTAGAGGATTAATGAGAATAATTTTAGATTCTCGCTAGGCTCCACCTCTTCCTAATTGCCAGCGTAAAGGATCTCGAGCAAATAGCATACACAGATTAATTTGTGCTCACTGGCTGTGAAAGCACAATGGGAGGAAAGAAATTGCTGTGTAATATCAGGCAGAATGGCCCTAGCATGGGTGTCCTCACCAGGATTTTATGTTGAGTGTTTCTCCAGCTACGAATACTCTACTTTGCCAATGGTTTATATAGTGCTTAAAGAAGGAGGGAAAACGAAAAAGGCAGGTTGATAATTCAGGGAGGTTAGTTGTACTGGTGATTAATATTTTGCTTGGCTGATCAGGAAATCTGGGCTTAGTTCAGCTCCTGTATGCCACAGAAACCTTTGTAGCACTTCTGCCTGCATGATCTTAAAATGCAAATATGTAAGCTATTCTGAGCTGCATACCACAGTAGGCTAATGGATTCTGGGAGAGCTCTTTGCGGTGTCACACACCCTTCGGTCTCTGTTTGCGATGCCCCCTGAGCTGGGCTTCCTTCCCTCCGGCCGGCAACAGCCCCGCGAAGCCTGGTTGGGTTGGAGAATGGTGGTGAGTAGAAGTGGGCGTTTGGTTTCAGCTGGGTCCTGCCTCTCAGCACACCTGTGAATTAGGTCTAAGACTGAACGAAGCCTGAAGTGCAGCAGCAGAGGTTGCGAAAATGCGTGTGCTCTGCTTTCATGAGCTGCTGTTACTGCTGCGGTCTGGTGGTGTGCTGGGCTGTCAGGTTGAGTTCATCCCCACCTCGTGGTGGGCCCTCCCCTGCCACCACAGGGCCGTGAGGCTGAGGGTTCCTGCAGGTAGGTTTCGTCTGGACCTTCTGGTCCAGGGGAAAGGCCGAGAGGTGCGGGTGGTCTCAGCGGCAACCCCATGTGTCCGAGAAGAGTCAGCACGATGCTGACTCCTGGTGGGATCAGTTGTTGAAGCTTTTTGCTCAGACTCTCTACCATACCCTTCTGTCAGTAGGTCTGTACTGGCATTTTTTTAGTCGAGAACATTTTTCCCCCCTGACAAGGAAGATTCTCTTAGCAATTTCTTTCAGGAGCACAGATTTTTTTTGCATGGAAAATCTGGGAAGTGAAAGAAGGTGGCTTATCCCAAGGCTATGTTAATGTATCCCAGATGGAAAAGTCATGTAAAAATATGTGTATGGAGTAGGGGAAGCACTGTTCAAGGCTCCCAAAAAGCAGTGCTTTCCTCTTCTTGTGTCAGCACTCAAAGGAGAACAGGAGACTTTCTCCCCTTCGTTGCCCCCCCTTCACTTTGACAATAGTAATTTCAACACCTCCTTATTCCAGCCTTTCATAGAAGCTGGGCAGCTGTAACAAATTGTGGGGGAAACGGTCTTCTCCAGTCACACTTTCCAGCAGCAAAAAAAAGAAAAAGGGGATTTTTTTAGCCAAGCCTGTTAGCCTGTTTCCATCCCTCTGCTGTCTTCTGCAAGGCTCAAGGGCAGCACAAGCTGGGGGAGGCAGCTTCCCCGGGGGACATGGATGTGGGGTTTTGTCATTCTGGCACTGTTTGGCTGTGAGCTGGGCGTGCAGTGATTTTGTAAGGTGCTCTCTGCACAACAGCAATTCCCTGGGATTATTTTCACTGCAGAGTACAGCAGCCACGTTGCCCACACGCGGAAGGCAAACCAAAGCTCAGGCGGGCTCTGCTCTCCCTTTTAGTAACACATCAGCTCCTTTGTTTCTGGAGGGTCAGGGATCAGGTTTCCCTCCCTTGCATTCCTGCTTTATTGGATACAGATCTTCTTGTGTGCATTTCCCTCTGTCGTGTTTGCTCTCGGCAACGAGGACTGAACTGACATGGCTTTTGGGCTGAGGGGCTTTACGTGGTACCTTAAAAGTGTAAAGCTCTTGGAGATTTCCATGACAAAGCCACTTGGATTTTTTTTTTTCGTTGCCATTTTTGTGGAGAGAAAGATTAAACATTTCCCTGGTGTTTTATGTTTCCTGAGCTATGATCCCTCCTGCTCCTCTCAAGTGATGTGAACTGTTAGCTCGTGCACCTCCGCAAAGGTGCATTTTTCTGATAGATGAGAAATGGTGAAATGAGTGATAAAAGTTACAGGTATGGGGAGATCTCCTGATCTCCGTCTCCTGTCTGTCAGTCCTCAGCTGCAGCAGGCATCACCTCCAAATCTCAGTCGTGAATCACCACCAGTTTGTATTTTGAGAACAGAGGCTTTAAAGTGTGTCCCAGGTCAGTGTGCTCTGTGTGCAGTATTTGAGAATTAGCGAAGGCCAGAAAACAGATAATTAATAAAACAGTTAATTAAAGTGGGAAGGCAATGCTTACACCATAACTGCATTTCCCCATGTGTTTTTGCTTAACATAAAATGTTTTTGTACATTTTAAGCTCATTTTACATACCCATGTTGCTAGACACAGCACAAACTTGCACGGCCAAACTAGAATGGGCATTTTTGTGCTTAAACATGCATGTGAAGCCCACGTTCCTTAAAGAGGACAAACTGAGCTAAAGAAAGCACACTTGTGCGTGTCACCTGTTCCTTAATTTCAGTTATCACCAGAGAACAGACGTGTCTTATCTTTAATCTGCATGGCACTGGTACCATGTCACGCTTAGTGACCACTTCAATAAATGCACCACTTGGGTTGCAACAGCCTTATTTTAATTTTTAAAGCCCTTTGTAGCAAAGGAAAGTTATTTCTACTTAGTTGAAAGAGTAGCGACGTTACAAGCTCCAAATCTTCAGATTCACACACACATCACCTTTCCCAGCACAAACTTCTTGCAAACTGTGTTGGGTTTTCTTTATCTCAAAGGCTCAAACTGGGTTTAGAAGCACAGTCCAAAGCAGGAGGACAGACAAGGGGAATGAAGGCAGCTGAAGGAAAGATAAAAGGAAATTGTATGAAAAAGGGTTAGTATTTTTTAGCTTTTATATTAGTTGCATTTTGTTATAGCAGCTATCAAAAGCAGTAATAAATGTAATCGTTAACGTGCAAAAAAAAAAAAAAAAGGGGGGGGGGCAGGGTAGGAAAGGGGAGGTGAGCCAAAAGGAGAGATAGGAGCAAGTCAGCCCTTTCTCCTCGAAGCCACTAAATCGTTTTTGTATAAAGCAGAATGGCTGGTGAAAATGCTGACCTGATTTTAACCTCTGAATAGCTTCCAGGATTTTTTGGCTCCCACTGTATAAAAGCAGCCAACTGTTAATGTTCAAAATCTGCTACTGAAAAGAAAACTGGTCAAGGCACCACGTGCTCCTGCAGCGAGACTTTGTGCTTCTCATCCCGACAGAAGTGGGCTTCTAAAGTTTTGCTGCTTGGATGCAGCAGAAAACACAAAAAGAAATCTCCAACAGTCTTAGGCAAGTCTTAAAATAAAGCAGAGAACATTTCTTGCCAGAACGGGAAGATCACCCAAGTGCTTGTGATGTTTGAGTAGCACTTCGTATCATTTAGTAGCAGTCCCAAGGGTATTAAGTGAGCGGCTGCGTTCCTGTGTTGAATCTTCCTGCAGAAGTGACATTTGCAGTGCTGTGATTTACTCCCTGACGAAACGGGGCCGCGCTCCTCCTTTATGTAAACTTCTGTGCTAATCTGCGACGTGTTCCCTGCTTAATGATCAGGGGATCTGAGTGAGGAAACACAGGTGTGATGCTGAGGCAGCTGGAAGGAAAGCCAGTGAGCGGTGTAAATCCTCTTGCACCACTGCTGCAGTGATGTAGGTAGGTCTAATAACACATGGACCAGTTGGCTTCACTTAAATTTTGTGGATTTTACAAAGACGACACATAAAGGGTCCCTGTCCCCTCCTGGAAATCTGCCCGGTAGCTTTTTTCATGTTTTCCCCTCCTTGATGCTTTTTGTTCCTCACTCTGACTCCTGACTTTTTATCAAGTTGCTGCTTTCTACAGATTTATGCATACGTTGGTTGAAAACAGGATTGTTAATAAATTCATCTAGGCTGCGTGTGAGGCAGAATAGACACTGCTGACAATAAAACAAGATACATTTGTTTGCAAGTTTAACTGTTTTGAGAAGGGAACAAAGAGCAGCTCAAAAAGCACTTCAAGATAAATTTAACTCAGGTTAAATATTTTTGTGATCTTACAGCTGCTGCATTTGAATTCTGACAATCTCATCAGTATTATGAAATGTTCTGGTTAATAATGAATAAGATTTCTAACAATTGCAGTTTTTTCTTAGTCTACCCAGCTTCCATTTGGGTTCATTCCCCAAAGGAGGAGCTCCCTGAAAAATGTCTGCCGTTGATGATGATGAGCTTTTGTTCGTTAATGTATCTGCTTATTGTAGGTGATTGGGCTGACAGTCAGAGATGAAAAGGGAGGCTATTTATCAGGCACGTCAGCAGCTGTTGAGCAAAATTGGTGGGATCACAGAATCTCAACCACATCGAGTACAAAAAAATATCATTTCTGGATCCTGATTAATTTTTTCTTAATTTCCTTAAAAAGGACAAATTGAGCAAAAGTAAACACGTGCACATGTGAAGCAATTCATGGTCAGGGTGAGGAGTGAGGAACCCAACCAGGCATGAAACAACATTTCTGCCTCCCCCCAGAGAAGGCTCCGAGGCATCAAGGGCTGTGTTTGCTACCAAAATCTGGCCCTTAAATATTGGATAGGTAATAGGTTGGCGACAGGTGGTTGTTATGTTTTTTTTTGGGAAAAAAAAAAGGTGGAGGTGAGAAAGAAGAGTGTTTAAAGATAAAAGCAGAAGGAAGCAGCCCAGAACACGTGTTACATTAGAACTGTGAAATCTGCTCTGGTTTACTGTCCAGCCTGGTAGATGGAAAAAGAAATGGAGTGAAAAATTGAAAGAAAGACTACACTGAAAAAAATGAGCAGGAGATAGCTAGAGGAAAATTCAAGTTGTTGCTTATATATTAGATTTGGAACCTTTTTACCAGATTTCTTTAATATTCACAATAGAGGACTGTGAAAAATACTCACCACCTTGCTTCAGCAAGTGACGAACTAAGGTTTAGAGAGGAAAGATTTGCTGCTAAGTTTAGTTTCCTGAGCTCAGTATTTGCAGTAACTTGTGCTGTGATGCGGGGAGCGTCCCCGTGCTCTAATCCTGCTTTACCCTTACGCTTCTAGTCTGCAGAGCAAGCAGGTACGAGCCCTTTCTGGCTTGGAGGCATTCATGCCATTCTTCATCCTGCCTGTCAGCCATTGCAGCAGGGAATTCAGATTTAGAACAGCAAGAATATAGGGTCAGCATGATGCTACTGTCAAGGTATTTCTCATTACGTTTCAAGACCTTTTGTGTGCTTACTGTGATTTATAGTAGCTTGAGGCTTGGAGCAGAAATTGGTTTACCTGGTTAATCTCTGTCTTTTCATAGGATTGTTTATGCAAATTAGACCAATTATTTCCCCCCCCCCCCCCTATTTGAGACCACTGTTGTAAGAGAAGTTAAACTTAGGAAGAACAAGGTGGATTTTGACCTCAGAACCAGGGCTGGTTTAAGGTTGTGGTTTGGTGGTTGGTGGTTTTTTGGTTTTTGTTTTTTTTTTTCTTGGATAAGCCTTAAACTTTCTGTCTGATGGTGTCCAGCAGAGAATAACTCCCCGTCTTTCTCTAAAAGCACCCAGTGCTCCAGAGGCCAGCCATGTAGCGCAGTGCCCAAGGCTGCCTCCATCCCTGGGGAAGGATTTGGGCTTCTGGTTTGTGCCAGCCCAGCTTTTCTGCTTGGCAGCCAAGCTCCTGGGGGCAGTCTGGGGCGACTTGGCTATATTGAGGTGTATCTTTCTGCGGCTGAGTTTATGAAGGCTTATGTAAATTGGGGTAAAAAAAATTATTTTACTCCTTGTCAAGTCATACATTTTAGCTAGGACATCTCTGATGTGATAGGGCAAGTTGTATTTTATTGTGTTACTGGATGAGAGTGAAATGAGGTTAACCTGCAGTGGCTCCACGAGTGCTTCTAGTATTCAGTTTCAGGGCAACATATGAGGCTCGCTGCTCTGCTGCAGTTACTCTGTAAGGCAACAAAATCCCTGTTTCCTATTTGAGATGCATTATAAATCTCTACATACAATTAATATCGGAGCTGTTGCTCGTCATAAAAAGGTAGCTGTAGGAAAGTGCTTTTTTCTTCAGCTCCATCTGCAACGTGAGCATGAAGGTTGACATTTTCCAGGCATGATCTCTGCCTCGAGGAGAATTGGATGGGATGCTAAAAATCCCCTCACGTGTTTGACTCAAGACAAATGCAGTTGAAAGCCTCGTGCTCCGGGGCACAGGCCAACCTGCAACTACATTAGAAATAATATTTGCTGTCCTGTAAATACAGGATATTTCTTAGGGATGTGTAGCACTGGCTTCAGTGACGTCTGGGATGCTCTCTCAGATGCACCTTGGATGCAGTTCTGTTCTTTCCCAAAGAAATAAAAATATTTTAAAACATGCTCTTGGTAAAAAGTTCTAACCACGATGTTTCGCCAAAGGAAAGGAGCCACGTCAGGGTTCGAAATAAAAAGCTTGACGCAGGCAAAGCATCAAATCCTCTGCTGAGGTAAAAGGCAAGTGTGAGTCTCGAATGCTAAAAGCAAGATGGGATTGTAAAAGGGCCGCTGGTGCATCTCTGGGGTGTCTCCCTGCCCGGCATCAAAGCACACATCCTCAAAGAAGCCGAGGCAGCGCCGCTCTCGCCGATACCGTTGGTGCTGTTACAGAGGGTGGTGTTAAAATCTTGCAGGCAGAGATAGGGCAAATCCCCCAGGAGCCGTGGTGATTGCACAGGGGTGCCTCCGCGCCTTGATCCTGCAGTGAGAGGGTCTGCAATGAGCAGTGCGGCGCTCTGATGCTTCACATGCCTCAAATTCTGTCCTCGGATTAAACACGGTGTGAACTGCACGCCGGCTGATTCACAGGGGATATGATCTGTATAAGCACCCATATTTATCTACACGTGCCATCACTGGGGTGCTGCGGAGAACCACACACGTTTCTCCCTGCCTCTCGGGTCTCTCCTGTTCAGCACAAGGCTCCCTTGGGTGCCCCCGTCCTCCTCTGTCCCTGCATGAATCCCTCCCGTAAAAAAATTCCCAGCAGTGTCTGAACGCCTCTTTGGATCTTTTATAACCCTTTCATTAAGAAAGGATTAATTCCGTCATCTCCATCAGTGTGACATCTGCATTGTCATTTCCCAGTTTGCCAATTTCTGACTTTGTGGTGCTGTGGACCACCCACAGGGACACTGACCCTCTTCATCCCCAGGCTGTGACATCCCACATCCTTCAAAGCCCTGAATGTGTCCCACACAGCTGAAGCGTTGCCAGCAATGAAAACTTCAAATACTGGGTTTTTGGTGGGCCAGGCCATAAATGTCCCTGCAGCCCCTTTTAGCGCTGGCACAATTCCAACACTGTAATGCCAGGTTTTGGTCTGTTGGGATCGTTCACCATTAGGGCCTCCTTTTCTCAGCCCAGCAGCTGGGTTAGTGCCATAGTCAGGAATTACAGAGCCACGAAATCTCCACGGATTAGTGCTAGATACTTGCAGGTGATTTAGCTCTTTAATCTAACCGAAGTAGTATCAGCAGGAATTTCAACACGAGAGTCAGTTTTTAGCATAATCTGATGTTCTGATGGTCTCCTTATAGCTCTGTACACCAAAATCTGCTTGAGGATGGAAACATGGCCAGCGGTGTCGTGGTGCTGGTGCACGGTTCCTCGCCAGACAGCCTCACCCCACCCTCTCCCCAGCACTAAACTGCTTTAAGCTGCAGAATATTTTTATCATGTAGGTAGAGTTCAGGTACATTAATGACACAACAGCAGCCCTCTTGTGAATTTGGGCAGGATTCAGCCCAGGGGTGGCTCCTCTTTCCCCACGCAACCATCCGAAGAGCTCATTCCTGGAGAGCACAGTTAATCCCCTGCAGGGAAATTAAGAGGTCGTGGGGACACCTGCTCGCACACCCAAATGTCTCAAGGCAGCCTCTGTTCTAGAATCCCCTCTGCAGCTCTGTTCTTTGGAAAATTTGGGGTGTGAAAATGGCAAACCTGCAGAAATAATAATAATTCGCAGCTTTTCTTCTGGCAACAGGTGTTTATGGGCTTGATCCTGCCTGCAACTTAAATGAAGTTCTTTCTACCCAAAAAGTCTTTGCACTTTTTTTGTACCTAAACCTCACCTTTTGCCCCTGGTTATCGCACTGAAACAACCTGAGTTGGTGCACGTAAATTTGTGAGATTCAGTGTTGCTCACCCAAAAGTCTGTGGCAAGGTGGTGGTTGCTGAGCTCCAGGAGCCAGGGACAAGCCCAGCTCTGGGGTGGTGCTGGTGGCTCACGTTGCTGACTTATAGATAGCCTCACGCTTTTGCCTTTTAAATAAAATGAAAATTGTTTTGGTTTAAAATAGCTCATAGAAGAGATTAACTCCGTAGTATAATCGCTTCCAGCCTGTGTAGCCGTGCTTGTATCATCCCGGGCTGTTCAGGAGGTAAATTGATCTGCAGGGAGCAATCCGAAATACCTGATTCAATGAAGAGTTTGCACATAAACAGCCTTAGTGTAAAACAGTGAAAATCATGTTTACAATGAGCACAAATTGACAATTAGAAAAGAGACCAGCAGGGTTTATTATCATTTTTTTGTCACTTCATTAAGAGAAATCTTATTTTGACGCATGGTTATTTTGTTTTGTCCTCAGTTTAATGTATGAAGATGACTGCTTTCAGCTGCTGACGCGTCTCTACCGAGATTAATTAGAAATATACTGGGGTTGTATAAATTAATGATTTTTTTTTCTGTAAATGGACGGCACAGCATGCTTAGCACCTCAGAGCCAGACTTCTGAAATGGAGTTTTTCTGGGAAACAGTAAAAAAATCTGTTTATTGATATTAAGCAGTTTAAGGGAGCAAAAGAAATCTGTGAACATCTGCTTCTTGTTTTTATCTTATTTTATCACGTTAACGTGTAAATGTGTTCACCTGACAGCGCGCTGTGTTTAAATGCCAACATTTGTGAAGATACCGGTTCTTATCTGTTACCTGCGTTGGTTTTAAGTTTTAAACAATGATGCAAACAGCTACATTTTGGAAACCTTGATGAGGTACAAAAGCATTGATCTCACTTTATGGATGGGAAGCACAACCCTGAGAAATAAATAGGTCCAAAAGGTAAAGGCGAAGCCGCACGGGCTGTGTTGGGATGGACACAGATCAGGCACTTCTTGCACGTCTTCGTGTTTTTTTTTTGGTGATTTTGTGCCTTCAGATGAAAGCTTTAACTCTGGTTCACGTTATAGTGACATTTAGTGTGTATAATTAATGCAGATTGATCCTTGGACATTGAAATGAATGGTTTTGCACTGGGGAGAGAGTCAAGCAGCCGGCTTGGCACTTATGGAAGGAGACCACCATCGGCCCTGATTTTAAGTGCCTGAGGCTGCCTGTTTTGTCAGAGGGGACAGGGCAGCTCTGGAGGGGTATTTCTGAGTCCAATCGGATGCCTATCATCAGGCGACACCCATCATGTGAACAACCAACTTAAATATGTAGTTCTCCTCTCCCAAATGAATTTGGAAAAACAAACAAAAGAACCCTTACCCACGTGCAATTAAACAGCAGCCTCCTTTAGGTGCTCTTTGCCTGGAGCCTCTTCTTTAGGCTGCTTGCCTTCAAAAAGTAGCCAAAGCTTGGCAAGGCTTTAGCCTAAACACACGTGAATCTTAGGAGTAATTAGCTGTTCGCATTCATCAAGACAAAAATAAACGCGGGGCTGGTTGTCAATGAGGCAGCAGAGCTGCAGGACTGAGCTGTTGTGCGGGCAAGGAAGGCTGCCCCTGAGGAAGCCTAACAGTGGGGTTTGTGCTGCAAAAAGAGGAGATGCTGCTGTGCCCAGGGACAGATGGCAGAGAAATTAGCGGAGAATTTGGGCCTGGAGTGGTATTTACCATGGCTAAGTGAAAATGACGTATTTCAGTGGATTTATGTGATAAGTATTAGCGAGTACATCCACAAGCACAGCGCGCCTGGGGCTCAGGAGTAGGCAGGATGGAGTTGTGTTTCAGGGTTTGGAATAGCAGTAGGAATCTGCACAGTTGTGGCAAGTGAGAGGATAGTGAGTTATATGTTAATATATCAACAGTCCTACTCTTTCAAGTCAAGCAGTATGAGGGAAAATGTATGGATTGCATTTAAAGCTTGATATAAACAGCTGTAAATCAAACGAGACACCGAGTTCAGTTTCTGAACCAAATGAATCCATAAGAATTAATTGTTCGTGCAAGTCAGGTGTGATATGTGATATTTTATGTGATATTTCATTGTTAAACCGTGTTTGTAAATTATATTGCTAAGTTTATAAATTTCTGAAATTATTCTCTGAAAAGGTTGTAACTGTGATGCAAATCGAAAGATATTTGGAGCACTGATAAAGTTTCTTCCTTAATCATTTCTAGTCTTTCTGGAATTGCATATTCTAATACAACATTGTACATAATTTTTAATACTCTTTATAATTATAAATGGCTTTTAACAGTATGAGCCAAGACATTATAGCTTAAATGTTCTTTTAGAAGTAGTAAGCAGAAGTAGTATCATTAAACTAAATTCCATCTCTGATTTATGTGCATGTGGAAAATATGATGAGCATCAGTTTTGGCACTTGCATTGCACAACTTCGTGTATAGCAGCATGTATGCAAGCAATTCTTTCTTTGTTAGTCATTTTGTTTGTAATTTCTTCCTTCAAGCTACTTTGACAAGCTACTCAGAAAATGTGGAACGCACAAAGTATGGAGGGGAGAGCAGTAAAGAGCTTGGATCTGGAGGAAACCTGAAACCCTGGCAGTCCCAGAAGTCCAGCATGGACTCCTGCTTGTATCGCGTGGATGAGAACATGACGGCCTCAACCTACAGCTTGAACAAGATCCCGGAAAGGAACCTGGAGACGGTCTTGTCCCAGTCAGTGCAGTCTATTCCTCTTTACCTTATGCCACGGCCAAATTCAGTAGCAGGTAAGAAATAAACATTTTTGCGTTTATGTCATTATTGAAATCAGAGACACAGCATATACATACCGCAGCCTTTTTCATGTTATCATTACCCACAGAGGAGTCTCCTTTTTGTAGTCGTTATCATTAAGTGTGACAAAAATTGTCTGTCCGTTTGACTTATTACTTCTACATGGAAAATTCCTGTGGGGAAAACTGTTTCTGATGTAGTTTAACGGTTATTTCAGTAATCTGTGGTGTCATTTTTACAAAATTGTGCAACTGTAAGATTAGTGGAGAGTATATTTATTAAAATAAAAGTAATTCTTTTTTATCATTACAATGCAAATATAAATATAAAATGCTCAGGTTTAAAGTACTGCATAATTCCAGGACAGTCATTTATACTCTTTCGAAGGAATCTTTGTAAGAAAAATCAGGTGTCTGATCTCTGATGATCACAAGAACTTCAGAGTTAAGAGAATTATGAAAAGTTTCCTGCAGAAAAGTTGCTGTGGATCCAATCTCTTGATGGGACTTTGTGCTGCCTGCATTAGTACACGTGTGCATCCACTAAATCAGCTTTTGCAGCATCTGGGATTTGCTTATGACTGAGCTTTTTCTTTTGGCACAGCATCAAAATTTTCTTCATTTAATTTCATAGCCACTATTTGAAAGATCCTTAAATGATGCTGTGACATAGCTTGGTAATGTCTTAACAATCTGCTAAGTTCATCCCTCAAGTTGGTAACAGCAGGAACAAGAGATAGGATCAAAAATACTAAAGCTTTACTGAAAAGCTTCTTGCCTGGAATTATTTTTCCTTGCTCAGCTATTTTTTTCTTCCTGGGTAACTTTTTGGGGGTTAAAAATTACATTCAGATGGTCTGCATGTCTGGCTATATAGACATGTGGAGAAACCTTTATCTTTTTGTAGAGTCCCGGAAGGATTCTCCTTAGAAATATTAGTCCAAAAATTCTGAACTGCAAAGAGCCCAGGAGACTGTTGGTTAAAATAGCATTGCTGGTCCACCCAGGCTGTGTTGCATAACTAGATTAAATTTCCTTTTTAATCCCACTTTGGAAAATCAAAGGCCTGAAAGCAATTCAGAAATGAGGTTTTTTAGATGCTGAAATGCGAAGCCCCTAAGCGTGGTGGTTAAACAACACGTGCCATGTGCTTAAACCTGAAAGACTAAACGCATGGGATTTCAGATCAGAAAGAGATGATAAAAATGAAAGCAGGAAACTCCACTTGCGAAGCTTCATTGCTTAGGCTTTGGGTTCACTTCTTAGAAGTGATGTGCCGACACCTGCAGAAGAAACCAGGGCTGGTTACTATACACTTAAATACCTGGGTTTCAGTAGAAAACCATTTAGCAAAGTTCAGGAACGCCCTTTCCTTCTGTATCTTTGCGCTTTTTAAAATATGTCAGCTAGCACACATACCCCAGAATAAACAGTTGTAGGAATAGCTATGGAAAAGAGGACAAGATTTGGCTGAACCTTTTGTCATTGACTGCCCAAATGTTATTTTCTCTAATTTTACTGCCCGAAGAGTCAACCTGCTCTGTCTGCAAACTCCACCATCCTGCGTGAGCGCCTCACGTTGTGCAGCCAGGTGATGGCCATGGCCAGCAGACTAATCTGACTGAAAATGAACCCTCCAGAAAACACACACATTAATTTTGAGCCACAGGTTCATTAGTGTGGGGGCTGAAGGCAGAGCACCTGGCAGCGGATGGAGCGGAGAGCAGCCTGTAGGTGGTTGTAGCAGGGTGGTTTTCCACACTGTAAGCTAAGGATGAAGCCACACCTTTGCTAGCACTCACTGTTCTTCTTTGTTGGTGTTTTGCAACACAGCCAAACAGTCTATTTATACACAAACAGTCTGTTCCATTGCACGGCAGCACTTACACCTTGTGCCTTTTTTCTTTTTTTTCTGCAGTTTTCTTAAACTGCTCCTTGTATATCTTCCAAAATGGAACAAAAACGTTCATTTCTATGCCGGGCTTACAAATGCAGTCAGTGTCGTGTATGAATCCCTCCAGCTCACAAATGGAAGCCGTTCTCCCAACATGTATTGATCCAGTCTTGCACTTAGTTGCATAATACGTCTTCAGAAGCAATTAAAAGCAATTTATTGCAAACACTTTCTCTTGGAAAAACCCTGGAGTACCTTAAAATGCCAAAGCAGGATGTTTGTAGAGATGGGAGGTTTGGTAGAGCACTTCTGGGTCTTGGTAAATCACTCCGATCCCTGGGTTGCTGTGTATTGGATGTGATTTTTTTAAGTTGTGGGAACAGTGGGAGCACTTCCTTTGCGTGAGCTCAGTTGGGGCACATATGGTGACCACCACTCAGTGAATTACTGCACGGAGCATAAAAGTTGCTGGGCAATTTTATGGTTTGAAGCCAGAAGCAGCTGTGAAGGGCACCGCTGTTGTGCTGGGCAGCCAGCATTTCACAGTACTTAATTGAAAGAGAAAGGAGAGCTGGGGTGCGAGAGGGAGGGGGCAAATTGTCCTGAGCTCAGTCGTGGGAGAGCTGAAAGGGCTCGGGGTCACACACAACTCACAGACAATAAATTGCTCGCAGCTTGGCTACGAGTTAAAATACCACTAATAAATTAGAAGAAAATTAAACAAAACGTGAGCATGGAGTCATAGCATTAATACCATGCTTGCAGGGGGAAAAAAAAGCTAAGGAAATTCAGGGACCAGAGCTGCTGATTCTTTTCTCTTAATATCAGACATTAACAGCTCTTAGTTATGTTTTAATTATTGCCACCATACCCCAGAGCCCTGCACCGTCAGCTGGTGCGGTCCAGCCACCAGCCAGTCCTCCCTGCCTTCTGCTTCCACCAAGTCTTCTCAGAGCTAAATATGCAGCTCAGCTCCTAAAATTGTTTTCCTGCACCATTCTCAAACAAATGTGGAGAGAAACCCAGCTCTGCCTCCAGAAAGTCTCAGTATTCCTATTTTCTGCTAACAAATACCTCTGTGATATGGCTCAAACCCACTAAAATATATTTTGTTTGTTTGGCTGACGTGGTATTATGCTGTATTAAATTAATGTTAAAAAAATAAGAGAAAAGCCAATTAAAAATGTTCTTTGTTGTAATTAGGGAAAGCCCCTTCACTTCCTACATAGAGGGAAGCTCCCCTATAGGGAGCATTTTGAGAGGTACCAGTACCTCTCCAGAGCATGACCTTGCAGTACAAAGCAACCTGCCTCCATTCTTCCAGTATTAACAGCAATTTTTCTAGCTGTGTGGCATTCACAAAGCATAATTGAGTAATCACCAGTTCTAATTGAAACCCCAAATCTCAAAGCTAAAATGAAAAAAAAAAAGAAGAAGAAGAAGGAAAGGAACAGAGTGGAGCCGTGTACAGAACCAGTTCAAGGTAACGAGTGAGCACGTTAGGGGTGATAAGATGGAAAAATTTCTGTTCATTGCCAAAGGATACAAAGCTGATCTGGTTATCCTTTGTGATCAGAGTGCTGACAGCAACAGCAAATTGCCAAGGAAGTGATTGTAATCCCCTTTTCTGCTGTGTTTACCTGCTCTGTAAAGTGCTCTTCACTTCTGTACGGTGCGGAGCACTTTGCCCATCTGCAGAGATTGTGTGCTCTGTTTTACTGTGGGAAATGGGAAAGGGCTGCAAGCATTCAGAGGTTGGGATCCAAGAAAAACACGTATAAAAATAATCCCAGGTCTTCCAACAATTCTTTAAAACTCAGTTTTACAGTTCAGAGCCATGTGAATCCATTGGCTTTGCAGTTTTATTGTTCCCAGAAACTGAAAGCTGCAACTGTATTTTCTTCCTACCCTCTTCCAGGCAAATAAGCACAATAACTCATTTTATATGCTTCCAACATTTCTAACAGTAATCATCAGAAGACACTTGACATTGGCACTGGGCATTCAGGTTTCTGAATGAACACAAAGGCCTCAGCACCGTTTGCAGCTCATGTACACGACAAGCGTCTCATTCTGCTTCCATTACCCGTGAAATGAAACATGAAATCTTGAGTTCTGCAGACCCCGCGTGTGGTTTATAAGGTCTGTTTCAGTGTTAACAGGGAATTAAAATGACCTTTTATAATACTAGTTCCTCTCTTTTTCCTCTCGGAGAATATAAAATAACAGCAAATATATTATTAGCTATTAGCTTAAGCTTTCTAACAGATAAGGAATTTAATCTGTAAAGGTGAGGGCAGGGTTTGCGTAAACGCCCGTCCGTGAGGTCTGTGAGAGCACAGCGAGCGGTGGTTATCTCAGGAAGCATCCTGTGTCTGGCAGCTGCTCCTCTTGGGATGCTTCTGGCAGAGATGTGAGCGCACAGCAGCCCTGCCTGCGCCACGAGGGGGAAAAGCACAAACCAGGGGCACGGGAAAGTCATAAAAGCTGACTTAAATGTTTCTTAACATTGAAATACATTCGTGTTTTCCTCTGTCCTGTGCTGTCCCTGGAGGAGGCCAGAGAGGTCTCACGAGCAGGGCGAGCGTGATGCTTGGAGGGTCTGCAAAACCTCAGCCAGACCCTGGGAGACCACACTCAGGAAGAAGCACAGCAGAAACTTTTTAAGAATACCTCTTGCTCCACCCAAGGGAAAGAATTGATACCAAAAGGACTGAGAAAGAAGGCAACATGCTGCAACACAGGGAAAGGAAGCTCTAATTAGATCTGCTGTAGTGTGCTTGCTTTTCCACAAGCCCTGCAATGTGTTGCACTATAGCAAAAATTTGTGCTTTTTTTACTTTTGTTATTGGGTTGGTATTCTCTGAATTAGATACAACTCTTCCTATAAATCATTCCAAAGAGAGAGATGAAACAAAGATGCCTTGGATAAAACCCCAAACTTCGTGTTATCCTAATTGTGCTTGACTGCTTCTTGATAACTTAGGCCAGATATCTAGCCAAAAATGATGTCATTTATTCTGAAGCAAATTTATTAGTACAGCTGAAAGGAAACTGAATTTGGGGTAAATGGAGAGGACCTTACCTTGCAGCAGTGCACCCTGACATCAGCCACAGCAAGCTGAGCCCCTTGACTCAGCTGGGAGCAGCGGTTCCCTCCCACTCTCCCTTTTTCCCCAAAAAGACCCAATCCTCGAAGTCCACCAGGCATCTGGGCTGCCAAGTAGCACTTCCAAGTCAGGTTGCCTTCTGTTTATTAGTCAAAAAGTTCAGTTAAGCTGAATTGTCTTCCACTAGTTGTGTGCCACTTCCTTGGAAGAATTGCATCAGCAGCACGCTGAGGACTTTTGCTTTTTTCTCCCTTGTGTCCTTGTATCTGCAATCATTCTGTCTTATTGCACCGAAGAAACCTCACAATCGAGGGAAGCTTTCAAGAGTTTAATATGATATTTTATAAGTTCAATTTATCTTGCATAATTTTTTGATGTACTGAAGCATATTCTCTAGAAAAATGACTTCTCGTTTCTCTGGCCGTAGGCCTCTTTAATTATTCCTCAGTTCTAAATCAGAGGGATAAATCTCAGTTCATCGGCGGGGTGGTTGGACTGACACTTACAAGAAGGAGCCACGGTAAAGCCTGAAATGGATGTGGTGTTTAACCACCACTTGTAGCGTGTGAGTCTCTTTGGAGGTGGCTGTAGAGAATGATGATGGTGAAGGTAGGACAGAGCCTGGCTTGGGCTGCCGAGGAGGAACCCCCCAGTTCTCGTAGGAGCAGCAGTAAATCGGGCAGTTAGCTCTTCTCTGGCAGCGCACAGCACTTAGCATCTGGGCTTCACTTGTCTCTTAATCGCCATTTCACAGACAGGATAGAGGCTGAAATGCAGACTCCCTAGATAAATAAAACAATAAACCATGCCAGCTGGCATGCTGTTCTCCCCAGGAGATGGAACAACTGTTCTTCCAGGGAGCTGCGCGCCTATTGCAGTGCCTCAAAGCGCGCAGTTGTTTGCTGCAGAAGCTCCTTGCTGCCCATCGGGGCACGAGGAACACCGTGGAGCAGTGTCCTGGTGTGGGGCAAACTCAGGAGAAGGTCTCCTGATTCACAGTGAAAGACCGGTAACCGTGTTTGTACAGACCTGAGTTACTGGATGAGGAACGACTGGATAGACCCAAAGTCTTCTAACCAAGATCCACATCCTAGAAAAAGAATGCAACTTTTAAAGATTTTCAGTTCTTTGCCTTAAAAAAGCTTTTTAATTACACAAGTCAGTAAGTGCTGGCACAGTTATGTCAGAAACCATCCAAATCCCAACGTGGCTAACCATCCTTTTAGCTGCTAGCTGGTGTGATCGGAGGCCAGAAACCGCTGTGAAGGGATGTCTGTCTCCCAAATCAGGCTCTGCGTTAACAACTGGGGGGAGCAGTTGCCCCTAATACAGGCTCCAAAAACCTGGCTTCATGTTGAAAACCATTTCCTATATTTAAGAAAGAAAATCCTACAGCCCAGAAGTAAGCTGTAAGGAAAGGATGGGCCTGATGTGTGTGAGACACTTGGCTCTTTATCTAATAACTGTGGCTTTTATGTAGGAGATGAAATATCACCAAATTCCATTCATCTGAAGCTATGCTAAAAGCGATTATTGAGGACTTAAAAAGGAGGAGAAAAAAAAAAAAAAAAAGAAAAAAGATGAACAACAGAAACCCTTAAAAGCAGCCTTTTCAGAACAACAAAAAACCTAAAACTGTCAATATGGCAAAGTAAAAACTATAGCAATGCTGGTTTTTAGCCTCTGTTTTACAAAAAGCAATGTGTCGAGCAGGGAGATGCTGTGCTTGGTTAGACCAGCTGATACCATTTGGAAAACTGGGCTTGACAACCTGTGCGTACTCTCAAGAATTTTCTCTTGAAGTTTTAGATGATCACTGTGATTAATGATTTAAATCTGCACATGAGCTACGAAGCTGAGTCTAGTTGACACTTCTGAAACAATCGACTAAAACCAGTTCTAAAAATGTTGTGAGTCAAGTACGATTCGGGCAATACAGATTGTGTAAGGCATATGTTATGTGCCTCTTGAGAATAACAATTTGGCATTTGAAATCCTGTACAATTAGCAGGAGGCTCTATACTGTGTTAGCATTGCAAGTCTCAGTTCTTGGCCATGCAACATGTTTATAGTGTAGGATTTTCTCAGCGTGCACAAGATGGGCTTGTATGAGGGTGTTTTCCTGGAGACTGCAAGTCAAAAATAATTGCTGATAACCATATTATGACACTGATTCTCAGTTTGAAGAGAAATGTGAATTTTCAAAGGGAAAGTTGATTTTTTTGTTGTTGTTGATGAATAATTGGAGAGAAAATGGTTGTTGGTTTTAAGTCATCACATAAATCGAAAAAAGGAGCTTTTATCAGTGTGTTGCTACATCGAATGATCTTGTATAAAGAAATGAAATTACCAGGAAGACGAGTGTTTCTGGCTATCCATGATGGCTCAGTGCTCGGTAGAACAAATGTGAGACCGGCACAGGGCTGGATACAGGATTTGGAGGGCGGACGTGCTGTTCTTTGGCAGCTGCTGTCCGTACGTATGTAAGAGTAGAAGGAGTTGGTGGTGAAGCACACGCACAGTTGTGCTCGCTGCAGGTGCCCCGATCCCCTCGCATCACGTCCCAGTGGGGTAATTTTATTTTCCTTCCCTTTTCTTTTCATTCTCCCGCCTGCCCCCAAGGAACAGGAGCAGCTTCAACAGGGTAACTTGAACTGAATTCATGAGAATGTTTAGCAGAATTTGGTAAAGGAAAAGCTTGATGCCTTCACAAAGAAACAGAGGTTCTTTCAGCCAGCGAGTTTGTTTATTGTATGTGCTGGAGCCTTGGTGCAGCAAAACTGCTGAGCTGCGTGTGTAAGGCATTAATAACTCCCATTCAAGTGTGGAAGATATGCCTGGGCAGGATGATAATCCTTAACTCAATTTAGTGGTCTGCATAAGCTTAATGCAGTGTCATTTACAAATATAAAAGAAAAGCATTCAGACTTTGATTATTTTTTATTAAAAAAAAAAAGTCTCCTTTGCCTGAATATTGCCTTTCTCAGTTCTCTCAGGATCAACCAGGGTTGTTCCCGGTGTGGTTTTTCAGCACATCCGAAATGTACAAGTCAGTCTGAGTCAAGGCCAGCTGGTTTTTGTCTTCTTGTTTGACAAGTGACTGAAGTGAAAAGAGCCTTTTATTTGGAAAGGAAGGATTACGTGCTCAGGCCCTGCCTTGCGATAGCACAGGCCGCACAGCGGTGTGGAGGATGAAGGCCGGGGTTGCCTCAGGTTTGCCTTTGGCTCCTGTGGTAGCATCTGCTGTTCCCCTATAGCCACCCTGGCTCATTTACACTGCAAAAAGTGGGCATTAAGGACACATTTTCATCCCAAAGGCATGTTCTGCTGGCTTGTGGGCCTTAGCACAAGTGGGGCTTGAACCTGCAAGCAGGTGGCGGTGGGTTCGGTGCTTACAGCACATCACTGGTGTCTGCTCCAAATCCACGTCTCCTAAATGCTCAGCTTCAGCTCTAATTAATGCCCCACAGGGAGCTCCTAACCAACTTTAGAGGGGTAAAAGGGCACTAAGGATTTCTAAAACTGGACTCTGATGCTTCAGCTCCTCGTTTTTTATCATTCCTGTTGTTTACCTTTTGTCCTCTCTGTCTCTTTTATTTTATTTTTTTTTAAATCTGTAAGCAGAGTTATAAGAGTTATAATCTAGAAATAGAATTATAAATAATAGAGTATTATTTTAAAAACAGCATTTAAAATCACTGGCCCTTCTCTCTACCCTGTTACAATCTCTCAATCTTAGTTTTTGACTGCAGCAAGACCCTGTAAAGATAGGCATGTGGTAATTAGGGATTGTGTGGAAAAGATGCTTCTCCTCACTTAGAAATATTCTGCCTTTTGGTTTCGTTCAGTTGGTGCATCTTGTGTCACAAGGAGGAAGGATTCAAAGTCCGGTGCTGAGCACTGCTCTAGAGAGCGATATCAAAATATTTACTCACTTCACAGCAAAGAATTCACATCAGCTTCACAGGCAGTCTTTGAAGAAGTCATTCAATTAATTATTTCAATTTAAAATAGTAATCTTGTTCTGGTAAGTGACCAAATACTAAAGAAGTGAATGAAATGTAAGTTGCAGTTGTTTCATTTATCGTTCACTTATTCCCACTGAGACCTTCTTTCTGCTACAAAACCCTAATGAAATTATCAAAAAAGAAAAAATAAAAGGGATCAGATACAGAGTGCTGAACAACTGAGTATTGAGCAGAGTGATTGCCTTTGGTAAGTGTTTATTGGGAATTTTGGAAGTGGTTATCAGAACAAGGACAGACCTGCTGGTCTGCAAAGGCTTTTTTATTTCTATCTAAGTTTTCTGGTTATAAATGCACATCATATTCCCTTGCAGTGGAGTTCTCATTCCTTCATTTTATAATATTCTGTAAATTACTTGACTGAAAAGTGCTGTGACATGGCAAAACGCTTTCTAAATAGTAGGTAAATTCATGTGCAAATGTTCTAATTTTGTTTTGTTTAAAGCACGTTTTCTCCTGTCTTCCAATCATCACGTATCCCTGTATAAAAAAGCAATTACTGTTTCTTGTACTGATTAATGCAGCTCGGTGGCAAATGTAATGTGAGATGTTCCCCTCTGATAAGGTCCAGAAGCATTTCTCAT
The DNA here is from genome assembly GCF_965140915.1 of Aythya marila. Taxonomy (NCBI): domain Eukaryota; kingdom Metazoa; phylum Chordata; class Aves; order Anseriformes; family Anatidae; genus Aythya; species Aythya marila. Next base: position 3,196,993 of record NC_139066.1, read on the forward strand.
CAATCCGCGAGATTCCCTTCCTATTTCTTCTCATATTGAAATTTTGAAAACATTTGTAGTCATTGAGAAAAAGTGTTATGTCAGGAACAGATCTGTGAAATGATCGCTGTGAAAGTCACATATTGATAGGAAATGCTGTAGGTGAGGTCATGCTCGAATCCAGGGGATTGGGAGCTAAATACCTGCAAAATCAGTTTGTACCCAGTTCTTCTCACCATTTGCTGGGTTTCCACGTAATGCCCTGGGGGTCACTGCCTGTAGCCGTGTCCCACAGCAGCAGCCCAGCCACCCAGAGGTGTGTGCCCAGCTGGCATGGGGACAACCTGTCTGCAGTGCTTGGGCTGAAAAATGGAAGAAAAAATCCCTTGCACTGTGTTATCTGCCAGTTTCCAAGAGGAACAGATAAAGTTTCTAGCTGCCATTTCTCTTCCTTATTCATGTAGTGATGGCACCTTCAGCAGAGACCAATAAATTATTCCTGTTTAATCTAACATTGTACAGAAAGCTAAATTCTCCCATGAGCAAATAACTTTGGAAGAGTAAAGTTATCTTCTTTAGTTCAGATAACATTTTTCTCATTTACTTGTGTGTTTTTGCTGGTCTGTTGAAGGTTTAATTTTTCCTCCACTCATTCTGGCTTTATGAACACCTAGATGTTAATATCCTAACTAAGAAGCTCTGAAATAACTGAGGGTTGTGGACTGTGGCATAAAATGCATTATTGAGTCGTCTTTTATGCAGTAGGAAATGCTGACTACCTTTGTCAAAGTTTGTAGACATGCAGTTGAGTAAGTTTTGTGATTGGGTGAGCTTAGATCCAATATAAGCATCTCCACTTGTCTTTTTTGTTTATGAACCTCAACAGGAGACCAAACCAGAGCAAACCCCAATGGGGCGTGAGAAAACGTTACCAAAACACTTCTTTATTCGCAGCTATGGGAAATTAGGCTTGCCTCATCGCAGCTTCATTGACTCGATGTAGATACAACTGTGTGTGATTGGCTTAAAGGAAAAATGAGTGGGGCAGGTGGGATCTCAAAGCTGGGTGTGATGGAGTCCTTTGCTTTCTCGTGCAGCCACCAGCTCGGCCCACCTGGAGGACCTGGCGTACCTGGACGAGCAGAGGCACACTCCCCTGCGGACGTCCCTCCGCATGCCGCGGCAGAGCGTGGCCGGCGCCCGTGCACAGCAGGACCTGCGAGGTAGGAGCGGGCCGGAGCCTCCATGGGGGCTCTGGGGGGGAGATCTCATGTTGCAGCTGCGGGATTCAATGGTTTGCAAGCGAAAACGTCAGAGTGGGGCTCTCCTGCAGTGTCCTCTTCTGTGGTGTGGCCAAATCAGGAAGAAAAATGTGTAGCAAACTAAGTACTCGTGTCTTGTGTCTGGCGGTGGTTGGCTGGATGCTGCCTTGCTGTTCCTGAAACAGTGCCACAATCTGAAGTGCCGCTGGAGGAACGTTTTGAGGGTGTTTTTCTGGGCTGAGTAGATGCCTGGTTTGCCAGATACACGCTTCGTGTAGTCTTGCTCTAAAGATGCATCCCCCACCGCTGTCCAGCAAACACTGATGACAGAGGTCCATCCCGCCCGCCCCAGACATTTCTCTAATTGTCCTTTCTGGAAGAGCATGTGCTTTGATTTTGGAGCCCTGAACTGTGTTTCAGTTGGAAATCCAGTTGGCATCCCCCAATCTGCGTTACCCTATGCATTTAATGCTGTATCACATATGGGGATTCCTGCAAAATGTCTCCAGATTCCTCTCTCTGATTGCTCCCCTAACAGCGCTCCCTGTCGCTGAGCACTGGGGCTAACACAGAGCTTTGATAGTTTTTGAAAAATGAGAAAGCTTGATGGAATACTTCTATTATTCTTTATTTCTTGAACAAAGGCACAAGCTGCAGCCCCCCTTTGCAATTTAGGGTGTGCCCGTGCAGCGGGAGCCCAGTGCAGTGCGTGGAGCCACCACCCCAAAGCATCCCTGCTACGGCCACTCACAATGCTGCCATTCAGGCGGTCCTCTCACTGCTGAAAGGCCTTTTGAGAGGGGAAAGTTTTGCGGTTCTTCCTGGCAAATTCCACAGAAAGACATTAGCAATGAGAAGAAGCACCAGGGCTGACATTTGGGGATTTTATTTCCAGACCACTCCGGTCAGATCTGGCACTGCCATAGCACTGTATGTCCTTGAGGCTTCATCCCACCACACAGCTTCCATCCCTCTTTTAATCTGAGCACTTCCATTGGTTTTTATCCTCAAACAGTTGTTCTGGTAATGGTGGTGGCTCTGCACGTGCAGCAAATCACCTGGTTAAGGCTTCATCCCCATCAGTAAATGGCCAAGAGAGCTCAGGGCTCCTCTCTGACCCCCTTGTCTTCTGGTGGTCTGAGGATGAAACTGTAAATCCTATTCCTGGCTCTTTTGGGAGAATTTTGGGTTGCAGCTGTGCCTGGGAGGCAGGGAGAGCGGTTTCTTTTGGCAGTCCGTGCAGCTCCCCCTTTCTTTGGGTCTCCTTTGGGAACACGGCCACCGTCCTTGGGTGAGGACACGGGAGGCAGCAGGCTGGGTTTAGCTCAGCAGCACCGCAGGCAGGACCTGGGGTAGAGTTGGGATTTCTACAAAGCACGTAAGCCCCTGACTGCAAGAAAAAAAGTGTTGTGTTTTTTGATTTTTGATTTTTTTTTTTTTTGTCGTTTTGGATCGCAGTCTGTAATGAAATCACATTGGCTGGTGAGGCAGTTATAAAAATGTATTAGCAGGCAGTAAGTGAAGAAAGCAAACTTTGACAGACAAAATTTCCATATGTTCAAGCAGAAGAGCTTGCCAAGCCTTCGTAATTTGCAGTGATTGCATCCAAAACATTAAAGTTTATTGTAGGAACAGAATCAAATTGTTTTCCAGACACACTTTTGAAAAACATGTAGCACTACATATTTTCTTTCTCCTTTTCTTATTTTTTTTCCTTTTTTTTGCTAAGGTTGCATGAGAATAGCAGCAGCGTGTCAGGTTTTTGGAACTTGTTGCTGATGCTAGTTGAGGAGCTGTGCTATTTTTAAAAAGAGGTGGGGAGGGAGAGAAGAGGATGTGAAAAAAAAATCAAGGCATCACTATTTGGAAATATTTTCATTTCAATGAATATCTGTGCCCCCTCACCCAGTACTCAGTGGTCCAGATATTATTGTGAAATTGCATTGATCTGGGCTGTTAGAATCACCAGCACTTTGTTCCAACTGGAAATGCTAAACTTGGGCTTAACTTTAATATCTCTGGTCTTGGCACTCTGTTGAAATAATGAAGCAATTACTGGCCCAGGATCTGGTGGCATAGATTACAGCCCACTTATTTTGTTCCTGGTGTTTAAGAATCCCAGTGCAGAGCAATTAAATGGGGGACTGTCCTAGCTATTTGCGCCTGTTAAATCAGTTATTTTAACCAGGTGAGGAATTTTGAGGTGTAATCCCAAAAGCTAAGAGCATTACAAGCACTTTTACTGGTGGCAGGTTTTTAATAGGATGGCGAATGCTCGTCTTGGTTTTACTATTTCGAGCCATCAGAATCTGAAGCCATTCTGGGTTGTTGTAACCTGAAGTACAAGATGATAGTTATGATGTACCTTGGAGCAGAAGCCAGATGGCAACCAAATTACATGGGATTAGAACATCCCAACTGTTGCCATCAGGATTTATTTATTTTTTCCTCCAAGAGGAAAGTGTCTGTGCTGATGCGGTAGGAGAAGAATCTTGTTGGGTAGGGGAGGAGAGGCTGGTGAAAGTGTTCAAACCCAACCACTACAATGGAAAAGGACTGTTGGCTAATGTAGGCCATATGGCAATAGCATGTTTTCCTTAAAATTTCTTTTATAATTTTCTGTGTTGTTGTGTTTTTTTTTTGTTTGTTTGTTTTTTTCCTCTTGGTGTCTCTTTCATGCTGTAGCCTTTTGGGTAAGTTAAAAAATAGTTTAGCCTTTTCAGGCACGCAGTCCATGAAAAATAGGCACTGCTTTCGTGGTGATGGATGTAGACACTTAAGATGACACTTGGAAGAAGCTGCAGTCTGAAGCAAGGAAAGGAAATAAACATTTGACTAATTTATGGGTTCCTATTTAACGAAGGGCACGGTAGATGCTGATTGATACCGTGTTATTCAGAACCGCATTTCATTGTAATAAATAGTGAAGCACTTCTTGCCTGGGCTTCCTCTCCACATATTGGCGATATCCACGCCATGCATCTTCGTCCTGGATGGGCTTTCTTTGGACAGCAAGATACATCTTCCACTGGGGAAAGTAACATGAGAACAGAAATGCTTCTAGAGCAAAATATCAAAGTAGTGAGCTGTGGATGCCGATTGCCAATGTAGCTGAGAAAAAATCCTGGTTAAAGAGAGAAGAGTCTGTAAAAAGACGTAATTTCTGAACAGGCAGTTGAGATTCTTTCAACAAGCTAAGATAAGTAAAAATTCACATGGTGTAGCAGAGAATGACCTGTGTGTTAAAGCAGGATGGGCCTTTGTCTGACTTTGTCCTGCTTGTCTTCAGCCCAGTGGCTTCTTTAAATCGTGCCCATAATACAGCCAACCTCACTGGGATTTAATTGATGCTTTCAGATGCAAAAAAGAGCCAGGACAGGTATGGTAGACAGCGTTTGAGCTTGGGGTTAGAATATATTGTTCGGGCTGTACCAAAGCTTGCACAGCATTTTATCAGCTCTATTATATGGTGAGAAAATTCCACACTGCCAGACCTTGCACTGCGTTCCTCTACACACATCTATAGGAGTAGGGCTTTAATTTACCTTAAGATGTTATCTGAAGTTCTGGGTATTTCTGCGATACTCTGGCTTAAGTTCTATTAAAATATTTGATTAAAAATGAATATAAATCCCAGCAAGTTTTAGGGATGAAAAGGCAGCTTATTCACAAGTGCCTCAATACTGTTTCAATAAATTGCCTCAGACACTTTCAATGAGTGCCTCAATAAAGCCAAGTGCCTCAATACAGTTTGTCCAGAATATGTGCACACATCCTCACCCAATATTTCTGAACCATCTTCTCCTCTTTTATAGAGTCCTCTTTATGGGTTTATCCTTTACTCAAGGTCTGCCCCGAATGCTGAGGCTACAGTGCAGCCCCCCTTCTCTCTGCATTTCCTTCCCTCGTGATCCATGACATGTTTCTTTACCAGTCTTTACTTTATTCATTCCTTCATTAGAAGCCGAGCTTTTAAGATGAAAGAATTGTTTATTCTTTTACGAAGTGGAGCCGGTCGAGGTCACGCTTGGGAGCTCAGCAGAGCCCCACATTTCATCCCCTGGGAGCTGCACAGCCCGAAAGGAGCACGGCCACGTGCCTCTGCCTCGTCCTCTGCCCGGGGACCGCCGGCTGCTGAGGCTCGTAAAATAAATAGTAACAGGGGGGGAGGGTTTTGGAGCGGCTCAGCAGACAGCATCAGGAATTAATGAGGATCTGGCGCATAGCTTGCAATTAGTCAATGACAGTTTTAAATAATTCATAACCCTTTTAGACGATCCAGCTAGGAAAATGTTGATGCTGCTTTCTTCTTTCAAAGCAAATGCGTTGGCTGGAAGGAGCGGTTTGAAGCAGGTATTTGCAGGGCAGCAGCTTGAAGGAATGTGCACGGCAGCGCTGAGAGCCGCCAACCCTGCTCCACGATGCAGCTCAGCACAGTCAGACAAAATATCTGGGTCTTCTCCTGGCATGTGGGCTTGATTTTGGTGGCTGGTGGCACAGGAAGCGTATTCTCAGCACTGATGTGCAAAGGAACCTGGCGCCGAGTGTTTAGTTAATGGCAAGAGGCTTACCAACATCCCTGCCTTCCATCAGCCCCGCGATTGTGAAGCCTGGGAGTGATAAAGGTCTCGCCAGGCTGCCTGAAGGAGTTTGCTCCCCTGTGGTCAGCAATCAGTGGTGTTGGGAGGTCTGCAGGAAAGTTGGATATTGGCAGATGAGTGGGTATGTCTCTTCTCTGGCTTTTGTTAAGCCTGTTTTAGGACTGCATATACCAGGTGACATCCAAGGTGTATATATGCACGTCCAATCTTTAGGATGCCCTTTGTCTGTTTGGGGTGTAGTGGTCGAAGGTGTAGTCGTCACCCAGCCTCATACCCATTCTTACCTCTGGAAAGAAATCAAGATTTGAATCTGTTTCCACCGTGTACAGCAGGAGCCTGTTGGATCCCACAGCTTACATATTTACTCAGTCTTGTCTTTGCATTACCCCTGGGACCGTTTGGTACCTGTTAGACATCTGCTTTCAGAAGAAATTATCATGTATTACCGCTCTCTAACACAACACACCGCGTATACACGCACACGTGAGGTAAAGCTGTAGCTTAGCAAGCACAAGTCTTAGCTCGATGTTTTTTAAGAGGAATCTCGATTATTATTTTTATTTCATCTCCTATATATAGCATCGGTGGTGGAAGGCGAACAAAAATCTCTCCCATCAGAGGCAATGCTGAAACAGGTCCTTTACATCAGCCAGCCCCCTTCACCTGGTGCTCCTGGCCCCGTGCAGCATTGCCATTGCCCCTGCACTGTGCCATTACCCCTGCATCGTGCCACCCCCTGGCATTGAGCCCCCCAGCCCGGAGCTGGGGCCGAGCCGTGGGGTCCCACCAGCTCCAGCCACCCACTGGCTCGTCCCCTGCCAGCACCAGGAGCTCCCTTCTCCAGCACCCTCTGTGCCAGCGCGTCCCGCTGCGCTCGCGTGCCAGCCCCGGAGCTCCCCCCGCTCCCAAACCATCCCCACCCCAACACAACAAATCTCCGCGTTTCCTCGCTGACGTAAACTTCAAGCACGCTCGTTGCTTGCAAGTGGGAATAAAAATACAACTCCTGCCTGCAGTATTAAAAAAAATAAAAATAAATCCAAATGCTTAACAACTTAACCACAAGCTGTTTTCCATAAGGGGGTGGGTCTGAGGAGCGGGTGGGATGGGAGCGGGGGCGAGCTGTCGGGGTGCTGGGGCAGAGGCTGCAGGGTGCGAAGGCAGAGCCTCGCAGGATGGGCAGCAGGTCCTGTGCTGCTGAAACGTGGGAGGAGGAAGGGGAGGGATGAGTCGGGGGATTCTCGAGGCAGCGGGCGCTTGGGTCATTCATAGCTTGCAGAGCAGAGCGTGGCACAGCCTGGGGGAGGATCGCACATCGGAGCACGAGGCTTGCTGCAGAGCCCCCAGTTGGTCAAAACCCAGGTTTGTATTTACAGCGAGAGCTTCAGGGTGGTAGCACAGCTCTCACCTCTCCCCGTGTAGATGAAATACCCCGCTGCTGTACCATGATACGTAATTTTCAATGAGTTCAGCCTTTGGAGCTCGTTTCTCACTACAGGGACGGGGGTGGGAGCGCCCTGCACCACCGAGTGCCTTTGGGACAGCCCTGGGGCTCTGCAGGGCTTTGAACCCTTCCATGCAGGAGGCAAGCTGCTGAAGGAATGCCCGACCTCAGCAGATGCTGAACCAAGCATGGGCTTTTCTGAAGTAGCTGGGGGCTCCAAGACTTCAAAGAAACCCAACGGCCCCTACTGGAAGCTGCTCCTGTAAGTGATGGGAGTGGGACTGTGCCAAGAGAGAGCTCTCAGCAAAGCAAGTGCTTTGCTTAAATCCTTCTGCAGCTCTGCTCCGGGACTCCCCCTCTGCAGCTTCACAGGGTTTGGTTTAAAATAGGCTGGGAGGACATCTAGAAGTTGTATGGTGGGCCAGTTTATCTCAAAACAAATTGAGGTCAGCTTCCTGAACCACAGCTCAAATTTGCCACAGCTCTCTGCGTTCGCTTAAATCTCTGCATCGTATGAAAAGCTGCACGGCTGGGAGGTGCTCGGGGCTCACACCCAGCTCTGGGGCTGAACTCATGTCCTGCTGTTGCAGCTGCGGCCCCTTCAGTTAGCCCTGACTTGAAGGAATCATGCCTCAAATAAAGAGTTTGCAGGTGAGAAGTTACCTGGTGGGCGGTCCTGATTCCCACTGCTGTTTGGGGGCTGTGAGGTGCGGGTATGGGTATTCAGGAGTGGGAGCCCAAATTCCCCATCCCAGCAGGTGCCAGCCCCCAGGATGAGGATGAGGATGAGGATGAGGACAAAAGCCACATCAGTCACGCTGTGACACCATCCCCTCCCTGGGCAGCAATCGCCTGCTGCCTTTGTGGCCACTTTCTGAAAGCTTTTCATTAAGAAATGGTCTCAGCAATAAAGAAATTAAAATAAGCTGCTGCTGTGAAGAAGCAGCAACTGTCCCTGCCAGCACAAAGAGCTTCCAGCAGTTTGTTTCTTCCGATTTCTGTGTCCCACCTCCCAGTAACGGGTCTTCCAGGCAGAATGAGCCGTGTGAGTTAATCTTCCTAAGACCAGGTTTGCACCAGATCTGTGTGTAGTTGTTACTCTTTGTAGGTGTGCGTTCCCTAGATAGCTTGTGCCAAATGGAAAGAACGGCAGATACCTTCTCCCTCCACCCCCAAATGTTCCTGAAGCGTTTTTGAGGCTGCTTTGGTCTTAGTTTTGCTTTTTATTATAACCCAAAGGTGGAATAAATCCAAACCGTAGAGTTGAGCATTTCAGTGGCAGGAAGCACACAGCAATCCCTGCGAATCCCTGAAGTCTTCAGGGGAGGGGAAATCGTCTTCTAGGTAAGTTACATTCCTGAGGAGTGATGCTGACCTGTCTGCTTTGAATGGCTTCACGTTTTTGACACACACCAGTAGCACAGACCGGGCTGCCGGGCAGCCGTGCCCCTTGGAGCATCCTTGTGCCTCCCTCAAGGCTCCGAAGGTGAGGCTGGAAAGGCAAAGGCAGGGGGACACAGCAAACGAGCTCGTCCTCCTGAATAAGATAAGAAATGCTTATTTTTTGTCTTCTGTGGCAAAAGGACGTGGTGCAGGGCCGTAGTACACAACATGGAGGCTCCTTAGGTTAGAAGTCAGGATGGGGGACCAGCAGGATAGAAATAAAGCTTTTAGCTCTGACTTGTGATGTTATTTTCTGAGGATTCAAAAATAACATCTCGGTGCTTCCTGTGAAATACCAATGATGTGCAGCATTTTCTGTGGTCAGTATTGTATCAGGTTGTAATTTGGGATATGTTATAACGCTACCAGACATAAAAGAAAGCAGTAAGTTGGGGTTTCAGGGATGAAGCCTCTGTTTAGGCTCCTTAGCCCTAAGTCTGCTCTTCAGGGGGTCTTAGCAAACGTCCTTGGTGCCTGGGTGCCCCCAGGCCAAACAGCCAGGTACACCTTGTAAATTGTGTTTTCTGTAGGGGAACAAGGTCTTGGATTAAAGGAGAAGATGTGCAAATGTGAAAACTCTAGAAATGATCAAAAAGGCAGAGGTGTCCTGACCTCCGTCCTAATTGGGAGACAAGGGATCATTACTGTCAATACCTTTCCCTCGTTTTTTTTTTTTGCTCTTCTGTAATTGATTCTCTGTACAAAAGGTAGCAATTACTGCATTGCTGGTGTGGCTGTAGCCTGCAGTGGGATATGGCATATCTTCTGCTAGGAATCTGGGTTTGCTGGTGTAATGAAGGTGGCTTGGGATTTGTAACCTTTGTGATGAGAAGCCATTGGGAAGCTACCAGAAAAGGATGCTCATATAGATTAAAGTGAAGTCACAGCTCTCCATCTCACATATGTTTCATGTTTCAGCAAATTGTCATATCTTTTATTTCTTGACATCATATAATTCCAGTTTTAGAGGCTGAGAGATGTATTCCAGCCTGGCACAGACAGAAAAATGTGAAGAAAGAGGAGCTAGGGTAAGCAGACCTGCCGACTCGAGGGCAGCTGTCTCTGGCTGCCTTGATTTTCAGGAGGCTCTGGGAGCCTATAGCATCCCAAGATACAAGATACAAAATGCCTGTAACACTGCTTAGGGTTTGCTTTTGCATCTCCCACGTGAAGCAAAATGCACTTAAATGTATCTAAATTGGGATCATGCATAGCCCAATTTCACCAGGCTCCTGCCCTGATATAACTCTTCCCTGCCTGGGATGTGACAGGTAGATCTGCTGGGGCAGAGCTCGATGGGGCTACTGTAGGAGTAGGTGGAAGGGTTTTTCTGTATTAAGAGGTGCCATAAGCAAATATTTGAAGCTGTATTTCTATTTATATTGACTTGTGCCGCTTTAATTTTTGCCAATTACCAGTGCTGCAGATGGTGAAGCCTGCCAGTAGAGCTTTAAAATCAGTCTGCCTTTTTAAAACATTTTCTGCGTAAGGAGATGGAGTTAAATTTGGGATTTTCCTCATGAAAAGATAAATGTTCTAATTGTCATACAGGAAAATTACGGTTTTATTTATAGATGGGGGAAGAGTTGGGATAGCTTTGCTTAGGTTGATTGACCGCTTGTAGGATTTTTGTGCTCGTTGTATTGAACAGGTGACGTTGGGCATGCAGTTCTGTGTCACAAGGGGACGGGGACAGCTGCCTTGCAGAGCTTTCTGCCCTGTGGCAGGGCCTTTAATTATGGTGACCTTGAACAAGAAATTTCATTTCTCCAGCTCCACTTTCCCCAGTTGTAAACTACTTTCTCCTGTAAAATTCCCTGAACTCCTTTGATGGAAAATGCTGGGAAAGAGCCAGTACTTTTAACAGCAAACCTGTGGGCAATAAACAAGCTTGTATTCTTTTCACCTTTTGCGATGAAAAGATTCCTAAGGAAGATTAAATAGCGGCTTCAGATCTATCGTTTTACTCTGGTGCCATGAACGCTTACATTCTGTCCCTGTGTTTCCTTACAGTACGCTTTGCACCTTACCGACCTCCTGACATCTCTCTGAAACCACTGCTCTTCGAGGTTCCCAGCATCACCACCGAGTCCGTCTTCGTTGGCCGCGACTGGGTGTTCCACGAGATCGATGCTCAGCTGCAGAGCTCCAACGCCAGCGTTAACCGAGGAGTGGTGATCGTTGGCAACATAGGCTTTGGGAAGACGGCCATCATCTCCAGGCTGGTTGCGCTCAGCTGCCACGGCACTCGGATGAGACAGATCGCTTCAGATAGCCCGCACGCCTCCCCGAAACGTAAGTTCAACAGCATGCACGTCTTCCAAACTCACAGACCTTTTCCATCAACTTTTCTAATGTTTTTGCTGCAAAGATCCCTTTCCTCTTCAGACCCAAGAACTCAGTTAAACCTTTGTTGCCAAGCGAAGGAAGCACCTGCCAGCATTATTTATACTACTTGTGCTCCAAAGCTATGGTTTGAAGAGTCAGGATAATTTCTCTGCTTTCCCTGGCTTAGAAACATCACAGATTGTCTCTGATCAGGAAGGCTCCAGTTTTAATTGCTCAAATTATTTTAATACAAATCCCTCCTGATGCATTCTCCTTCCCATACAGTTGGTTTATCTCAGTTTGTCTTGGTATAAAAGTTTAGGGTAGGTCACAAGCCCGTGTGGGCTTGGCAGCAAGGCTAGCTCTGCCTCCTGTGGGTCCCCTCCAGTTCACATCACTCTGCCCTGACATGTTTGCAGGTGGGGATGACAACATTTTAAAATCACTCTGCTCCCAGTAAGTGGATAAGACAGGACTAAAAATACTGAGTTAGATACCTAAAGGTATCTTTAAGGATCTAGGTCACTGTATCTCAGAGAAACTGTAGTCGAATCTATTTACTGGAATCCAGCGCTCTTAGCCATGTAGAAATATCTGAAATGTCACCGAATGCTGGCATGTTGAGTAGTGTCACTTGTCAGAGCTAAATGAACAATGTGTAGTGAAAGGCAGGGCTTGTTTCTATATTTTAACTGTAACTCTGCAGTGCACCAACTGCATGTCTCCCCAGCCTGCTTAGAGGGATTGTGGAGATTAGCAGTCTACTGTACTTAACTGTTTCCAGACTAAAGGCTTGGATATTGAGAAAGCTCCCTGTACCTTTCATGCACAGAAGAAAAAGATCCTTGGTCACCTTCATTTTAGTTCATGCTCTGGTGTATCCATGAAGTTGAAAGTGAAATGATTCCTTGGTGTTAGTTGTTGGGGTGGAGACCCTAGAATCAATCAACAGATTTTATTTCCTAAAGACTTGAAAAGTCCTAGTCTAGCTATAGAAGATAATAACTGTTTTACTAATTTCGCATGCTGGAAAAGTCTACAATGCTTACTAAAATCTATGTTTAATAATAAATGCTAATTAGGTGACCTGACAATTCTACAGCAGTTGTGTTATCAGCATTAGCAAACTGGAATAAATAAAGCCTCAAACTTTTTATTCTTGGCACGGAAAAAACAACGCAGGTGAAGGGGGTGGTGTATGCTCAAAACCAAGAATGTGCATCATTGCTAATACAGTCAGGATTTAATTATGTAGGCAGTAGTCATCCTCCGTTGCTGTTTACCATTAAATGGGTCATTGTTTCTGTTATGATTTCAAGTCAATCTCAAGGATGCATTGCTGCAATCTATCCAGGACAACCTTCTGCTAGTAGAGTCTGTTGCTTTTAAAGCGTTTCTGAAATAAAGAAAACGGCAATTGGGCATCATCAAGTACTGCATGTCTTTATGTCATTCAATAATACTCTGTTTGAGTACCTATGGGTGTAAAAATGAGTGGTTTGAAAATCTTAACCACAAAGGTCTGGTGAACAGACTCTTGTACTGGTAAAGCTGATTTCTTCTTTGCCAGGCTAAAGAAATGCAATAGAAACACAGTTAAATTTGACAGAGATGATTGCAGTATAATTCATTAGTTGCTTTCAAGCCTGTTCCAGATCCTGGTGCTACTCCTGCTTCTTTCTCTCTGATAGCGTTAATGGGCTCCAGATAGATATGTTAGCTGTGGCTCTCCATTTTTATATGTTATAAAATGGGTACATAATTCAGAAAAATTGTCTTTCTCCACTGAAGAAGGACTCTGAACTAAATTAACGAGCAATGGGTCATAACGAAGGAAGATCTATTGGCAGAACTGCAGAGCCCAGGGAGCACTGCACTAAAATACACCAAACTTGAAGACAGAGCGTGCTTTCAGGAACGCACAATTCACTCAATTATTGTGATTACTTTAAATCAATGGAAGTACTGTGGAGAAGACGAATAAGACAAGTTTAAAGCTTTATCTTAGCAATCCTTCCCGTGCTGCTTCCAAAAGGAAGTTCTTCAGGAGCCTCTGTCCTGGCTGGCTGGTGTCACCTTGTCCCACTGCCTGAAGTCCTGAACAAATACTCGTGGAAAGTGTAACTGCCACGAATGAACTGCTAGAAAATGTCATCTGTGTAGTAGGTAATAATAACGTGGGTCGTGCTTGTCCCATAGCCACTCATAACCTCTTTCCTCGGGACAGATGTGGATGCAAACAGAGAGCTGCCCTTAACCCAGCCGCCGTCTGCTCACTCTTCGATCGCCAGCGGGAGCTGCCCCGGGACTCCCGAAATGCGCCGGCGCCAGGAAGAGGCCATGCGGAGACTCGCTTCACAGGTACGGAAACATTTGGGATTTTTTTAGGCCTTGGAAACCTGTTGGTTTTAATGGACTCACTTGGAAGGCTTTCTGTCTTGCATCGCTTTGTGCACTGGAAAATGTGCACGTTCAAAAGCTTACTGAGAGAGTACAGAGGATAAATTTCTGGAACAAGTTTTATTACCCTAGGAAAGTTATTTCTGTAAAATGAAATTCCCATTATATCAGATACATGTGCTTTTAACTCCGAGAGTGTATCTTTTCCAGCCATCCTACTTTATCATTCCACCGGTGGAAGTGTAACGAGATGACACAGCTACCAGAATCATTGTTGGTTTTTTTCAGCAGTGAAAAGGAAATTGCCAAGTGACCGGTGTTTCGTTTTGAGAGGAGCAGGTAGCATACAGCAGGTGAAGGAGCAGGCTGTGAGCATTACTGCTGGGTGGTGCACTTGGATGGTTTTGGGGGAAAGTCTACAAAACAGATCACAGCCTTTTGAGCAATACACGGATCGTTTGCTGTTACAAGAGTGGATTGTGTACAGCAGTATTGCTTACTGTTGGTAAGCTTTCCAGCTTGAGCTTTATTGTATTACCGAGACTCACTCCTACTTTTGTGATAGTGGGAAGGTGCCATTATATTGCTTTGAAATCTGAGGAGCTTGCTCTTCCTACGCATTTTGAGAGGATATGAGCAGTTTATGCTTTCCTGTTGCCTGCTCCTACTATGGGGAGGAAAATATCTAGCAGTGTCTTTGTTCTAAATTACTGCCAGGACGTGTTTTGCTTGGCTTTTTGTACCAGATACTGTCTTGTCCTATCTGCTTTCTGCTGCACCCAGATGGCAAAGCAGAGAGCGTGTGATAGCTGTGTAAATAAATATTAAGACTTGATTTTCTTCTCTTCCACATGGAGCTCTTGAAAGGAATGCAGTGGCCAGGCCTGCTTCCATTCAGAACACATTAGTCATCGTGCTCCTTGTAAATCTTCAGCATTACAGACTACCAGAAATGCCAGTAAGCGTGCTATCTCTGCTTAAAATGCCTCATCTATCTCGACTTTCTTGCCTTGAGTGCTTCAGTAATCCTGCTGGATACGTAATTGATAAATGGACACAATTTTAGCTTCAGTTTCCTCATGAAAAAGGTAAGAGAGATGGCTTCTTCAAGCAGCGCGTCACATTCAGCGCACAGATGATGCACTGAAGCTTTTTTGCATCTCTGGTTGCTGGACCAGTAAGAAAATAACAAAAAATGCTCATAGCCAAAAAGTAAGGTTAAAATGGGGTGTTATACCTACAATACCTGTAATACCTTGGCTGCACACCCCTTTAGGAAAGGGCTCTAAAGCCCCATTCATCCCATAGCTGAAAGTTTTTGTGAAACCAATCCCGTGCTTTGCTGTCAGAGCATAACAAATGAGTTAGGAAGATGTAGTACCTCTTGTGCTAGCAGCACGGTTACAGATTTTTGGTGGGATTGTTGATCTCCCAATAAATCTCAACTGCCATAAATGCAGACAGATTCCAGAAATAACTGTCACTGGCTTCCAAACACGAGGCCTTCCCAAAAAGATCGATGCCAAGGCTGATGAGTTGACCTTCGTGTTCTTGGAATCGCTTCTTTTACTCGAGTAGCTGACACAGCATGCAAAACTTCTAAAAAGCTTCACAGTGTTTAGCAAACAGTTATGGGATGAGTCAGAGCAGCAGCAGCAGGGCTTGATTCAGCACTCAGAGACCTTGGGTCTATTCCCAGCTTTGCCGTTAGCCTTGCTGGGCTCCTTGGAGATCAGCATCTCATCCGCCTGCCTGTTTCCCTCCCTATTAATAGCAGAGTGATCCATGCAGCTAATGGTCCTTGGGTGTCTGACGCTGGAAGGATACGTAACGGGGAGGTGGTTGGTGTTCCCAGTTCTAAAAAGCAGTTGTCTTCCAGGTATGTCCTTAATGAAGCTGTGCACTGAAATGAAGCACGTGCTTAAATCCTGATTCAGAGCATCACTTCCTTTCACAAAGGGACCTTTTACTGGAAGTGTAGGACCTTTTTTGTTTTGGTTGTGTTTTTTTCAGCTCCATGTTCCTGCTGATGGTACTTGATCAAAAGCAACAATTTGGTTTCATTGCATCAGACCCTTTTCCAGAACAGCATGTTACAAACAGTAAGCTTGATGGATTATCCAGCCTCAGGAAGGGAAATAAAGGCAAATAAAATGGGTTAGGATGTTTGTCAAATTGATAGCTGGAAGTCGTGTGCCTAGTGCACTCTTAGTAACCTCCTGAGTAGCACAGCTCAGCATCGCCACTGATGAATACTTGCTGTCAACAGCAGATAAATTGATTTGCTTAGAAAGAGCTGTGCCGTATGATGTCCTCCTAGATAAAACAAACACTGACTATTCCAACCCAGCTGTGGTTTTTGAAGTCTCTGAGTGACATTGGGAGCAAAAGGATTACTGACCTGGCAACGTAATTGAAAATCCATTAAAATAACAGTTGGGAGCTCTTTGTGCTGCACAGGATCACTTCATTCAGAAACTCAATCACATGTCTATAACTTGCTTTTGAGAAATCAGGGAAATTTGTTGTTCATTTGAGGCTTTGAAGGTGTTGAAATCTTAAGAAGAGCTACTACACTGAGTGGTCTCAGTAGACAATAGTGAAGCTAGTCAGTTAAAATAATTTAGCTGCCTAATGTGAGTGTCTGATGCCACGCACTGCAGCAGGCTTTCTGGGGGACAGTGTCAGAAAACCCTCACATGGGTAAACTAAAGGTTGCCCAAAGTCTAATCTAAAAAAGAAAAAGGAATATCCCTTGCAGGAGGAAGGGAGAGAAGACCATATTCCTGTATCAGTAGCTGTGGAATAAAAAAAAAAACAATTCCTAATGGCCTACTTAAAAAAGTTTTTGTTTGACTGGCTGCAGAAAAAAGAGCCCAACGAAATGACAGAAAGCCTGACCCTTGGGTTGGTCTGGTTGGAAAAATTGTTCTTGGACGTGTGTGTTCAGTAGTTGCATTAAGGCTGGAGGCAGAACTGAAGCAGGGAAGAAAGCGTTGACAGTGACGGACAACCACAATTGTCAGGGATATTTTGGGAGATACAAAACATATGTGAGGAGACAGAGAAAGCCACGTACAGATACTCCACCTCTGCTTGCACTGAAGGGAGAAGGATGTTCTGGGGTTGTGCTGTGGTCATTGTGAGACAGAAACGCAGATCGTTATGAAAGTGGATTAATAATATACTAAAAGGCTTAAGTAATTGTTGGCACGGGCTCCAGAACGCCAGTGGGAAGCACGCCGTCCCTCTCACCCACTCCGTTCCTGCTGAAAATGTCACTTACCCCAAACTCAGAAGCCGTGTGTTTATGATGACAGAAATGAAAGGTGAACAGTTGCTTTTCCTCCTCTGGATTACTCAGGGTTGTACTTCTCTGTCTATTTTTCATGCAGTAAGTTCGTTGGGGCAAGGGTTGCTTTTAGCTCTTGTTGTCAGAGATGAGCAAATCGTTAATTTTAAAAATAAATGACTGAAGGCTGCCTAGCAGGAGCGCTGCTCAGGCTGTCTTTTCAGCTCCCTTGCCATGCTGGAAAAGAGCATTATTTTATTGTATTCGTAGAGTAGATTGAAGTTATCTGTGATTTCTAGTTCAGTGTCCATCGGCAAACTATTGGAGAAGAAAAATGCTTAGAAATGAGCCAATTTAGAAAACCGGTATCAGGTGTACTTTTTTGTCCTGCAAAAGCTGTGCAAGGAAACAATCTGTGTCCAGCTTGTTCAGGAGTCACCTGACGTTATGCTCGCCATGGACCCTAGGAGGACAAAAACATCACAAGCGGGCAGAATTCTCTTCCTCCCAGAGGCTGGTGGGCAACCACTGAGGTTTGTGGTGTCTCAGTCCCCCTCTGATGGGAAACGGAGCCTTTTGTCATGTGAAAAGTGGTCATGGTAGGAAAGGTTGGACACTCCTCAAGGTTTGCAGTGAAGGAAAGAAAGCAAGGAGCTTAAACTTGAGGCTGCTCTCTTCCTTTTGTCATTTCTCCTCCTAACAGCCCGTCTGACTAAGGTTTTGTAAGCGGCAGCAGGGTGATTACTGCCTTGAAGGATTAGCAGAGAAAATACTGGCGGTACAATGATGCCATCGTGTAACATCACCCAGGTCTGTTCTGGCTGCCCTCCTCTCCCAGCTCCCAGTGAGAAGTTTGGGTGTTGACAGAGAGAAGATTTTCAAAAGGGAAAGTTCACTCTTGCTGTCATTCCAGGGTCGCATTCAGGGTTGTGGTTGGCATCGTGTTGAGTGCTGTTGTGTAGACAGGAATGAAGAAGTGTGCCAGGAAACTAGAAGCATCAAGTGCTAAATGACTTGCCATCCATTTCCTCGCAAGGAAAATATGAAGTACATGGCAATTTTAATTGCTGCTTAGCAGAGATTTCTGTGAATCAATTTCCTAATTTATTTTTTTTAAAGGTAACAATCTAGCTTTCAGGAATGGAGCTGGCAAAATCCCCTTTTTCCTTTTAACTTGTAGGCTTCTCCTGCCTCAGAAGAAGAGGTGAGGCAGCGGAGCTGAGAAATGCCCTGTTGGTTGTGGTTTGTGGGACCCCAGCTCCCAGCAGAGCCATCCTTGCTGGGGAAGTTCCCCTTCCATTTTCCTTCCACCCCCTGTCATCTGTAGGAGTTTGTAGCACAGAGAGGCCTGCAGGGAAGAAGAACAAGAGGGATTGTCTTGCCAGATCTGGCAAACCCTCCGAAGTCATGAATAAAGCTTCTCAAATTGCAACACCCATCTTGACACTTGCAAATAAAACATTAGCATTTCTGGCAGGGTGCGTTTGGTTAGCCTTTTGTTTTAATCTGTACGCATGTATTATGGAAATCAGTTTACAGGATTCCTGACTGTATTTCAAGTCAGCCCTCTGACAAAGAGCAGGCTGCCAGTTCTTCAGCAGTGCCAGTGAGTCAAGCTTCAGCTCGGCTCCTTCCCTGCAGTAGGTGCATGCCAGGTTCCTGGTGAGCTAGCCACGGGCAGCTGAGTGCAGAGCTTCGTGTAACTGCTAAACTCATGTGCTGGTACTGGGTGCTTGTAAACATACTGCCTGGGACCACAGAATGACTGGAAGGTGCAACTGAAAAAAAAAAAAAAGTTGTGAATATGAACAGCAGGGTTTTTCAAGCTAAGATCCCATGCAAAAGAGCACTCAGCACCTCTGCCATGTTGTGCCGTGTTTTTTCTTCCTTTTTTCTATTTATTCTTTCACCCCTTGCAATACCCTTTGACTTAACTTCCTCTGAGCAGGGCTGGTGAGCGGCATGGCCAAGTCACCACCACATTGCTGTCCTTGCCGTGCTGCTTTCCTGTCTCCAAATGTTCCCGGATAATGTATAACTTGGGCTGATGCCTCTCAGCTGGAGCGTGACCTTGCTTGTCCAGCACTGGTCCTTCACCTCAGCAAAACAAACCAAGAGGCGTTCCCACCGGTACGGAAAAATACAGAGTCACAGACATGTCCTGGGTGACCTTTGCATCTCAGCGAGGGCCACCAGCACCCCCGGGAGGTGAGAGAGCCCAAGGTGAGATGGATTCAGCTCAAGGGAAGAAGCCCAAACCAGGTGTCCCTTCTGGTTAGGATCACCTTTGCTGTTTTCCCTGGAGGTATTCTGTGTTACTCACCCAGGATTTTTAATGGATGTGATACACGGTTTAAATAAGCCACTGAACAGCTCTGTTCCTTGGCTTTCTGGCTGTGTCTGGCTGCTCGTGGTAGCAGCACTTAAACAAATGAGCCTGAAAGCCAGTTCAGCAGCACTAATGGGTTGTACCCTACACAGAGCAGCTGGTTTGGGAGCTGTGCTTCCATGGCATTAGCTCACTCAGCTGGTGCTGAGCACTGCTGCTGACTTCAGAGGCTCTTCCCCCATCCTTCAAGCCACAAGACAAAGCGTCACTGCCATTGCTGCGGGCGTATAAAAAGAACAGGAGTCCTCCTACCTTATGCAGAGGTGGAAGGCTTCGTTACTTCAGAGCCCTGATGCCCTGCGACACTAATGAGTTTCAGAGGGCATCTTCTGGCAAACTCAGCTGTGTAAAAGTAACGAATGTTCCTGATAAACTGGGTCTCCACATCTGCGCACGGTCATGTGCAGTGAATAAAACCCGGCAGTGCTGATTTCCATTCACGTTATTGCAACCAGCGCTGTGCCTGGCAGATGGCCTTCTGGCAGGTAAAAGCACGGCACTGAATTTACGTGAAGCTATTTTGTATGGCTCAAAAAGAGAGGAATCTTACCAGGTGCAGAAATAGGGTTAAAATGCAATGCCTCCTTGTCCGGCACTGCAGAAGGAAGCTGAGACGTGTCACACCAGAGGCATGATGTCAGAGGAATGCCTCTTAGATGGAGGATATTATTTTTCACAAATAGTGGTGCCAGAGAACTGCTTAAAATTGGCCTGGCCTATTAAGTAAAAATAACTCCTTTCCCTTGAGTCATCTGCAGCCCCTTTCTCCTTCGATGTGCGCGCTGTCCTGCCGGTCTTGCTCCTGTTCCTGGCTGTTACCTCCTGCCCCCCTGGCCTGCCCTCTGCCCCTCCCAAGCTCAGTCTCTTTTCCCCCTCTGCACTTCCAGGTGATGCCCCACAGTCCCTTACGTTTCCCCCACTCTGTGCCCTTTCTGCCCTCTTCCCCCTGCTGCTCTCACGCGGCTCTCCCCCTCCTGTTTCTCACTGTGCTGGGGAGAGCCGCTTTGCTTTTAGCACACACGTGTCGCCCTTTTTCTTCCAGCAGCTGCTTTCGTAGATCTGATCTATATGAGGAAATCTCCCTTTTTTTTTTCCTGATTGCCCGGAATTCTTCCTTGCTTTTCTCAGCCAGAGCCAAATCCCTTTCAAATCAGGCCGAGAACCAGTCAGCTGCAATGGGTGGCTTAGCCTGGAGGTGTAGGGACACACAGCTCTGCTGCCAAGCCTGGCGTTCCAGAAAGGGTGGATGGGGCCGTGACACAGGATGGAAGGGCAGAAGAGGAGGCAGCATGAACAGTGCTGGTTTTATGAGGCTGAATAATGAGATTTGAGAAGTGGTTGTGGTGGGAAGGAGAGAGCAGGACGGCTGGCGGCAGAAAGCTTGGGAGAAGAGGCTTCAGGAGGCATGCTGGGTGTACCACCTAAAGAATATCTGACCAAATTCTTTCATAATTCTGCTTCAGCACTTAGGGAGACGAGCCACTGTCATTTATAGGGAGGTTCAGTGCGCCCTGACCCCACTGCAGGAGGGGATGGGGCCGTGCGCGCACCGAGCACTGGCCGCAGGCTGTGAGAGGCGACGCTCTGCAATCTGCGTCTGGTATTGCTCAAGCCTTGTAACACATAATTAATATTTAAAAAAAAAATAAGTTGTCACAAAGCTCACGATAACTGTGTTTCTTTGGTATGCAGCCAGCCAGCTAGACTCTCCAAATTATTTTAGGAACGTAGGCCTTACAGGCCAAGTCCTTTATTTTTCCTAAGAGGTGCACGAGATAAGCTGTTGTTTTGGCGCTAAGTGGGGCAGAAGCAGCTTTGTGTTCAAAAGAGAAGAATCTCAGTCCTCAGAACCCACATTTGGCGTGGAGTCGCTTGCAAGTGATTTCTCCTTGCCAACTTGCAAGAGTTTTTTACACATTTGCACATTGGGGAGGAGCACGAGGAGCACTGGCTGTGCAGCTGGCACGTGAGGCTGCCTGCTTGCGTGACCCCATCCGTGCTCTAGCATGTGGGATCAGTTGAGGTAAAACATGCATGATACAAGTGTGAATTACTTTTGAAGGTCTCTTGCAAGCAAGAGAGGAAATGATACAAGTTTGTGACTTTTGGCATTTGATATTTAATAGAAACAGCAAAAAAGCCTTGGGTTCTCAGTGTAGAGGCATTCAGCTTGCTGAAATTGCATTCTCAGCCCTTTCAGAAATGGCATAAACATGTACATTGAATGGTTCTCTTTATTTAGGTGTTACTTTCCCCATCCCTTGTAGGAATCCACGCCTTTTGCATTCGGATTGCTTACAGGCATTGTGTACCCCGTGTTTGGGAAGATTTCAGTTTAATAGAACTCCAGAGCAAGGAACTTCTCAGCTTCCAGCTTTGTAAACATCATTTAACAAACAACGAGAGCTGAAATAATGGTTTAAAAGTATGGGAAGGCCAATCTAGTGTTTATGGTGTTTCGTGCTACGTGATGACAAAGTTCAAATTGAAAATATGATCAGAAAAACTACGCCTTAAATTGTATCAGACAAAAATAGCGCTTACTGGTGACAACAGCCAGGCATGCCCGTATCTTTGGAAGAGCAGGCTGTCCCCTGATGATTTCCTTCATTGTAACACTTCCTAGATGAAATGAAATGTTTCACTCAAGGATTTAGTTTATGATGAGAGCTGCTTGGAACTTTCTCAACAATAGAGCAAAGCTTTTTAAAGCAAAGAAATTCAACTTTTGGAAAATGAAGCTTTTACTGAGAGCACACCTTGTTCGATGCAATGTTCAATTCCAGCCTGAACAGGTTCTTATTTTTCATTTCTTGGATGTACTTCTTGGCTTGTCCAGGTGAGCAAGAGGAGGAGGGACTAATAACACCCTGAATTACGGCTAGTCTGAGGAGTGTTATTTCAGATGTAGAGCAAGATCTGGACGTGATCTCCCACATCTTAGCAAGGTATCCTAAGCAGTGAGATGGTGCTAAAGGCATTCACCTACTGTGGGGAGAAAGAGCAGGGTTTGAACCTGGGAATGAGCCCCTTCCACAGCAGCCCCCCTGTTGTCCTGAAGTCTCCTCCTTTCTTTTTCCATGTGAAACCTGGCCCCATTCCCGAAGGCGGAGCCAGGGAACGATTTGAGACCTTTGAAAGTTTTATAGGATGAGAAAACCGTTTCCCACCCAACTCTGGTTATATAAGCAAAAGCCTGGTTTCTAACACCAGATTCAGCTTCCAGCGCTAGCTTTTGGCAGCGTCTTTTTGATTTGAAAATTGAGAAAATGTCATGGAGAATAAATAACATCAAGATGAAATTCTGGCGCAGTTGCACTTGTGAGAACATCGTAGTGCCTTTCCTTTAGTTGCCTTTCCAAAGTCTTCCTTGCTTACTGGTTTGTCTTCAGATCCATCTATTAAGCACTACATCTATCATACTGCTCAGGCTCTGCCAATATGTGAATAAATCCAGCCCAAGTATCAAAAACGTATGTGAAGGGGCTTCAACGAGCTGAGATGTAACTGCACGTATATTCCAGAAGAAGGAAGTGTGTCCCTATAAGTAGCGGTGGCCGTTCTCTGCAGGGGTACTGGCTGCGTCCCCTTTTCCATGACTTGGCTCTTTAGGTTCCTGGAAGAAGTCACTAAGCCTCTCCTAAAGAGGAGGCCTTATTTTTGTGCCTCTATACGTTGTGTGTTGGAAGTAAGAGCTCTGCATGTATAGCAGTTTGGTTTCTGTTAGCAGGAACGTGCTACATCAAAGGAAGGCTGCTCAGGACCTTAGTGGTGTGGGATCCCCAAGTTCTAATCCCCAGATAAATGATACTGCAGAAAAGAAATCACTGCCTTTATTATGACTTTACCCGGTGCTGTTCTCTAAGGGGATACATTATATTTTAACTGGCTGGTAGCAAAAATTACGTTATGAATTTGGAGATATCCATTAAAGTTTAAGCACATGTTTTAGGACTTGATGCTCCAAATTGCAGCCTAGCTTTATCATCGCTGCATGCATCACACCTTGTTTTCACTCCAGAAGGAAATTATTTCATTATATCCCATTGGTAATTTCATAGATTTCTATTTAAAATGAAAAAAATAGTGCTGAGCCAGCAATGTTTGAGGACCCCCAGCCTTATGTTTTGCTTTCTCAGTGCCATCTTCTGCAGCCACATGGTCCAGAGACCGATGGATCCAGCCAGCAGCCAGCAGCCCTGGCCTCATTGCAGAGCTCACACAGCATCCAGAGATACCCAGCAGTATCAGATACAGTTATCAGATACAGAGAGACCACACAAATCAGGTCCTTGGTTAAAAAGCCCACTGTCCCCAAGTTCAGAAATGTGTTTTATTTTGCAATATTAGTGCGCTGTGCTGCAGCAATGGACAGCACAGGCTTCTTTTCCAGGGCAATGGTGGCAAACTGCCTCTGCCTGCTTCACTCTGATATTTTTGGATACTGTCAGTGGCATTTGAAAAGGCAGTGAATGGGAGCAGCACTGGAGAAAAGCTTTTTTTTGACCTGGCCGACGCTGGCACCAAATGGCCAGGCTGGCACCGAGGATGCTGCTCCCTGCGAGGGACGGGGGGAGCTGCTCAGCAGGGTGGGACTGGAGCAGTCTGCTGAGGGCTCAGCAAGCCAAGAGAGGTCTGGGGGTGTTTTCTTATATTTAAAAAGAAACCAAGAGAATTGTCAGATCAGAGTGCGAAGATAGCACTGCTTTTCTGCAGATTTGAAAAGGCGGGCAGGATTTGGTGGGTGCTGGCAGACTTGGGAAAAGCAGGTGCCCTCAGAAAAGAGGAAGGTTTCATTTTTATTTTTTTTTCTTGACTTGGTTTTGTGAATGAAGAGTTCTATCGCAGTGGATGAGTAATGTATAGTAAACCTGGCATTCCCTGTTGTTCATGGGAATCTGTCACTTGCAGATGCTACCTTGCTGCAAGGTACTCTCTTCCAGCTAGTGCCGCATGTCTGCGTCTACAGAGCTTGACGTTTGCAAGCAGCAACTAAAAAGTAAGTTTAAGAAAACAATCACAAGTTATTATTGATGCCAAGTCCTTCCATAGAGCTCGGAGCACAATCCTATCGCTCAGTGCTGTGCTTCTGAGATGTCAGCTACTGTCACTGTCCGTCTCCATGAGCAGCTACAGCATAATTTCATTTATTCCCCGAGTGGCAGGTCCAGTCACTTTTCAGGATCAGTGCCTGTTTTCACCAGCCGATTCATCTGGATCCTTGTCACGGGTGCTTAACGCTTGGTGTTCTCAAAGACTTCGCCTGCCAGAACACATCAGAGCTGCCGGACGCAAAACGCTGCTTTTAACAACTCACCCGCCTCGTGTCTGACGAAGGTGCGCCCTTGTTCCTTTCCTCTCTGCCAGGTCGTCGCCTATCACTACTGCCAAGCAGACAATGCCTACACCTGCCTGGTGCCCGAGTTCGTGCACAACGTGGCCGCGCTGCTCTGCCGCTCGCCGCAGTTCGTCGCCTACAGGGAGCAGCTCCTGCGAGAGCCCCACCTGCAGAGCATGCTCAGCCTGAGGTCCTGCGTCCAAGACCCCATGGCCTCCTTTCGGAGGGGAGTCCTGGAGCCCTTGGAGAATCTGCACAAAGGTATTGTGATGACACCTTTCCCATAGCTCCCACTGCACCTTTTTTTTTTTAATATTGTGCTTAGATGCATCTGAGCATTTAAACAAAGCAATAAATTAATCCATCTGTGTCGCAGTCCAAGAGCTGCAGGCAAGAGGTGAGACCTAGAAAAGCTGAGATTATGCCATCATCCATATTTGGAAGCAAAGGGTTAATCCCTCTTCTCCTGGTGTGCAATTCAGGGCCACAAATGAAATGTTAATGACAACGTGCATTTGACTTTGCTTTCTCGGTTTCTTCCCCATCCCAAATGTGGCCTCGCAGCTCTGAAGGTGAAAACAAGCAACAATTTCCATGCACAGCTCTGCTTATGGCAATGTGTTTTGATTTACTTACTTAGGGGGTGAGTGTTTTTCCCTTTCCCTGTCATTATTTAGTGGGCTCTTGAGAATTTGAAGCTTTCAGCCAAAGAGCTGATACCATAAAAGTCTATAGACACCCTGTCTAAAGCTTCTAGGGCAACTGGTAACAGGCCATATCCTGATTACTGATTTCAGAGCTTTTTCCAATGCAGCATTGATTTTGTCTCCTTTTCTTTCAAGATGCAACTAATTCGTTGTGACAATCGCTACCTTTAAGATCTCCGCTCGTTGCCATGAAAACTGGCAGAGGGTTGCAGAGTTCATGGCTGTGTTGTCCTGCAAAATTGCCTTTATCAAAGTGGCACACTCTTGAGTCGTCAGCCACAAAAATAGTTGAGATAATTTTCTGTTATGACCCTGCATATATCCCAGTGTCTGAACCGACGTGAAATAGGTGCAGCCTCTACCAGATTCAAAGCCCTGCTGTTCAGATGAGCTCTTCTGAACAAAGCGTCCAAGCCCTGAGCTGCTGAGTCCAACTCGCGTGGTTCTACCAGGCACAAGAACACCCCGAGCCAGCACAGCTCGACAGCAGTTGATTTTCCTGGCATGGAGAAATGTCACTGTAGGAGTAGTGTGGCTACCCTTTCCTACCAACACTCCTGGCAGAGAAAGGACACGTTTAGGAACCGCTGCTCTAAAGGAAAATAATCTGTGGTTATTGCAGTAACTCCTTGGGAGGCGTTCCAGCTCTTGATTTTAAAGGGTTTCAGAGGATGCTTATTTTTCCTGCCAAGCAGGTTGGCCCTCAGCTGGTCCCAAGTTCTTGGGGGGTGGAAAATTTTTCTATAAAAGTTCTGTTTGCTTTTGGGCTCGGCATTCGACGCAGCTCTGATGGAGCCAGTGATTGGGGCTCTCATCTTTCAACGTTGCTGATGGAGAGTGCTGGCAAGCTGATTTGTACCAAGTGTTTTGTGACAAAATGAACAGTGTCTGGAAATTGGTTTTAAAATATATAACATTTAAGACTCTGTAAATATATCAGCAGGTCTTTTACAAGGTGCTGTTGAAGCTTTAATGCTACTGGGGCAAACTTATTGCATAACCATTAATGGTGAATGTCACTGAGAAACTCAGATTCATGTTTCTCAAATACATTTTTTTGAATCACCAGGAATCTAAATAATACATAGGAGAACAAAGTTCTGATTCTTCCCCTCTCCCTGCCTTCTCCCCTCTCCCTCAGGCTTTATGAGAAACATGAGATATGAGCATAAAACTCGTGCTCCATATTCACTCCAGGATTTCAGAGAGTCATAAAGTGTAGTTTCAAGTATATCCAATAAGCTTACTGAAAAGTTAACTGAAAAAGGATCCCTGGCGAATTTAATGCAAAATATGTGTTCTTCGTATGGATATTAACAGCACATTTAGAAATAAATGCAACTTGGTAGCATAAGGCAAGGACAAGATGGGATTTTGGTGTTCAGCGCTACTGAAAGCAAGGTGTTTACGCGTTTCTGCCCTCCCTGGAATACCACAGACGGCTCGTGTTGCCGATGAACAGTTTGTGCTGGATTTTTATAGAAAATTTCCTGATGCACTTTACAATCAAAGAGAAAAGCTGATCAGCTGTCAGGAATACTGAGCTTTTTTGTTAGCCGGGCTTATCCCTGGTACTTTACAAAGGAGAGACAACATTATACCGATTAGAACCTGTAGTACGTCAGTAGCTTATGCCAACAGTAGCCTCGGATGTCCTATTTCCCACCCATTACTACGTTTATTAGACAAGATTACCTTTGAGAAGATATCACTTGAGCTTAAGATCCCAGTTCACAAGGATATATATCATTAGTTCCAAAGCTCTACTCAGCTCTCAGCATCCGACCTAGAAACACTGGCTTCATTGTATGCATCACTTTGGTTACTGCATTCACCCACAGCAAAAAAAAAAAAAAAAAAAAAAAAAAAAAAAAAGGTTTAAAAAGATCATGACTTGCTTTTTGTGGGATCTGGTTATTCCCCCCAGCTTGTTTATAAAAGTGGTTTTGACTGCACAGTTCTGATCAAACTCCTTTACATTGCTGGAAACAGCCAATGTAACCTTCAAAATGTTGTACAGCCAGCCCCACACCTGCAGAGTGATGGCTTACGCTCCTCAAATAATTGTTTTGCCTGTGAATCGGGTTTGCTTTCATTTCAAAACACTTGTCCAGACCTTACTTGATCAATAAGATGAAGTGCAAAAATAAATAAAATAAATAAAGTGCAGACATCAGAATCAGCATAGTGTGGAGGTGTTGGGGAAGTGACTTTCTTGGTGAGCCTTCAAAAATTAAGACAGGCTGACATCAGGTGTGAGCTTAATACCGAAACTACAGAGAACTTCTGATAATGTGCTTATTAAAACTTATCAGAAGGACCTTGATTCACATCAAATAACATCAGACTTTGTGGAAGTGGTAGTTTTTTAAGGATATCTGTTTTACTTGTAGAATATTACATTTTGTATGTCAGAAATAAAATATGTATTTTGGAAGAATGGAAATTGTTTATGTGAGAACCTACCTAGGAATTAGTGTATCGTAAGAGAGGTGCTGCTGCTGCATTTGTATTTCTTCTTTAGCAGTATTTGATGACACTTCAGAACAATGCAGTGACTTTACAGTATATTGTAGGCACATGTTTAGCCTTTTAAATTAATGCCTTTTTTCTTTCTCTTATCTCAGAGAGGAAGATCCCTGATGAAGATTTCATCATATTAATTGATGGCTTAAATGAGGCAGAATTTCACAAGCCAGATTATGGAGACACCATAGTATCATTCCTCAGCAAAATGATTGGGAAGTTCCCTTCCTGGCTGAAGCTGGTGGTGACAGTCAGGACAAGTCTACAGGTACACTGAGTCCAGTAACTCTGATAAACTGTTCCGTTGTCATGATGGGTGTTGATAAAGATTGTCTTAGTGTATATAAGGATTTGTTTAAGACCCTATATTTTAGGTTATCCCTTTGGCCTTTTTACACTTGGATTTGCATTTCTGTCCCAGACTTTACGGAGTTGGAAGGGTCTAATCTGGCTTCACTTGTTTATGCCCATAGATGTTCATCATGTTCAAATGAAATGAATTCATTCAAGTTCATTTCATGTAAACTAAACTCATGTGAAAAGGGGCTACTTAATCACCAAGCATATTAGGAGACTGCTTGAAAACGTCCTCTCCTCGTTGTGGAAGGGCCAAGGATTGTGCATCTTCATACCACTTTGTGCAACTGCGTTGGAAGGAGTCAATGTTGGTACAAGTCATTATTCAGCTCAGTTAAGAATATCTTGAGTAGGCGCTGAAGCTCTAGGCTGAATGTTGTTTGGGTTATCCATAAGTATTTTCATTTTAGTTTGCAGCTGAGCAGGTTTTCTTTTTTTTTGTTATTATTTTTTACCTTCATCCTAGCCTTAGCTATCATCACCACTCCCTTAGCACAGGATTAAGCCGCCCTTGGTTTGTTGGCTCATCTGAATGGAGCAAGCTGAGAAGCAAACAAAATGACCCAGTTAGGACAGATCTGCTATTTCAACTGTTTCAAAGCAGAGCTGGTTGATTTGCAGCATCAGTTGTGGGAACACTCACACTGAGCCTTTGAGCCAGGAGCCCGGAGGAGACAGACGTCAGAGGGATGAGATGCGCTTGGGATGAGAGCTGCTCATCAGCTGGCCCAGCTGCTCCAGGGAGAAGGACGTGTCTGCGGCTCTACCTGACGCAGAACAGCACCCATTTCTTCATGATTAGCCACTTTTCATTAGCATGGGGCTGTGCAGTTCATTTGTACCAAGGTCCATTAGGCAGTTTTACCGACATCCGCTAATATTTACCGAGCTCCGCAGGTTGATTTACTGTGGTCTGCCTGGCAGGGAGCTGAGCGCTGGCTCCAGCTCCATCCAGGCAGCCAGCTGCTGCTCGCTGCCTTCGGAGCCGGGAACTGCAGCTGCTCCCTGAGACACTGGGAGGGTAGGGGCTATCTGCTCTTCTGTGCCATGCTTCTGGGCCACTTGCTAGTGGAGTAAATTAAACATATTTTCAAAGAAATCTTTTTATAATGGTAGGTAAATTGCATCTCGATGGCTTGAATTCCTCATTTAATTAGGGCTCTTGCAGCCCTACAGTCTTCATGGTGAGCTTTAGTTTTGCACCGTGTTCACCCTTTGTATTATTTTGGAGAGTTGGTTGCTGCTCCTGAAACTGCCTTGTCCAGCTCCATCACGTCATTTCTCTCCCCACTTTGCAGTGACAGAGCCCATGACATGAGAACTCCTTTGGAGAGGCCTTCAGTGATTTTGAGGCCATCAAAAACCCAAAGCATTGGTGAGCTTAGCAGATGAGAGATACCCTGGACATGGTATCTTGCAGCAGATAGACGTATTTATTTTGCACTGGAAAGCATTCACTGTTATCTGCCCTCACGTTTTGGTGCATTTCCCTGTTGATAGCAGCAGAGTAGCACAGGAGGAGGTGCTTTGCTCGGCTTCAGCAACGTTTGTTTTGGCCTCAGATCTGTCATCTGTCTGTTCACAGGTCGTTCCTTCTATTGGGCTTCTGAAATGACAGCAGGAGGGATGGCATCTCGGTGCTTGGATGGGGTAGGGCAGGAGTAACAAGGGCACTGCTCCGGGGGATTTTTCTAGACCTTTCCAGGGATGAGGTGTTAGGAACCGTGTCCTTCATTTTGATTTCAGTCATGTCTCACACAGAAAGTACTTGATTATAGATGAGATCGTGAGGTCCTGAAGGCACAAACTGCCATTTTGTGTGCTTGCCCTGATGGAGAAGGTCTTGAAGGAGTCTCAAAGGTGCTACTGTAATATGAATTAAGTTTACTTAATGAATAATAAACGTTCCCAGCATGAATATACTTCTTTTTCTTTCTTTGTAGGAAATAATTAAGCTGTTGCCCTTCCATAGAATATTTTTGGACAGACTGGAAGAGAATGAAGCCATAGACCAGGACCTGCAGGCGTACATCCTTCATCGGATACACAGCAGCTCGGAGATCCAGAACAACATCTCGCTGAATGGCAAAATGGACAACACTACGTTTGGCAAGCTCAGTTCTCACCTCAAGACTTTGAGCCAAGGGTCCTACCTGTACCTAAAACTCACTTTTGATCTCATAGAGAAAGGATACCTAGTACTAAAAAGCTCCAGCTACAAAGTAGTGCCAGTGTCTCTGTCAGAAGTTTACCTGTTACAGTGCAATATGAAGTTCCCAACGCAGTCTTCCTTTGATCGGGTTATGCCTCTCTTGAATGTGGCAGTGGCATCTCTGCATCCATTAACAGATGAACATATTTTTCAGGCCATTAATGCAGGTAACATTGAGGGCACTTTGGAGTGGGATGACTTTCAGCAGAGGATGGAGAACCTTTCTATGTTTCTTATCAAACGTAGAGATATGACGCGAATGTTTGTTCATCCCTCTTTTCGAGAATGGCTTATTTGGAGAGAAGAAGGTGAAAAGACCAAGTTTCTCTGTGATCCTAGGTAAGCAGATGCTCTGAGGAATCAGAGCTTCCACGTGTGTTCGTCTCAAAAGCGTTTCGTGCTGTTATCTGAATCATTTCATTTTACAAGGTTGCACATGGAATGAGATTCATCTCACCTGACTTTGATGTGTCTGCTCTGTACATAACTCCAGCTGTACTGGTCTCCTTACAACTTTGTATTGTCCGTGGAAAGAAGTAAGTGCTCCCTGGGCACAAAACTGACCCGGCAAATGTAACAGTATTCTTTAGACTGAGATGAGCTGTTCTTCAGAAGGTCCCAGTTGACTAGCTCAGATACAGGCATCTGAGTCATGCTAGGGGTGGCTGCATTTTGGCAGATTAATCCTGCCAGCTCAGTCTGGAGAGGGGAATCATCCTCTGTTTCCTCAAAGGTAGCGAAACCATGTGAAGCGGAGGATAAGGAGATGAAAGATGAACAGTGTGGGTACGTCTTTTGCAGTTGGCTTCTTTTTGAAGTCTTGTTCCTCGTAGTCCTGCTATAAATGCATTTTTGAAAGCAAAACAAGGAACGGAATCAGGCTCTTCACAATTTTGGACTGTAAATGCATACGTAATCTCCGTACTGATAGCAGCTGAGTTCCTGGCTTAGCTCACAGAGAACAGAATTTAATCATGGTTAGATTTATATTCTCTAAACCCAGTGATCACTATTAACAATGTTATCTTTGTTTCTGCTGAAGAGTGGAAACAGACACTGACTGTAATTCTAGTAGTTTATCCCCGTAAGCTCTGCTCCGTTTTGCTTGCCCATCTCTTAAAATACGATTACAAAAATCAGGGAAACACTCAGATGCTCAGCTGTATCAGGGCATCTCCTGGATCCTGCGACCAGCCTAAAGAAATACGGCAGTATCTGCTGGAACCACATAGCTGATTAGAGCAGACATAGCTGCTAGCACTCTCGTTGTAATTTACCACTTTAAATTTTGTCACAAACAGGCTACAGTAGAAAAATATTATATAGCTCCTCCCAGTGGGAATCTTGGCTGGTTTAGTGGGTTCTGCGCGATAGTCCTATCAAGTGAACCCTCTGTAAAACATCTTACAGCAGCAGGTGTCTTTATATCAATCAGTGCTGGTTATTTAATATCCTCCCGTGGAGTCATGAAGTGCTCGTCACTGGGTGATGCTTTTCCACCCTGTTTGCAACGCGGACACGTCAATTATGCCGATGGAGCTGAGAGCAGCCCCCCTTTCTGGCCACTTGTCACCAAGGTGGTTACGGGCTTCCTACAAGCTCTCAGAATACCAACCTCAGAATGAAACTCAAAAGTGCTCCATTTTTAGATGATTTTGCACTGAAGCCATGCTTGCCACTGCACGTGGTTTTTGCAGGAAGTCACAGATCAGCCCTTGTTCACTCGATGAGATAAACCATGGGATGGATCTCTGCTCGGGGTTCAAGGACATCATGACCACGTTGCGCTGCCCTCAGAGCTGTAGTTTGAGCAGGGCTTGGTCTGTAGCTGTCTTGCCAAGCTGAGAGTGGGCACAGCGCTGTCCTGGAGAGGAAACCGTGCGAGCTGCGCGCTCACCTGCCTGCGGAGCTGGAGCCGGGTCCTTTGCTCTTCCACTTCTCTGTGCCAAACAATTTGTCACACACTTTGGGAGGCTCTTGGCCGTCACTCGAGTCCCGTATGTGCCATTTCACCTGGAATATTAATGCTGGCTTTAACCATAGGGGGAAATCTTGTGCTCTTTGCAAGAACAAAACCCCTGTGGGATTTCTGACGCTAACCAGACTCAGCTCCTCGCCAGGGGCAAGCAAAGTTGCAATGCATGTAATGGGCTCCCAGTGCCTCGAGTGCAAGTCTATACGTATTGAAGGGCTAATAAATATCTCTAATGTATAATGCACACTAATTGCATTACACTCCGATGGTAGATAATGAAACAGGATACATTTTGGTGATTAATAGAGAGGACCCTCTGAGATTCTGCTATTGTGCTCCTCAAAATCCTCCTGTCCAGCTCTCAGGGAAGCGCCGATATTGCAATGTTGAGCTCTGAGCACGGTAAACCCTTAGCAACGATTAAGATAAGTAATGATTTTTCATTTTATTCCTCTAAAAGAAGCACAGCTTGCCACTGACTGAGCTAATAGGAGTAACCTATGAAAATTTGCCTGCCGTTGGTTTGTTTGCAACAACTTTGATTTCCTTTCTGCTCACTTGGGAATTGGGAAGATGTTATAACCGTACGGACCGCTCATTGTCTGCTGGGGCAGAAACGTGCTGTTAATGCAAAGCTCGTTGACTTCCCCGTGTCGATACAGCCAAGAGTCAGGTTGCTGAGGCTGATTTTTCATAGGAGAAGAGCTTTGGAGTGAAGTGTGGTTTTGTGAAGCTGCTCTTAATTGACTTACCCT